>NC_135288.1:4156500-4844500 GCF_051311805.1 Agelaius phoeniceus
CATCTGTGCCAGGGAAACCGGGGCACGGTGGTGCTGGAACAGGGGTAGGTGGAAGGTGCTGCAGGGCAGTTGTGTCACCAGAGCACAAAGAGCAAAAGCTGCATTTAGCTCAAAGCCAGATTTTTTCAGCTGGGACCCAGTGACCCAACTGGCAGGGTCTGGAGTCACCAAGGTGCAGCCACATTCAAATGATATTTTTGTCAAGAGTTTTGCAGCGAGTTTAAGATATTGCCCACGTGCAAGGTGGGAGAGGTGAATCCCAGTCATGGCAAAGTCCTGCCTGGTGAATTTGCAGGTGCCTCCCCAGGCTGCAGCTCAAGCTGCTGACAGGAGCTGCTGGCAGTGATTTGTGGGGCAGGGAGCTTTCCTCCTTCCCCCTGCACACTCTGTAATTCCCTGGTATTATAACATGTCATTTTCCTAGCATACCTGAGGAGCCAGGAAATAATATCTGAGCCTGGAGGGACAGCAAAGATGGAACCTCCAAAGATGGAGAGATTAAAGCAAGAAACAAAGCTTGTAATTTATTTCCCTTCTCCATCCCTCTTAGCCTGAAATGTGGCCACATTCCTGGCAATCCCTTTATTTTACAGCTTTGAGCTTGTGGTTTTTTTTTTTTTTTTTCAAAAGCCAGCGGATGCTGCCAGTTCCCATCACCTAATCAAAGCTGCTGTGTGGAGGGGCTGCCTCGTTATTCCATCCCATTATAGCCTCAGGCAGTGGCTGTGCTTCATAACAGCCCAGGAAAGCTGACAGGTAACCAATGAGATGCATATTCCAGTGACAACCTCCTGTCCCAGGGAGCCAGGACCCTCTTCTGCACCAGAGCTGGGCTCTTTGTGGCTGGGTGCTTCCCTGGAGCAGCTGGGATTATCTGCAGGGCCATGGAGCAGCGAGGTTTGCTCTTTTGTTCCTTTCTAATTTCATTGTCCTTGGGGTAGGGATTGCCATGAAATGCCTCTGTGTGTATTGGGAAAGGGAAGACTTGCCTGGAAAAGTGGGAATGGCTGAGCCAGAGAGGTGGAGAAGGAGGTGGGGGGAGCTGGGAGTCTGGGGAGGGATTGTGGGGGGGAAACTGGCTGGATAATTTTATCATGTAGGGTGGTTAGTACCATTGTAGTGTGGTTAGTGCTAGAACTTCAACACCTTTCATCAACAAAAGACAAATGAGGTGTTACCAGTATCTGGACTGTTAATTGGAAAGTACTTGTGGTGGATCACAATATATTGCTCTCAATCATTTATTTCTTGTACCGTTCTCTCTCTCTGCTATTTCCAGGTAATTACAATATTTAAGGTCAATTTGTTTTGATTTTTAAGGTATTTGTATAAGGATTCATCATCTCCTGTAAAACACAAGGATGGGGTTGTTGGTGTGGGTGTCCTCCAAGCCCCACTATTTGCACCCCAGCATGGGTGGACAGAATATTAATTAATTAATTCCTACTTAATTTCACTGATGGGATCCTGCCTGCAGCATAATGACCCCACTTTTAAATCAGTGTAACCCAGTGCATGCCAGGCCTTGGGCACCAAAGGAAAAGGAATTGTGCTGATTTGGAATCTGTCTTCCCTCTGTAGCTCCCTGTGTTTGTTTGTTTGTTGTGTTTTATTGCTTGTCATGAATTATGGTGAAACTGAAATATTTGGGTCGTTTTTATTTTTTGGGGCTCATGTCAGGGGCAGGGTGAGAATGTAGTCTGGATGTAGAGGGATGAGGGATAAACTGGGATTGGAAGGGATTTTGGAGTTGGATGGAGTGGACTGTGGCATCTGTGACAACTCGGTGGATTTGAGTTTAATTTTTTAATTTAATTTTTTGGTTTATTACTGAGTTACTTATGGGTTGTTTTTCCACTTATTTTTTTTCTATTGCAAAAAATCCCAAGCAATGCTGGGCATGGCTGGTTCTGGTCTGGAGGCAGGTGCTGGTACATCCAAGGATGGTGTTTTTACCCTTACCATGGTCTTGCTGCTGATCCCCTGGCCAGCTGAAGTTCCTGTTACAGCAGGGCTGTGCTCTTGTTTTATTTCAGCAGAGAGCTGTGAGCAGTGATTCCAGGCCTGGGGGCAATATTGGCTCTGGCACCTCATTCTGAGGAGCTGAGATGTCATTACAGCATCCCAAAGAGCTGTTGGTGAGCACTGGGCAGCCTCAGATGAGACCTGTGCATCTGTCCTGGGTGGTTTTGAGCATCCTTTGGTCTGTGTGGATAAGTGGAATCTTTCTGCCACAGAAGTGAATTTTGCCTCCTCTGTCATGCTCTGTCTCTGGTGGATGTGGCAGCCAGAGGGATTCCAGGAGCACATTTTACTCAACAGAGTTTGCCTTCAAATCCTCCAGCTCCTGAATGTGACAGCTGCTAAATCACCTGTTATTATGCAGAGAACAAAGCTGTCCTCCAGGAACAAAGGAAGGAGAATGGTCTGTGGCTGGGGGGAAGGCAGAGCATGGCTGGGGGAAGGAGGTGAAGCCAAGGGACACCAGCAAAGCTGCCAGGACCCAATGGGCAGGCAAACCTCCCAGTGTGGTAAATAAAACCCCAGCTGATGCTGGAAACAATGGCTGGATCCATCAGCACTGCTCCAAACGTTGTCTGGCCCTGTGCTGCAGCATCTAAAGACCAAGGAAGAGCCACAGCCAGGCTTGGCTGCCATTGCTCATTCTCTTCAAGACCATCCTGTGTGGTAGGAAGGAAAAATGGGGCTTAGACCTGGATTTCCAGCTGTTGTGCCTGGCTTTGCTGACCTGCCAGGGCAGTGCCAGGCTTTGCTCACAGCCTCAGCTCTGGGCAGAATGACACATGTGAAAAACACCAATCACTTGTTTTTAAGATTTTAAAAGTTTAATAGTAATAAAATGGTTATAAAAATAGTAATACAATTAGAGTAATAATAATTTGGATTAGGACAATATGAGACAACAAATACAAAGAGTTACAGACAGTCTGGGTACCTCTTTCTGGGCAAAATAAACCCAAAAAAGGACCCACGTTAACAGAGGATTAACCCTTAAAAGCAACAGCCTGTTGCATATTCATACACCTCATCCATGATGCATAAATTCCATTCAAATACAGGATTCTGTCTGGGCAGGGTCAGCTTCTTCCTCTGAATCCTGACAGTGCCTTCGAGGTGGGAAAAAGTTCGTTTCTTCTGATAAGGGAGCAATAAATTCTCTTTCTCTGAAAGATTCAGGTGTCCTGTGGCTGCCATGTTGCTGTGAGTCCTTTCTTTAAAAAAAGTATCCTACATAGCATCGTTTCTATTTTAGCAATTTTTATAACCCAAAACTATATTTAACACAGTACTTAAGAGAATTAACACAGCATTACTTTCTAACACAACACATATAATATTCATTTGAATATTTGCAAAAAGCCAATCATAAAGTACATGCATTTTTCACACAGACAAACCCCAGCAATGATTTTCCCCAGCAGCATGTGTAGTACCAGAGGCTCCCCTGCAATCAGGAGATGCTTTTTGATGCAGGGAGGTGAATCCCTGCTGCCAGGCTGGCCTGGGCAGAGCACAGAGCCCAGCAGCAGCACAGGAGCTGCTCCAGGGTGCACAGCAGGGTTTGAGGCTTTCTCTCTCACTTCTGCACGTGCTGTCTAAATAATATTAATAATTAAGGGTGGATTTGCTTCCTGGGGGCTGCCTCTGTGCACTTAAGCAACTGCACCCACGCTGGCAGGTGCCACCTGCTCTGCTTGATGGCCTTGGCTGTCCCCAGCAGTGGCACCTGGGCTGAGAGGAGCACTGGTGGCAGCAGGAGCCCTCCTCAATATTTAAAGATTATTGATGGGCTGGTCAGGCTGGGGTGGTACAAACAGAAGTGTCTAGACAGAGCAGAAAGCACAGAGGCTGCTTTTCTTCAGTGCAGGAAGTCCAGCAGGAGGAAACAAGCTGCTTTGTTAATTCTTCCTTTATTTTTCAATGAAAAATGTTGTGGGTTTGCTGTTGATGCTGGGGGAAGAGCAAAATTTTGCAGGAAAACCTGGCTGGTTACTCCTGATACCTTCAAATCTGCATCTTCCCTCAGCCCAGCAGCAGTGGGACCTCTACCCAAGATAGAGAGAGGAGCTCTTCACATTCTGCTGCTTTGTCAGTAATAATTAACTGAGGTGTAGGAGGAAGACTTGCAAAATAGTTCTGGAAACTGAGCTCTTCAAGGAATTAAATGCATTGATGGAAAGGGAGAATCATTAGTCTGGAATAAAAATAAACGTCTCTTCCTGTAAATCTGCATTTCAGGGGCAAAGGCAGATTGTAAATTCTTCTGCCACTACTAGAGCAGACAGTGGTCTGAAATAAAGCTCTTGCAAGGGAAATACTGTTTGTGACCACTGTAATTTAGATTATAAATGTTAGAGAAGAGAGGGAGGCAGCTGCTGAAAGCCTGGTCTGAAAGTCACTGCTGAGCATTCTCTGAAGAAGAGGCTTTTTAAAGTTGCTGTAAAACATAAGGATAAAAGCAATTGAGTTCATTTTTCTCCAAGGACCATAACATCCTTTAAGGCTTAATTCTGCTTAATATTTTGACTGTCCTCTCTGGGCTGTGTTGTTATGGTTTAATCTGTTGCAGTGCAGTTTGGTGAATTCAGAGACAGTTTGAGATAAATTTCCTTTCTTGTTGCTGGGGTTTTTTTCCTGGTGCAGCAGCAAGAGGCAGGATTTTAGTGTAAATATTAAATGAGGAGTGGTGTCCTGCTTGGGTGACTCCTGCCTGCCCTGAGTGGCCCTTGCCTTTGATTACCTGCTCAGTTATCCTTCTTTATTCCTTTCTCCTCTCCCCCTGTTCAGATGGTGCTTGATTCTCCCTGCTATCAGGGCAGGGAAATGAATAAATTTTCAGTATCTGTCTCTGCTGTCAATATTTGTGTCAGGAAATCACTTGTGGCATTTCTGAGAGGAGTCACCGTCTCTCTTCACTGACCTTTTATTTCTTCTGTTGATGGAGAGTTTCTTCTCAAATATCCTCTGCAATCTCTGATTCAATCCTTGCTTGCTCTCTTATCACTTTTAATACACTCACTATTCATCTCCTCCCCACTTTGCATCCACAAGAGCCTCCCTGCTCTTTAACCCTTGAGGGGCTGCCTGTGGTTCCTCTTGGGGATGGTAATAGCCCACTCCTGCTGGAGGGCATCATTAACAGCTGAGAATATTCATTTATTTTAAATCTGCTTTACTGCCTAATTGCACTTATCTTGGAGCACAGTGTGTCCTGCCTGAGAGCACCTCACAGCCTGGAGAGGAGGACATTCCTGCTTTCCATTGATGCAGAATTTTGCCCATCTCTGAGTCACTTGGAGCTACTGAAGTGACATGAAATTGCCAGGCTGGGATGGTGGGGTGGCTGGGGCAGGGCCACGTTGTCCCCACATCACTGCAAACCCAGTGGCACTGCTGCCCTGGAGCCTGGTGGGCCACACTGAGCTGTGTCCTTAACTCTCAGAGCAGAAATTTCCTAGCAGATGTTTTTATTTCCTTTAGTGGTCTTTTTTCTCAATCATTTTATTCTGTTCATCCCTGCCCTTCAGTACCAAGTTGGTAGGGTTTTTTTGTAAACACTGAAGGTAAGAAGGCATGAGAGATTGTACACAACATTTTTGGCAGAGAAATGTTTGAGGTCACCTTTGGTTTGTCTTTTTTTTTTTTTTTTTCTGGAAGAAAGAGAAATCATTGGCTCTTCTTTGGAATTTCAAAGCAGTAAGGGTTAGCTGCTCTGGTGGCCATCCACAGGAACCAAGTTTTCCTGCATTTGGGATGGCCCTTTCTGCCCTCTGCATGCCACACATTCCTCCTGTCCAGATGAGATGGGGTCTGGGAAGCCTCATTAGTTCCTTGTGACCCCCCTGGCTTTGTGCCACTTTCCCAATACTTCTGACCTTGGAAAAATTCCCCTTTTCTCTCAGATTCCTCTGTTCAGCTTTCAGTTTAGGAGGACATGTCCTGACACAGGGCAATGGGAATAACTTTCTTGACTTGGCTGGAATTTGAAGAGCTGACAGGGAGTTTCCTGGGCTGCTGATGGGAACAGATCACTCTCCTCCCATTCAGAATCCTGATTAAACCCACCCCCAGTGACCACTGCAAGGCTTACCCTTCTTTTAGAGGGTGAAGCCCACTCTGGGGTTCTGTGAGCAGCATTTGAGGTTGTTGAGGTGACAGAGGGGAGCCCCCTGAGCATGGAAGCACCAAGGGAAGGATGATTTGTCCTTGAGAGGCTCCGTGGGCGGCTCCTGAGGGAAGGGGAGATGCATTGACTTGGACAGCTGCTTATAGAAAACAGATGTGCAAGTTAGGAAACACAAGTGATAAATCTGAGCCCATATGGCAGCTCTCTCACAGGCATTTAGGGGCACAGCAGCCACTGAGGCCACTCAGTTCCTCTTCTGGAAGAAGAATTCATCATCTCCTGTAAAACACGAGGATGGGGTTGTTGGTGGGGGTGTCCTCCAAGCCCCACTTTTGTTGGAGACCTGGACACTTCAGATGTTCCTGTGTGCTGGGTGGGGAAGGAGGAGCAGGGATGTCAATCACTGGGACAGGTTGATGTTGTTTCCTTGCCAAGTGCCAGGACTGAAGGCACCAGCAAGTGCCTGAAGTACTTAAACCTATTCTGGTTTATGTAGCTGCCAGGTGCTTTCAGCACCACTCACAGTTGGGTTGGATTTTAAGTCTTAATTTCTTGAGTTTCCTTCTAGTTTCCTTCAAAAGAAGGAATTTCTTGCTGTCTCAGGGCCCTCCAGGATTTCTCTGCAAGGCTGAGGGATTTCTGTCCCTGCCTCCCAAAGCAGGAACCCTTCAGTGAGTGATGCCTCAGGAGCTTCTGTGTTCTGCTGGGTGGCATTTCAGTCTTTTCCCCTTTCTTGAGCTTATTGGAAAGGCAGTTTCCAACTGATGGAATCTAGCTCTATAAATTCTTTTATTTTTCTCATACCCATCTCAAAACTGCTTTTCAAGCAAATTGGGGCTTAGTGGGCTGGGTAACCTCTCCTGCACTGGAAAGCCTCTCCCACAGCCCTCCAGCTCCTCTCATCTTGTGACATCTCCTCCTCATCAGCTCCTCTGGAGTCCTCTGGATGGGAATCCTTTGGGGTTTATTGGCCATTGTCTCAAGTGCACAGTTTATGAAATGAGGGCTCTTCCCCCACAATATCCTAAGGAGATTAAAAAGAAAGCCCAGATTTTTGTGAAACAGAGATCTGATACATTTAGAACCTGAAGAAAGAAATGTATCATAAATAAGCATTTTAAACTTTGGATCCCACTTTAACCCAATGATTACCATTAAAGTGTGGGTTGTTTTGGGGTTTTTTCCCCCCTGGGATTTGTTTTATAGAGATGACTGTGGTGCAGTTTCCATGGTTTTTATCCTTACCATGGTCTTGCTGCTGATCCCCTGGCCAGCTGAAATTCCTGTTACAGCAGGGCTGTGCTCTTGTTTTATTTCCATCTCCTTTTTGATATATTGCTGCACCCTAAATTAATTTCTTACCACTCACATTTGCAGCCCTGTGAAGTGGATGGGTCTCTGGAGGGGGCTGCATTGTTAACACTGACAAATTTCATGAAATAGCTGTGCACAAACCAGCACAGCCAGGGAAAAGAAGTAATTAAGGATCCTGGTGCTCTTTGCAGCCTGGCTGAAGCCCATGTCCTCTCCCAGTGCTTTCAGGGAGTCCTGGTTTAGAAGGAAAACCACAAAGCACTCACTGAGGCCACAGGTGGGAGGAGTGGTGGGGAATGAGGTCCCAGCAGAGCTCTGCCTTGCCAGGGTTCATGGTTTCCCTGCAGCATCTCTGCTCAGGCTCTGAGCTTGCTTGGGAGCTCACAGGGCTCACCAGGCATCTCCTCCAGCCCAGAGCAGCAGATCCTGCTGTCCTGCAGTGGGGAAGGGCTTTCACCTGACAGAGATGAGATATTGAGCTGGGATACTGGGAAGGAATTCCTCCCTGTGAGGGTGCTGAGGCCCTGCACACATTGCCCAGAGAGGCTGTGGCTGTGCCATCCCTGCAAGTGTCCAAGGCCAGGCTGGATGGGGCTTCCCAAGTCCCTTCCAGCCCAAACCATTCTATGACTCTCTGAAATGGTTTTTCTTAACCCATATTTATTGGTCTGCTGCAAGGCTAATCTGCATATTAAGATTTTTTTTTCTTAATCCACATGTATTGGTCTGCTGCAAGTCTAATCTGCATATTAAGATATATTTTTTCTTAACCCATACTATTGGTCTGCTGCAAGGCTAATCTGCATATTAAAATATTTATTTTTTTAATCCATATCTATTGGTCTGCTGCAAGGCTAATCTGCATATTAAGATATTTATTTTTTTTAATCCATATCTATTGTTCTGCTGCAAATCTAATCTGCATATTAAGATATGTTTTTTCTTAACCCATATTTATTGGTCTGCTGCAAATCTAATCTGCATATTAAGATATAGGGTTTTTTTTTTTAATCCATATTTATTGGTCTGCTGCAAGTCCAATCTGCTGCCACTGCTGTGCTTGCCAACATTGCCTTGTCTCCTCCTCCTTCTCTGCCACCCCTCAGTGTTAATTTGGCATCCCACACCTTATCCCAAGTCATTTGGAGAGAAGCCACCTGCTTGTCTTGCTTGTCCCCTGCTTTTGGGGGTGTGGAATGTTGATGCCTTGCACGTGGTCCTGGGATGCTCCAGAAAATCCCACCCATGACCCCTTGGGCTGCTCTGGGGGCTGCAGGGGAGCACTGGTGTGTGGCACTGTGAATGAAGGCACATTAAACTCAGAGGTGGTGACAGCTCTGCCAAATTACCTGTTAAAATCATCTCAGTAATTATACCAGGAGAGTCAAATGAGGATAACAGGCCATCTAATAGCACAGGCAGGGCTGTAATTACTCAGTGGAAGCCCTTTAGAAACTTGCAGGGCTGAGGACTTGCCTGTGATAAAGCCTGGGAGAACTGTTTAATAAACTTGGTGAAACCCTGTCAATTAACATATTTTTAAAGACAATTTAATGTTCACTTCAGCTAAAGGTAGTACCATCCTCAAGAACTGCTTAACCCTGGGTTTTTCAGATACATTTCTGGCATTGCTGAGTATTCTCAGGGTCTGAAGTAGGATTTTGTAGTGTAAGGGGAGACTCTTCTCTTGTGCTTTGTTGGGGTTAAGCAGGCTTAGTGCTGACTCTGAAGTATCCCAGGAACCAAGATGATCCAGGAGCTCAGATTGCCCCAGCATCTTTGGAAATCCCAGCTGCTGTGCCTCCTGCTGAGGAGAACTTCAGATGATTTGCAGATGGCATTAAATCAAAATTCCTGTGGTCATTCCTCTCGGGCTCAGATTGGCAGTGGTTCATGTAAGGGCAGGAATAGCTGGGATCCTCTGCATCCTGCCTGCCAGCAGTGCTCCCAGGGCTTCCTTCTTATTATTCCAGCCAAGGAAGAGAGCTGGGCACAAGCAGGGATTGGTGTCAGCTCCCTCCAGCCTTTGGAAGAGCAGTGGTTGGTTGTTGATGTCCTGGATGGTTCTACATAAATCTTGGCTCAGTGTCACTGTCACATTTTCTAAAAAATCCTCTTTGCCCAGGATTTCTCTCCTGGGAAGCTGAGAAGCCTCAGAGAAAAAGGAAAACAATTCTTATCTCATTTGCTTCTCCTCTGTTGTGCTGGTGTGGAATGTGGTTGGAGATTGTTTCATTGCATTCTGCTGTGAGTTGTTTTCACTCTTTGGCCAATCAGTGCCATCTATTTTTATTTTTTCAATGCAAAAGCCATCACCCAGTGGAGGCTCTCCACCTCCCTCCTATTGCCTTCCCATCACATCCATCCTCCTTCCCCAGTCCCAGCTGGTGCAGGTTTGGGCTGTGCAGTTTTGCCAGCAGGGAGGGGCTGCCCTGTCACTGTCACATTTTCTGGATAAACCTCTTTGCCCAGGATTTCTCTCCTGGGAAGCTGAGAAGCCTCAGAGTAAAAGGAAAACAATATTATCTCATTTGCTTCTCCTGTGTTTTGCTGCTTTGGAATGTGTTTGGAGATTGTTTATCCAACAGGTGGTTGGTTGATTGGTTTCATGTGAATTGTTTTAACTTCATGACCAACTATGGTCAGGCTGTGTTGAAACTCTGAAGAGTCACAAATTTTTCATTATTATCTTGTTGAGCCTTCTGTAAGTATCCTTTCTCTATTCTTTAGTATAGTTTTAGTATAGTATTCTTTAATATAATATAGTATCAGAAATAATAAATTAACCTTCTAAGAACATGGAGCCAGATTCATCTTTCCTCCCCACAACAGGGGACCCCAGAAAATTCCACAGCTCAGTTTGGATCAAAGTCCTCAGCCACAGGGTTTGCTGGGCTCATCCTGGAAGCAATAGATTCAGTACCTTCTGCCTGCTTTTTGTGCAGTGGGAGCAGTAAGAAAATGTGGAAATGGTGCCACTGGGGAGGCAGCATCCTCTGTGGTGCCTGGCATTGCTGAGCTCTGTTTGTATTGATTGGAGCACAGGCAATTAAGAGCCTCCCACTGCTTTCACTGGAGGTTTTTCTACATAAGGAGGCTTGAAGCAGAGGGGAGGGCCATTACAGCATATAAACACTGCACAGGCTGGGGTCTAGAGGCATCTCACAGCCTTGTTGAAGCCTAAAATATTCTGTACTGACTGGCCAGGGGGCCAGCATGAAGCACGTCTCAGGATTGTTGGCTTTGTGTGGCTGGGGAAGGGGCCACCTCCTCCTCCTCCTCCTCCTGATGGGGTGGGGAAGCAGGGCTGCACCCTCCTCACTGGGCTTCATCTTAGGGCTCTTCCTCCAGTGCAAATTTCTCAAAAGTTCCTTATTCAAAAGTTACTCAACAGTTCCTTATTCCTGTACGTGTTCTTAAATCGGCCCATGTCCCATGGAAGTCTTTTTTTTTTTTTGGAGGGTGGAAAATTTCTTCTGTCTGTGAGGAGGCTGAAGCTGTGAGAGGATTGTTTGCACATTGCTTATAAATTGTCCTCATGGAGGATTTCATGGTGTGGCTTCTTCCTGCTCCATTCCATGCTCTGGGGTGGTGTTGGCCACTGGGACAGTTTCATTCCCTGCTAGGAAATAATTTCTTGTGTTCCCTAGCAAGAGTTCACAAGTGTGAAATACAAGATTTGGGAAGTTAATTTGATCACTTGGCAAGAGAGTGGGGTGATCCAGTTCTGATGTGCCTCTTTTAATCCGTGTGGCTTTGTCTGGGAAGAAGAGAGTGGCAGGGAAGGAAGTTGGCTCTCAGTGCATTATTGTCCATCTCTCTTTAAACCTGATATTCTCCAGTGGCCCTTCCAGACCCCAAATCCTGTTTAGACAAAGCCTTGATGAACTTGGATGTTTCTGATTCAATAACATGGCTGGGAGAGGGCTGCTGTGAAAATGCTGGAGAAAAGAGTGAAAACTCAGCCTCCTCTCACTCCTGCTGCAATCCTTCCCTCTTATGCAGGATTACTTGCTGGAATTTAAGAATTTGTGTTTGTTTAGTAGAAATGGGGATAGTTGTTTGTCTGACTGCTCCTGTGATGCTGCAGATATCCCCAGAAATTCCTTGTGATGGGAGATGGGCTGCAGCCATGTCAGACCTGTGAAATCAGTGAGAACTGCTGGTGATGGGGTGGGAATCAAAGAATCATTGAATAATTTGGGTTGGAAGGGACCTTCAAAGGTCATCTGTTCCAACTCCCAAGGGATGGAAAGGCTGGAGGAGGGTGTTAATGAGGCAAAAACCTTCCCTGAGAGGAAACTCAGTTCTCCTGTGCTGGGTTGGGCAGGTAGGATGTGATTGTGCCCTCCTCCAGGGAAAGGAAGTTTTGAAATTAAGCTGGAATTGCAAAAATGCATCTACATATTTGCCACAAAGCAAACCACCCAAGCTGTCTCTCATTTTCACATTGAAATGATGCCTTTGGTCTCAGCTCTAATTCTGCTGGCTTGGAAACTTGTTTGCTGCTATAATTGAGAAAAGGTGGAGGGAAACATGTTTTCTTTTGCTTTGCCTTCTTGTGCATTCAGCAATTTTGGGTTTTCTCCTGTGAGAACTCCTAGTGGCCTTTTAGTGAGGGATAAAGAGATGGGGGTGATACCTGGGAGTGCTTAAAACTCATCTTGGGAACCAAGGCCAGCTTGGATGGGGCTTTGACCAACCTGGAAAGGTGTCCCTGCCCATGGGAGAGGGAGGAACTGGATGATCTTTAAGGTCTCTTCCAATTCAAGCCATGATTCTATGAAACTGAGGACAGCTCTGCACACAGGACCATCCAATTTTATTATTTCTGCTTTGATCTGTGCCAGAAGAAACTCTGCCCAAGTCTGTAGTGCACCAAAAGAGAGGAAAATGCACAGTGCTGGGTGACCCAAGGGGCTGAAACCAGGGTGGGGCCGGGCTTGGTGGCCTCAGCCATGGCCAGCCCCAGCCAGAAAACACAAAGTAGTGGCACACTAAGCCTCTTGTTTGCTCTAAGCTGTTTATTTTGCTGCTGAAGGATTGTGTGATCTATTTGTCTGAGTGGAAGCAGCCAGAAAATCTCACGCTCTGAAATTCCCACCCACCTGTGCCACACATATATATCTATTTTTGTATATTATATATATATATAACTTACTAAATGCATGTGTATTTCCTGATGGGGAGCAGGGGGTGGTTGTCTTTGATAGCACAGTGGGACACAAACCCCAGGTCTAAGGCCAGGTCAGCACAAAGCAGGAATACAAAAAGCTCTCTGGAAGGCTGGCTCACATCCATTACAATTTTACTAAATACCATAATCCTGTGAGCCTTTGCCTCATAATAGGATAATGAGTTATTAAAGCTAAGGAGGGTACTTTGGGGAGGGAGAGTTGGAGGGTTTGGGGGTTTTTTTTCACCTCCTGCCAGGTCTGAGCCATTTCTCTTGGTCCCTCTCCATTCATAAGAGAGTGGCTGCAGCAGTTTCAGAAGTGAGCAATTTTAAAGGCTATAAAAATGCCAGTTTCTGGACATTGTGTGCCTTTTCCAGACAAGATGAACTGTTGTGCTCTGTTCCCTCAGCTCATTCCACAGCCCTGAGCTCCTCTCCAGGCCAATACCCAAGGCATTAGCTAAGGAACAGCCACACTCCACCAGGCTTTGAGAGCACAGCATGGGAAAGGTGTTCCCAGGGCCACACCTGTGCCCTGCCCACTGCCAGCACACAGAACAAGGGTGCTCTGGGAATAAAAAATGTTGGAAGCATCTTGTACCCACCCCCCTGTCTCAGGTCTGTGTTTCCAGGAAATCCTGGTGAGGAAATTGTGTTGTGCAAAGTGCCAGGACTGTGGAGGGGGAAGGAGATGGTTCTTGCTTGCTTGGAAAGTACAGCAAGGATGAAAAAAAGAAAAAAAATGCAGAGGAATGTGCCAGCCATAATTTACAAGCTTGTTCACTTTGGTTTTGGGAGCACTTGGCAGCTCTGGGCTATTTCCAGAGCAAAGGCAGACACATAACCCTTCCACCCCAGAGTGGAGAGAAACCTGAGTGCTTTTCATTGCAAAATACCCTTTCTTTTACCTTCCTTTTCTCTGATCAAAAGCTAACACCTTGCAAAGTTCAGGTCTGCTGCTGGTTTTTGCTTTGCTTGGGGTTTCAAAACCCTTTGGATGAGAATGTGGCTGCATCCCTTGCACATCTCCTCCAAACACCATTGTCCAACAGCACAAGGGTGTGTGTCATTAACCATCAGTGGCAAGCTGGAAGCTGATAAAGATCTTTATTATTTTACAAGCACAATATCAACTACCTAGAGTTGTTTTCCTATAGTTTAAGTGCTCTCTTTCTCCTTTGGATATCCAGGATATGCACATTTGTCCTCAGTAGGAACCAGTATTTCTCCCAGCACTCTGAATATCAAAACTTCACCTTCGAGGAGTTTTCTTCTCCCCCTAAAACTCAATGAAAAACCAAAGAAAGGGCAGAAGATGAGATTTGGCTTGATTTGCTCCAGTAGCTGTTAATTAAAGTACTGAAGGATCCTTCCAGTTTGCCATCAGGGAGAAGGCAGCACATTGGGGCAGAGCTCTGGGGTTGGGGGTGTCACAGCAGGAACCTGCACCCATTGTCTCATCAGGAGGGTTATCAGATGTGCCAGCATCACACAAGGTGTGTGTACCACCTTCCCAGGTGTGTGTGTGCTCCTCTTGGAGTGGGGGATATTCCCAGTGGAAAGGGATGGAAAAATGATAAAATCTTCACTCCCAGCCTGGCTGCAAAGTGGTAGGTGGGAGCTGGCAAAAAGCAAGCCATACTAAAAAAAATAATTTCCATACTAAAAAAAAAATAATATTGCCCATGTAAGTGTGAATACACATTTAGAGGAGTAATTTCCAGGTAAATCTGCCCAGAGGCATCACTGGCACAGGAGAGCAGAGGTGTGTGGGGGTAGGAATGGCAGAGCTTGGAGCATGTGGGCAGGAACGTGGGAGGGAGAGAGAGAGAGAAATCCAGGGCTTTGTCCATGGAAAGGGCATTCCTGGGCATCATTTCTGAAATGTTTGTGCTTTGACCTGCCTCTCCTGATAGGGGAAGCAAAAAAGAAAAGGGATTTATCCAGATGTGCAGCATGGAGGTCACCTCTGCCCCCCATGCATGAGGCCCATTTGTGGCCACAAGGCTCTGCCATCCTTCTCCTCCCAAGGCCATCACCTGGCCTGGTGTGTCCTGGCATTTTGGGCAGGTACCTGAAGCTGCCTTGGGCATGGTGGAGCTGGAGGAAGGGTGGGAGGGTGCCAAGGGAGAGGTTGTGGGGGACAGGAGCTCTGCAGAAGGTGGCGTAAGGATAAAGATACAATGCTCACGGCAGGGCAACACTTCCCCATCCTGCCAATGATTCCTCTTTTTTGTTGTTGTTTTTTATAGAAATACCAGTATGTTCTGGTTTTTAACCCCACAGTGATGTGTGAAGGACTCCCTGCTGGGCTTGGCTGGTGTAAATCTTGACAGCCAGAGATGTCTCCAGCAGGGGATGCACCTCAGCTGCTCCCGAGGCAGGGGGACACAGTGGATACCAAAGGGTGGGTGCAAAGGCTGGTTAGCTCCCTGGTTTGGTGCAGATGAGCTTTTCCTTCCACCTCTCCAGGCTCTGCTTCCCATGGGAAATCCACTTGCAGGGCATCACCTGCATCAGTCCCACCCCCACTGCAAGTGCCAGCACCCAGTGACACCTCAGGTGCCCATTCCAGCTGAATACTGACACAAACACACCATGAGTGCATTTCTCCCCACTGGATCTCAGAAGTGTGGTCTGTGCTGTTGTAGCTGGCAAATGAGCAGATCAGAGTTCCCCTGTGGTAATGTATCTCTATCAATTTATTTCTCATTAAAAATCTTATGTGCTGCAATAAAGCCAATAGTGAGATAACAGTGCAGCTTTATAACCTGCTAAATCAGGCCTCTGCTTCTACACAAAACCATTTCAGGCTGTTGGAGGGGTTTGGAGGGGAACCAAATGAATGCAGGGTGCCCCATCCTGCAGCTGGGTGCAGAGGAAGGGGGTGAATCCCTGCCTTCAGTGATTCCTACTAAAGACTCTGGTGAGGAGAGAGGGATTGATCTCTGGATGATCTGCATTACTGACAGCTTTTTTTTTTTTTATTCCCCACCTTTCCTTCTGTGCAGATAAAAAGCCAAAGAGGTTTGGGTTTGATTGAACCTATGGTGAAAATCTTTTTAATTAACAGTGGATCAGAACAGGAGCTGTGTTCTAGCTGGAATGGCAGATGCCTGGTTTTTCTGGGCAGGCAGTGAGGATTCTAATTATCACTTGTAAAGGCAGGAGGGTGCAGGGGTTTGTCCCTATCCCATCCCAGCTCTGCATTCCCCCCTCACAGCATTTGCTCTGCTTGTGCTAAAGAGAATTTCCCTCTCCCCCCCAATTCTTATTTTGATCAAATCTCATTCATTCCCTACTGAAGTTCACTTGTGCCCTTTCCTTTTGGGAAGGAGCTTTGCTCTCTTTAACTCCTTGACAGGAAATTAGAGGCAGGTGGGGTCAATCTCTTCTCCCGTGGGATAGGACGAGAGGAAACGGCCTCAAGTTGCACCAGGAGAGGTTTAGGTTGAATATTAGGGAAAATTTCTTCACCAAAAGGGCTGTCCAGCCCTGGGACAGCTGCCCAGGGCAGTGGTGGAGTTCCTACCCCTGGAAGATTTCAAAGACAGCAACTGTGGCACCTGGGGACATGGTTTGGTGATGCTCTGGTAGTGCTGGGTGTGGTTAGACTGGGTGATCTTAGAGGGCTTTTCCAGCTTAAATGTTCCATTCCTGTGTCTCTCCATTGGGGTGGGGCTGAGCAGGAGGGACAGGAATGCCATGGTGGGTATCTGGTGCCAGATGTCCCCCCTGTGTCCCCTCCCTGCCATGGCCTGGGCTCTGACACCTCTGGGGGCTCCTGCCTCGCTCTGAGTGCAAAGCAAGGGAGAAAAATCAATTCCCATCAGCTGAACAGTGCCCTTTGATTTATTGCCAGTGGAGGAAGAAATTCTTTATCTCCTCCTGGAAGGGATTGCTTTGGTGTTTGTTATTAGGGAGCGTGGCTGGAACATCCCCCTTCCTCCCAGGCCTGGTGCTTGGGTAACCTTTACCAGCCTGAGGACAGCTGGGCCACAGCAATGCTGTCCCAGGGAGCAAGGAAAGAGGATGGGAACCTGCTCTGCTGGGGTGGCACTGACTGAAATGACCTGAAATTACAGCAGATGGAGTTACCTGTGTGCCTTAGAGCTCACAGTCTGTTCTTGCACCTGGCTGGGGTTGTTTGGTGTGGCTTTTTGGCCTGAAAATTGAAAAGAGCATCCCTGTGCAGGGCCAGGTCCACCAAACCCTCCTGGGGGCCACCAAACCCTCCTGGGGGCCATCAAACCATCCTAGGGGGCTCCTAAATCCTGCCAGGGCCACCAAACCCTCCTGGGGGCCACCAAACCCTCCTGGGGGCCACCAAACCATCCTAGGGGCCACCAAAACCTCCTGAGGGCTACAAAACCCTCCTGGAGGCCACCACACCCTCCTGGAGGCCACCAAACCCTGCCAAGGCCACCAAACCCTCCTGGGGGCCACCACACCCTCCTAGGTGGCTCCTAAACCCTGCAAGGGCCACCAAACCCTCTCGGGGGCCACCAAATCCTCCTAGGGGGCTCCTAAATCCTGCCAGGGCCACCAAACCCTCCCGGGAGTGACCAAACCCTGCTGGGAGCCTCCAAACCCTGCCAGGGTCACCAAACCCTTCTGGGCTCACCAAATACTCTTGGGGGCTACCAAACCCTGCTGGCCTTGGTCCTCCTCACCTCCAGCAGCAGTCACCTCTCCCATCTGTGTGAGTCCTTGTACAGGGCACAGATGGAAACTCTCTGATCTACACCCCTGAAGGCCTCCCCCATCCTTCACCTTCCAGCTGAGCCCCAGAGCAGGAGCAGGGCACAGCAGAAATCAGAATGACTGCAGGGTGATGTTTCATGATCTGTAACTGCTGAAGCAGGTCAGTGGCCAAATGAGCAAGTGCAGATGCACAGCTGGCCTGATGTGCTGGCAGGGAGTGGGAGCTGATACCAGGACAGCAGGATCTCTGCTGGTTTTGTGTTTCTGCCAAAAAATCCCTCTTGGCTTCCCTGAGGTTGCTTCTGGTCCCAGTTCAAGATCAGCAGTGGTGGGAGAGGGGTGGCCATGGCTTGGTCTCAATGGAAACACAAATTGAATTTCCTGTGCTGAAGTTGTTCCAATCAAGGCCTTTCCTACAGGGTGGCTGATTCACTGATTTGCAGGTGGTTTTGTAGATGGGTGATACCAGGACTGTGTGATTCAGGGAAGATGGAGAAAATTCAGACCATCTCCATCCCATTTAGTGCCCTTTTAGTTACTCTGATAACATTTATTTGTGCAGCCTCCTAGGACACCGAGGTTTTATATCATCCACAATCCATCAGCTTGATTCCCTCTTTAAAGCACTGATCATAAGTCTTAAAATGGAAAAAAAAAAAAAGCCAGCAGCCTGATGGGCAGAAGGGAGCTTGTTTCCAGCCTCAGGCAATGCAGCCTCAGGCACCAAGTTCTCCTGGTATTAACATACTCGGTTTTCCTTTGTTAGGACTAGCCTTGATTGTGAAACAGGTTGCTTGGGTTTTCTCTTTTTTATTTTTTTTCCTCCTTTCTTGTTGGAAGTGGTTTCACATTCACAGCCCTGAACTGACTTTCATATTTTTATACAAAAGTCACATCCTCTCTGAAAGTTTTAAGTAGCATTTTCAATTGCAAAATAGTCTCAAAGACTGATGATACATTATTCTTTCCTAACCTATAGCTCTCTGAGAAAAAACTGCTAATATAAATTCTTGTATTATGGCCTCATACCATTTGATTGCAGTGCATTTAGTTAAATCTCAGATTATATCTAATAATCTCTGCAGCTTCTTTCTTTAAATACAGTGTTTTAGTTTGGTTATTGGTAAATAACATTAAAGACATGGCTTTAATAGAAAGTGCTCCTGGAGGGGAACCACCTGGGGTGGTTGTGCCACACCAACAATCCCAGCTTTTGGGGGAAAAAAATCCCAATTTTTTGGAGAAGAAACTCAGTGCAAATGAACTCCAAGGGCTTTGTGAACAAAGAGAATTTTGTTGTGAACCACCTGTGGGTTGGTTTTGCATAGGTGGAGGTGATATGCAACCTCTAACCCTGTCTGGGCTTAGATGAAGCTCCTGATTTCCAGAAACTGCTTTGAATTCCTTCCCTGGGGTCTTTCCTCGTTGTTTGATGGGGAAGGTGGGAACATGGCAGGGGAAGTTGGGTTTTGGAAGACCCGGCTGGCAGAGGATGCGGTGGAGGTGAGCAGAGCTGCCCCAGTGCTCCCCTGGCCCTGGAATTGGTGCCCAGGGGTCAGCTCAGGGTGGGTTTGTGACAAAATCTCAAAGTTTTGGGAGTCAGGCATTTGAGATTTTTAATAGAGCTGCCAGTGAAGATAAATGGGACCCACAGTTGGTGACCCCAGCGTGCCTGACCATCACTCTGGGCTGTGGTGGTGAATAAACCTCAGCAGTAACACCAGTGTTAGATTGGGCTGGGTTTCTGTTTTAGGGTCAAGGTAGCTCAGTTTGAGCTACTGCAGCTGATTTAATCCAGGTTTCTTTTGTGGGATTTCATGTTGGGATTTTTGCTCTTGAGGATGTTGCATTGTGGTCTCTGTTGTTCCACTGATACTTTCATTCCCTGTGCATGAAGTGTGCTGAATCCTGCCATGGTAACCATAGAGAAAACCCAAAAAAAGTAAAATTTAAAGGGGAAAATTTTACAAAAAAAGTAAAATTTAAAGGGGAAAATTAAAAAAAAAAGTAAAATTTAAAGGGGAAAATTTTACAAAAAAAGTAAAATTTAAAGGGGAAAATTTTACAAAAAAGTAAAATTTAAACGGGAAAATTTTAAAAAAAAGTAAAATTTAAAGGGGAAAATTTTACAAAAAAGTAAAATTTAAAGGGGAAAATTAAAAAAAAAAAAAAGAAAAATTTAAAGGGGAAAATTTTACAAAAAAGTAAAATTTCAAGTCCAATATACTTGTGCAGAGCTTGGACAAGAGCCAGAACATATCAAATGTGCTTCAGGGCAAGTTTTTTTCTGCAGGATTTTACAATGTAAGGCAATTACTGAGCTGAACAGCATTCCTTAAGAAGATTATAATTCTGCATCCAGTGTGGACCAAGGGCATCCCAGTTGGGTTCAGCAAGCAGCTCTCCAGTGGATTGGAATCCAACCAGGTCATTAGTGGTGTTGCAGCATTAATTACTCTGAAAGCAAAAGGTTAATTTGAAGTTTTGAAGGGTGCAGAAGGTACTGAGGAGAGCAGGGCCTTTAATTTCGTGCCATTGTGTGGATGAAATGGGAAAATTCCTGTATTTTTGCAGGAATGATTGGTGGAAATGGTTGGACGTGCTGGGTGCAAGGAGATGCAGGGTCTGTGAACCCTGCTGCTTTCTGGAAGATAAAATAAAAGCAAAACTTTGTGTTTCTTGTATCGATTTTCCTAGTGTATCCTGGATTTTAAAAAAAAAGGCAGGAAGGATGGAGACTTGTCAAAATGAATTATTAACGAAGTCATACTTCACACTTCCTTCCAGTCTGAGGAAGCAAAGCATGTCCTTTGCTATGATATAGCCACTTTTTTATCTCTTTTTTGTTCCAAGGAAACATTTCCAAGCAGTAGGCATCCAGTTATTTTTCTGCAGTAACTCAGGAGCCTTCAGCTTTCTGCCAGAAATCTTCAGAGAACAGTCAGAATCAATAGAACAATGTTTGTTTATTTTGATACAGCAAAGCAAGAAAAGAAGAAATAATCAGACAGGTGAGGGAAAACAAGAGCTTTAGCATATTTTGTTTATATAAAGTTGTTTGGCTTGTTTTGGAAAAAAATAAAATGAAGGCACCCATCAGATTGGATTCAGATTTCCAGCACAGATTCCAAAGGCTCACGATGCTCCTGAGCACAAAGGCTGCTTTCACAGGCAGCTCAAAGGGAAGATTTCTGCTTTTCTTGCCAGCACTCCCCAGTGGATATTTGAATTATCACCATTCCCACCTGCCACTTCTGGACCTGCAAAGGTGGTGGGCACTGGGGAGAAAATACAAATCGGGTGGAAACCCTGGAGACCTGGAGCAGGGTGTTTGTGAGGGGTGGTGATTACCGGTGCTAATGCTCTCTGAAACTCATCCCTGCTTGCTTGGTGCAGGAGGAGCTGCTGTGGCTCCTTCACAGACATTTTGGGGGGTTCTGTGGCTCATCCTGCCTGCTCACCCACCATAAACCAGCACAGCCCTCATGCTGCCCTTGCAGAAACCCAGCCTGGGCAGAGGGAGAAGGCAGAGACCTCAATGCTAGGGAGCACCCATGTGCCTGTGGGGTAATCAAAGCTGGCTGAGTGAACCAAGAGATACAAATATCCCATAAATTCAGCTCTGTGTGGGTTAATTAATCACAGCCCCATTCAGGTTTCTGGCTGATCCCAAACCCTCCCTGTCAGCTGCGGGGGCTCCGTCCCTCCCGTGTTTGCTCCCTGGTCAGAGGGAGGGAGAAGCCAGGAGCAGGTGCCTTCATCTGCCTCAGGATGTGAGTAAGGCTACTGATGGAAATATCACAGCCTGGAGGAGGTGATGGGGAGCTGTGCATCCTCCCCTGAGCATCAGGCTGCTGTGCCTGTACCTGGAAAATGGGAATGTGCCCCTCCAGGGGCTGCTTTGGTGCCACCTCTCCCTCCCATCCAGGGAGAAATCCCTTACACTTATTAAATCAGGAGTTTGCTCCCAAATTGGAGCTAAGTTTAAACATCTCATGATGGTTTTGGGAGAGCTGCCCTTTAAAAGCTGATTTTTTTTTTTTTTATTCCCACTGCTCCAGCCCCTTGGTTTTAATACCAGCTTGCCTGAGGAACATTAACCTGCAGAGAGAGCAGAGAGGAGCACACAGGGTTCATTTTCACCTGGATATACCAGGCAGGCAGGAATTATCACCAATTAAAATGTATTTGACATGATAGAAGCCAAACACATGCCTTGGCACGTTCCTTCCCTGCACTATCACAGAGGTTCATGGAGCTCAAATGGCTTGAGAATGCAGGAAAGAAACTGGGAGGGTCTGCAGCCCCAAGAGCACTGCTGGCAGCTGCATCCCCTGTCCCTGCAGCCTCAGAAAGGTAAAAACCACCCCAAATTTGGGCTGAGGGTTTGTTTGCTTGGGGATTTTGGCAGCACCCACAGCTGGAGCACTGAGCAGCTCCAAGCAGCTGTGGCTCCATCCCTGGTCTGGGTGCTGCCACATCTGCCCTGTGATTGTCTCTTGGTTCCAAGGCTCATCCTCCACCAGGACAGGGCTGTGTGGGACAGGAGGAAATGCAGGGGGGCTGTTGTACAACCATTTCCAAGAGGGTTTGTAGGCAGGGATCTCTGCTTCACCCCGTGCTCATCCAGATAGAGCAGGAGGGGGAAAAGGAGAAACCTGAACTCCCAGGTCAGACAGGAAAGGGTTGGAGGTGGAACAAGCTGGAGGTGCCCAAATGGGGATTCCCTGCCCACATATTCCATGAATTGCAGTGCTGGGGGCTCTGAGGTCAAGATGACCCCAAGGTATTGAAGTCTCTTTTTTCCCAGCCCCACAACCAAAGAAGATTCATTGGTTCTGCTTTTCAAGGTTGTTTATTTTCTCTTATCTGTTCCATTCTTTCTCTGACCTGATGAGATCTGCCCAGCAGGTCAGTTCATGGCACAGTCCCTGCCCTTGGGGTGCTGTTGGCTTTTTATACTAAGAACTATGTGTGCTTTATTCACAATAATTTTCCAATACCCATCACCTATGTCAGACAGTCTGTCTCTACTCTAAACCAACCCAAAAGTGCCACCATCACAGCAGAAGGTGGAGGACAAGGAGAAGAAGGAGGACAGGACAAGCCCAGAGTCCTCCATCTTGCCTCTTGAACCCCCAAAATTCTACTTTTTCACCCTGTGACAAATTCACTATCATTCTACTCAAACTCTTGTGCCTTGTAACTCTTGGCACAAGGTTGGGAATTGTTTCCATGGGCTAAAATCAAAGGCATGGGTGTCTGACTCTGTGCCAAGGTCTCTGAGCCCCTGCCAGGGTCTGGAGTCCTCCAGGGCAGCCAGAGCAATGTCCTGGGTTCCAACAGGTCCAGAGGGATGTCCTGGGTTCCAACAGGTCCAGAGGGATGTCCTGGGTTCCAGCTTCTCCAGAGCAATGTCCTGGGTTCCAACAGGTCCAGAGGGATGTCCTGGGTTCCAGCTTCTCCAGAGGGGTGTCCTGGGTTCCCACTTCTCCAGAGGGATGTCCTGGGTTTGGTCATTGCAGAGCTGGGTGGGGCTGGTGGTGCTCAGCATCTCCCCAGCCCTGGGATGTGTGCCTGGGGTGTTTGGGTGTTTCATGGCACTAAAAACACCAGAATTTAAGAAGGTGGCGGCGTTCAAAGGGACCCTCAGTGGGATTTAGGCACCTAAAGAGCTTTGGTGCCCTGAAAATCCTGCTTAAACTGAAATCTTAAGGAGCTGCTGAAAGTGCACCCAGCTCTCCAGCACCTCCAGGCCTGCAGCTTGCAGGGGTGAAATGGGGGTCATTCTCTGGGTCCCCCAAATTACCTGAGCTGCTCCATGGCTGCCACCCTTTTCCAGAACCACCCCATCCTCAGCTCAAGCAGCATCCTGGGAGCGGATGTATTCTTAATTCTTAATTTAAAATAATGGGTTTTTTCTCCTTCTGCCACCCTTGGCACAGCTTTTTCCATTTATTCTCACTCCCCTACAGCATCTCCTTTTCTCCTCCCTTTTGGCTGAAGTGGAACTGTTGCAAAAAAAAAAAAAATCCCCAACAAGCAGGAATTTTGGGGATAAGCTGCAAAATTGACCTGGACTGAATGCAGGGGGAGTGAGAAGGAGACAAAAATGATGCCAGAAATAGCTGTAATTAGGTTAATGTCTTCAACTGAACTTGAAAGCCAAGTAAAGAGGGGAAAGGTTGCTCTGGAAAGGGAAGATGGAACTGGATGGCTGTGGAAATTGCCAGTGGGATTTGGGAGCTTCCCAGATGCAGGTTGGTGGTTTTAGTCTGGCTGTGGGGCTGCTGGGGAGGGGGAGTCTCACAGTAAGGGCTCAGGGACCTGGTGTTGGCAGTGTGTGATGTCCTGGCTGTGCTTTTTCCCTTGCTGGGGCTCCAGGCAGGCACTGGAGCTGCTTTCCCATAGGAATAACCCCTGTGCAGGTTTGGAGTTTTGTGTGGAGCATGTTCCAGCTGGAGGAGCAGAATACAGGCAGGAAATGGGGGAAAAAATTAAATTAAAATCATGGGGGGAGGAAAAAAAAAAGGCTTTTTAAGCTTACTGAGGCTGGATGAGAGGACTTTGTGAGCTGGCTGCTCCCCTTTCCCAGGATCTCTTCCCATGTGTGTTCAGAATTTTGCTTCTGCTGCACTGGGGGTGCAGGAAAGGCTCAGCTGTGAGAGCTGGGTCAGAGGAAAGAGAAAATAACTCAAACAAGCCCTTTCCTCTGTCTGTTTTTTCATGTGTTTGATGTGCAGATCACCAAGGGGAGAAAAAAAAAAAAACACTTGTGGAACCACAAATGTCTGCTTTGGGCATTTTCAGGGAGTTTTGTTTAAATTATACCCTAGGCAAAGGAACTGGGGCGTGAGCTGAAAGCAGCTTGGTTTAAACCCAGGTTTACAGAGCTGAGCTGAGCTTGGGCCAGAGCTGCAGGGACCAGCACTCACTGAGGCTGCAGCACAGGTAGCAGCTCAGCCTGGGAGGGTTTTTCCTCTTCTCCATCCCAAATCCAGCAGGAGCTCTTTAACCCTGCTCTAGTGCAGCCAATTTCCCCCTTATTCCCTCCCACCTTTTATCCCAGGCCAGGAGAGGGGCTGGGATGCCACCTCCTTGCCCCTCTCAGCCCCCTGTGTGATGGATTTGATGCAGGTGGGGTTTGTGGAGGTCCTTTTGCAGGAACAAACCTCAGTACCTGCAGCAGAACCCTGGGCACGGTTGCTTGTGGGTTTTATCTGGCAGTGGATAAAATATTCCTTTCCAATGCACTTGGCAAACAAATGAGGCAGGCAGAAATACAGATTGTGTTTGCTAATGGTAGCAGGCTGCCAAGGAATGTATCACCCACTGTTCACTGGGAGGGAAATTCCTCCCTTTCATGGGAGATGTCAGAGCTGCAGAGCCTGGGACTGAAATGCTGCTCCTCACTCTGGGTTTTGCTCCAGGATTTTTTTTTTTGGTAGGGAGGGAATTAATGCTGTGATGAGGGGGCAGAGCAGAGTGAGCAGAGCCCTGGCTGATGCTGATTCATGGTGAGATCCTCAGGGCTCCAGCAGATCTTTGGGAGCAGAGATAAATGCCAGGGGTCTGTTGCACGGCGAGGAATCAGATCTGTGCATGCAGCTGTAGTGCCCTGGCTGCTTTTCTGCATCTCCAGAGATGATTTTGGAGCTTAATCCAGTTAGATGGAGCATTCCCCAGCTCCTCAGATCTTCCTGGGGCTTGTTTCTGGGATGTTGAATGTCTTGCAGTGAGGACCATGAAGTTCCCTTATTGTATTTGCATTGCAGAGGAAGGAATGATGGATCTGACTCCATGTTCTCAGAAGGCTAATTTATTATTTTATAATATTATATTCTATAAAAGAATACTAAACTATACTGAAGAATACAGAAAGGATATTTACAGAAGGCTAAAAAGATAATAATAATAAACTGGTGACTCTTTCCAGAGTCCTGACACAGCTGGACCATGGTTGGCCAATAAGTCAAAATAATTCACATGAAACCAATGAAACAATCACCTGTTGGATAAACAATGTCCAGACACATTCCACATGTGAGCACAACACAGGAGAAGCAAATGAGATCAGAATTTGTTTTCCTTTTTCTCTGAGGATTCTCAGCTTCCCAGCAGGAAAATCCTGGGCAAAGGGATTTTTCAGAAATTGTGGATGCCACATTCCCTGTCCTTGGGCAGGCTCAGCTCCCTGGCATTTACCATGGGAAGATGCAGCAGCTGTTACTGCTCCCTAAAAAAAAACCTCCTGGGTTTGCTAAAAATTGGGGTTTTCATTCACATTTCCTTGGGGTTTACCTGTATCTTTCCCCAAATACCTGGTGTACTCAAAAGCCCAGTAAGAGGTAAAAGAAACTCAGTATCAGGTATGGATTTCTGTGTTCCTGCCTCACTCTGTGTTGTGCCTTGTGCCACCAATAAAATCCAAACTCATTATTTTCTCCACATGGCTTTTTTGATCTGCTGCTCTTCCCTTCCTCTGCTGAGATGGCAGAGACCATGAGAAGTGGCTGGAGCAAATGCCATTTGTCTGGTCCTTGGCTCCAGACAATTTGGATTAAAATATATCTTCAAATTAAAAACCCAGCCCTTAAAATATTGTTATCTCCCTAAGGATATCCTTTTCCTCCCTGGAGTACATTTGGAGAGAGATTCCTGCATGTAAATCTGCTTGTGCTGCTGTTGCAGAGTGATGAAGGCTTAGAAACTCCCTTTTAAGGTATAAATGAGCCCAAATAATGACAGTTCCTAAGGAAGGTGGAGAGAACCCTGCTCCCAAAGCTGCAATTCCCAGAGAAAAGCTGGCTTTGGGACAAACCTCATTGTCCTGCACCACATCCCCATCTCCTCAAAGCTGAGGAGAGCTTTGTGTGCTGCTGCCCTCTCACACCAGGCTCAGGGCAGTGAATGCCTCCAGGGGACTTCATTGGTGACCCCAAATCTAAAAATAAAATGCTATAAAAGTTTAAAAAAAAACAACTTTCCTCAATTGCAAATCATTTCCCAGTGGCTCCCAAGTGCAGCAAGGTGCAAAGCATCACAGATGACATCCAGGCCTGCCCTATTTCTGGCTCTGAAGGCAGAGCAAAGTTTCTTTTGGACACATTTTGCTCTGGAGATGCTGCTTGGCATGCTGTCAGGATTTCTCTGGAGGGCACCTGGTGCTCCCAGCCCTCCCCTCAGGGCTGCCTGCCCAGCTTGATTGCATCCACTAAGGAAGGGAATTTATGACACCTCACAGGTTTATGGGTGCATTTCACCATATCATAAACCTGACTCACAGCACACCCAATTCCCAGGTGTCTGTTCCCAAAACTGCCAGAAGTCAGGTTCTCCTGCACACCTCTGCTGCTGTATTTTGATTTTCTCTGCAGTGTTAGAGCCTGGAAAAACTGCCTTTGCTGAATTCCCCTGGAGCCCTGCTTTCCTTCCCTGGCCAGAACTGGATCAAGTTATATCTCTGCCATGCTTTGGAGATAAGGCAGGAGCTGAGCAAACCTGCCACTATCTCTGCTTTAATTTTTCCTTGCAAATAGTGTGGAGCCAATGCCTCTCTGCCCAGATCAGCTCCTCTTATCAGAGGGATAATAACTGGCTCACTAACCAACATAATTCCTCTATAACCCCCAGCAATCTTTTGGGAGGATTTTGCAAGTGGCTGAAGAACAGAAGAAAATCTCTGGCTGGAGGATTAATTAGTACAAAATCAAGGCAGTATTTGGCCGTGTGCTTAAAAAAAAAAATAATTAAAAATCAAAATACTCTGTGTGTGTAAATACAGTGACTGCATTTCCCTCTTAAGTGGTCCCTCAGTGGCTCCTGCAGATGCAGAGCCTGGCTGAAGTGTGCAGGAAATGAAGGTGCACAGGATCATGACCAAGTTTGGGATTCCAGCTCTCCAAAGCTCCCAGGGCAGTGCTGCAGGTCTCAGGGAATTATTGAATTATTTTGTGCTCGTGTCTTGCTGGGGATGCTCTGGGGCTGCTCTGCAGCTGCATCCCCTCCTCTCTGCCCTGTGCCTGCTCCAGGCTGTGCCTCTGCTGCTGCTCAGCTCTCCAGACCCATCCATGCCTGGGCAGCTCCCACAGCCCAGGGGATCACTTTGTCTCCAAATCTCTGGGGTTTTTTTACATTTTTCAGTTCAGTTTGCCAGCAGTTTCCTTTCTGCTCGCTGAGCTGGGCTGATGCTGCTGAAGAGCTCAGGGTTTCCTTCCTGATCCTTCTCCCTTTTTTTTTTTCCCCCCCTTCCAATAAAATCAAATCAAATCAATATCAGCCAGCAGCACCAAACCTCTGTGTGCTGCACAATCGGATTCTTGTCCCAGGAACCAGCTGGGATTATCAGCTCTCTCTGCACTTTGAATTTTAATAGCATTAACTCTGGCCTAGTCATGTTCTCCTAAAATCCCATTTCAAGTTGCCTTTGGAAGGCAGGAGCAGACACCACTCTGTGTTTTCTTCCTCCTCCCTCGCCTGCAGGAATCACAACCAGAATTAAGAGACAGATTTTGAAGGTTAAAACTTCCCAGATTGTTTCCCTCTCAGTTGTCATTTCGGGACTGTTTTGTTTTCTTTCTGATTGCATCAAATATTTGTACTCCTGTGGGGACTGTGGTGCGAGGGTGAATCTCCCTTAAGAAAATAAAGGGATTTTTTCCATCATTTTTGTGGTGTAGCTGGGGGGAAACTGGTGAAAAGAGCAGCTACCAAAAGTGGCTCAATGTGGGGCTGTGCCTCTCCTAAAGGTTCTGAATTATTTAAGGCATTGCTGAGACTTTTACATTTAGAAATATTGAAATGGAGACCCTTTCACCCTAAATTTTAGATACTTTTTCTTCTAATCTCACAGGCAGCCTCTGAGAGAGGGGGCTTGGCCAGCATCCTGTCCCAGCACAAAACAGCTGGATTATTTATTTCAAAATCCCTGCTTTACCAAGTTAAAAAGAGCTTTGAAGAATTTTGAGTTTTTGAAATCTTTTGGGTGTGCTCAGCAGTGTGTGTGGGGGTAGTGGGTGTCTAGTGTGTGAATGATTCGTTATTTCTTTAATTTTCCCACTTACAAACCTAATCCTGGAGTCATTTGGGTGCCCCTTCTCCCATCCTAGTCCCACACACTGCTGCTTGCACTAAGTAGAAAGAATTGCATTTGCCTGTGGCTTTTTTTATCTCCTCCAAATCCCCCCATTGCTTTGGGTATTTTTTTTTTTTGTTATTATTGGCCTCATTTATTCAGTACAACAATGTTTTTTCTGGGAAAATGCCCAGTGCTGGGCACAGCTTGGGAGAGGTCCTGTGAGGGCAGTGTAGCAAAGGTGGATGACTGCAGAACCTTTATGTGAATAAATAGCAGGAAATAACATCTTTTTTGTCTTCCTCAAGTACCACACTGAAAACCCATACTTGAATTATTACTCTTGATCATATTTAGCTTTGAGTTAATACAATTGCTTCTTGGCTACCTGTCTCTTAGGATCATGTATGGCTTATTTTCATTTTCCAGCTCTGGCTATTTGAAAATCACGGTTTGGGTTATGAAGTGCATGTGGAAGGGATAAGGGCTCCTGCTGTCAGCTTTGCTTGCTGAGCCTTGTGCAGCACATGGGGGGAAATGCAAGAGTCATTTCTGTACTGGTCATGGCAATTTATTTATGAGAATTTCATGAGTCTGAGTTTAAAAATAAAGTTTGGGAAGAGAAAAAAGGAAAGAAGAATCCAGATGCAATCATTGCCTGGCCTGGGAGCTGCCCTGTGCAGAGGGCTGGGATCAGGCTGGGAGCTGGGATGGTTCTCCATGGTTTTGGTAAGGCACAGCTGCTCCCTGAAATATTCTGGCAGTGCTTGCAGAGCCACCAGCCCATCTTCCCTTCTGGGGTTTTACTTCATCAGCCCAATCCCACCCTGGCTGCTCCCTGTGCTGCAGGAAATGCTGGGGTCACCCCTGTGCCCCATTCCTGCTCCATCAGGGCGGCAACTGCTACTGCTCCCTAAAAAAAAACATCCTGGGTTAGCTAAAAATTGGGGTTTAAATTCACATTTGCAACAGGTTTACCTCAAATCTTTCCTCAAACACCTGGTGTACTCAAAAGGTAAAAGATGCTCAGTATCAGGTATGGATTTCTGTGCTCCTGCCTCACTCTGTGCTGTACCTTGTGCCCTTCTCTTTCTCTTTACTCCTCTCCTCTCCCTTCTCTTCCCCTTTACTCCTTTTCTCTCCCTTCTCTTCCTCTTTACTCCTGCCCCACCTCCCTCCCTGCTGCCCTGTGTTTATCCTTGGATTATTTTGGGAATATCAAGGATGTGTTGGTGCCAGGATCCCTCCTCATGGCAGTGTCACTGTGCCCTGCCTGCTGTCCCCATGCAGGAGTGGCAGGAACTTTCCAGAGTGCCCAGAGCAGCCTCTGGATCCCTGGAAGTGTCCAAGGCCAGGCTGGACAGGGCTTGGAGCACCCTGGGATAGTGGAAGGTGTCCCTGCCATGGCAGGAATTGAAACAAGATGAGCTTTAAGGTTCCTTCCAGCCCAAAGCACTCTGTGATTTTATGGGCATGGGTATATTGGTTTTATCACAGTCAGGTGTGCTGTGATATTCAGTGTGTTAGTAACATTTTAGTGGAAAAAAAGTGGTTTTTAAAATGGCAAGGGGTGGAACAGGATGAGCTTTTAGGTTTCTCTCATCCCAAACCCTTCTGGGATTCTGAAAAACAGGGCTTGGAAGGGTTGGTACCCCCTGTGACCTTAAAGCAGCACTGGGTGTTCCTGAGGAGCTTGGGAAGGCATTTAGTGCAGCTTAAAAATCAAATTGATCATTCAACCCCTATTCCCACCCCCAGTGCAGCAGCTGGGGTCACTGGGGTGGTGTTTTCTGGGAGCTGGATGTTCTCAGCTGCTCCCTGCTCCCTCACCTGCTGCTTTGCTGCTGCAGGAATTGCTCTGCTCCACTTCTCTGGGCTCTCCAGACAGAACAGAGAATGGTTTCCCCCAGGAAGCAGAACTGGTTTGTTTCATCTGGCTGGAAATAAAACATTTGATTTGTTTTCTGTCTGCTTAGCTGGGTTTCAGTGCATCCTCACACCTCCTCTGGGATGTTTTTCCCACCCTAACAAGAGCTGATCCACAGAGTGTTGAGTTCATTCCACAGGGATACAGCCCCACGTGTCCCCACCCTGATGTTGCCAGAACTTGGGTTTGTGCTGCTGCCTTTGATATACAGCTTCTGTGCCTTCTGCTGCCCCTTTGGTTTTATTTATTTCATTTTTTTTTTTAATAAAATAAATTTTTTTTCATTTATTCTATTCTCCCAGCCCCAGGTTTTGTTTTATTTTATTTTATTTTATTTTATTTTATTTTATTTTATTTTATTTTATTTTATTTTATATTTTTAAAATAAAGTATTTTTTTAATTTATTCTACTCTCCCAGCCCCACATTTTATTTATTTTATTTTACTTTATTTTATTATTTTTAAATAAAATAATTTTTAAAAAATTTATTCTATTCTCCTAGCCACAGGTTTTATTTTACTTTATTTTTTTAATAAAATATTTTTATTTATTCTATTCTTCCAGCCCTAGGTTTTATTTTATTTTATTTTATTTTATTTTATTTTATTTTATTTTATTTTATTTTATATTTTTAAATAAAATATTTTTTTTTAATTTATTTTATTCTCCCAGCCCCAGGTCTGCCTGGTGCAGTGCCCTGATAACTCCATAAGAGCAGCTCCCTGCTGCCTCCAAGCACTGCAGCACAAGCCCAGATGAATAAAAGGCTGTCACTTTTATTAACTTTGCTGCCTAGTGTGGTGTTTAATTCCAGGCAGGCACCCAGTGCAGCCCTCTCAGCTTTAAATGGTTTTTCCTGCCTTTGGGAACGTGTGGAAAATAGATGGGGCAGCATTACACCCCCCATTGCCACACTCCCATCCAGCAATACTGTGCATATTCAGAAAAACAAGATATTTCTGGTACTGGTTAGCATTTGCCTCTTCCTTTTCAGACTGAAAAATCTCATTTCCAGTTCTGATTTGGGGTCAGTTTGGGGTTTTTTTGCCCAGAGAGAGCTTGGAGCAAACTGGGATAGTGGAAGGTGTTCCTGCCCATGGCAGGGGTGGAAGTAGATGAGCTTTAAAGTCCCTTCCAACCCAAACCACTCTGTGATTTTATAGGATTTTTATAAGATTTATTTTATTTTTTTCATCACAGTCAGGTGTGCTGTGAAATTCAGTGTGGTAGCAACAGTTTAGTGGAAAAAAAGTGGTTTAAAACCTCCAGGTGTGACCTGAACCTCCTGGCAGGGTGGAACAAACTTTGCAGTGAAAATTTTTAATAAGCACAGATTAGAAGTTCATTAAGTGGTGCATAACAGGTAAGTAAAATATTATCCCTCTTGATGCTTAGGCACTTGGAAAACCTTCAAGTTTATTTCATTTATTTTTAAAAAAATATTAACAATAAGAGGGGAAAAATAAGGTTTTGAAACAGGGCTCTGGGTGAAGGGCAGTGGGGTGGGAGCAGGATGCTCTGGGGCACCTGGAGAGCCCAGTGTGGGCTCAGCCTGTGGATTTCCTCCTGTTAAATCAACATCAGCCCCAAAGCACCAGAACCTGGGGGTTTTGCTGCTCTCAGCCCCTCAGCTGCCATGAATGGGTAGGCAGGGAGGAAGCTGCTCATGCCTGTGCTGCAGTGCAGTTATTTTTATCTAATATAGATTGTCCCCAGTGGAGCTACTCTGGCCCTAACCTGTAGATAAGGGCTGTTACAAAATGAGTGTGAGCTCTGCCTTGAAGGTTAAATTGCTGCCTTGCACAGGTTGGTGAGGAAGGTGGGGAGCTATTTACCCTCCTCCTCTGAAAAAAAACCAAAACCATGAGCTCCAGCTCTGAGCTGGCAATTTTGTTGAGTACTACTTGGAAAAGGCAAGACTTGCACTGAAATGCTGTGTTTAGTGCTCTGAATTGCTGGGGCTTCCTGATTAGGATGCCAGCTCTCACGTGGGATCCCATAGCCCTGGAAGAGGCTGAAAATTTCCCCATAAATCTGGGAAAGCTCCTCACAGACATCCCCAGGATGTCACAGCTGGGGGGTGGCGCATTTTTGGATTCTCCTCAAAAATGAAGTGGCAGCTTCAGAAAGATATTTTGGCCAAAAGCACCCAGTTCTTAGCGGCACCATCATGGTGGTGTGGGCTGGATGCCCAGCCCTGGTGCTGGCATCTTCTGGGGGTGAAATAAATTATTATTGGCAGCAATACAGCCAAGGAAAATGCTGCTGGTCCTGCCCCTCCCCAGAATTTGGTGTGGAGGGATTAGGGTGGAAAAATCAGTAGGAAAATTTACAGAAAATGGCAGAAATGGTGACTTCCCTGTCCAGATGTTAATTCTTCAGCTGGCAGCCAACAAAGCTCTATATTTAGTCCTGGCTTAGCCAACAAGGAGCGGGTTGGTGATTGGGAGGTTACCATGGGATACACTGGGTGGGCAATATTGGGATTTACACCACTGGAGGCTTCTCCTCACATCCTGGGGTGGTTTCTCTGCTGTTGTTCATAGCTCAGCTCTCAGGGTTGGTCACCCAGGTGAGCCCAGCAGGTCCAGGTGAGCCTCCCTGGCTCCCCCCTGCCAGGGCATGCAGGAATGTTGGGCTCCATGCAGGAATGGTTGTGGGGCTGCAGCTGCAGCCCTGGAGCTGGGGTTTATCTGCAGGTCCCCCTGGTTAACAAACAAGGCTGCTGCAGGTTTTTAGAAGCTGTTAGCATGAACCATTAACTCTTCCTTTTAATTATTCAGGTTGCTTCTTTTAAATTTCTTTTTTAAGTGGAGCTAATAGGCTTTGCAGAGGAGGCTTCCAACCACAGCAGTTCCTCCCCAGAGGAGCCCTGTTCGCGCATCACCAGCTAATCTCTTTTCTTCATTATCCCTTATCTTTCTCTAGCTGATTAATTGCTTTCAATTGATTTATAAATATTCTGTTGATACACACAGTGACAGGAGGGGAATGGGATCTGTCCAGGCTCAGGGGTCATTGATCCATGCAGCCCCTTGGGCTTTCCTAACCTGCCTCACAAATCCCAGCCACCCCAGCCAGGCTTTATTCCCACTTTTTTGTTGTCTTTGCAGTTCCTGCAAGCAACCAAAAATTGGGCTGTAGCATCACTTGGAGCCTATGCACGTGCACAAGCCTTGTGCCAAGTGAGAGTCAGGTTTTGGGTGTAAAGAAATGGGGTTTGGGTGAGCTTTGGTTGTGTTGATGAATGCAGCAGGTCGTGTGGGTGTCATAAAGACCTGTTTTCTGTACTGAATTCCCTAAGGTAATTTTATTTATTTATATGTAGCTGGAGTGGTTGATGAAGACAGAGCATTAGAAACCCTGTGAAAGTTCCAGGGCAGCTTAAAAATTTTTTTAAAAGGCAATAATAGTTGAGTATAAAGATAGTGGCCAATATCAGAGTGGAGCTGCCCACCTCCAGCCCCATTGGAATCACAGGTGGCATTGAGGCTGCAAAGCCATTTTCAGAAACAGCAGCACATTTATACACAGGGATAAATCATTGAGCTGTCCCGACAGACTTCCCATTTCCCCTGATATTTCTCTGCATGCAGCCTGTTCCCTCCAAGTGTCCCCATGATCCCTGCAGAGCTGGGAGGCTCTGGGGACACGGTGGCTCTTGCAGTGACATTCCTGGATGTGCTGAGGGGGAGATAAGGCTTCAACAAGAAAATGTTTCCCAGAGTTTGAGACCCACCACACAGCCCTGGGGTTTGCTGTTGCCTGTTTTATTATTATTATTATTATTATTATTATTATTATTATTATTATTATTATTATTATTATTATTATTATTATTTTAAGGCTTCGACAAGAAAATGTTTCCCAAAGTTTGAGACCCACCATGCAGCTCTGGGGTTTGCTGTTGCCCAATTTATGATTATTTTTCTAAATAATCATTAGGCTTCAAGAAGAAAATGTTTCCCAAACATTAGGCTTCAACAAGAAAATGTTTCCCAAAGTTTGAGACCCACCATGCAGCTCTGGGGTTTGTTGTTGTCTGATTTACGACTATCTTTCTATTATTATTATTATTATTATTATTATTATTATTATTATTATTATTATTATTATTATTTTCCTTCTCTTTCCCTGTACTGGCACTGGCTCAGCCCCAACGTGTGGCAGTGTTAATTACACGTTGCTAATGAGCAATTGCAGCTCCTTTAGCAGCCCAGCCTGACACTTTATCGGGTATTTGCAGGAGTCATGTAATTTTTGTATCATCATATATGGTAATATATTCACTGCAGCATGACATGGGATGAGGTTCAATGAATAATGTAAAACCCAGAATAACACTGAATCTATATGAGATGTGCTTTTCCCCCCAGCATTGTTTTAAAAAGGAAAATATTGATTCTGGTGGGGTTCAGCGGTTCAGAGCTCTCGGGGAACTCAGGTTTTGCTGATCCATGCCCACCCTGTCCCTGCAGGGCCACAAACCTGCAGCTGTCTGTGCCATCCCTCCCTCGTTAGTGCTGATGAAGCTGGGGAGGGCAGGGAGGAGTCACTGACATTTGCAGCTGGATCCAGATGTTGCAGAAGCACAGCAGGTTCTGTTGGGTTCAGGTGAAACCTCCCTCTCCATAATACATCAATTTTTTTTCCCCCAGTTACCATCTCTGAATGCAAATTAGGATGGATAATTTCTATTTGTTTTCCTTTTTAACCAATTTCCCCCTATTCTGATCTGTGTCATTTATATTTGCGGGCCATTATCTTAGACTCATTACAGCCTTTTAGCATTTGAATGAAAATATTGTAAAGAGCCCAGAAGTTAGGCATAAAATGTCTGTGATGATAAATATAATCCTCATGATAAAATTAAAAAACACAATAGAAGTAACTGTGATGTGCTCAGGAAGTTGTACCAAATGAGATTAGGACCAACATGATAATGTTTGCCCTTTCCCTGTTGCTTTTTTTCCTCTTTAAAACAGCTTTTGCAGTGCTGCTTTAAAGAAGGGAAAAATGGTGTGTATGGCCTGGCTAGGGAGCTAACAAAAAAATCAGATTTTTCTCTCTATTGAGGCTTTCATTAATAACTGCAAAAACTCTTGGTGATGCACGTGTGATTTTCAGGAGCTTAAAATACTCCAACAGCACTGGAGGAGGAGGAGGAGGTGCTAAATGGTGCCAAGTTCCTCAATGAAAATTACTCTCCGTGCCTCTGGTTTTGGAGCCAGATCGATGTTAATTAATCCTTGCCTCACACATTACGTCCTCCAACCTCAGCACTGTTGGATTTTAGCTCGGGAGGAGCAGATGGAGGTTCCCAAAGTGCCTCTGAAACTCCCAGCCGAGCGCTCTCCTCCATGACAATGCCAATTTGTCATGAGTGAAGTGTTTGACAAAAATCTGTCATTTTTGAGAGAAGTTTTTCCTTGAAAGAAAAACCAGGGGGAAAAATGAAATCAGCTCTGTTTTGAAACATGTCCTCAGTCTGTTATCTTTATTTTGCAGAGAGGGGGATGGAGAGGGGAGTTTCCATGGCTGTGGGAGGGAAGTTTTAGGAAGTTTTCCTGGAAGCAGGGGGGCGTTGTATGAGGTCTCCAGATTTTTCTGTTCTGGTGGTTTTTGTGGACAGCTCTGTCCTCCAGGTCAGATGTGGCTCTGAGGGTGCAGGGATGCATCTCTGGCCTTCTGCAGGGATTCTCCAGCAGGGCTGAGGTCACTCAGCAGTGGCTCAGGTGCCTGCAGGGCAGTGACACACAGCACCAGCCAGATGCTCAAGCTGCATTTGATCAGCCACCAGCTCCTATTCCGTGCTGCAGAGAGGGAGAACTGTTCCCTGTGGAGCAGCAGTGCTGGAGCTGAGTTGCTTTTTCACACAATCATGAGATCATCAAGGTTGCAAAAGCTCTCTAAGATCATCCAGTCCAGCCAAGGCCACCTCTAACCCATGTCCCCAGGTGCCACATCCACATGTCTGTTAAATGTCTGCAGGACTGGGGACTTCACCACTGCCCTGGGCAGCCTGTGCCAGGGCTGGACAACTCTCTGACCCCAACTTGACTCTCTGTTGCCAGTCTCTGGTGGGCCCTGCCCTTGGGATTTTTGGCAGAGCTGGGACAATTTTTGGTGGTGACAACCTGTAGCTTGCTTGCCTCAGAACTGTAACCCTAGAGAGACCTCCAAGCACAGGAAGCTGGAGATGGGACACCCAATAGAGATTTGTCCACTGGTGGGGGCTGTCAAGTTTGGATCAGCCTGCAGAGACCTTCAGGGCCAGACTTGGGTGGGAAGGGTCTCTCCTGCCCCTGCAGAAGGGTCTTGGCTAGGCAGGGCTGAAAGAGGCTGGCTGATTTGGCCAGAAGGGCCAGGCCCATCTGCACTGACACCAGCGCTCCCTTTCCCAGCACCAGCAGCAGCCAGAATGCACAGGGAGTGACTGCAGGGACAGAAACACCTCCCTGGCCTCAGCGTCTGCCTGCCTAAGGGCAGGGACCAGCCCTGGCCACACAGCAATGGTTGATCCAGAGCAAGGAGAGGACACCAGGACCAACCCCGCAGACAAAGGGTGACTGCTGCCTGTCACAGGGACACAGAGCCTGGTGGCACCACGCACACCCAGCGAGGCATGAGCTGGTGATTCAGCAGCACCGTTTTTCCATTCTTCCAAAGGGATTATTAACCACAGGGGAAGGAGCAAGGGAATCCTTGTGAGTCCACAGCTGGGTCAAAGAGCAGCAGTGTCTCAGCACGGCCGGGTGCTGTGGGTGTGAAGAACGCTGCCGGGCCACCATTAGTCAGCAGAAGGCAGTTCCAGCCCAGCGCTCCCGCTGCTCCCCGGGCTCCTCTGCCAGGGAGCGGCTCCCGGGGAGCTCTTGGGGAGCTTCGGGCTTGTGCAATGCCCGTGACGCGCAGAACCTCCTCCCTCTGCTTCGGGGCGCTGAACTCAGCACCTTCCCGAGCCGTGGCCGCTCGCACGGCTGCCTTTGCTCTGGGATTACGAGCCCAGCAGGGTTAAAGCCGCAGGTGCCGCGGTGATCCCGGCTCGCGTGGGGCGGCTCCGGCCGTGGCAGCGCTCCCGCAGCACCGGCAGCGGAGCGGGCACGGGCGGGCTCCGACTTGATCCCAGCCAGAGGAGTTGTGCAAACAGGCTGCCATGGGAGGGAGGTGACGCAGAGCTTCCCTGGCCTTCCCGGAGCTGAGGTAGGTGATGGCAGGGGCAGGGACACCGCAGAGCCGTGCCCGGCCATGTGGCAGCGCCAGCCTGTTCGTGCACTGGGGTTTGCTGCAATGAGAACCAGCGCTTGTTGCACGACAAAATCGACCCCCTTCTCCTTCTCCTTCTCCTTCTCCTTCTCCTTCTCCTTCCCCTTCCCCTTCCCCTTCCCCTTCCCCTTCTCCTTCTCCCCTTTCCCCTTCTCCTTCTCCTTCCCCTTCTCCTTCCCCTTCCCCTTCTCCTTCTCCCCTTTCCCCTTCCCCTTCTCCTTCTCCTTCTCCTTCTCCTTCTCCTTCTCCTTCCCTTTCCCCTTCCCCTTCCCTTGCCCTTCCCGAGCCGCTGCAATGCCCAGCAGTGTACTGGCAGGGCAAGAGGGTGACAACCTGCTTCATTGGGAGGACACGAGGGTGTCACGGGGTGGGTGACAGCCTGGTTTATTGACCTTTGTGTACAAGGTGGGCATGGGTGCATTCCTTCCCAGCCAGGACAGCTCACTCCTCCCGCAGTTGTATTGTCACCCACTTCCCCAAAACGTCAAAGCCTGTGGACACGGGGTGTGCCTCAGTTTCCCCATGCCTGAGATATTGCTGCTGTAGGGTGGGGGAGCTGTGGCTGGCAGAGGCTTGGTGCTGTTGTAAAGTGGAATGTGGTGGGGTTTTTGTGTTTTAGGAGCTTTGTGCAAGCACTGCCTTCCTGGGCAGAGCAAGAGGTGTGTGTTTGCAGTGTGCTGGGGCTGCATCCAGAGCATCCCCAAGCTGGTAGCTGGCCAGGCAGGACTCATCTAGTGAGGTTAACAGTGTAGAGACAGGGAAAAATTCACAAACCCAAAGGGCTTCTGCCCAGTTCTTCATCGCTTTAAAATTTGCAAAGCAGGTCTGCTGTGGGGGGCTTGGAAACAAACAGCCCAGGCAGCAGGGTGAGGGAAGATAATAGTCCACCGTGTACCTTAGGGAACAAAAATACAAAAATTAGGTAAAGTTTCCTCACTGAAGTAGTGGTCAAGCACTGGAACAGGCTCCTCAGGGGAAGTGGTGGAGTTGTCATCCCTATAAATGTTCAAAAAACAAGCAGATGAGACACTGTGCCTTATGGTTTAGTGGCCATGGTGCTTTTTGGTTAAGAGTTGGACTTGATCTTGGAAGTCTTTTCCAACCTTGATGGAAAAGCTATACCAGCGTGCTGGGTTTCAGAGAGTTCGGTTGTTCTGCTGTATTTTTATGTGGCTTTTATCACAGAAAGGCAGGTGGTCTCTGCGTTCTCAACGCCTTTTGCTTTGTCCCTGCTCACGCCATCCCGCATAAAATAAGTAACAACTGCATTGCGAGAGAAAACACTGCACGGCTTTGCCTTGCGACGACGAGCTGGCCCGAGCCCCGGGGCTGCTGCCTCGCCCCCCTCCTGCCTCAGTTTCCCCCGTGCTGCCGGCGCCGGGGAGTGTCGCGAGCAGCGCAGGCGACAGAGGCTCGGGGACCCGGCTCTGGCCGCTCGGTGGGTGGCAGCGGCGGGAGCGATGGATGATTCCAGCCGGGAATCATTTCCGCCGCCGGCCGGCCGCGGGTTCCTGCTCGGCCCCGGGGCTCCGGGAGTCTTGTGGGGCCCCCGTCCCGCCGCAGCCGGGGCAGTGCGGGGCAGAGCCACTCCTCCGAGCCGTGTGACATCAAGCGACCGGCGAGGGGTCAAATTCCCGGCGCAGGTAGCGCTGGCCGCACTTCCGCGCGGCACCGGCGAGGAGCCGCCCACCGGGGACCCCCCCGCGGCCCCGGGCCCGCCGTGCCCCGCCATGAAGTCGGAGCATGAGGAGAGCGCGGCGGGGCCGCGCCGCTGCCAGCCGGGCTCGGCTCCGCGCCCGGCCCATTGTCCGGCTGGCCGGGCACGGCGAGGGGCGGCCGCGGGCGGTGCTGCGGGCAGGGCGCTGTGCTGCCCTCACGCAGGTAAGGGGGTCCGCGGGGGCTCCCCGGGAGCGCTCGAAGCTTCCCCTCGCTGGCTTTGTGCTTGCAGCTCGCTTCCTCCCGGCAGAAACGAAACAGCGCCGGGAGCCGGCGGGGCCGCGGGGAGGGTGGCGGTGGCGGTGGCGGTGGCGGTGGTGGCCGTGCTGTCCCCACAGAGGGCCGGCCAGGGGCTCCCCGGAGGGCCGGGAATGCGGCCCCCGGTGCCCCCGCAGTCCAGCCTGGCTCCCGGAGGGGTTGGGGGGTCCCGGGGCTGCCGCGGGGGTCGCAGCCCACAGCCCGTGGCTTTCTGCCGTGTGTGCTGCTGGCAGCCCCCACACGCCCGGCCTGGCCCCCGAGCCGCGCTGCTCACCCTCCTGCCGGCCTGCACAGGGGTTTAATCGGGGTTTTATTTACTTACATCCCCTGTGAGACACCCACCAGCATGTGGGCAGGGCAGAGCGGAGACTGGGACACTGCGTGGGGGAAAGAATCCTTATTTTCCGGGTGGGGAATGCCAGGGCATGGGGGTAACTTGGCAAGCACATCCTGCCCCAGCTGGGTGATGGGGCGTGGGTCAGTGTGTGTGGCTGGGGTCCTGTCCCAGAGCTGTGACCATGCGGGCACAAGCTGCTGCCTAACTCAGGAAATGGTCAGAATGGTGTTTGCAAGGATTTGCTCTCACTGGATGAAAGCTTTACCCTGAAATTCTTATGGATTTTCTGTGGCCAGATATGACTGCTCCCTCCTAGCATTGCAGCAGCAGCACAGGGTGGAAATAAAAGCTTATTTAAAAGTAAGAGATAGGTGTACAAAGCCAGAATTCATTTTATTAATCCAAGAGGCTCTGCTGAGCGCCCTGGTACCCACCTGGGAGGGAGCACTGGGTGTTGACAGCTCCTCTGAGGTCATGGATTGCCTCGGTGCTGCAGAGACTCTGTACTGAGGGATGTGCCTGGGGTGCACAGCAGGGCTGGGCTGAAGTGGTGATTTACAGAAGTCAGGCCCTTGTGCTTATCCCCTTGAGGAGATGATGCTGTGGGGTGGAGAGGGGGCTCATTTCAGCCACTGTGAGTCCATTGTGGTGCCACAGGTGCCAAAGGGAGAGGCTGGATGAATTGGCTTTGCCCCAGCAAGTCCTGGGTTCTCTTACAAATGGTTTGGGTTGGAGGGAACTTAAAGCCCATCTCGTCCCACCCCTGCCATGGGCAGGGACACCTTCCACTATCCCAGGTTGTTCCAAGCCCTGTCCAACCTGGCATCAAACACTTCTGGGGATGGAACAGCCACAGCTTCTCTGGGCAACCTGTGCCAGGGCCTCCCCACCCTCACAGGGAAGAATTTCTTTCTAATATCCCATCTAACTGTGCCCTCTGTCAGTGGGAAGCCATTCCCCCTTGTCTGTCAGTTCAAGACCCTTGTCAGAAGTCCCTCTCCAGCTTTCTGCACCTTTGCAAGAAGGAGGTGCCAAGCTGAGAAGCTACTTAAAAATCAGAGGGGATGAGTTGCTCTTTAAAATACAAACTCAGCTCATCCCTGAGTCTTCAATCTTTATTTTTTTCTAATAAGGTTCTTTATGACCCTTGCATTTCTCATCCTAGGACAGAGGTGTGTGTACATGTATATTTATCCTGCTGATGTTCTGGATAAAAACACACCCTTGACTTGTGCCCAGCAAAGCAAAAACCATCTCACTGTCAAACTCACCAAAGCAGCACAAAATGCAGCTTTCACCTGAGATACTGATTCACCCACACGAGCCTCACCGTTTGTTCTGCATCCATTTTTAATATGTCCCCTCCAAAGGCAGAAATGCGTGTACAGCAATCGTGTCAGCTGAGTTACATGGAAAAAAAAAGGCTTTCAAATGGATGTCTTTAAAGTGATGCCTGTTCCAAGGCCAGTAAAAGGCTTTGCTGCTGCATGGAGGGTTGGTCTGCTGCCCAGAGGAGTCCAAGATGGGATTTGCAGGAGCAGGAGTGGAAACTTCAGCTGCAAAAGCTGTCTGGAGATGTTCACCACAATTTAAAAAAGAAAAAAATCTCCTTGGTGTTGTCTGTTAACACCCATCAGTGGTTGAAGCATAAAGGGTGCAGAATCCAGCAGTGTGATGGAAGTTTAATGTGATCAACTAAAATATAATTAACAGCCAATTATTTCAGTGGGAATGGTAGTTTTCATCAGTTGGTCTGGGAAATGTTTAAATTGCATTCATTTCATCTCTGCCCACTTGCAGCAGGTTTGCAAGGGGCTGGAATGAGTGATGGGGTTTGTTCATGCAAGGCAAAATCTCCTTCTCCTCTGGGTAGTCAGGAATTACAGAAAGCACCCAATTCCCCTCCCCTCCCCCAAAAGAAAAAGGTTAAAAAGAGGAGGGAAAATTTAAAAGGTACAAAAATATTGGGGGAAAAGTGCTGTGGAAGCTTTTTACATTGAGGTTGTTGCATTTAGGAGGCGATTCCTAATGGCAGATTGAACTTTGCACCCTGATATAGTGACATGGCAAGGGTGAACTGCAAAAAAAAGCCTTTAAAAATCTTCTTTTCTCCTGATTGCTTTTGCATCATGCTGGGGGGTGTGTGGAGTCCCTGGTGAGGGGCACTGAGCCCTGGTCCCTGCTAGGGAGGGCTGATGCTCACTGCAAACTCCTCTGCAGCTTCAAGCAGGGGCACAGCTCCATCCAGCTGATAGGGATCACATGGAAACCCTCCCTCAGCCATCTGGATGTGGAAGAAGCAGAGGCTGAAATGAGGTTCCTGAATAATTGACCCCATTTTCCCAGCTATTGGAACTTTTCTGTAACGATCTCTAAGAGCTGCCTGCACGTTTCGGGTCATTTATTTGGGTACTTAAACCTGGCACAGCAGCAGGGGTTTTCTCCCCCCTGTTTTAAAATTAAGCTAAAATTTCCCTTTCAAGCTGAGTCTCTTAATGCAAATTATGCCAATAACAGGGGATTTCTCCATAGGACCCTAGTGAGCAGGAGGTGCTGGAGGGTTTGGAAGGAAGCTTGGAGAAGAGTGATGGGAGCAGATGCTCCATGCCTGGGGGGGAAAAGTGCTTTGAAGGGGGAAAATTGGTGTGATTTGGGTGGGCAGAATACCAGAGGAAGCATTGGAGTGATGGAAATCCTGTACAAAAGTGTCATTACAGGTGTGTGCCCAGAGAATTTGTGTCTGCCCCATCCCTGGAAGTGTCCAAGACCAGGCTGGACAGGGCTTGGAGCATCCTGGGGTAGTGGAAGGTGTCCCTGCCCATGAAACAAGATGAGCTTTAAGCTCCCTTCCAACCCAAACCAGTTTGTGACTCCATGACATTTGCAGGAGCTCTGAGAGGGAGTTGGAAAGAGGGATTTTCCTATCAAACCCTGGCTGCATGGATTGTGCTTTCCAATTTTACATATATATATATATATATATACATATTTAAACTGGATTTGGCTTTGCCATATATATAATAATGTATATGTAGCAAATATAGCTATATCTTGCAAAGCATATTCCTTTTATCTACATATATATGTATATGTCTATCTCAAATTATATGTCTAAAAAGCAAGAAATTTGGATGTATTTGGATGCCTCCATCCTCATCTACTGGTTCATTTTTTTCCCAGGAATAGCCCTTGATGAAGTGGCATGTAAGGAAAGGTGAAAATAAGTTATCAGTGGGAAAAAAAAATATTTAAACTGGATTTGGCTTTGCCATATATATAATAATGTATATGTAGCAAATATAGCTATATATTGCAAAGCATAATCCTTTTTTCTACAAATATATATATCTGTGTGTGTGTGTCTATCTCAAATTATGTGTCTAAAAGAGCAAGAATTTTGGATGTATGGCTGATCAATAATTCAGGTTCTCCATAGGCTTTGGCTTGCAGCCAGCAGCGTGAGGAGCATGGTGCTGCATGTTTCTCTCCAGATTACATCTGTAGCTTCTCATAGATCTCAGATTTTAATCCTTCAGCAGTTTCTGCCTGGATCAGGAGCCGAGTACTAAGTGAGGATGAAATTCCCTTGTTGCCTGTTGAGGAGGAGAGATGCTGTTCCCTTTTTTCAGTGTTTCTAACCTTGAGCATTTTTGGAGAGCTGCACTGGGCAGTGATTGCAGCACCTTGGGCCATACCCAAGCACCCCTCTGGAATTTTTGCTGCAGAATTCCCCCTGGGCTGTCTGTCCTTGGTCTTGTTTCCCCTCTCCCTTTCCCAGATCACTTCCTGCTGTGCAGGGATTTTCTTGGTTCCCACCAAAATGCTGCAATTTGCAGGAATCCATCGGGATCACTCAACCCTGTGCAAGCTGCCCTGCCTCCATCCTCATCTGCTGGTTCATTTTTTTCCAAGGAATAGCCCTTGATGAAGTGGCATGTTAGGAAAGGTGAAAATAAGTTATCAGTGGGAAAAAAAAAAGCCAGTTTGTTGCAGCCAGGGGTATTTTGTGGGGCTGCAGGGGGCTTTCTGTGGCTGGGGAAGGCTCTTGCTGGGCTTTGCACACAAAATACTCCACCATGTGTGAGCCCTTCACATCCTCTCAGGGTTCCCAGAGGCTGGAGGGATCACACTGTGTTCCTCCCATCCCTGGGGAAGATCCTGTTGGCCTTGGCCTCCTCCAGTTCTTGCTTTTTGCACGGATTTCAAGAAATCACTTCGGGCTGCACCGAACCCCCCCAGCCTGGAGCTCAACTGTTCCTCATTAGTGACTTTATTGCTAAATAATTTACAGAATGGGGCCTTGCCAGTTTTCATTGGGGAAGCATTTCAAGTATGTGCAGCAGATTTTCTGCCTTCCTGGCGCAGCTGCCGGGGGGGAGCTGCCTCTCCCTGTGCTGCCGCCAGCGTCACCTCCCCAGCCGGACAGGAAACGGCTCCGAGGAAGAACAAGGAGAAAACCCCTGTGTTCCATGTCCACTTGGTGTCCTCCAGGCTCACTGCTGCTCAGGGGCACTGGGGAAAGGACACAGCCACGGTGGTTTGGAGAGGAAGTGTTGGGGTTTGATTTTTGTTTTGTTTTTCTGGTAACTCTGACGTGGGTGCTGATGGGGGCGTTTTTTTCTCCCCGTGTCCATGATGCCAACTTAAGAGGATGTGTATTGGCATAATTACCAATACAGATGTGGATGTCTCACCCCTGGAAGTGTTCAAGTCCAGGTTGGACTTAGAGCAACTTGGTCTACTGGAAAGTATCCCTGTCTATGGCAGGGAGTGGGACTGGAGGGTCTTTGAGGTGCCTTCCAGTCCAAACCATTCTGTGATTCTATGAAATCAATAAGCCAATTTGGGATGGGAAAGGGCTTTTCTACACCTGTTTTTAAAAGGGAGGGAAAGCAAAGCCAGACTCAGAGGAAGGATTGCAGTGGCACCTGCACAGCCTGAAAGTGTTTTGCAGGATGAGGGTGATGGGTGCAATGTGGAAATAGCAGAAAAGCACTTTATTACACTAAGCAGTCAGTGCAGCTGTAGGAAATGAGGTGCTGGAGCTTTCCTCCAGTGCCTGCTGTGGAGAGGATCCCAGCTGGGTTCTGCCAGGGTGCTCCTGCAGTGTAGCAGCCTGGAGGAGTGAGCAGTGACTGGGTGTAAATCTGCAAAATTCAGGATTTGAGGCTGTGGATGGAAGCATCATCTTCCCTTTCCCAGTCTCACAGTGGTTTTGTTGAGTGTGCCTTGAGCATGTGGGTGGCTGGAGGCAGAGCTGAGATGTGTGGGAGCTCAGGAGGCTCTGTTGGACCCCAGCCCTGTCAGCGGGTGGTTTGGATAGGAAAGTCCTCCTTGTTTCCTTCTTACTATTACTATTACATACTAACATCTATTTTTATTTTTTTAATGCTAAAGCCATCACCCAGTGGAGGCTCCCTGCCTCCTCCTAGTGTCTTTCCATCACATCCATCCCATCCTCCTTCCCCAGTCCCAGGTGGTGCAGGTTTGGGCTGTGCAGTTTTGCCAGCAGGGAGGGGCTGCCCTGTCACTGTCACATTTTCTGTAAAAATCCCCTTGCCCAGGATTCTTCTTCTGGGAAGCTGAGAAGCCTCAGAGAAAAAGGAAAACAATATTATCTCATTTGCTTCTCCTGTGTGTTGCTACTTTGGAATGTGGTTTGGACATTATTTATCCAACATGTGACTGTTCATTGGTTTCATGTGAATTGTTTTTACTTATTGGCCAATTACAGCCCAGCTGTGTTGAGGCTCTGGAAAGAGTCACAAGTTTTTCATTATTATCTTTTAGCCTTCTGTCTGTATCCTTTCTGAATTCTTTACAGAATCCCAGAATGATGAGGTTGGAAGAGACCTCTAAGATCATCGAGTCCAACCTATGCCCCAACATCTCAACCAGGCTATAGCACCAAGTTCCATGTCCAGGCTTTTTTAAACACATCCAGAGATGGTGATTCCACCACCTCCCTGGGAAAAGCATTCCAGTACTTTATTATTCTTTTGGTGAAAAATTTCCTCCTAATATCCAACCTGTACCTTCCCTGACGTAGCTGGAGTCTGTGTCCTCTGGTTCTGTCAGTGCTGCCTGGTGGAAGAGACCAACCCCACCTGTCTGCAACCTCCCTTGAGGAAGTTGTAGAGAGCAATGAGGTCACCTCTGAGCCTCCTCCTCTCCAGGCTGAGCACCCCCAGCTCCCTCAGTGGTTCCTCACAGGGTTTGTGTTCCCAGCCCATCTCCAGCCTCGTTGCCTCCTCTGGATGTGCTCAAGTGTCCCAACATCCTTCCCAAACTGAGGGGCCATAGCTGGACACAGCACTCCAGGTGTGGCCTCACCAGTGCCGAGTACAGGGGCAGAATGAGCTCCCTGCTCCTGCTGGCCACACCATTCCTGACCCAGGCAGGAGCCATTGGCCTTCTTGGCCACCAGGGCACTCTGCTGGCTCGTATTCAACTGGCTGTCAACCAGCACCCAAGTATAGTTTAGTTTATTTAGTTTAGCATTCTTTAATATAATACAGATCATAAAATAATAAATTAGCCTTCTAAGAACATGGAGTCAGATCCATCATTTCCTCCTTTCGATGGGGGCTCAGAAAATCCCAGCAGCATTTCCCCAGGGTTTGGGTTTGCAGCAGGAGCTGGGGCTGTGCCGGACCTGGCTCTCACTTCCTGACATTGTGTCCCTTCTTCCTGCAGCGCTGCTGCGGGAGGAGGTGGCCCAGCTGCAGGAGGAGGTTCACCTGCTCCGGCAAATGAAGGAAATGCTGACCAAGGACCTGGAGGAGACCCACGGCAGCAAGTCCCCAGAGGTGCTCTCGGCCACCGAGCTGAAGGTGCAGCTGGCACAGAAGGAGCAGGAGCTGGCACGTGCCAAGGAGGCTCTGCAGGGTAAGTGTGGGCATTCCAGTTGTGGGTTTTTCTGGGTCTGGATTGAAGGCACTTGAGACAGGAGTTTATGTTCACACTCAGGTGTTTATTATTTCTTATCAGTAAAACAGTCTCACTGCTGGGAGTTCTGCAGCTTTTCATTAGAAGGCACAAAATGGCCACAATCTCTTGGTACAAGGGCTTTTAAGACTAAACTGTCCAATTAAGAACTGACACCTGGATTAGTTTCCCTTTTAACCCAATAACTGATCCCAAAGAGCCCCCAGTGCAGACTTTTCTGCCCAATTACAAAATGCCACCCAAACCCATGGAGAAGGAGGAAGAAGCATGAAGAAGAAACCCAGGACAACACCCTGTGCCCTCCATCTTGCTGCCATCCACAACATACTAAGAACCCCAAAACCTCAATTTCTCACCAAGTGAAACACCTGCACTGCTCTCTAGAATCTATTTCCCACTTTTGTGGGTTCCAGTCTATCTTGAAGTCCGGGAAGCTTTCTCCATGAATGAGGGTCAAAGTCAGGGCACCCCAGAGCAGACAAATAATCCCAGTGCCCTGGGTTTCCACAGGTAATGGCTGCACCTCTCCCCAGCACCCTCAACTTTCAAAATGTTGATTAATGAGGGAAGGAAAAGCCATTCTTTTCACTTGGGCTCTGCAGAGTGCTCCTGCTGGGGGCTGGGTGTCCCTGGGACCCCCCTGCTCTCCTGCCCCAGCAAGGGCTGGTGTGGAGCAATGGGCTGGGCAATGGGATGTGAGGGCTGATGGCAGCGCTGCAAAGGAATTCCTCCACAGCTGTAGAGTAGAGCCAAGGCAGCAGCTGAAATGCAGCTGGTGATGGGGTTTGGGTTGGATTTGAGCCCCTCAGACTTGCAGGAGGGAAGCTGTGAGTTTCCTGGTGACTGCAGGTGGTTTCCTTGGGGTTACCTCCAGGTGACATTCAGGGTCTCCTCCTTCCTTCATGCCTGCCTTTGGGGGGTTTTGTGGCAGCTGGGACTGTGCTCCCCCTTCCTTACCAGCTCAGCAAGTCCTGGGACTGGGGTGTGTGGAGCAAAATACAACATTGCAGCTTTTCTGCTCTAAAACCAAGCTGCCAATAAATCCAGGCAGGATGGTTTGTCAGCTGGAGCCAGGGGATGATCCTGAGCAGGGAAGGCTCTCACTCGTCAAACCCTGGCAGCGCTGTGGCTCTAAATAACATCTGAAATCCCCAGCATACCGAGTGTAACTTGCACTTGTCAGCTCATATTTGAGGATTATGAGGAGAAGCTGTCAAAAGTTTTCAGGCTCAGAGGCTGAGCAGCACGTGGGGAGCTGTGGGGCCTCTGCATCTCCCCCTGTCCAGGATGCTGAGATGCTCCGAGGCGCAGGGAATTGGGCTGAGTCAGTATTTGGGGAAAGGACTTCAGGAAATTTTGTTATCACTCTCTGATGTACAAAAATATCCCTATAAAATCAGCAACAGACAAAATACCTCCAAAATCCTGCCGCTCCCCACACCACCAGTGCAGCCTCAGGCAGCAGGAAATTCTTTGGGTTTATAGAACTGTAATTGGAGGAGAAAAACCTTAATTAGGGAATATTTGCTCCATGTGGATGGGGCAGGGGGGGAAGTGCTGATAAATGCAAAATGCATAAAAGCAGAACTATTATAAAACTAGTTACAAAAAAAAATAAGAGTAAGAAGTCATCTCAGAAGCTTCTGTATGTGCTTCTGTGGAGGATAGTCCAGAGAAAAAGTGAGTTTGGCTTGAAGATTGTGAGTATTTAAGGAATATAATGTTGGGGTTTTATTGGACTTTTATTTGCCAGTATTCAAGCCTCTGAGCTTGGTTTTCCAGGACTTCTCTGCAGGTGTGGTGGCTAGGAAGAGAGAATCTCAGTTGACACTTGGATGGGTATACAGCAAGAAGCTTTTTTCAATTGGTGCTCCTTCCCTGTCCTGCAATATTGAGAAGCTTCTGTGGTTTTGGGAAAGTTGTCCAGGCTGGATCTGGGCTGGAGGCTCTGGGCAGCAGAGCAGGCTTGGCAGCAGTGACTGAGATGGATAACTTGAAAACGAGCTCAGCAGCTGGAGGGGGAAAAAAATCCTTTTTCCTTTCTGTGAAAAATTGTCCAGAGAGAAACGTAGCCAAAAGTGGAGGAAAAACGGCGCCTGGTGGCTGGATCTGCCAGGGGAGATGGAGCTGCTGATGGACACAGTGGGGAAGTCATGGCTCTGAGTGTGGGATAAGGCTGTGCCAGGGGCACAGGGAGCCTTGGCCACACTGTCCTGTAGTTTAGGGGTCTGTGTCAGTTGTGTCCTGCAGCCAGAGCACCTCTCAAGAGCTGCTCCTCCTCCCAGCCTGCATTCCTGCATCCCCAGTCCCACATCATCCTCACCAAAGGCTGCCCCACACCCAGCAGCAGAGGCTGCAGCATCCCCGTGCCTGCAGCAGCCCACGATCCATGGTGGGTCCTGTGGAATGTCATTAGCAGATAAATTATATGGAAATCTGTCATCATTGCTGGCTCTGAGCCTGGAAGTGCAGTGCAGCTGGTTCAGATGGATCTTGGCTTGCTGGGCCGTGCTGCAAAGGGAAGCACAGAGGGTTTGCTGCTCAGGTTTGCTTTTGGGGGCTCCTGCAGTTTTTAAGAGGCTTTACTTTGCACAACCACACAGGGTTTGCTTTGTGATGGTCTCCATGAAGGTGGGTTCATTGTCCTCCTTTGGAGATGCATTTCCAGCCCTTCTCAACAGCGTTTGGCACAGGATAAAGCTGTTAAGCCTGTGCTGCATCTTCCCTGTGCTGTGTAACAAATCCTTGCTGTGCAGGGTAGGGGCAGGGATCTGGCCCAGCACAGGGGGTGCTCTGCAGGAGCAACTCCACCAGTTCCTTTATTCCTGTCAGCATGTGCTTTGTGCATCTTTATTCCACTTTTTTCCTGGGCTAATTCCATCTCTTGCACTTTTTTTATTCCATTAACATCCAATTAAAATCCCATTGTGCTACACCCTACCTCCCTCTCCACTTCTGCCACGGCTGGGACTCTGAATTGTGCTTGCAGCATTTGTGCAGTTATTATTTCCCCCATCCTGGCTGGAAAGGTGTGGATGTGGTCTGGATTTCTGGTGTGGAAATCCCTGATGGGAGAAGTTGCAGACAGCTTTATTACTGCTGGTCCTGCTGTGGGCAGGGACTGTGCCCAAGTGCCTGGGGGACTTGAGGAGCCTCTTGGCTGGGAGACATCCATGAGCATGTGGGCTAATGGCAGAAACCCCATTTCTGGGAAGCTTTATCCAATATGCTGGAGCTTGCCTCTGGGATTATCACACCGAGAGCAAACCTGGTTTCTGTTTTCTTTTTGATGCCAGCCTGGAAACCTCAGGCTGGCTTTCCCTGCTGCTTGGAAAGGCATGAACCAACTTCGTGTCTGCTCCACAAATGAGTTGTAGCCTGGTTTTCTCCTTCTCTCACCTTCAGCTCAAAGCTGTGACTCCCCAGGAATAGTATTTGGGCTGGGGAAAGCATCATGCAGAGATCCACAACACCCTCAACTTGCTGCAGTGAGGGGGTGGGTAGCAAAGAAATGGATGGATGGGTGTCCCAGTGGATAGATGATCCAGAAAATGAGGGTTGCATCAGATGGATGTCCCAGAAGGATGTGTGACCTGGCAGATGGGTGTCCCAGAAGATGGGTGTCCCACTGGCTGGATGTCCTGCCAAATGGATGTCCAGCCATGGACCCAGCCAAGGAAGCCATCTCCACTATAAGGACCTGGATCTCTACACAAAACCTGGTTTTCTCCTTTGGAGACCCACCTGAAGTTTTCAGAAGTTATTGATCACCTCGTTGGCTGCTGGGTCAGGTTTGGAAAGCCCTTGGCTGTTACCAGCTAAACTCCCTGATGGAGAATTGCCTCACCTCACTTTTTCCTGAAATTTGACATTGGGCTCTAATTTCCTGCCTGCTCCATACCTCCACACCCCCAGGAGAGAGTGCTGGCTCTGCCTGACACCACAGAATGTGGATGTTTTCAGCATCAAGATCTTCCTGCTGGTGACAGCTGCACCGGGGACCTCACGTGGCTCTTTAATTGCAAAGCAAGGAGCAGCACTGCCATGCTGATGTTATGGGTTAGTCATGGTGACAATATTGGATTTCATGGCTGCAAGGAAGAAACAGGAGAAATTAAGTCAATGTTAATGGGACAGGATGGGTTTGCACATTCCTGTTGCACGGGGCATCCCTGGGGTTCCGGCCATGCTCCCCAAGGATGCCCTGCCCTGCATTAGAAAATAAGTGTGTGATTCAGTAAGTGAGAAAGTCAGCTCTGATTCTGTTCCTGGCATGAAAATTCACATTGTGTGGGGTGAGAGGAGGACTTGGAAGTGGATGGGAGTCATGGGAAGCTGCTCTTTGGAGTTCAAGGGTGTGCTGCATCTCCTGCCAGTGCCCTGGTGTGTGCCTGGACATTGCTGCCTCATCCCAGGAGTGTGAAACTGGGCAGAGATGCTGCTTCTATGGTTCAAGAGGTAGTTTTTCATCCAATATCACATTATCAAGGCAGTCACACTAATTATTACTCATGTGTCCTCCAAGGGAACCTCTGCTGGATGGTGGGGCCTCCACCTCATAGGCCAGGGACTGGACATCAGTGATCCTTGTGGGTCCCCTCCACATCAGGATGTTGTGTAATTGATATCCCCTTCATCTGACACTATTAATCTCAAAGAGGAAGGGCAGTATTTAGAGCAGCCTCCATCCTGGGGGGAGATGCCTGGGTTTAGGATACAGGAGCTGGAAGCTGTGGGATGGTGAGATCAGACTGGGGCCAGTGGTGGCATTGCTGGGTGGTTCCAGCCCTGCTGCTGTCCCAGACAAGGCTGTGCCTCCCCAGTGGAGCCACTGGATTTTGGCTCCTTACACAGAGCTGGGAATAAAAGGTGCTGAGGGGGTGGATTTTAACTGTTGTGGCTGCAGGAGGAGCCCAGCTCAGAGCTGGTCCTGTCACGTCTGTGCCCATCATTCTTCTCCCAAAGGACTGAGAGAGGATCAAGTGGCAGGAGGTGGGAGCTCAGATAACAACAGGGCAGGGTGACCTGGTGCAGGTGGGGATGGTGGTGGGAGCTGGGGGGGTTCACCCAGCTCATCCCAACCCAGCTCCCCCATCCCTTGATGCCAAGGCTGGGGCTGAGCTGCTGAGTCCAGGGGGGGCTGCTGGGTCCCCCCTCTCCTTCTGCCCTGTGCTTTGGAGGGGAGGAAAATGAATAATGCAAGTAAGAGAAGTACTTTCCACTCATGGGCTGGGTTTAGGATTTCTTGCTTGTTTTCTAGGGTTTATGAAGAGGTCAGAGGTTTGTTCAGAGCCTGCTGTGCCAGTGGGCTGGGGGAGTTTATTTGGACACTTGTGGGGGTTTGGGATATAGAAACCTGGCCCTGGATCATCAGATTAAAGGAAAAAGCCATTTCACCTCCTCAGATGGACACGATAGCCAGGGAAAATCTGCTTTATCCCTCCTTGGCTGGCCATGGATTGCAAAGGCTCGTTTTCCCCGACTGAGTAATTAGCTGGGCTTGTTTGCTAAGGACAAATTAAGCTGCTGCAGCAAGTGGGGCTCGGTCCAGGAGCTGCTGGCAGCCCTCACAGCTCACTTCTGCCTCACTTTTTATTTTTCTCCTGCCTTTTTCAATTAATTTCCTATTAATTTGGCTTGGAATGAACTTCTCAAATGACTGATAAATCTTCTTTAAGCTTAGGAGCTAATCGTTCTTGGAGGAAGGAGAGCAATAGAGGGGAGCAAAAAAAAGTCTGTTAATTTCAGCAAATCTCTCAAATATGAAATGCAGTGAATGGTAAATTGTCCTGTGGGGTTAATAGGAAAAAATCTGCTCTTTCAATACCCAAACCTCATAATCTTCTTGTAATACTGATACACTGGCATAAATATTGGTAAATATTAGTATATCAAAGCATATTCAACCTTGGGATATAGTTACCCTTCTTCTAATAGTACTTCAGAGCATTTTCTTTTTTTTATTGGCAAATGATTAAGTGTTTTCTGTAAATCTTTAAGGGCCATGAACACTGCCACTAATTAAAGGAGTTTGTATGCTATAGGGGACTCACTATTTAATTAAGTTCATTAGGATTCTTTTTGTTGCCTCCAGCATCAGAGATTGGCAAATGTGACTTAAACTTTTATAAGAGCCTCTGACTATCCTTGAGGAAATTAAATTTTACAGATATATAGATACATATGTGTCTGTGAGGTCTGGACCTCACCCCAGTATGGTTCGGTCAATTTATCATTAATTTTTGTTTTTAGGAAGTTTTTGGTTCCTGTGAAAGAATTGGGCAAGGGAAGGTGGTGGTTAAGTAGAGACAGGCAGTGGGAAAGGGCTTTTTCAAAGACTTGGGTGTGGTTGTGATTGTTTTTAGAGGGTTTCTGTAGGAATTTCCTAAGATGGGAATAAAGTAAGGGAAGTCCTGGTGTCGGAAGAGGCCGAGCTGTCCCAGGAGGAGTTGTGTTCATTGAAGTGGGCAAGGAGGACTCCCAAGAGCTGCTTGTCACAGGACAATGTGAATTTTTGCAGCATTTCCTACCTCATTTTCTGGTTTTTGGTGTTCTGATCTATCTCCAGTGCTTACTGGCAGAATAGTTGATCCAAAGGGTTTCATCTCTTGGATTTTAACAGATAAAAATCTCTATAGTCCAAAGCATCTCCCTCTTCCTCCACTATTTAGTCTGATTTTCTCCCTTATCTTTTTCTCCTCTCACCTGCAAACCCCCTCCTTTCCTTACAGTACATTCCAAGTGTTGGATTTACTGTTCATCTTCCCAGTAAGAAATAGTAAAAAAAAAGTAGAGCAAAACCTGTGCACAGAAGTTCACAGCTGAATAAACCTCTTCTGGAGACTGTGGTTGTCACAAGCTGGGGTGGGGTGTGGGAGCTGCACAGAGCTGGACTGGGGGGGGCTGTTTTGATTTTGGGGTCTATCCCAGCACGTGTGCAGGGCTGGGTGATCCCTGCTGTCAGCTAATTCTGACTGAGGGTGCCTGGGAGCTTCACTGCACACAAATAATGGTGCTCTCCCTGCTTACACACAGGTGGAAATGCCTTTGGAGAGTTCCCAGCCTGAGGAGGCTGGGAGCAGAGCTCCCCTGTGCTGGGTGAAGCAAAGGCTCAAAGCCAAGGGTGCCAAAGGTGCATGAAGGAAATTAATTCCCCTTTCAGAGTGCCACAAGTCACAGTTTCCTTGTATTTCTTTCATTGGTGTTATTATCCCCACGTGTTGAGAGGAGCCCAAAGGTTCCTGACGTGCAGTTTAACCCCCAGATGAAATGACTCATTGCAGGGGGCAGAAAACACAGCGTGGGCTGAAGCAGCTGCTGTGATTTCTGTAATCTGATGGAGAAAGGTTGGATGTGTGCATGAAGACAGGTCCCACTCATGATGCTGCATCATCTTCTGGCAGCTTTTGTAGTAGTGTACACAGCCCCTGGTGGCTTTGAGGTGGTTTTGTTTTCTGGAGAGTTTTGGGGGCATTTAGGATTTTTTGAATAACACAAACAACAACTTGCAAGACTCAGTGATTCAATATGATGAGTGCAAGGACAGTCCCTGAGTTAGCAGCACTGCTCAGGGTGGAAAAGCAGGAATATATAATGAAATATTTGTGATCTGATTCCTAAACTGGGATTATTTTGGTTGGGTGGGGTGTATCTGGAGCAGGGAGCCACGGGGAATTTCTGCAGCACTGCCAAGGACCAGGTTCAGTACTGGGTAAAGCACTGATGTACAGAAGTGACCAAAACTCCTCGTCCTACATGAGATTTCTGTAATTCTCCCTGGATTTCCAGCCTTTCACAGCTGTCCCAGGGTCAGTGGTCAGCGAGCATCCCTCACTGGTGCCATGAGGAGGGCAAACATGAAGGTTTTGGGTTCCTCTCAGGGCTGTTGAATCACCCATCACATCCCACATGCCTCTGCTCATCCCCTCATCCCAATACAGCATCCCTGAGCTGGAAGGGGACACTCAGGGAGCCGTGCCCTGGGCTCATGGGAGCTCTCTGGAATCTGCCTCACTGCTAAAAATAAACTGGTTGTGGTTTATTTATCCTGGAAAGAGAGCAGCAGGTTTTCCTGCGCCAGGCCCCGAGGCTGAGGCTGCAGTTTTGCTCCCAAACCTCCTTTTCCAAGTTCTGAGCTGCCCCTTGGAGGATGGGCAGTGATGAGGAGCCACATGATGGGCACTTTGAGGGGTGCAGCGATGAGGGTGAATCGGGCATCTTCTCCCAGCCCAGCCCCCAGAATTCTCATTTTGGTGCTTTTTCCTTGAAAAATAAAAGAGATGGAGCCAAGTGGCTGCCATGCTGGAGTGATCCTCTCTCCCACAGCCATGAAAGCCGACCGCAAGCGCTTGAAGGGGGAGAAGACAGACCTGGTGAGCCAGATGCAGCAGCTGTACGCCACGCTGGAGAGCCGAGAGGAGCAGCTCCGCGACTTCATCCGCAACTACGAGCAGCACAGGAAAGTGAGTGCAGAGCCCACCCCGTGCTCCCGTGGCACAGAGGGCTCAGTGTGAAACCTGGTTTGTAATCTGGCAAAATCCTGCTAAAGACGCAGCTGGGCTCCTGTTGGGGTTGGGATGGACCACAGGAGTTTAAGGTTAAATGGAGGAAAGAGAGCCAGACATGGGGGATTTGATGTAATTTTAACCAGGTGCACAGTGAGCATTTCTTTTTGGGGACCAGTTGCATTCTGGACTCCCCAAAAAGAGTTGATATTCCTGTCAGCACAGAGCTCTTGTGACACCTAAGATACTGCTCGTGGTAGTGTGGTCCCCAATGGGGTTGTGACAGAAGGGTTTTTAGTTTAGATTTCCCCTTCCTGATGGCCACCCCTGTCCCAGCAGGAGAGCGAGGACGCGGTGAAAGCCCTGGCCAAGGAGAAGGATCTCCTGGAGCGGGAGAAGTGGGAGCTGCGGCGGCAGGCCAAGGAGGCCACGGACCACGCCAGCGCCCTCCGCTCCCAGCTCGACCTGAAGGACAACCGCATGAAGGAGCTGGAGGCCGAGCTGGCCATGGTGAGCTGGATCATTTGTACAGATCTCAGTGCTTGCTGCAGTGGTTGCACTACTGCAAAAATGAGAGGAAAATATTCCATCTCTCAAAAGGAGCTTGATATCCTTGGCATGGGGATCACTTAAAAATAAGTTGATATCCCGGGCACAGTTGGGATCTTTGCTTGCCCGGGGGAGGGTGGGTTTGCTGTGAAGTGTGTTGCTGCTTGTTCTGCTGCTCTGGGAGATGTTCACATGGTTTTCCCACTCCACCACCACCACCACCTCAATGTCCTAATGTCCTTCCCCAGGCCAAGCAATCCCTGGCTACGCTGACCAAGGACGTGCCCAAGCGCCATTCCTTGGCCATGCCTGGCGAGACGGTGCTGAATGGCAACCAGGAGTGGGTGATGCAGGCTGACCTCCCGCTGACCGCCGCCATCCGGCAGAGCCAGCAGACCCTCTACCACTCACACCCCCAGCACTCGGCAGACCGGCAAGGTGGGCACCCCTTGGATGGCAAATCCTCAGTGCCAAACCTCTTCTGGGAGGAAAGATGGTCAAAACCACCCCTCCCTGTTGTAGTTTGTTTTTTATACTTTGTAATACTCTGTAATAGCTTTGGTTTTGTATCCCCATATTTTTCCTAAATGGTTTGCCCCAGATTGTACCCCCTCCCTCTACCTGTGTAATCCCTTTCCTTTGCTGAGATCATCCCCAAATCCCCACCCTGGCTCTCTGTCAGTCACTCAGCATCCCATCCCCTCCATCTAGAACTTTCTGTCCAGGACATTAAGTGATTAGCCAGAGGCTGGGGGTCAACCCCCCAAGTGTTTCTCCATACACTGTCCTAAATGTCCATTCCCCAGCATCCATCCCTTAGGGTCACTTACTGGTTAGTAAAATGTTACCTACTTTAGGTTTACACCTCCCTTTAAATGTAACCTTGGCACCTCTCCCAGGACTTTCAGCAGGAGGCCCCTGAGGTGGTAGGGGCTCCCCAGAGCTCCTGGAATATACCTTGGATTAACCCCTGCTAAGAGCCAGCCCCTTCATCTTTTGCTATTGTTCCATTGTACCCCCAGGGATCAGCCTGGCTGCCTTCCCTACCCCCAGGGATCAGCCTGGCTGCCCTCTGTATCCCCCAGGGCACGAGAGAGTGCCCTCCCCACTGTTCACCATCTTGGGGCTGGCTGGGGTTCCCTCAGTGGCACTCAGAGAGACCAGAACAGGTGGCGCCCAACGTGGGGCCCAAACCCACGGCCCTGGGATTAGGAGTTCCATGCTCTTTTGGAAGTGCATCAGAGGTTTGCTGGTGTTAATTCCCGTTCTCCCCCCGCCTTGCAGCGGTCAGAGTGAGCCCCTGCCATTCCCGGCAGCCGTCCATCATCTCCGACGCCTCGGCGGCCGAAGGTGACCGGTCGTCCACTCCGAGTGACATCAACTCACCCCGGCATCGAACGCACTCGCTCTGCAACGTAAGGGCCTGCCTGCTGGGGCTCTGATGCCCTGCCCTGGGGAGATGGGCTCTGGGCATTCTGTGGGCCTCTGCTTCCCAAAACACTGGGAGGCATACTGGGGTTTGGCTGACCTGGAAAGCTGCTGCCCTGGGGTTTATTCCAGCCCAACTCCAGTCCAGCTGCACAAACGCTGCCCTTTGACCTGGGGGTGGAGGATCTTGGGCTGTATCAGGGTTGTTGATTCAATGGATCCATCTCCTTGTGCCATAGGGGGACAGTCCTGGACCGGTACAGAAGAACTTGCACAATCCAATCGTACAGGTAGGGCACAAATCCTCTCAAATCCTGCTTGTGAGACCCCTTTCTGTGCTAGAAAGTACTTGGGGGTGATGGGTCAGAGGCATGACGACTTGGGATGAATGGAAGTCATCCTGAATTGTAAGTCTGGGATGTCTCCTATTCCCATAATTTGCCCCCATAGGGATTCACTGAGCTCAGACTATCACAGTGTTGATTTTTTATATGGTCCAGCCAAAGCATGTTATTCTTCTGTATTTGGCCCTAAAACACTGGGATATTTTTGCAATCCAGACAGATGCTCTGACTATTTATTCCCAGAGTTGGAATCCTGATCCAGTTGAATTAAAGAGGCCAAAATCCTGAGCTGTGGAGAGGGGGCCCAATTACACTGCAAATTCCACCACACAGGTTTCAGGAATGTTATTGTATTTTGGACCAGGATCTTAACATTACTTTGGACCTGGATGAAAATATTTTGTGGGATCTGGCTGAAAATATTTTTTGTGACCTGGATCCAAATTTTTTGGGACTGGGACCACATGGTCCCTCACCCTTGATGTGAGTGAAGGGGAAAACTGGTAAAGGAAAATCTGGATGCCTAAACTTGCGTCTTCTCCTCCTTCCCACAGTCTCTAGAAGACCTGGAAGACCAAAAACGGAAAAAGAAGAAAGAGAAGATGGGCTTTGGCTCCATCTCCAGGGTGTTTGCCCGGGGGAAGCAGCGCAAGTCCCTCGATCCTGGGCTCTTCGACGGGACGGCCCCCGACTACTACATCGAGGAGGACGCGGACTGGTGACGGCGCCAGAGCCTCTCCCGGCCCTGCACATGTACATATCCCCTTCCCACAGCCCGTCCCACCTGTGGACCTGTTACCTGTTGTCTTGGGAGCGATGCAGCTGTGTCGTAACTTCAGTTTTTTCCCTTTTTTTCCGTGGTTTTTTTTTTGTTTTGTTTTTTTCCATCCCGGTAACTCCTTTGTTGTCGCTTCAGTTTGTCCGTTTGGGTTGGGGTTTTTTTTCTTGTTTTGGGAGGGTTTTTTTTGTTCTTTTTTCTTGTTCTTTTGACAAAACTTGAAACTTGAAGGACTGCTGTGTCTCTGTAAATACGAGAAATATTGTGCACTTTGTGCTTGTGATGTCTCTTGTCCGAAACCGCTGTTTTCCGGAGCCCAGCCTGCGGGATGTCCTCGCTTGGGGACAAAGGACCTGCCCAGCTGAGGGATCTTAGAGAGAAAACACACAAAAACAACAAGAAGAAAATCTCCTTCGCTGTGATGTCTTCCTGGCCGAGCCCCGCGGAGGCGACCCGGGCTGGTTGTTACGCCTGCCGGTCTGGAAATAAGTGTTTTAACGTTCCTTTTTAGTTGTTTTAATTTATTTGCACAAACCCAGAGGAGCTATTCTAACTAAATTATTGCAGAAGTTTTGGGATTTTTATATTTTTCCACGTCGGTTGGGATGGGGCGGGGAGGAGGAAGGGGGTGTTTGTACTGTACTGTCCTGGGAAGTTGCTGTTGGGGGAGATTGGGGCTGTGGACCCCCCAGCCCGGGCTCCCTCAGCTGCCCCAGGAGCACTTAACGCCTTGGAAAACGCAAACCTAAACACATGCCGGGAGATCAGATGGGGGCAAGCTGGTGGGAGCTTTGCCCACTGTTTTTCCCTGCTTTTGGGGGGTGCTCACCCTTTGCTTCAAGTAAAATTTAGGGGGATCCGGCACGAGCTGGGAGAAAGGTGATATCCCAGATATCCCATATCCCAAGATGTTGCTCAGATAGGGCCGGCCACCCCGCTCCAGTTTGGGGTGTTACTGCCGTCAAGGGGGGCTGGGGAAATCGGTACGAGTCCCCACTAGGGAGGTTTTTCTGGCTCTGGGGTGATTTGGAAGCACAGGTGGAGCTTGTTTTTCCAAATTCCTTGGAAATGCCCCCAAACCGCCCCCCGGTGCGGCAGCCGCTTCCCCTCTCCACTAACACGTGCCGCGCTCTGCTTATGCCAAGATAAGTACCTTATGCTTTAATGCTTACAGTATAATTTTAAGCTCTTAAAAAAAATGTATTAAGATTTATTTAATGAACTATAATAGTGTATTATTTTTCTTAATTCTGATACATGCGCCCTGGTTGAAAAAAAAGGGTATTTTGTCTTAAATCACCGAACTAAACCAATGCCCTCGCGCTGTATATTCCATTCCAAGGGATGATGCAGAGAGGCCATGGAGGGGGTGACAGAGGGACCAGCCCCCCCAGGCTCTCCTGGGGTGGCAGGGCAGGCTTTGCCCCATGGCATCTTTTCTCTGCAGAGAAGCATTTTTATATATTTTGTTGTTTTTTTGGGTTCTGTTCTGTTTGTTTTTTTCTTTGTTCTCCTTGCGTTTTTTATAATTTAAACTCTAAACCACCAGAACAGATGAGCGATCTCCTTGTTATCGAGTAGTTTCCTTTGCATTTCAGCTTTTTTGTAAATTAGGAAGTAATTCTAAAAATTACTAAGAGGATGATTTATTTAAAAGAGAACTTTGCTAAATAGCATATGAATTATGGGTAACATTAGATTTAACTTTTCCCCCTGTGAGCGGGGGAGAATCCTTGAAGGCATGAATGCAAATATAAAATTATAAAAGATCTAAATAAAGCTTATTTTAAAGTATGGATGAACTCCATGTGGTTTAATTGGAGAGCCTGGATGGGTTGTTGGCATCTCTGTTGTGGCACCAGGGTGCAGGACACCCCGAGTGCTGCATGAATTTCAGGGGCTCCAGGGTGATGGGAGGATTCAGGAGAAGGCTGGGCCAGCTGTTCCCAGGACCAGCTCCCAGCCAAATGCCTGCTCCTGGATGCAAGAATGCTGGCAGGAGGGTGGGACTGTCTGCATCCATATGAAATGGGGATTTCAAGGGTTTAAGGTAAGTAAGGACAGACAGGAGATGTCCCATTCGGCTATGGAAAATGTAATGGGAAGGACTAAGAACAGCAGAAAGGATGGAGAAATCAGAAAGTGTGCTCCAACTGGAAAATTTATTGTTATCAATGTAGAGGTTGATAAATTATTATTATTGTTATTATTATTCAGATTACATTGGTCACCTGTAGCCTGTGCCAGCACTTCCAGTGGGGCCTGATGCTGTTTTGGGGTCAATGGCTGTTTTGCAGGCCTGGAGCAAAGGCAACCTGCAATGAGTTTCAAGCCCATAATCAGGGTGCAGATCAAGAAATGTACCTTTTATTCTTTCTTCTTTTTTTCTGACAGAAACAGCCTCCTGGGTTTCGGAGCAGCTACTGAGCAGGTAAGAGCCACCATAGTCTGAAATGGGGAGAGGTGGAACAGAGAAAAATAGGAAAAACTCAGGAGAAGCCAGCTGGCTCTGCAGCTCTATCACCTGCAGCTGGAATCCAGCGTTAATGGGAGCTAGAGGTGGCATTAAAGGGCAACTGCTGAGCACAGCAAACATGAGCTGGGGACAGCCCATGGTGGGATTTGCTGCATTTGGAGCGGTTCCCTGCTGAGATTTGGTGTTGTACTTTGTGCATGGGATGGGGTGTGGGTGCTCATCCGTCCCATCTGTGGTTTTAGAAGTTTTGGGAGCCCTTTGGGAGCCAGGAACATGTCAGAGTGCCACACCAGTCCCGGTAAGGCTTCTGCCCTGTGCTGTGGGAACCGTGGCAGACCCTGTATAGGGTGACACAGGTCACCCCCCTCACCTGAGCCATGGCAAACAGAGGGGCCACACTCCCTGTGTCTGTGGTGTCCTGGGCTGAGGGGGGGCTTCTTGGTGGCTTTGTCCCCCTGACCTGCTCTTCCCTGGCAGTGGAGGCTGCAGGAGCCTCATCCCTGCTGTATCCCACACCATCCTCATCCCTGCTGTATCCCACCGCAGCCTCATCCCTGCTGCATCCCCCATCAGCCTCATCCCTGCTGCATCCCCCATCAGCCTCATCCCTGCTGCATCCCCCATCAGCCTCATCCCTGCTGCATCCCACACCAGCCTCATCCCTGCTGCATCCCACACCATCCTCATCCCTTCTGTATCCTACCGCAGCCTGGTCCCTGCTGCATCCCCGCCGTGCTGCGCTGCTGCCACCGTGTGAGCAGTCCCCGCGTTCCCGCGCCCCCGGCTGTGTTTGTTTTAGGTGTGACCGCCCTCCTTGGTGCACTTTGCACCGCCCGCGTTGTTGTGCAGGCTCTTGTGCTCACCAGAGCCTTTTCCCTGCTGAGGACTTTAGACAGAGAAAGGCAAACATCCCAACGCCACGTGGGGGCACGGGGTGTTGTGTGGGATGTGGGGTACCCCACAGAGGGTGCCATCCCCAGCACCTCCTGGTGTATCACCCAGCTGTGCCAGTGCTGGCATCACCTCTGGGTGACATTACAACAGAAGCTGGGTTTCCTGCTGTGTCACAGCCCTGCCCTGGTAACCTGGGGATCAGGAACGGGGTTGAGAGGTCACAGCAGGGAAACAAGGGTGAGTCTGGAACATTTCCTGCCTCTACACTGATTCACCCCATAGCTTTAGTTGGTGATCTCCCCTGGCTGGATTTTTGGTGATAAAGAGCTAAATTGATGTTCCTCAAACAGCTGAATAAATCATCAGGAGGTTGGTGAGGTTTGGCATGGGGTGGGTCACAGAGTGTGGGTGATGGTGATCTCCCCAAAAGCTGGTGTCAAGGGCTGCTGCTGAGGCTGCTGGTTTATTGCTCAGAACTGCTGAAAATTTGGGAATGTGCCTGTCATTGATTCACCTGTTTTCAGTGTTTTCCCTGGAGCAGTTTTCCCCTGGTGCTGCTTTTAAAGCCAGCACTGGAAGTGTGGTTGAGCCCTCGCCTGCACAGCCCAGGGGATGCAGCAGTGCCTGGTGGTGTCCCTCACTGTACACCTCCTTTGGGACATCCTGCTCTGCCACTCTCCCTGCAGCTGTCCCCACAGCAGCCCCTGTTTGCCTTCCCACTGCCCCAGCCTGACACAGCCATGAGCACCAGCAGAGCATGAGTGGCTCCACTCCATCCAACTGGGACACTGGAGCTTGGACAAGGCCTCCAATCCAGGTAAGAAGGTTTCCTTGGAGTTTTATCACTGCTGGTGGTTGATCTTCCAGCATTTTCCTGTTCTTGGACAACACCTCTCATTCACAACCTGCTCTTAATTTTGAACAGCTACATTAATCTCTGCTCAGCTTTTAAATAACCAGGCACACAACACCACCATAGCCCTTCTCTTCCAGCTGTGTCCTCCTCAAGCCCTGGCTCTCCTATTCCCAAGTCCTGCCCAAACCAGAGCTTCACCACTGGGATGCAGCAGCCCTGGAGCAGCTCCAGGAGGAAGCAGCAGGTTATTTATTATTATTACAGTGAACACAGTGCCTTTATTTACACAGTTTTCCAGCTGCAGCCGTGCGAGTGCTGGAAGCAGCAGCCGCTGACCTGGCACGGTGGTTGGACTGGTTGGACCGGCACCGCCAGGTCCCGGCAGCCCCGGGACACCGGATCCTCACCCCACCAGGAGGTGCTGGCAGGTCACACCCTCCCACCGGGAACGAGTGGAAATGCCTCCCAAGCAGCTGCTTTTCCTCTTTTTCCCCACTTGCATGGCAGGTTCCCAGCCTGCAGCCTGGCAGGGACTCTAAATTGGGGTGCAGGAACTAAGGCATGAGGAAGAGAGAGAAAAGTACAGAGCAAAGTACAGATCACACACTGTAGAGCAGTGTGTGTGGGCTGGGATGGGATCTGAGGAAACCCATCATGGAGCAGGCTGGGATGGGCTTTCCTCCTGGGGGCAAAGCTGGGGCCCTGCCATGTTCCATTATACATCATATTTATATGATGTATAGATATAGATGTATATTATATTTCTGGCATTTATTATCTGTTAACATTGTGACAGCTGTGACATCTCATATATGTCAGTAATACATTTAAATGGATTTACAACATGCCAAGCATATACTATTTCATGTGGAATTTGCAATATGGCGTCTTTCTAAAATATTATAATGCTATTTAAAATAATGTCATCTGAATTGCTTTGGCCACATGACTTCCACTGAAGAAGGAATATCCCATGCTCTACAGCCTTTCATACATTAGAATAAATACAGAGTTTAAACAAAGAAAACTGTGGGGACATGAAGAAGCTTGGGAAAGGGCTAATGGAAAGGGCAAGCATTCATCTGTGATGAAACTGTTAACTCTATTAATCATCAAATCCCAGAATAGTTTGAATCAGGAGAGACCTTAGAGACAATCTCATCCCACCAGGGACACCTCCCACAATCCCAGTTTGCTCTAAACCCCATCCAGCCTGGCCTTGGACACTTCTAGGGATGAGGCAGCCAAAGCTTCTCTGAGCAGCCTGTGCCAGGGCTTCCCCACCCTCACAAGGAAAAATTTCTTCCTCATTTCTAATCTAGATCTACACTCTGCCAGTTTGATCCCATATCACCTTGTCCTATCATTCCATGGCTTTATAATATAATAATATTACAGTATAATATAAATGTGCAGTTAGGTGGCTCTACTCCCAGGGATGGGCTTTATCCCTTTCAGGACAAGGCATCCAGCCATGGGTATCCAGGGGTCAGTTGGACACCCAGTGCTTTTGCCTCACTGTTGGGAAGTTTTGGAGGAATCCAGGAACATGTCCTGGCTTCCACTGGTGACTTTAACATACATCTTGAGCACCTTTGAGCAGGAAAAAGCAGGGAAACGTCCCACTGAGCAATTCTAAGGCAGGATAATGTGAGCCCCTGGCATCTCTGCACGTAGCAGGGCATCAGATGCTCCTCTGAAAGGCTCTTTTTGTTGCCTGCTGGTGGCTCTGGTGGGGCTCCAGTTTCGACCCTGCCATTCCTGTGCTCTGTACCATGCATACCTGGCTGGATAATCACCCTGGAAAAGTCCCAGCCTGGGACTGGGCAGGGAGTTTTTGCAGGGAGAAGATTTGAACTGCCAGAGATAAATCCCCACATTGGGATGGCTGCAGAGCTGGAAAGGGAAAGGAGCCCAAGGGATGGATGTGAATACATTATCCCACAGAGAATGTGTGTCAGGGAGAGGCAGGTGCTTTAGCAGCCATCCAAGGGATGAAGGCAAGCCCCCCCTTCCTTGATCCTGCTCCAGTGCCACTGAAAAGCCCATTCCTGGCCAATATTCAGCTTTGTGGAGTGAGGAGCCAGGTTATGAATGTCCCCTCTGTGCTCACGGTCCCCAGGGCCTCTGCAGGGGGGTGACCTGGCTCGGGCACGGAGCCGGATTGGTGACAGTCACTGTGGGAAGTCCATGCTCCCCCCCTTTCCTACAGAGAAAATAATTCCCTGTTATGTCTCCTGACTGCCAGAGCTGCTTGGGTGTCGGGTTTGTGTTTGACACAGGAAGGTGGAGAAGGAGAGGGGGAAATCCACCTGAAGTGGGGCGAATTTGCCTGAGCCGGGGGCCAAGCGGAAAAATGCAAAACAATCCATCCAAGGGGAAAAAAAAATGCAGTTATGTTTAATAATTATTTCTTTTTATAGCACAGCTCTTGGAATTGCCCTTTGATTAGAGGGGGGAGGTATCACGGGCAGGTGAGTCAGTGGAAAATACCATCAGCTCCATGTGGGATTGTGCTGGTAGGGAGAGATGCAGGGAAGCAGCGGGGCTTTCCCAAGCATCCTGAACACCAAGGCAGGGCTGTGGAGCTGAGTCACGCCAGGTGATGTGACAAGTTTCATTAGGTTCACGATGGCTTTTGCCTCCACAAGGTCTCACAGGGCTTAAGGGACAGGAAAAACTGCAGTGGCTGGTCCAGCAGCATAGTGATGCAGTTTTTTTTGCTTGGATCAGGAAAAAACCCACCCTGAGTATCATCTCTAACAGGATTTGAGTCCTTGGTGGTGTTTATTATTACAGCTGGGTGTGAGAAGAGCCTGGAAAAACACATCCTCATTGCTGCTGGGATGGCAGCCAAGGAGAGGTGACACTGGACACGGCGTTAGTTGCACTGAAGTTTGCCAGAGCCCAGCTCTGCTCCCCGTGGCTCAGTCTGGAAACCATGGGAATGTCTGGCTGTGAGGCCAAGCCGTGCGGCCAGGAGCCATGGTGAGGGCTGTGCCTGGAACTGCTCTTCCCAGCGCACAAATGGTTAACTGGGAATGTTTAGAGAGGGCAGCAGACTGATAAAAAGAGCTTTCCAGGCTCCCTGTGAGTGCAAGCTTGGCTCTGCTCTGTTGAATGCAGTGATGAGCCTGAGTGATTGGAGTTCATCAAAATTGGGCTTCTGCACACAAAGCTTGGAACTGATTGAGTAAAGGCTCCGCTCATTGTTACAAGAGTTTTACAAAGCAGGTCCATTACAAGATGGGTTTTAAACTGTAGAATAAAAACTAAAACTTTCATTAGGTGTTGGGAATAGATTTTTCTATGGGAGGATGGTGAGGCCCTAGCTCAGGTTGCCCAGAGAAGCTGTGGCTGCCCCATCCCTGAAAGTGTCCAAGGCCAGGATGGATGAGGTGTGGAACAACCTGGGATGGTGGAAGGTGTCCCTGGACATGGCAGGGATGGGCTTTAAGGTCCTTTCCAACCCAAACCATTTCCGGTTTGGGTTGAAAGCAGCGATGCGGGGCTGAGATGCATCAAGCAGGGGCTGCAAGAGCTCCGAGGGGGTGACGCGATCGGCATCCCAAGTATGACCCACACCTGGTGCTGGGGGTCTCCCTGGCGGTTTGTGGGAGTCTCCCTGCTGCTTTTGGAAGTCTCAGTTCCGCCCCTCCGCTGTTTCCCGGAACGGAGCCCAGTGCCCGGGGCGGCAGCGGCGGGGCCGGTCCCGGGAAGCGCCGCCCCGGAGGCCGGGCCGGGGAGGGCGGAGCGGCTCCGCCGGACCCACCGCAGCCGCTGCCGGAGGTACGTGGGGTCGGGGGAACCGGGGGGGGGACGGGACCCTCTGTTCTGGGACCTTTCGGAGCTCTGGGAAGCGGGAGCGGGGCGGGCTGGGCTCAGTCCCAACGGGAACGGGATCGCGAACGGGACCGGAGGGGAGTCGGAGCCGAGTCCGGCTCGGGCTGAGCTGGAATCACTTCCAAAGCTCGGGAAAACACCTGCAGAGCGGGGGGAGCTCCCCTCAAAGCAGAAGCAAACACCCCTCAAAGCGGGAGCAAACACCCCCCAAAGCGGGAGCAAACTCCCCTCAGGAGCAAACACCCCTCAGAGCAGCAGCAAACACCCCCGGAGCGGGGACACGCGTGAGGGAGTGGGAGCGGCGGCGTGTGGGGAGCGGCGGGGCCTTGGGGTCACCCTTGGGGACACTTGGGCTTCGGGCGCCTCGTCAGCCCTGGCAGGCACCGGGCTGGCCGTGCTGAGAGCGGGGGAAGAGTGGCTGTGGTTTGGGGACCTTCAGCTGCACTTTAGGGAGGATCAGCAGCAGGGAGGGCGCCAGGGAATGTCCCCCGCCGAACCCGGGCCGCTGCCGGTGCCCGCAGGAGCGGCACACGGTGGATCCCGAGCCCGCGGTGGCCGTGCCCGTCCCCGGGAAGGTGCGGGAGCGGTGTGCGAGCCAGGCTGTCGGGAGAGCAAACAAAGCCAAGGGGAAGGACATTCCCTCAGGCCCGGTGGGGGCCGGGCGGTCCGTGAGCCCAGCGCCGGTCACTGGGGCTCGGCCCTTCCTGTGGTGCCATTGCCGCCCATGGAGGAACGGCCTGGAGCTTTGAGGGGCTCGGCAAACCTGCAAGTGTCTCCCGAGCGTGTCCCAGAGTGGTTGTCTGCTGATGGTGGTGTTGGATTTTGGATTTTTGGTGGGGATGTGCATCACTGAGCACAGCATGGCTGGTTTTGTTGGGAAGTGTGGATGTGTGAGCAGAACCCAGCAGCTCCATGAGCTTGTCCCGTGTGAGATGGGTTACCCTTGGCTCTGTGTGGTGGATGGAGCCTGGTGAGCTGAAGCTGCACCTGGAGGTGTGGTCCTGGCTTTCCTGCTCCTTAAAGCCTCTCTGGAGCAGACCTAGGCCACTGCCAGATGGGATGCTGGCACAACACATCCCTCTACAACAAATCCAACTGTCCACAGCCCTGGATGTCCTGGCATGAGAGCCAGAAAGGGAAAACCTCCCAGGTATCAGTGAAGAACATGTGGGTGTGGGGCTGGTGAGCCCAGCCCTGGACTCAGGTGACTCGGAAGGACGAGAAACACCTTTGATTTTAGCTGTGTAATTACACGGCTTGGAAAACCCTTGGGAAGGGAAGTGGCTGGGGAAGGAGGAATGTTTGGCCACCGGTGCCCTGGAGAGAGCTGAGTGCCAGTGCCTGGCGCCGTGGCGGTGCTGCAGGAGATGCCAGAGGGCCAGGGCTGGGCAGGGCTGTCTGCCTGCCCTCCTGCCTGGAGCCCGGGAGGAGAGATGCCTCCAGCAGCCCAGCTCTGTGTCTGCCTCCCTGTGCTGCTCCAGCTTTTCTCATTCCCAGTGTGTTTCACAGGCAGAAACTGATGTCAGGGCTCTGTAGAAGCAGTTAAATATCTTGTGTGAGCAGTGCAGGTGGCTTGGAGCGATGTAATCCCCAGTAAACCTCCCTCCATATCAAAATACCTGTGCCCACCTTGAGGAACATGGCTGCTCCGTGCCCCAGGCTGGCTCTGTGCCCTCCAGCATCACTGCTCACTCCCTTCCTGCCCTGGGGACTCCCTGGCTGTCCACAGTGGGTTTTCTTTGGTTGGAAAAGCATGGGAAGAGGTGATGCTGTGCTGGGGGAAAACACATTGCTGGAAATCCAGGCAGAGGATGAGGAAGGTGAGGCCGATGGCAGGCAGTGAGAAGTGCCAGGTTAGTGGCTTGCAGGAAGGGGAGATGATCACCCAGGGGCTCCAGAGGAGCTTAAAGCACTCCAGAGGGGCTGGGAGGAAGCAGGAATGCTGGGTTCCCCTTCGGAGGATGTCAGAAGGGCAGGTGGATAATGTCTCCCCATGCTGGAAGGCTCTGGAGGAGGGTGTGTTTGTCTGGGTGTTATCTGGGGAGAGCTCCCAGAACAAAAACCAGGGGGAGCCTGTGGAGGAATGGCTTTATCTCAGCTGAAACAGCAGATTAGAATTAAAAAAAAAAAAATAAAATTCCAAACTCTGAGGTGCAAAGTGGTGTCCAAAGGAAAGCAGGAATGAGTGCTGGGATTTTCCCAGGCCTAGGTGCACAAGGAATTCAGCTCCCTGGAGAGAGGTGGGCAGCCCTGTTGCCTGGAAAATAGAACAGATCTTCCCAACAACAGTTTTAGAGTGGATGCAAAAGCAAACCTTTACTTGAAAGCTTTCAGGTACACAATATGGCAAAAATCACACATGGTGTAGTAATTCTACAATTTTATAGGTTTAGTTGATTAGTATACTTATTATATACTCTCCAATTAAAAGGTTAGTTGATTAGGTCATAATTCCAGGGTCCTGCCACACTGAAAGCAGTCCAGAGGCTTTTTTTGCTCCACTTTTGTTTTGTCTGGTCCAGATTCTGTTTGGAAAACAGGACATCCTTGTAGTGGATTCTCTTCTTGGAATAAGACTAAACAGTATTTTGGGAAAGTGTATCTCAGGTTAGCTTATTGTTCCTAAATGTAGAGAGGAAAGATAGGAAAAGTACTGGGACTTACAGCCTACAACAATCTGCAAAGCTATAAATCCACCTGGCTGGCTGGCTGGAAATACATGAAAAATATTAAATACATGAAAAACATTAAATATATTTTATATGAAATCTATGAAAAATATTAAAAGCTAAAAACCTTAGGCATCACCCCAAGCCCCCTGCCTGGTTTAACAGAGCTGGGCCTGGCAGCATTAGTGAGGCAGTTGGTCCCACTAACGAGGCTGGAGCAGGAAAAGCCGCGGGACAGTGTTTGCACAGCAACCAGGACACAGCCAGGGCTCGCCGACCTGCCCAGAGCGGTGCCAGCGTGGCCCGGGTGGCAGCATTGTCCCCAGGAACAAATGGCAATGTCCTCAAACACAAGCGTGCAAGGACTCCCTGTCCCTGTCCACTGCAGCAGGCACTGCCTGCATGGATATAATGGAATTATGGGCAGAAGCAGCCTGGGAGGCCGTGTCTTGTATCTCAGTGGCAAAGGCCAAGGTGGCGGCTGCTGCACAGTCAGGATGGCAGCTCTGCAGTGTGGCCCCCGTGCTCTGTGTGATCTGTGCCACTTCAGAAACCCTTGGCAGCTGTGCCCACCATTCCCAGGGACACGGCAGAGGCAGGGCCCATGGCTTGGGAATGCTCAGGCACAGCCTTGTGGAGATGGGCTGTTTTGTGGGTCACTGTTGCTCTGCTGTGGAGGCCACGGCCAGCTGGGTGGATTGCAGCAATCTGAGCCTGGGAATGGGCTTTGCCCTTGTTTTGCAGGAAGTGGCAGAGCTGGGGGCCCTGGGCTCCCTCTGGAGTGGGAGAGCCTTGGGCAAGGTTTGAGGAAAACATCACTGTTCCCTACAAGGTACAGCTGAGGAGGGGTTGTTAAAAATTAAATTTAAGAAGAGGGTAAAATAACTCTTAAATGTCTGTAGGGAATGCTGTGGGCAATGGAGATGTGGATGTGTTCTTTTGTGCTCTAGGCAGGAAGCGTAAGCAGAATGTGGAAAAGCCCTGATAGTCTGTGTGGGGCTGTCCCTGCAGATTCCTATTCCCTGGTGAGATGCTCTAAAATGGGCTGGGATTTGTCCAAAAGATCAGAAATTGTCTAAATCAGCAGCAGTGCTTCTTTTAGTGACTCAGCTGGATTTCTCTGGCTATTCCCTGCATCCCCTGGGCTGCAGCTGGCCAGAAACATCCCTGTTCCTGGGGCAGGGCTAACAGGGGAGCAAAGAGGGACAAAATAAGAGAAACCATGGCAGGGAGCTGGAAGTAGATGGTTTTTAAGATCCCTTCCAAACCCAAACATTCTGGGACTCTATGAAATACCTCCCAAGTCCTGACCTGTTGCTTTGTGTCCCTGGTGGGTTGAGCCCCAAGGCCGTGGCCATTGCAGGAACAAGCTCCTGAGGATGTGCCTGGCCAGCAATTAGCAGGGAAGGAGGTTAATGAGCAGGTTCTCTGGGTGGAAGCATGAAGATGAAGGGAGAGCCTTGTAATCTAACAGAGAGGAGACTGTGGAATCTTTGGATGGTTGGAGAACGGGTTTATTTTCCCCCAGAATTTTCAGAACATGAGTTGTGTGACTGGTGATGGAGTCACACCCTGGTTTTTGGAGGCAGCTCTGAGGGGCTGTGTCACTGTGGGCAGTGAGGAAGCCCTGGAGCTCATCCCATGTCTGGTGACTGCATGGGGGTTCGACCTGTTCCCTGGACAGGCTCCCTGGACTGCAGCCTCACCTCCCGTGATCCTGTGACAGAGGCGCTGCTGCTGGAGCGTGAGTGGGAAGCTGATGTCACGGCAGGGAAAAATCCAAAGGTTGTGGAGGGCAGAGGAGCGTGGGCGCGGGGAGGGCAGCAGGGGTGCCGGGCTTCCTCGTGAGTCACAGCAGGGCCACAGCTCCTCCCGGGGCAGCGGCGTGTGCAACGCGATCCGGGCTGACCCTGTCGGGGGGTCTGTGTCCCATCCAGGGAAACTGTTCCTGCTGCTGCTGCTCCACCTGGCTGCCCGTACCAGAGCCTTCGGGGCATGTGGTGCTGAGAACGGGCTTATCGCGAACCTTCCCGGGCCCAATTAACACGTGGAGATGTCGCAAGAGCATCCCGGAAGGGCTCCGCAGCTGCAGGAGTAGGGCAGAGGTGCGGGAAGCCCAGAGGAGGTGTGGGTGCCCCCGGGCTTGTGCTGGAGGAGTTTAATGGTTTGGAGATCCTGGTGTAAATCATTGCCAGGGCAGGGCACGGGATGGAGGGGGTCTGGTTTGCAGGGAAAAGGGAAGGGGGCTCTAGGAGCTGAAAAACTCAGGCATTGCTCACCCACCTGATGTGGGGACAAACTTTTTACAGGGCCTGCTGTGAAAGGACAAGGGGAGATGATTCTAAAGTCAAAGAGGGATAATTTGAACCAGATATTTAGGAAGAAATTCTTCTCTGTGAGGGTGGTGAGGCCCTGGCACAGGTTGCCCACAGAAGCTGTGGCTGCCCCATCCCTAGGAGTATTCAAGGCCAGGTTGGATGGAGCTTGGAGCAGCCTGGGATAGTGGAAGCTGTCCCTGCCCAGGGCAGGAGGTGGGGTGAGATGAGCTTTAAGGTTCCTCCAACCCAAACCATTCTGTGGTGCTGGGATGAGGTTCCAGACAGTGCTGGAGCTGAGGCAGAGGCAGCAGCAGCTCCCTTCCCGGGATACTGACGTCAGGGCACTGTTGGAGCAGCGATAGGAACAGCTCTGGGAAGCCAGGAGAGCAGCTAATTCAATGGAGAAATAGACTGGAATAGCAAGTCTCCTGCTTTAATCTGATTGCTGGGCTGATGGGTAGCACTGCAATGGATCTGTAAAAAACTTCCAGGCACAGGGGTGACGTAGGAGCTGAATTCCTGCCCACTTCCAGGACTGAGGTGCCTGAGGGGAGGCACAGAGGCGGTGAGCAGGCACAGAGCTTTGGATACCATGGGTGGATGTGCCCAGCCGTGTGTGTGTTCTGTGCCCACCGTGGGTGCAGTGCCATTTTCCTGCCCCGAGGCCATCACAGCTGTTCTCAAGTGAAGTCTTGGCTGGCTGATGTGTTTGTGGCAAGGATGGGAGCTCAGCTGGATCATCAGGTGAGGGAAAAGCTCCACAGGGCTCAAGCAGGGAGCAAAACCTTTGTGTGGGAGGGCAGAGGGCAGTGCTGGTACCACCAGTGGCAGGCTTGGAAGCGCTTGGGTGGGAGGGTGGCTCTTGGGATGCAGGTGAGGACATTTTGGGTGCTTTCCACATCCTCAACAGCTGCTCACTAGGATGGAATTAAAGCTGGGCTCAGTGGATTCCTTCCCCCAGGAGCACACAGAGCAGCAGCCTGTGCTGGAGCTGGCATGGCAGGGAATGATGGGCTTGTCCCTGCCTGCCTGTGGCAGCTCCCACTGGGCTGGGATCTGCAGCTCCTGGGTGTCCCAGAACCCCAGAAAACCATGGGGGACAAGACTTTACCCTGCCCAGAGCCGTGTGGGGCCAGGGCTGTGTGCAGAGGGGCTGGGACACCCCTCTGGGAGTCTCCCAGCCGTGCTGGGGCACAGGCAGTGGCAGGGAAGTTGCTCTGCAGATTCCTCCTCTCCAGGCTGGCGTGCGTGTCTGTTCCTGCTGCAGCCGCTCTGTTCTCTGGGAGTGCTGTTTTATTCTGGCCCTTGACCCTGCAAACTGGGCGTGCACTCAAGCTAAACAAGCAAACATGAAACTTTGGAGCTCGGGAGGTTGAGCTGAAGGGTGTGAGGGGATGTGTGGATATATCACCACTGACAGCACAGACCACAGGCACCTCCAGCCCAACCTGGCATAAAGAAGCCAGGGAGGGAAGGAGAGATCCCAGATGTGGCACATCCATAAACCTGCACGGCTCACTGGGCTGCAGATGGGGCAGTTCTGCTGTGAGGATGCAAGCTGCCCACCCATGGGTCACTGGACCAGAGGCCAGGGAGGCAAGCAGGCAGGAAATGTGGCTCTGTGTGTTTATTTTTGGAAATCGAGCGCATTTGGTCCTGGTGACTTGGAAAACAGTCAGAGGAAGAGTTCCCACCCGTGGCCTGGCTGGGTGGGAGTGTCCTGCTCGACATCCCTGAGGGATGCAGCTGGGGCACTCAGCACCACAGTGTGCTGCTCCAGGGAGGGTGAGAGCCAGCCTGGAGTGAGCCTGGGCCCTACCAAGGGCTCTCCATCCCGGCAGCCCTTGCCAGCACAGCCAGGGGAAGCCACAGGGTCGAGCTGGCTGGGAGGGAGGGAGGCAGTTTTGGTTTCTGTTCTCTGGGCAGGAAGGCATTTCAGGGCAGGCAGCCAGCGCCGTGAGGAGCCCTGCTCTCTCCCAAACAGGGGGAGAGGAGAAGCTGTTCAGCTAGAGGTGGGTTTCTGAGCACTTCCAGGTTGGTTTGCATTGACAACAGCTCTTGAAATCGATTTTGATGGCCTTCTTTTGGTGCTGTGAAGCTGTCAGTTATCACACTCCTGAGAACAGGCAACCTAAGCCCTTAGCAAACATCAGTGATTGGATTGCTTTCAAAGGTCGCTGGATATTACAGCTGAGAAAGTAGTGAAGGATGGGGATGAGGAAGGATCCAGGAAGGATCTACCCTGCTCTATCCTGACATGAACTCCTCAGCTTGAGGAGAGATGACTGAGATTTGTGAGAGGGTCAGGTCCAGGGAGTGGTGCTTGGGGTGATGGTTGGTTTGTTAGATGGGGGTTTATCGATACCAATGACAGGAGTTTAGGTGGGATGATTAAGGAGAAGGTGAATCATGAAGTAAGCACAATAAAAAAATCAGGGGCTGGGGTTTAGTTGAGGCAAACCATTAAGGAGGGGGAGAGGCCTCTTTCTTTAGCTTAAAAGGCAAATGGTGGTGTGACCGTGTTCACAGGGCTCCAAGGAAGAGGGAAGAGACGAGGATCTGACTCCATGTTTCAGAAGGCTTGGTTTATTATTTTATGATATATATTATATTAAAACTATGCTAAAAGAATAGAAGAAAAGATTTCATCAGAAGGCTGGCTAAGAATAGAAAAAGAAAGAATGATAACACAGGCTTGTGGCTCAAACAGAGAGTCTGAGGCAGCTGGGCTGTGATTGGCCATTAATTAGAAACAACCAACATGGGCCAATCCCAGATGCACCTGTTGCATTCCATAGCAGCAGATAACCATTGGTTACATTTTGTTCCTGAGGCCTCTCAGCTTCTCAGGAGGAAATATCCTAAGGAAAGGATTTTTCATAAAAGATGTCTGTGACATGCTGGCTCATAGCTTCTCAATGATTAGGATGGTGCTAGAGAGGATCAGCTTGAGATTCCAGTGTCAGTTGGTTGAACTGATGCCGTGGTGGCTGCAGAGCCTCTGCTGTGTGCCATGCACTCACCACTCTCGTGTGGAGGAGTTTTGGACCGAGGCAATGTGGGATGGGAGAGCGCCTTGTGCTGTTATGAGCATGTATAGGGTGTATGAGGCGGTGAGTAGGATGGTGGCTCCTGTGAGGATAATCCTGAAGGTGGATCAGTTCAAAAGTGCAATTATAACAGTTCTGCTGTGAGGTTTGTTGGTGATGGAGTCACAGCCTGGTGTTTTCCCCTGTGTCCCCAGAGCTCTCATGCCAGCAGGGCTGCAGCCCCCGTGCCCCGAGCCATGCGGTGACAGTGCCGTGGGCACAGCCCCCCGCAGCCATGGCCCAGTCCCGGGCCAACGGCTCCCACTACGCCCTGACGGCCATCGGGCTGGGCATGCTGGTGCTGGGCATCATCATGGCCGTGTGGAACCTGGTGCCCGGCTTCGGGCCCCCCGACAAACCCGGCAGCAACAGCAGCAAACCCGACCGCGGCTCCGGCGGCATCCTCAAGAGCAAAACCTTCTCGGTGGCCTACGTGCTGGTGGGGGCCGGGCTGCTGCTGCTCCTGCTCTCCCTCTGCCTCAACGTCCGCGACAAGAAGAGGCAGAGCCAGGAGCTCTCCATCGCTCACGTGCAGCGCCAGGCATCTGCAGAGCCCTCGCAGCAGGAGGACAGGTGAGGAGGGGTTCTGGGGACAAAGGGAGCGGGATTGGGGTGGGAATGAAGCCAAGGGATGTTGTTACTCAGGAGGATCTGGAGTGTCACCCTGATTTTTTAAGATTTTCTAAGCCCTCTGATGTTGACGTTCTTGTAGCAAACTTTCTCACACCCTTCCTGTAAATGGCTCATTGTTTTGCACTCTTTTATAGAAGAAGAGAAATTTGATGGACTGTTGGTTTGTCCAGTGTCATTGGAGAGGTGGCACTGTCACCCTCCAATCCACTGTCACTCTTAGAAAACTATAAATGTTGGAGTCAGAAAATAAACTTCCCTTCTTTCTTCACCTTGAGAACAGCGATGTGTGCTCGTGTTCTTTCATGTCCTATAGCGACATCGGAGGAAGGCAGCCTGTGCTGAAATGAGGAAGCAAATACCATAGCTAAAGGTTTTGGTGTGTCCTGGAGGTGGGGAAGGAATGGCTCCAGCTGCATTTATGCAGCTGTGAGTGGAAGGGAGCCCCACTGGTGTGTGAGGTGGGGTCTAGGCAGAGCTGAGGCCAGGGCAGCGTTGGGAGAGGTGCCACTCCTGGCTGGGCTGGCACAAGGAGTGAGCTGAGGGAATCTGAGCAGGTCCTGGGTGACACAGAGAGCAGGAGAGCAGCCAGATGGCATTTAATGGAGAAGGGCAAAAATTTCACCCCCATTTCTGATGGGGTGGGGTGGTTTTATTCTTCCCTCTCCGTCCCCTTCCCAAATGAAGCTGTGCTACCCAGATGTGACTCCTAACGCAGGGGAGGGGCTGGCTCTGCCTGGCTGGGTGCAGCCAAGGTGCCAAAGAGCCTTGGAGACTGGCCTTGGAGTTTAGACCCAGTGAAAATCTGCAGGGCTCAGCTGTTTGCTCAGGGAGAGCAAAGGCTGCTGCCACAGCAGGCAGGGGAGCACTGAGACAGTGTGGGGTGCAAGGGGACAGGAGGGGACAGTGGCTCTGCTGGCTCTGGTCAGGGTCTGCAGATCCTCGGAGAGAAGTGATTTTCCATGTTTGATTGGAAAGTTAAGTTCAGAATGCCAGAGAAATGGCAAGTATTGTGTGCAGGTGGCATAGAGCTGAATCTCTTTGCAGAAAATCCAAGGTACCCAACCCATAAGACATCAGAATGACAAAGACAGAGGGGTGATGTCCTTTTCTAATGTATTTTGACTGATTTTTGTGAGTGGAGGAGAGGAGAGAAACTGATGTTCTCTTGAGAGAAGAAATCACTGCTGGACAATAGAAAAGGGTCTGTGGGCAGAGAAAGTGATGATCAAATATGGCCATAAGTCACAAGAAAATAAAATCTGTCTGAACTTAGGTGGGGTCACTATTTATTCTGTCAAGCAAAAGGAAACTGGAATATAATGGAGAAGGGCAAAAACTATTTCTGCTGGGGTGGGGTGGTTTTATTCTTCCCTCCCCATCCCCTTCCCAAACGAAGCTGTGCTACCCAGACTTAACTCTTTCCCCTCCAGCCAAGAAGAGGATGAAGACGTCTCTTCCCAATATTACGTGCCCAGCTATGAGGAGGTGATGAACACGGGCTACTCGGAGCCCAGAGACTCGGACAGGAGCAACAGGCTCAGCGTGTCCCTGCCCTCCTACGAGTCCCTGGCGGGGCTGGAGGAGGGCGGAGCGGCGCCGGGGGCGGCGGGCGCGGAGCCCGGCCCCGAGAGGCCGCCCAGCCGGCACAGCTCCCGCCTCAGCAAGCGCCTCAAGCCCCTCAAGGTGCGCAGGATCAAGTCAGAGAAGCTGCACCTGAAGGACATCAGGCTAAACCTGGCACAGGGCAACAGCAGCGTCCCTATCACCATAGAGCCCCTCACGCCTCCACCCAAGTATGAGGAGATCCAGGAGAAAATGCCAGTGGGCCAGCAAATGCCTTAAAAAAAAAAAAAATGGAGGAATCTGTGATGCTGCTTGGTTGAGGGTTTTCTAAAACCCACCGTGCCAAGAGGGGGTGGGTGTGGGGGGGCAGCAGCAGCCAGGGCTCCCTGGAAGCTGCCACGTGGAGGATGTGCCGTGGCACAAGGATGGGACTCGTTTTCCCTGGGACTGGGTTTTACAAAAGACTGTGGGGAAAGAAACCTGAACACCACAAGTTCTGCTGCTGTGAAGTAAATGAAGGCTGGACATGCCAAAAGTGTCACTTGTGGTGTTTGAAATGAGACCACCCAGTGCATCCTCTCATCTCCTCTCCCCCTCTCTTCCAGCAAGACTTTTCCAAGCCACCAAAGTGATGTTGCAGAAGGATTTTCCAAGTGGAAAAGTGAAATGTTTCTTTTTTTGGCTGTCTTTTCTTTCTGAGGAAGGGGAAGCACATTGCCAGAGAAGCACCAGGGCTCTCCCTGGCTCCCAGCTGGGCTGGGCTGGTGGCCCTGAGCCAGCCCTGACTCCTGCCAAGGTCTCTGCTGGCTGGTGGGAAGCAGCTGAAGGGGCCTCCTGCTCCTCAGGGAGAGGATGGATCTCCTGCCTTGCTGCTTTCCCTGCTGCCTTTTGTGCTCCATTCGAGGCAAGTGGGTGACTCTGGGGGCTTGGGAGTGCCAGAGCCAGGGGTGAAACCACTGCTGAGCATCCTGTGCAGGCAGGCTGGTCTGAATAAATGTTTTGTATGTTGTGTTTGCTGTGTGTTTTGTACATTGTGAGTGTGTTTTGTACATTGTGAGTGTGTTTTGTACATTATGTGTGTGTTTTTTATGTTGTGTGTGTTGTGTACATTGTGTGTGTGTTTTGCACATTGTGTGTGTATTGTAAATGTGTGTGTTTTGTACACTTTGTGTGTGTTTTTTACATTGTGTGTGTATTGTGTACAGTGTGTGTGTGTTTTATGTGTGTGTGTTGTGTACATTGTGTATGTGTTGTGTACATTGAGTGTGTGTTGTAAATGTTATGTGTGTTTTTCGTACATCATGTGTGTATTTTACATTGAGTGTCTTTGTGTTGTGCACATTATGTGTGTTGTGTACATTGTGTGTGGTGCACTGTGTGTGGTGCACGTTGTGTGTGTGTTGTGTACACTGTGTGTGTGTTTTTTAAGTTGTGAGTGCATTTTGTACATTGTGTGTATTGTGTACATTGAGTGTGTGTGGTTTGTACATTGTGTGTGTTTTTTATGTTGTGTGTGTGTTTTATGTTGAATGTGTGTGTTGTGTGCATTGGGTGTGTGTGTGTTTTGTACATTATGTGTGTGTTTTTTATGTTGTGTGTGTGTTTTGCACGTTGTGTGTGTGTTGTAAATGCGTGTGTGTGTTTTATGTTGAATGTGTGTGTTGTGTGAATTGGGTGTGTGTGTGTTTTGTACATTATGTGTGTATTTTGTACATTATGTGTGTGTTTTTTATGTTGTGTGTGTGTTTTGCACATTGTGTGTGTGTGGTGTACATTGTGTGTATGTGTTTTGTACATTTTGTGTGTGTTTTGTACATTGTGTGTGTGTGTTGTACACTCTGTGTCTGTGTGTGTGTTGTGTACTCGTGCATGCTTGGCCCTTCCCAAGGTTTGTGATCCATCAGCAGATGCTGCTCCATGGGCATCCCCATCTCCAGCATGGAGCTGTGTTGTGCTGCCAGGATTGTTGCTTGGAAAAAGAAGAAGAAAAACCCTGAACTGAACAAAGCCAACAGGAAAAACTCAGCCAGGCAGGCAGCAGCATGGCCAAGGTTTCCAAGGCTACTGCAGCCCCACTGCCAGCTGGGACATGGCCACTTTTGGGGTCATTTTGTGCAATTCTGGTGCTTGAGTTGGTTGAACCATTCATGGCTCAGGTTGTGTTGGGTGGGAGGTTCCTGAAGGAGAAGTTGGTTTCTTGGTGCAAGCCTTGCAGGTGAGGGGGCCGGGCAAGGAGAGCCTTTCCAAAGCACTCAGGGTGTTTCCAGCTGGAATCCTACACCAGGACCATGGGGAGCCACAGAGGGGCCGACATCGTCCTGCAGGTGGGGCTGAGGCAGCTGAGCATCCTAAAAGGGGAGGGAGATGTGCAAAGTGTGGAGCACAGTTTGTGCTGGGACTGACGGCCAGAAAAGGGGCTTGGAAAAGCAGGGATGAACCTGGAGCCACCTCCAGCAGCGTCCCCTGCCTCTCCCTCACCTGCTCCCAGTCTGCAGGGGGAGCAGATCGCCCTGCAGCCCTGGAATTCTCCATCTCAGACAACAGCTTCATCCTCCAGGACTTCAACTCCCCCCAGGGCACCTTTGTCAACAGCTGCCAGGTCAGGGTGAGGCCGGGGGACATCTCCAGGGAAAGGTACCCAGCAGAGCTGGGTGGGTGCTGCTGCCAGGGAAGGCTCCAGAAGCAGGAACTCGCTCCCAGCTCCTCTGGGCAATCCTCGGGAAAGGCGAGGAGCAAACGTAAAGCTGGAGCTCCCTCTGCTGAAGAAACTCGGGCAGGTTGGTAGGGAAAAGGAAAGCACGGGACAGAGATGCACTGGCTAAGGTAGATCTGAATTTCTTATATTCTAAAATCTTGTGTATGATACAGCAGATACGGGGGGTTATTTTAAAATCAATTTTTATATAAGCACCGTTATTTGTCAACAGCTATAACAATGACAGACTCTGCAGTTTCAGTATTTTGCACACACGCACACCGTCCCTGTGAATTTTCAGGTATTTTGGGGCTGTACCCTCCTTTTTTGGGGAGCCCGTGCTCCCCCCCCCCCCCCCCCCGGCTCCACCGCAGCACCGCGGCGACATTGGGATCCCCAATGACGTCACACCCCCGGACTCCAACTCCCGGCAGCCACCGCGCGCCTTCCTGCCCCTTACGTCATCTCTGCGCGCCGCGCGCGGGCCGTGCCGCCGCCATGGTGCAGCTCGGTGAGTGCGGCGGGCCCGGAGCGGCCCCGCTCGGCCCGGTCCGGCCCGGCCGTGACCGCCCCGCGCTCTCTCCGCAGGGAGCCGCCTCCTGAGGGGCCGCGGCGGCCACGTCGTCATCCGCTTCGCGCTGGGGGGCTGCACCAACCGGCCGTTCTTCCGCATCGTGGCGGCCAACAGCCGGCGCGCCCGCGACGGGAAGTACCTGGAGCAGCTCGGCTGCCTGGACCCGCTGCCCAACGCGTACGGCGAGAAGGTGGCGGGGCTCAACCTGGAGCGGCTGCGCTACTGGCTGGGCTGCGGCGCGCAGCTCTCCCGGCCCGCCGAGAAGCTCCTGGGTAGGCCTGGGGGGGGGCAGGGATGGATGGGGGCGGGCGGGCCGGGCTCGGTGCCGCTCTCACCGCGTCTCACCGGGCAGGGCTGGCGGGGTTCCTGCCGCTCCACCCCATGACGGTGACCGGCGCCGAGAGGCTGCGCCGGCGGCGACAGCGCGAGCAGCAGCCGGAGGCTGCCCCTGCGGACGGCTCGGCCGAGCCCGGCACCGACAGCGGCACCGCGCCCTGACACGGCCCGGCCGGGAGCGTCCCGAGCGGCCCGGGGCTGCTCCGGCTTGGGACTGCTCCGGCCCCGGGTGTGCTCCGGCCCGGGACCGCTGCGGCCCCAGATTGCTGCGGCCCGGGGCTGCTCTCACCCGGGGCTGCTCCGGCCTTCCCGGGCCCGAGGTCTCTCCTGCCCTGTCAGTGCATCTGACCCCATTAAAGCGTTACCTCTGCACTCTGCACCGTCCCTCTGCTGCTTTCTCCAGACTCCTCTCGGTCAGAGTCACCGTTGCCACGTGTGGTGCATAGAAGAGGCTCTGCTGCTCTAATGCAGCTACAGGAGCGTTCCAGGAGGGAATTCCCCAGGTTTGCCGTTGTTTCCAGGCGCTCTGCCTGCAGCTGTGGCACAGCCTCTGCCTTTGGCCAGCTCCAGTTGTCAGAGTTTTGATCCTGGCTGTGAGTTACTGTCACAGAGCAGTGCAGAGGGTGCAGGGCAGGCCTGGCACAGACAGGTGCAAATCCAAGTGCAGTTGGTTTCCTGTTAACTCTCCAGAGAGGTTCTGGGGCTGTTTGTTCATTTAAAAGCTAAAGAAAAAAATTCAGTCTCATGCAACTCCCTCCCCCAGTCCCTCTTTACAAATCCTACTATTTAATCCCATATTTGACCCTGTTCCAAGAGACAAGAAACCCACCAAAGTCTCTCCTACCTTAGTTGGACCCCTGAACTTTTTGGGGTTTCCTTTGTGCAACACTTATATGAGTCTACAAATGTCAGGCAAAGAAAAGTTTCCAGTGTTGCATCTCAATAAAGCTGCCAGTGCAACCAACCCCTGAGGGAGGGAAAACACATTAAGAACCTTTTTACACATATTCTTTTTTTAATAAACTGTATCTCCTGTAGAGTGCAAGATGCTTAATTATTCATTTGTAGAAAATAAATTGTCTAGAGAACACGTAAACACTTCCCAATATGCCTTATATACACTAGATACATACTATATTTATATATATAAATTTTATTCTATTTTATTCTTGAAAAAATTTATTTTTCCAACCAAAGAACAGCAGAAGTTCTGAAATCATGAGGTTTTTCTGAGTGACACAGAGGCTGAGTGAGCTGCAGACATGCTGAAATGGTTACAGGTTGCTTAATTACAAACATGTGAAAACCATTAGGTCTTTTCTCCACCCCTCTCCTCATTTTCCCTGCTTCTGTACAAGTGTAATAAATACATTTACAAACATCACAAATAATTGCCATGAAGCAACCTTTAATGCTATGGACTGAATCAAAATTAACCTGAAAAACAGCACAGTGTAAAATCATTTTCCTGCCTAAACTCATGCATCTTTTTTAAATCAGTAACTTGCAAATTTAGACAGAATATTTGAAGCCTTTGGATTCCAGAAGGGGAACATCACGTTGCAGCTCACAGTTCACCAGTGACCATAGACAGTAATTTCTGTAAAATACAAAATGTCTGACCAAGGAAAAGAATCAGCAAGTAAGCAATGCCTCTTTTTAAAGTTATTTCTGAGGATTTGGTGCAACTTTTAACTCTGCATGATGGTGACAGGCTCTGGTTTTTCCAGACACCACTAGGACTGCTCAAAGCCCCAAATTAACACACTCTGATGTTGACTTAGAAGTCCTGTGTATGTACCACTACATAAATACATATGCAAAATAAAGTCCATATGCCATAAAATAAAAAAAAATTTAATAGAGAGTCCATTGGGCAAGGCATACAGGCATAGCAATAGTTTTATAACTACATAAATGTAGTTGATATTATTTACAGAGGGAAATGGAGACAAACATTATAATCAAATACAGTGATTTCTGAATTTTCTGAAGATTTTTCACTTACAACAAAAGGATCTGCAACTCCAGCTCCCTGGAAAAGTAAAGTGCTCACAATCCATTTAGTGCAATAAAGGCTGGCTACAAAACTTAAGAGGAGAAAAAAACCTTTAAGAATTAATACCACATTAGCTAGTGGGGCCAAACAAAAAATAAAATTATTTTTGAGTTTAAAGTTTGAGAAGGAAGAGAAATTAGGATTACAAAGCAGACTAACAAGAAAAGAATAATTCTCCAAAGCCAAGTGTTTAGATTGTCAGAAGTGCCAAATGCCATTGTTTCTCATGCTATTTGTCCCAGCTTTGTCCTGAACATTCCTGGGGACAGCTGTCCCATAATGAAGGGAATGGCACAGAAATTCCTGCAGGTGTGACACCGTGTAAGCCCAAAGAAAGAAATGAAAGGTGAATGTCCTCATCAGTCTGGCAGCTAACAGTCCTTTATCTCTGAGTGCTTGACTGCATCATTTCAGCAGGATTCCTCTGTTTAAATCAATACTTGCTTCTAAAATATAAAAATTGGGAGCAGATGATAGAAGTGAGGGGTTCTTACAAGTTATGTATTATTCTTTCAGCACTGGATTACAGTGAGCCACAACAACTCAAGATTACAGATATTATTTCACCCTGGCATCATAGATCAGAACCAGGTGAACAGTGAAGTACAACCCATGTAAAGGAGTGACTCTCCAGAGAAAACCCTTCTGGACCTAGGACCAAATACCATCTCTGCAGGATGCCATGCACAGCACATGTGAACACAAAATGCCACCATCCTTCACCATCCTTGGCAGAACTTGGCTGCCTACCCAGATACAGAGGCAGACTGACAGGGGCTTTACAAATAGTTTTATTAATGACTTAAAATTAACTCCTGGCCTTAACTAGAACTTGTAAAAATTCTCACACACCACCTTCTAAAATCAGAATAGTTAAGAAATTTCTCTTGTAATGAAACCCAAAGCCCTTTTAGTGGTTTGACTGAGATGAGGAAGATGCAGCTGTAATTGATAAGCACTGAGCCACTGACCCCAGACTTCAGAATGCCCCAAGGTAAAATTGTAGAAACAAGAATGATGTGATGGAGGCTTCCATACAAATGATTTTGCTTATGAGTAAAGTTCTTGAGAGTAACCTTCTGCCCAAGGGAGGTTGATGGGAAAAGACCTTTCTCCCCAGAATGGGTTATGGATGGACAACTGCTGAATTGGATTATGGACAAATCCTCCTGCTAAGTTACCACAAACTCCTGTAGTCTTAATTAAACTCTAATGACGAAGGAAATATGCACATACTGGGGAACATCACCAGGGAGCACAGCCAGGACCCCCAGCGTGGGCTGTGGGAGCCAGGCCACAGCGCTGCAGCCCACAGGGGTGTCTTGGAGCAGTTCTGAGCTCTCTGCACCCAGAAATTGTTTTATTAATGACTTAAAATGAACTCCTGGCTTTAACTGACACCTGACAAAGGACTGACACCACCCAAGCAAGACCAGCTGCTCTCAGCCTCCCCAGAGTTTTGAAAAGCCCCCTCCAGAGCCAGGCCTGCCACGGGCAGAGGCTGCAGGCTGGACCTGCAGCTCCCTCCCAGCAATCACCGACCTGGGCAAGCAGGGCTGCTCTGCCTGGCCAGAGGTGGCACCTTCTGCCCGCAGAGTGGCACTGTCACCGTTCCCACGGTGGCAATCTCTGCAGCAGTGCCTGGGCAGCCCAGCAGCGACAGAGGAGCTTGCAGATCTTCGGCCTCATGCAGGACAATGCAGGCACCCCGGGATAACAGCACCAGAGGCACACAGAGCCCTCTGCCACCTCGGGGAAGGACACGAGCAGTGCCAGGCGCCGCTGCCTCACCCCTCACCTTCCCTCCGGCAGGGGAAAGCCCAGCAAAGCCAGCACAGACCTTTCTTTGTGTGTGCCAAGCCCCCTGCTGCCATCCCAGGGGGGCACGGCCCGGCCTGTCGCGATAGGAAGGCCGAGGGTGAGGCCAGGAGGCAGCAGAGGCCGAGGCAGCTCCTCCCGTTTATTGGTTCCTCGCTCGGGGCAGCAGCGGGCGCTGCTCCTCCGCGGGTGGCAGCTCCTCGGGGGGCAGCAGCTCGTAGGTGACACAGAGGGACGAGAAGAGGCAGCCCAGGAAGGACACGAGGCTGGAGAAGTACATGGCACTGCTGGCACTGCCCACGGCCGCCGTCAGCGGCCCCATGGCCAGCGCCACGAGGATCTGTGCCAGGAAGTACTGACAGCTCAGCAGGGAGATGTCAACGCCCATGCCACGGCGAGTGCCCTCCGACTGCGAGCCGACAAACTGCGGGGACACGGGCACAGAGTCAGGGGACACAGGGAACACAGGCACAGAGTCAGGGGACACAGGCACAGAGTCAGGGGATTGTCCCGGGGGACAAAGCCACAGTCAGGGGTGTCCCAGAGTTAGGGGTGTCCCAGGGCACACAGGCACAGAGTCAGGGGTGTCCCAGAGGGCACAGGCACAGAGTCAGGGGTGTCCCAGAGCCAGGGTGTCCGGGGCACACAGGCACAGAGTCAGGGGTGTCCCAGAGGGCACAGGCACAGAGCCAGGGGTGTCCCAGAGGAGCCAGGGATGTCCCAGAGGAGCCAGGGGTGTCCCAGAGGAGCCAGGGGTGTCCCAGAGCCAGGGGTGTCCTAGGGCACACAGGCACAGAGCCAGGGTGTCCCAGAGCCAGGGTGTCCCAGGCTCACCTCTCGGCTCTGGTAGTAGTCGCAGAGCAGGGAGTAGGGCAGCGTGCAGAGCGTGGCGAACAGGATGCCATAGGTGGCGCACAGGGACAGCAGCACGTAGACGTTCCTGGAGAGCGTGGCCAGGCCCGTGCCCAGCCCAAAGGCCAAATATGCCACAAAGTACAGGGTCCGTGTGCTGAAGCGCTCCTCCAGCTTCTCCAGCACGGCTGCAAGGAAATGGGACAGCTTTGGGGTGACCTGCAGCCCTCCCCACTGACACCCTTGCTTAGGCAGCCACATCTCAGGGGCAACCCCTGAGGAATTGGTGGCTTGCACGTGAGTGAGTGCCAAGGACCCTTCCAAACCTGGCTTCCACGATGCAGGATTGCTGCCCTGTCTGCACAGAGGGCACGGCAGAGCTGAGGCCTGGCACTGCCCCTGTCCCAGAGGGGTAAATGGGAGCTGCTGGGGGTGGGCAGGCAGAGGTGTGACACACTGACACACATGACAAAGGGCTGGGGTGGCACATGACACCCGAGTGCTCTGCCTGGGTGGTGCAGCACCAGAACTGTGCCTCTGGTGACTGCATGGGTCTCTGCATTCCATGTACTTTGAAAATGCCACTTGTGAAAGGAACCACATCCTAAAAGAGATGTGTCTTCACCCGGGTTACTGACCTCACCTGCTGTCGGTGCAGGCCAAGCTAAGTAGCAGAGGTAAAGGGGTGAAAAAGGACACTGCTACAGCACTTGTGCCATTGGCAGGCTGTGTGCAACATAAACACTGGCCCATTGTTGCAGAATCACCACTTTTAAGAAATGTATCTTTTCCCAAAGCAGTAGTTCAGACAGCTGTGCCAAGTACCTGAATAGAAAGCAGCACTGAATGCATAGATGCACATTCCCCAGCAGCCCATGGTGACCCCAGTGTTGTACTTCTGATACTCATCTGAGTTGTGAGGTGCTTTTGGGTTCCCTTGGAACACCACTTCTCCCATGAAGTCAGTATAAAAGAGTAGCATCCCCTCAAATGAAAGCCACCCTGAAAGAAGAGAAAAGTAACTTATTAGGATTTCAGAACATCTGTTTCCCCTTGTAAGCTTACAAGGATGTTATCAGGTATCTCACACTCACACCCCAGGACAGGTTGTGCAAGCTGAGGGTTACATAACATCCAGCCACATTTACCTGAGCCCGCTGCTCCCCGTGCATAGTGCTGCAATGTTTGTTAAAGACATTCAGGCTTGTAAAGACCAAGATTTACCATTTGAATTCCTAAGTGGAAACCTCGAGGCTGACTAAAGGCCACAAAATACTGGTTTAACAAGACAGAAAAATAGATGACAGCAGTCTGAGCTGTCTTCAGGTTCTGACAGGACACAGCACTTGGTTTAACAGAGAGGCTCATCCCATAGTAATTTCAGGTTGCTGTTATCCTCCCACATAGGACTGGAGGGAGTGCTTCTTCTGTCATGGTTGCAGCCTCCAGAGTGCCTCTGACACAGTTAAAAGCTCTGCTCACAAATTGGCACCAAGGCTATTGATGTAGACAATCCCCTAATTCCTTTCACAGCCAGTGAGTATTAATTACCTGGTCCCTTCTGTCCAATTTAGTGTAAATTGGAATGAGTGCAAGCCCTTCCTAAACACCAGTCACACACTGGCTAAGAGTAAAGGCAATCCTGTACTGGCTACAGGCACCCCTGCAATGCCACGTTCCACAGCTCCTCCTGGCCTGCTCTGGGACCCCTGGACATGAGCAAAGGGAGGAAAGTAAATGCCAGCCTCAGGGTGTAAGCATGGAAACACAACTAATCTCATCTTTCTGCTTGCTGTGAACATTCCCCTTAAGATGTGCTGATTTAGGCTCTTGTTCCCTTTCTAGGAACACAGGCTTTACTGCTGGGATCTTTTGGGTTTTTTTCCCTTTCTAATTGTTCTAAATAGCTACCTCAATAGTATCTATATGGAAGAAATCAAGTTGTCTCTATCAGCAGCCAATAGATAAAACTGAAAAAGGTTCACCCAAGGCAGAGTCCTCCCTTGTGGCATTCACATTCTCTGAAAAAATCCCCTTGCCCAGGATTTTTCTCCTGGGAAGCTGAGAAGCCTCAGAGAAAAAGGAAAACAATTCTTATCTCATTTGCTTCTCCTGTGTTTTGCTCATGTGGAATGTGTTTGGAGATTGTTCACCCACAGGTGATTGTTCCATTGCATTCTGCTGGGAGTTGTTTTCACTCTTTGGCCAATTGGTGCCAAGCTGTGTCAGGACTCTGGGAAGAGTCACGAGTTTTCACTATTATCTTTTTAGTATTCTGTAAGTATCTTTTTTGTATTCTTTAGTATGGTATAGTATAGTATAGATAAAGAATATATATATATTATATATTCTTTAATAGAATATAGTATTATAAAGTTAATTAATATAATATAATATAATATAATATAATATAATATAATGTAATAAATTAGCCTTCTGAGAACATGGAGCCAGATGCATCATTCCTGCCTTTCTCGGGGCTGCCTTGCACATCCAACACTCCCTGGTGAAGGCAAGGGGGTGCTTAGGGAGTACCTAGGAAGTGGTTGATGCAGAGGTTTCGGAGAGCCTTGGGCATGTGGCAGATGGTTGAGCAGAGCAGCTTCACAGACAGGGGCTGCTCCGAGGCCTCGCCCGGTTCGTTCAGCTCGCTCTCGTACTTCACCCCGTTCAGCAGGATGTTGGCAACCTGCAGTGTAAGAACTGCCAGGTCAACAGCACAGCAGGAGAAGCACAAACATCCTTTAAGCAGCTGTATGCAATATTGCACACCTATCTGATCATCTGAAAGTTAAACTCTGCTGCTGGAGTACGTTGACTTGGAGATTAAGAAGTGAATTAGAGTGGAACAGGTGATAAATGGCAGCACTGCACTCACTGTAGCTTTCAGAATGCTTGAAGCAGCTCTCTCCCCTGCACTAGGGGACTTGGGAACCACATTCAGATGCACAGGCACAGCAGGAATGCATCAATTCCACTGCATTTATAGGAGCTGTACCCACTTTCAGGTGAATGTGGATCCTGAAGTTTTAGAGACACTGAGGAAGAAGAGGATGGGTTTAATTGAAACACATTATCACTGCTTGCTAACCTCAATGCTCAACCTCAGTGTGCCCAGTATGTAAAATCCTGGCCCTAACAAAGTCTGCTCTCACAAACTGGGTCAAAAGTACAGCAACAACAAACAAAACAAACAAAAACAAAAAACCACCACCCCCAAAAATTAAAATAAAATAAAAAATCCCCAAACCAAACCAAACCAAACAAAAAAACCCAAAAAACAAAACAAAACAAAAAATAGAGGACTGTTTACCTCATCCCAGATCATAAAAAAATGGGCCAGCATGCAGAGGTCTCAGACATTCCAAGTTATCACCAACAGTGGGAGGTGAGGTCAGAGTCTTATCCCTCAGTAAGGGAAAGCTCACCTCCCTGATGGAGCCAGATGTAATGACTGCCATAAGGAGAAGCTCATGGGAGAATCCTATCCCTGGCCCTATTTTGCAGGTCTTTCTGTGGAAAGGGAAGATACAGGCTCAATAAAAATGTGACCTTTTCTACGTTCATGTGGTAGCTCCCTTGGTAGTGAAGCAGGACTAAAAATACTGACCTAACTCTCTCAAGTGGCCCAGTTAAGAGTGGGATATTCCCATTTCTCCCATCTTAACAAAGGCAGCTGACAGACTGCCAGCCATAATTCACACTCTACCCACTACTTTACTGATCTAGAGTCATAGAAGGTGTGCTGTTCCTGTAATGACTTTTATGAGGAAGCTGTCACAAGAGTCTTTAATGAATAATCTGTGCACCACATATTTAAAACTATATGAAGAGATTAATAACACTCATGTTTACATGGTCATATCATTGATTTCCTGCTCTTACCTGCTGGCTGAAGGTTACATTTCTTCTTCTGTTATTCTCTGGGCAGTGTCCTGTTACAGCATCTGGAATGGCCAAGGTCTGAGGTCTTTTCAAGATCCCTGATGACCGTGGCTTTATTGCATCCAGTGAGCCCACTCTCAGCACATCACTGTCACACCCTGATGTTAAGCTGCTTTCCCCTTGCTCCAGAATTCCATTTGCTCCATGGTAGCAGCCATCAGGCACCCGAGGAAAGCTGACACTCACAGGCTGCCTGGACAAACTAGCTGGAAGTGTCATGTAACTATTATGCCCGCCTGTAAAACAGTCTATAAGCACACTGTCAATATTTGATGTCCCAAAGGATGATGCAAACTCATTAAGTCCTGTCAAAGAATTGTCTCTGCTGATAAAACTCCCGTATTTTGGCGTGAGTGGGCTCATGGGGGAAACAGGACTCGTAAAACTTGCATGTAAGTGAGCTGAGTTATGAGAAGCAGAGTTTTCATTTACATTGTCCTCAAAGAAGAAAGGTGGAGAAGGAGGGAGAGGAAGACTTGGACTTTTCATCACCTTTTTCTTCCTGTTAGAGGACTTTAAGGGTCTCTCTGGAATGCTAACTAGAGTCAGCACAGTAGCAATGGTCAGTACAATTGAGGTGAAGACATAGATGACACGAAGTTGCCCTCCTACAGCTTTTCCAAAACTGGTTTTATCCCAGTGTATTCCTCCAACAACATAACCAAAGCCACCTCCAAGACCTGGTGGAAAAACAGAGCTAAGATTATCTTCCCTATCCAGTCCCACAAGTCAGCAGCAGCACAGCATCACTTGTATAATGAATCATGAGTAGAATCTGACATTTCTGTTTTACCATTTGACCCCTTTTCACTTCAAATGCACTAATAAACACAGCTGTGCCACAAGGACAGTCTGCATGTACCAACATGGTACAGAAAGAGGGAGAAAGTGCTGTGAAAGTGATGATACAAATAATTTAAAATTATAATTTTTCTTTGCCAAGAACAAAACACCTTACCTTTAGCTATTTCAGTCCGTAAACAGAAGTGTCCACCAGCCTTGTGACAAGGCTCTGCAATCATTCAGCTAAGACTGTTTTCCTGAAAGTGAAAATCCATTTTCCTCATATGAGGAATGCAGATCTAACTAAGACAGATCCAATCACTTCAGAAGTGTAGCAAGCTCATGACTCAGCACTGTGTTGACAGTGTGCAAAACTGCCACTGTGTTACTACTGATGAGCAGGGAAGTTTTGAGAGCACCTTTCTCTCCATTCTCATGGTGAAAGTCTTTCAACACTCTCCTTTCTTACTCACAAACACATTCAAGAGTGTGGAATGGTCTCCTAGAACAGGGCAGCACAGCAATTGAAGATGACAGCAGAGAGGGATCAACAGCACCCAGTATGCACTTTTGCCTCCAAGAGAGCAACTACAAGACACATATTCCACACCTGCAGGAAGCCAAACCTCCTCCCTCAAGGGATAATTTTGTTTCCATAGGTCTTAGAAAATATGTGAGGGACCTTCAGATGAACAACCCATGACTGTGCCTTGTTTGAGTTGAGGTAGTTACAAAAGCCTTTTGCAATAAGTAGATTTTTTTTACAGTTAATTAGTGATACCTGTCAGTATTTGGTCATTATGCTCATTCAGGAAAAGACCAGTGCTTCCACCCTGCTTTCTCCCAGCAGGGCTTGTTTACTCAGGGCTGACATCTCCCAGGAAGCACCATGAAGACATACCTGCTAACAAAGCGTGGATGTTGAGGCCCCGGTCTTGATCCACTGGGCTGCACACATCCATCATGTAGGCATGGCTGGGATTGTCTGCTGAATCTGCACTGAAGTCCATGAGGACAACACCACAGACTGTAAGGATGATGCCCCATTTGTGGTTATTCTCAGTGTCAGACAAGGCACTCCCTATATCTTTGCCATTCAGCATAAGGGAGAGCCCCAGCAATGCTCCTGGGAACAAAACCAAAACAAAATCAGTCACTGGTTGTCAGCAAGGCTGCAGAGCTCCAGACTCCAAAAGCATTATTCCACCTGCACAGCCTTGCAGCAAGCACTGTTGCTCTTGCTCCTATCAATGCAGCCTGGGAAATTAGTGTGGCTTATAGCACACACATAATCCTTTTCCACTATTCAAGCCTAACAAATGTCTAGAGTTTACTTTGGCCAAAAACATCCACATTCTTGACCCTCAAAATATCCTTTCAGACTCTGAGAAGTTTTTATGTGAGGATCTCCAGCTGCCAAAGCATCAGCTGTGTCACTCACCATCTTCTTCAGACCCACAACACCCAACACCTCAGGAACATTTTGTTCAGTTTAGTGCCACAAGGACTGTCACAGAAGAGAGATGTACAACGTTTTTAAGTGTTATCCCCATCACTTCCAAAAGACACACCTACTGCTAAAACCAGAATGAAAGGTCTTCTCCTCCCAAATCTTGATGTGCATCTGTCACTCCAGGCTCCCAGCAAAGGCTGCAGCAAAAACCCTAGAAAAAAGGAATCACCAATGGACAGGATTCTTCTACAAGCCTGTTTCACAGAGGAGTTAAAGCAGGCATGCCCTAAAAGGCAGTCAAGGCAGGACTGATGCAGTGACATCCCCAGTCAGCCAGGCACACACAGCACACTGCCTGGCATTGCCCAGGACAGGGACTCAGAATGTGCTGCTGCTCACTGCAGGGCACTTCACTCTGCATCAGCAACACAGAGTTTGACACCAGGTGAAAAGTCAGAGTACAAGTTACACATTCCTAAGCACTCTGTTCTTTACAAGCTATCTCATATTAGATGTGAGATCCCCTGCAGGATTAGCTTGGAAAACAGCAGGAAGCAAACATGCAAGTAGGAAAGATGCCTCTATTAACCAGTGCCAGCCTGTTAGGAGGGGCCTATCTCTTCTTCCAAAGCACATGTTGTGAGTACAAGGACAGGCAGAACAAAATTTTCCAGTGGTATCCATAGTAATGGATACACTCCCAGCCCTGCCTCTGTGTAATTCAATGCCTGTATCACCAGTGGTCGATGGTCTTTCATCACTGGAACCCCTCATTTGTTACAGAAAGTTAAACAGGAGAAGGCAATCCCACTCTGCTTTTTTCACACACCCTTGAAAACTGCCTCTGTATGCTTTTTTTTCATGGGGACATAAATGGATACACTGATCTTCTTATGCTTGTTTTTAAGTACAGGAACAGAGCAACCAAAGGTTACCCTCACACAACTTTTAAGAGGTGGAAAAGTTATTAAAAGAACAGATATTTTGAGCACATTTGTCTTATTTCAGGCAGGGCACAGCAAGAATTGTCCTCCTATTTGTCTGAAATTTTGGTTAGCAGTTTTCAACCTCGAGAGAGTATCCTCATGAACAGCTGAGGTACTGCAAACAAAAAAATTTAAAAATCCCACAGTGGAAAAACTAAGAGGGAAGAAATAGCACCACAAAAAGTTACCTAATATAGGGCTGATGAACCACACCATTCCATACAGCTGGTCTGGAAGCCCCATCTGGAGCAGCACAGGGGTAACATAGGCTGTTTCCATGGCATAGCTGAATTCAAGCCCAAAGAGAATGCACCCATTGAAAAGGAGCTCCAGGAAAGACCTCTGAGGCTGGAGATCCCCAAAGTCCACCAGGTCCATGGGACAGGGAGTGTTGGGTGGGGGTGGAGGTGAGGGCCGGATGTGTTTCCTCCTTTTTGGGTGTCTCTTGAAGTTGTTGGCCCGGTGACTGATGTGCCGTGTGGGCAGCCCCGAGTAGCCTGGGGCTGAGGATCTCCAGAGCTCCTGAGAGGCCACGCCCGACAGGAGCGCGGCATCGCCGGCAGGGCTCGGGCCCGATGCTGGAACCATCATGGCTGAGGGTCTGCAACACAAACAGCTCACAAGAAAGTGGCTGAGGGAAGAAAAACTTTGCTGTCACAGATACATTTTATGAAAAATCCTTTCCTTAAGATCTTTTCAGCTTCTCCATGTTTTGCTGCTTTAAAATGTGATTTAAAAAATTGTTTACCCAGCATGTAAAATTGTTTTTACTTGATAACCAATAACAACAACCTGTGTCGAAACTGTAAACAATCACAAAATTTTATTCTCATTCTATTCTTTTCTTTATTATCTTTCTAATAAAATCCTTTCTTCTATTCTTTTAATATAGTTTTAATATATCATTTTCTTTTAATATATCATAAAATAATAAATCAACCTTCTAAAACATAAAGTCAAAATTCTCATCTCTTCCCTCATCCTAAAACCCCTACAAACACCACCACACTTTGCTTAATTTTTTTTACTGAAGTTCAAGTCATTTCTCAATATTTCATATATGAAGTATGGCCTTTGTGTTAGTTACAACCTCTTCTTCCCATCTCTTGATGGAAGGCATTTGTGCTTTATGGGCCCATCTCCTGCATCTTTGCAAAATGAAACACCAGAGATACTCTCTAGGTTACCTAAGTATTTGCCTACCATCACAGGGGATTAAAATTGAAATATTTAAAACAATTAACAGTCACAGATGTCACACTTTTCAGAAGTTCCCAATGGGTCAGCAAAGGGTTTACATTTATGTAGAATTCACTTGAGTTAAACTCGCTCAAGTTAAAAAAATAAATCATAATCTCAGTCTATGTTTACAATAATGCAAAGCTTGGCAGGAGATTCCAGACCCCTGCTGCTACATGAAATCACTTTGGCAAGAAATCCTTTTGCTACTGATCCTAGCACTCCTGCTGCCTATGCAGAGGCCAAGGCTTAATGCAACACCTTCTTCCCAATGACCAAGTTTGGTTTTATTCCTATTTCCATTCCTGAATTCAGCAGAGATATCTCCACTGCAAGAAGGGGAGTTCCTGATCCTTAGGAACTGAATCATGAGAAGAAGATTCATGCCCCACAAGCCACCCTCAAAACTGCTACTCCTCTTTCAGTGCTTAATGGCTCCCAAGTGCTGAATAGGCTCCTTGGATCTCATCAGAGTCACTCCTGTAGCCAAAGCATGCACAGTGTGGTGGGTAAAACAGCCAAATGGTTTCCAAAATAGCACATCAGAGAGATGCCAACAGATCTGCTGCATAAACGAACCAAATGTGATTTCTTGATTCTTTTTTCCAGAAATGGAAACAGCTCATGAGTGAAGTCTGACCTTTTCCTTATGCCTCCTTGCCCAAAAGCTGCTGCTGCACAAGAACAGCTCCACATCACCCCATCCCTCTTCACCAAACCCTCACCACTGCACACTAGTGAGTAAAACAAGTCTCTTACTTTTTTGATTACATTTCCCCTGGGGAAAAAACTCCCAGCTCTTCTACTCTTTGGCTGTACAGCACTCCCCTAAATCTCATGTTTTCTGCTTCTTCATCTGGCACCTTTCATGCACTGCTCTTCCTTCCTGTAGCCCTCAGTCTACACAAAGCCACAATTCATTGCAGATCCCCAACTATTCCTGAAAGCAGAACCCCACAAGCCCAGGTTTGCCATCACACACACTAACCCAAGCAGTGTTAAGCATGGGGGATGATGCTTACACAGACCAACCCTCAGCTCCATGCAGGGATCAGAGACACTGCACAATCCCAAACTGACTGTCCAGCACCTCACAGGAGATGGCAGCTGGAGTAACTGGAGTGCATTTGGGGGGAAAGGAGGATAAGGAAGGATGAGAGTGAGGATAAGGAAGGATGAGAGTGAGAAGGCATCTATTGAAATATTGCTAACATTGTGTCAAGGGTTTCCTTGACTGCTTCTCCTCAGAAGAGGTGTATATCAGGCAAGAGAGAACGAGCAATTCATAATCCCAGCTGCACATCTTGGCAGCCCTCACCTCACACAGCACCAACAGCAGCATCTTGCTTGGGAAGCTCATTAGGCACAAAGTCCCATACAAGGACCAGCAGAAAGAGAAGCATACAGAGACTTTGCTAAGACATCTGCACCACTGTTCTCCTTGACACTGTTCCTCCAAATTACTGAAAACTTCTTATAACCCATGTCTCTGACAAGCAGAGTACTTACTTTGCAGAGTACCTTTATCAGCCTCCAGGAAAAAGTAATATCCTCACAATGAGAATTTGTTAGAAATGAGGAGATACCTGAAAGAAGACATAATGAAAACCCAATCAGATTCATGACAGTTGCTCTAACAACCCTTTCACAGAGCCATGACAAAGAAGATGAGCTAGCAGCCCCCTTCACTACTATTATACCTTGCCATTGGCACAGAAGTGTTATCTCCTTATCTCCATCTATTAGTTTTCATTTCATACTAGATCCCCCTTTATCTCCTTTACTGAGTATTGCAAAGTGATTGCATTCCAAGTCCTAAGTGGCAATGTTTTAGTGATATAGGAAAGACCCCCCATGCATGGCTCAAAAATACACGTGGTGACCTGTAATTACTTGAAACGAAAGGCTATTATTGACAGCATGTCACTGGTCCAGCAGAAAATCAGTGTAAAACTATGAACTGAGCCAATATCCTCAACCCCTCATCTTCCTCAACTTATTGGTCGTTCACAGGAAGACATCTCAAAAATGCCCACGGGTAAATCTACGTGGTGATCACGGCAGCAGCAAGGCAGGAAACCTCTCCCTCAGTGTGGCTGCTAGCCCTCAGTGTCAATAGTTATTTGGGATTTTTCGCACTCCATATCTGTTATAGCAACACTTGCACATCACAGTGGAAGGCAATGCTGGCTATGCCGGCTGCTATCCGCACAAACGCGAGTGCTCGGGCAATGTGGTCCGCCCTCACCGCTCCTCCTGCCACCGCTACGCCGAAAATAACTCTACTTTCGGGCAAATCTGGCTCCGATTTTTCTGCGTCGGCTACCGAGGGCTCCCAAAACCCCACAGTCATCGGCGGGGAAGGCCGGCCCTGACCCTGGTGCTGACCCGGCCGCCGCCTGCCCATCCTTTGTGCCGGGCGGGCAGGAGCCGCGCCGGCCGCGCCGCGCCACCGACCCGGCCCGGCCCGGCCCCTCAGGGCCCCTCACGGCCCCGGGCCTCGCGTCCGCCCCCCGCGCCCCCGGCCCGGCCCGGCCGCCGCCTCACCTGCCCGCCCGGCCCGCACTGCGCCGCGCCGTGACGCCGCCGGCCCCGCCCCGCGCTCTCCGCCGGCAGCGGCCGCCCCCGCCCGAGCCGCCGGAGGGCTCCGGGCCCGCGCTGCTCCCGTACCGGCACCGGTACCGCCTCCGCCCGAGCCGCCGGAGGGCTCCGGGCCCGCGCTGCTCCCACCCGCCCCGCACCGGCACCGGCACTGCCTCCGCCCGAGCCGCCGGAGGGCTCCGGGCCCGTGCTGCTCCGGCACCGGCACCGCCTCCGCCCGAGCCGCCGGAGGGCTCCGGGCCCGCGCTGCTCCCGCCCGCCCGCACCGGCACCGCCCGCGCTGCTCCCGCACCGGCACCGCCTCCGCGGAGAGCCCCGAGGCTGCGGCGGGGTCGGGAGGGCCCGGTGGTGGGAGAAGCCGCCCCCCGTTCTCCGCAGCACCCACCGCTCCGCGGGCTCGCCGCAGCCGCTCCCGCCCCGGACAGATGCGGCTCATTCCCAAATTGGCACTGGCGGGGCGGATCGTGATAGTAAGATTTTTAGCGGGTACAGAGATATTTTTTGATAGGCCTGCAGAGCAGATGCCGTAAAACATGATGCACTTCTCTATTTAAGTCTTCCCCTTCCTAGGCTAAAGAAATTAGGCAATTTTATTTTATAGTGCCATATTTTGGGCTTGTGTTTCACATTTCCTCACAGTTTGCAAACAAAGATATAATGATGTAGTGCAGTCTCCTCTACTTTAAAAATAAAACTTAAAATTCAGAGCCTTAATCATTAAGCATTCTTAATTTTATCTTCAGAGGTTACCACAACACTGCAAGAATCCCTAGTATATATTAGTATTTAGGTCTTGTACAATTTATTGTAGCATATAAATCAGTAGTCATAGTAGGAATAGAAGGTATTTGTCTGAATAAAACAGCTCTAATTCATGCGATAGAGGGTGCAATCACATTTGGAAAAGATGCCAAAGAGCACTGTCTGGGGCAAACAGTGCAGCTAAGGGACAAGCTCATATAAAGCCTGACAAGAAATTGGGATAATCTTGCAGCACACAAGGACAGGCACAAGAGATCACTGTACATTTTTATTCCATTAATTTCCTGCCACCTGATCTGTGTTTTTTAACTTTTTTACATCAGTTTGGCCATGATAATGGTCCAGTACTCTTCATCAGTGTTTATGTAATTAAACAGCAGTGTAAGGGGCCTGTGTACAGCACTTAGGGTTATTGACTCACAGCATGACATTCACAGGGCAGAAGGGGGTTTGTACTTGTCTCAATGAAAAGTGGGACTGAGTTCCTCACCTATCCTCAAATGTTCTTCCTCAAAAACCACAACCCAAACAGCATGTGTTCAGTCCCAGAGAAACTCTTCCCTTCAATGCTTTCTAACACAGGGCTCTCTGCAAGCATCTTGTTCCTAGGCAGACCCTAAGGTATGTGCCTGATTGTGCCAGAATAGGTGAAACTGAACAAGAAACTTGTCATGCACTGGCATGGTTGCACTGTTGTTGGCAGCAATTTGATACAGTTCACCTTTTCATCTCCTTCTCCCCTGTCAAAATGCTTGTGCAAGAGAAACTAAACAGAGATGAGAGAGTCAATCCAATGTAATAGATATCATATTTGAGTAATGGAGTAATCTCAAAAATACACCTTTTTGTCCCATACAACGTGTTCCATGCCAGACACCATTGCAGGCTTCTGTTGAGGATGCTGCAGGTTCCCCATTTTGACATACACTCTCTCCCCAGTCCTCCTGGCAGATTTGAAGCTATTTTGGTGCTGGGATGTCCCTCACCTGTCTGTGCTCAGCTTTTTCTTTTGCCTCCCCAGATATGAAGCTTCAGGGTCTCCATCAACCCAGCTTTGGCACATGCCACTTCTCAGTGCTGATCCACATGGCTGTGGCCACAACAGGATGCTGTGTCTGCACCCAGGTCTCCTCCACAATATTCACTACTCCACTTGCTGCCTATTGAGAGAACAAACTGGTTTTAGAAGCCACATTCATAACAAACAGATTAAAATCATTGCAGTTGCTCTGGGAGAAAACAATCACATTCCCATTCAAAACCACAGGTTGACAGCATCCCTTTTATTTACCCGCCTCCGGTGTCACAGCCACTGGAAAGATCCTTCATGCTCTGAGCAGAAAAGGAGAAGAACAAAGAGGGGAAAAAAAAAAAGGAAGATGAAGATGATTTGAAACCCTAAGGATGAAGGACAGGAACAGAAGTAGGTGCAGCCAGGTGGCACAGCTGGTGAGAGGACATGAGCAGGCAGGGCTGCTGCCACAATGATCAGACAGGTGGGGCAAGAGGCAGCAGTGCTGGGAGAAGCCATTGCCATCAGAGGTAGCTGTAGGATCACCAGTGATTTCTCAGCCAGCTTCTGGTGCTCAGGGAGAGCCACATGGGCTGGACATGGTGTCACACACCCACAGCTGTTGAGTGCCTGCTCTGGTAAGACCCAGGCTTAGCCATCCCTGCAGTGACCACAACTGAGAATACAGCACAGCCCCTGCTCCCTCCAGCCTCAGTCCAAGCACCACTCATGTGCTAGAGCTCTGCAAACACTGGGAAGATGAAAACAGCATTTAGTGTTCTATTCCTTGTCATGAGGATGGCTTTTTGTTCCACCTGGCCATGGAGAGTGGGTTATGTCATTAATGCTGGCAGTCAGTCATGGCCATTTTATACAATGATTTTTCCTCTTAAATGTATTTGAGACGTTAAACTCATGCTTATTCCATGGTCAATTAAATAAAATTGTCTGTTCAAAACTTACACAGATTAACTCTTACACCATTTAGCACAGTGTGTCCACTTGGGGACAGTGGGACAAATAACTCTAGACCTTCCCAGGGTAAGAACAAAGGAGAGAACAAAAGCAATTCCTGCTGTGCATTCATTTATTAGCATCCTTTGGGCTTTAGACAAAACAGAAACCACAAATCTCCTCTCCTCTGTGAGTTTGCACATAAATTGTTGTTGAAATGTAAAGTTACTCATTTACTTTATACTAGTTTAACCCATCAGCGTTCCAAAGAGCAGCTTTTGGTGGTGAATACCTATTGCTATGAATCTGCACTGTTCCCTCCTAACTTCTCTGGGTGCAAGACGGTTTGCATTCACTAAACACTTTTGTTAAGTCCTTCCACAAAGTAGCTTCTAACAGCATATTCATCTCTGCTCATTTACAGCTTGATGTTAGGCTCAGTGTTTCATTTGCCAGCAGGCCTCATTATTTGCTTTGCTCAGATCAGACCATTCCTCTGTTTCTTAGAAACCTCTTACTATCCCCATAATCCTTTCCTCTGAAGCAGACATTGGCTCCAGTCAAGTGAAATTCTGTGCAAGACACCAACAGAGAGTATGCTGTTCTCCTGTTGAAGAGCAGGGTTTCATTCTGTGATGCTGGGTGTCTCTTTTTCTCCTTTTGTCTTAAAATTAATTTAAAACATCCTTCAGTTCAGTTCAGTGGATCCCTGATGTCATTCTGTCATCCATCTGGAACTAGCAGCTTATTTAAAATCAGTTCAGCTAATGACAAAAATTGCTAGAGTTAGAATCATGGAATATCTCAAGCTGGAACTGACTTGTAATGATCAAGTTCAACTTCCTGCTCATCACAGGTCCACCTAAAACTAAATCTTATACCAAGACATTCCTTGAGCTCTGACAGGTTTGGTGCCATGATGACTTTCCTGGGGAGCCCATTCTGGTACCAACATCCTGTCAGTGAAGAACCTTCTCCTAATGTCCAATCTGAACTTCCCCTGGCTCAGCTTCATTCCATGGCCTCGTGTCCTGTTGTTGGTTACACTGGAGTTACACAGATGAATACAAGGGTTCATCATACACACTGACATGTCCTCTAAATCCCGACTGTACCTGCTCCTTCCACTGTCCACTTTTCCAGATCATTTCCAGAGCCAATCCCAGCTTGCCTTCTTCCCTTGAACTCTCACTGCACATCTATTCCAGGCAGATGAGAGCTTTTGTTAAATCCAAATAAAACTCTGCTTTCCATAACATTTATGCTACCAGTTGAAGAACAAAATTTATATTTCTGTAAATGCCCAGTCATGCCACTAAGGTCTGTGGCCTATAGTATTGAACACAAATGCAGAGTAGGACAGAAAAAAACAAGCAAGTTCAAACAAGGTGAGGTGCATCTCAATTATATGTTCTTAATGCTTATATGGTAAGATGAGCTTACCAGGTAAATTACACCGCCCCAGCATCCCTCACCTGCCAACTGAGTAGGAGTAAAGCAGTTGGTGGGCAGCTAATACAATGTAAGAACATAAAGAAACTTTGTATGTGCCAGTCTGCACAACACCTCCATATCTGGCCCTCAGCACATTGTCATATGACTTAATAGCCCAGATAAATCAGTTCCTGAACTGAACTCCTACACTGCCTATATTAATGGATGTATTAAGCATTTAAAAAGACACTTGGCTTTTTACTTTGAAAAAGGAAAAACACAACCAAAAACCCATGCCTAAAGCACCACCAGAAATAAGAACCAGCACTTTACTGCAGAATGAAAAGCAATGCTGATAGCACTGATCTCTTGAGTTGTCAATTCATTGAGAAAATAAATTCAGCGTAGTGAATTACTGTAGAATATATGAATATCAGTATTTAATATTCAGGAAAATTTCATTAATGCCACACTTCACCTAAACCATTCAAGTGGTGTGCAGTGTCAGCTGAACAGTTTTTCTTCCAGAGGTTTGTACTTGATTTGACTCAGACATTTCCACAACAGCAGCACGTACATTCACTCCTTTGCTGCCTGGAGCTTTCTGCAGACTGCTCAACAAACACTTCTATTTACTCCTGCAGAACAAAGCAGTGCTGCCCTCAGAATAACAGGAGGACGTTTATGCAGCTCCTGCCCTCATCTGCCATCCCTTCAATGGCTGGTCTCTCACCGACACTGAAAACCCAACACCGTTCAGAGAATTAGTCACTAGAGGGCACTTAGAGAACCCAGAAGATTGAGAATGTGCTTGGGATCAGAAGGACACGACAGTTTCAAGAGTCCAAATGATGAGATTTGCATTTACTTCCCAAGCAAACTCCTGTAACCAATATTTTAAGACACAAAACCAGGAAAATAATTTTATTTCAGATTATGACCTTTATCATATTTTGTCTTTCCATCAACTGAATTAAAGAAGGCTGGGGAAAAGCTCTCCTCTGAGGCAACACACAGACTAGGCTACATTGGCCATGCACTTCGAGACAAATGTTGAACAAAAGTGTTAATTGCTGGCATGTAAGATACAAATCATGTGAGGTAGTGGCTGCTGAGTGCAGCTTCAGGGAAAGAGGTGCAGGAGCACACAAACCAGTGTGGCAAACTCACTGAAATACAGCATTTCATTTCCCTGCAGTGCCTCAAATTGCCTATGCATTTCACAAGAGACAAGGATGTGATTATGCCCCAGAGGCCCTGCAGATTTTATTTTCTATGTGACAAACCACTGAAAGGTGACAAATGCTATGTCAGGAAAGCAGGAGCAAGAATCCTGGATGGTGGAACTTGCAGTCACCCAGAGCAAGCACAGTTTGTATTATGTACATATATTTGAGCTCTAAACTTAATTCTCATTTAAAGATGGTGCATAAATAAAGACTACTCTCATCCCTGCTGTGTTACCAGATCAGCTCAGTTCTTTGCCTCATGTATTAATTGTAAGCTGTAGCTTTCAGCCCAGTACATCCTGTCTTTAGTAAGATTAAAATTTTCTTGGCTACCCAGAGTCCTTTTTCTGTATGGAGAAAAAAGCAGAATTCATAATCAGTGAGTTCTGCAAACCCTCAAATCATTGCTTTTGTGAAGGCCAAGTGCAGGGCAGCACAAGGAAGGGTTGGGGCACTGCTGTGCAGGGAGAAGTGGTGAGGTGAGCACAGGTCACAGCACTGGCCATGGGTGAGGGTGGTGACCAGTGACCCTGGCAGGTCTGTCACACACTGCCAAAGCTTTGCTGCTGTGTTCTCCAGCAGGGCTTGGGCTGGCTCAGGGCCCAGATGGAGATGGAGCACTCAGAACTGACAGGAAAAAGCAGAATGGCACCGAGTGGTACTTGGTGGACAGGAAGGCTGAAGGTGTGCCTGCCTCTTGCTAAGCATTCATTAAACTCTGATTTATAAATTGCCTCCTTACCTTGTCTAAATTGACTTTGGAAACCTATGGGAAATACTGCCCCACTTCCCTGTGTTTGTTTGCCACAGGGGAAATGAGAAACCACCGGGTCCCTGGGGCTAATTACTTTCTTCAAAACCCAGCACTGCTGTGTTTCTGACTCAGCTGCAGCATTCAATTTTCTGCTGAGATTGTATCTCTATCGCATTACAGGATGAGTTGCAATAGCACCTGATGTTAATTGCAGTGCACAGACTGCTCCCTTCTCTCCTTTACACCAGTTATCAAGAAAAACAGGAAAGTCCACTTCTGCTGGTTTTAATTTAGCCTCTTCCACCCATACAGAGTGCCTGTCAGACAGGAGAGGCAGGGGCTGTCATCCTCTTTCTGCCTGAAAATATCTAACAACAAGGTAGAGACCAGCTGGATGTCTGCAGGTAGGTGACTACATCCCATCCCAAACAATCAGGTACCTCATGGAGACAGAGATGCTGGGATGCACGACAGCCACAGGGTGTAAACAGATACAGACCTGGACCATTGTATTTCCTGGACTGCCCCAAAGCCAGGCAGCCTCCCTTGCCTCTTGCAGAGAAAAGGACAAGGATGAAGTAACAGGAAAATGACATCCCTAGGCTGCTCTCAAAGCTTGTCGGTCTCTTTCAAGGCCTATGCCTGCCTAAAACACCAAAGCAACCCTTAAACACACCAGAATCCAAACCACAGAAACAAGCAGGGCCATTCTGAGTGGACAAGAGTATATTGCTCAGCAAATTGGCCTGTGGGAACTAAATCTGAGAACATTTGTTGGGCCATGAGTAAAATTTACCTTTTCCTGGGGCACAGTGAAAGAGATGAGGGGGTTTAACATCTTATCATTATTTTGTTTCCCTCCTAAATGTCCACCTCTGACAGTGGCATTCTAGCACTAACCATGTATCATATAAATGTTTGTTTCTGACAAGTCATTTGTTAGCCTGTCATTTGCCAGCCTATCATTTCCCACTCCCCTTCTGCCAGCAGCAACCAGGATTTCTGTCATTTTCAAGTGTTAACCAGCATTGGCAGCTGCCACTTGCTTGGCATCATGTGTACATAGAAGAATGATAGGGATGTAACATGTGCCATGCTTTCAGTGCACATTGAATCAACAGCATTAGGAGAAAATTAATTGATTGGTCTGCTGGAAAGCAATGCCTCTGAGATCAGCACTGAGGGTTTTGGATATTTTTGAGTGAGATCCTTCAAGCCCAGCCTCCCACCAAAACAACAGGAGGGCAGCCATGGTAGATCAGGCAGCAGTGCTGTTTGTGCTGTTTCCAGCAGTGGACAGTGGCTGCTGCTGCTCACAAATCTGCCTTTTCCTTCTACTGGTGTAAATAACCTATTCACCTTGCCATGACATTTGCTGAGTGTTTTCAGGTGAGTCTGAGTGCTATAAGCATCTCCTCTCTTCTGATTTCTTACCCTTTAGTTAAAGGCCCTTTCCCCATTTGGCAGCCCATTGTTTTCTACTCTTTCCCATCAGCAGGAATAAAATTGCTCTGACTAGAGTCCAACTTGCAACATGATGTTTCCAACCTGGAGTAGCTCTGGGATTTGCCTTCATTCTCTTAGGACAAAGGAAGTAAAAAAAAATAGGAGAGGAACAGAACATTCTGTCAAATAAACATTTGCTAATGCTCTTGAGCAAGAGAAATAGAACAGGTAGCAAACAGATTAACTATCTGCTACAGCAAATAAACAGCAGCAAAGGTGACCTGGACACTCTTTGGATGGTATTTCTGCATTAAGCCTGACACTCTCCAACAGGAGCCATGACCATTATATACAAAATTGGAGATCAGAGGCTGACAACCTTCCCATGCACAGGGGGCAAATGCTTCCAACCTCCCACAGCTGTTTTTTAAATCAAAAGTCCAAGTGCACCAGGAGATTTGCTTAAGTGATCAGGTTACATGGAGGCAATAAAATGGGAGAATTTATTGATCAAAGATAAAGTGAACATCCCAAGATAGTCGAATATGGGCTCATTTACATTGCAAGTATCAAGTAGATGTCTTCACTGAGAGTTCCAGAGATCAGATTTCACAGTTGAAGGACAGAGATGAAAATCAGTATATTTATACAAGTAGACTTTTGTCGCTATTTTGTCTCTGGGCAAGCTGGATAGGAGATAAACAGGTTTGATAAAAGTGTCTTGCTGCAACTTTTGCACAGCTTCTCAAGCCACCCACTTGCCTGAAGAGAAACATTGCCACCAAATCCAGTCCATGAACCACAGTCAGGCCATCCCCTTCACTTTCCATGGATCAAAATAAAGCCTAGAGAGCCAGTTCTCAGATACAGGAGCACAGAGTCTTAGCATAATATTGGTCTGGAACTTTGTGCACACAACAGAAGAGATGACCAGTGCTAGTCTCTCCCTCAGCTTTAAAGCATTCTGGCCAACAGAGTCTAGATCTCTCCTCAGAATTAATTTCCCTTGAGAATTTCAAAAGGGCAGAAACATGAAGACACTGTGGACAAGGGTGTTTTTTACCATTATCAATTTTGTAGCTAAACAACAATCTGTGTACTGGTAGGTCTGTAAAGAAGCAGGATGTAGAATTCTGATGTGCTTTTATTACATGTGTGACTTCCTGAATTGCCAAGCTGGACAGCTGGCAAAGCCAAACATAACATCAATATTCCCAGAAACAGATGCATTTTAGATTGCCTCTACTTGTCACACCAAATGGATCTTCACTAAGACAACCATTATCTCTGTAACTCTTCCCCAAAATGGAACTTGCTTCCATTTGCAATTCTATATAAACCCACTAGCACTGCCTAACTTTTCTCACCCCTTCATGGATACTTACAGGTGCAACAGACCCAGCTGGAAAGAAAGGGTTTATTATGCATTTGTTATCTCAGCCACTGCTACAAACTCCTGATGGGAGACTACACAGAAAGGAGAATTTGGGAAGGGAGGTTCTATTAAATGGACTGTCCACAATCACAGTGTCTCCTCAAAAACCCCAACTGTCACCTTCTTCTGTGGTTGGTGGACAGAAGTCATGGATGTCATGTCCTGAAAAGCTAAAGTCAGAACAGCTGCTTCCCTCTCTGTTTTGCACAGAGTGTACCTGGGTAGCAACACACACATTACATAACAGTAAGTCAGAAACTGAAAGGAGCCAGATTGCTAAACCCTTCTATGGGGATGAGATTTTTTATTTCCATCACCTGATAATTTAATTGCTCAATTAACTCTGCCTGAATGCCTTGGCTGTGGAAGAGGAATGTTCCCTTGCAGGTCACGGTAACTCAGCCAGGAGGCAAGTAAGCAAAGCAAAGGTAAATGATTCCTCTACAGCAAACCAAATACATCATCCAATTGTATTTTCTCTCCTGCTCTGCTCCTTCCTCCTCGTGTTTTAGGGACAGAACAGGCACCAGACAAATAAAAGACCATAAAACTCTGGTAAAGCCAGTATCATAGGCCTCACCAACATGGTTTAAATCCAGAACTTTCTTAGCCAATTCAAACCTAGCTTGGACATTTTGCATTTCTGAACCTCCATAATATGCCTAATTTAGGTAGCAGGGGAATCTCCTCCTTGAGGAGGACTTTAAAACATCTGCTGCATCACTGAACATTATACTCTTGTTTTTCTTTACCCAGGAAGCCAGTGGAAAGGATGCCACTAAAGTGGCACTTATTGACCATCCTGGGGCAGAGTGGGACTGATTGGATGCAATTACTGTGGATGTAATTCTTGTCCATCAGCTGACCACATCTCAGAGGGCTTTGGTTCCAAGGAACATGCCTGGGACCATTATTGCAGCAAACTACACACAATTTAATAATTCCTTCTTTCATAAATACAGCAGTCAAGTTCATAAACCTGTGTCTGCTGTTCATGTCAAAACCCGAGTGCCCCTGTACAATCTATGGAATCATGTTAGATTATTTATTTATATTATTTCTCATTTATATGTTAGTAGGCAAAAAATTTCTATTAAAAATAATCTTAAATTGCTTAGGGACATAGGAGAGTCTGTAGTCCTGGAGATTTTTAAGATTGTCTGCCAGGATGCTTGAGAGCATGTTAATGTTATTAGATCCTGCCTTGGGCCAAGGAGATAACACAGAGGAACTCTGTGACCTTGCAAGCTCTTTCCTAGCTATGCCTGGAACCATTGAATGACACTGGCCTGGAAAAGCAGCAAACTGAAACCTGGTTAAAGAAACACTTCTGGGCTGTCTTCTCTGGAAGGGAAAAAAGGCAAAGAGGCTGGAAAAGTATACATTGAACAAAGTAATGACAGAGAGAGAGCTTACAATTGAAATCAGTGAGTACTAAAGGGAAAAACATCCTCTGCTACATGATCCCTTAAGGTCTTCTCATGAACATCATCATTAAATCCCTACCCCTATTATAATTTTAAACAGCTCCTTCAACCTCCATTTGTGAACTTCCCCCTGGTAGTGCTGCTTTCCATCCTCATGAGAGCTCACATTAAGTGATCCCACAACGAGCCTTTCCTAAATTCCTCCCTGAAGCCACCTCTCAAACATGTAGGGGTGAAACAGAATTTACTTGGCAGGTTACTGACCCCCTTCTGCTGGTATTTAGGATGCAGTGTCTCCTGAATTCTTGGTCATTAGAAATCATCAGCCTGTTGATTCTACAAGTACTCACCATGCTAGAAAATCCTGTTTCTGCCTCATGCCATGCAAAGCCTGACTGGATGTTACTTTGACCTGAAAAACAAGAAACTAAGTAGGTTTGTAGCCCAACCTCGAGCTGCTGACTATATCTGTGTCAGGAAAAGGTGCATCTTTAGCAATGACATTATATTTAAAATATGTCTTTTCTTAGACAGATCCTTTAAATCAGGGCAGTTCAAAAGAGGTGAATTTAATTAGAAAACGTTTCTCCCAAATGTCATAATGACAATGTTGGAAATTCAAGATTAATGAAAGTCAGAAAGAAGCTAAAAATAGCAGCAACTATATGTAACCAGCTTGGGAAACAGGCAACAGGAGGAAGAGGAAGTGAGGAACTGGAAAAGAAACCCAAACCAAAACAACCCCCTGCTTTCCAGCAGACAATCAGAAGTGTACATTAGGATAAAAATAAATGCATCCATCTATGAAAACATCTGTAATAATCAGATTGTCCATGATGACATTCACAGGGTAGAATCTCCCAACAGTAGTACAGAAAAGGTAGGTATTTCTCAGAGGTATTTCTTTTTTGGAATGCAAGATATGATGCATATCATGTCATAGCTTAAGACAAACTCAGAGTGGCATTTAGAAAGTCCTACTAAAAGTGGGATATTATTGAATCAGCATCCTGGAGCCCTCCAAGACACCTGAAGATCTCATTGCCAAGGCTCATTATCTGCAAGTAATTGAAAAATAAGGAAGCTTCATAGGTCTAAGAGAAAAACGAATCTTTAAAAGCACAAGCAGGACAATCCAGGACTAAAACCTCTTTTAAGTATTTGGAGACAATGGCCAAGAAATAGCTAAAAATAACTCTAAGTCTACACCATGAAAAATTTATTAAAAAACAGGAATAAGTAAGTTTAAGTGTCATTAAGAAATTGAGAGAATTTGCAAGGAGAGACAGAAAGACCAAAAAAAAAAAAAGTTACTTGTGGCCTCTGACTAGAACTGCTCTGCTGTAAACAAAATATTGTGGCATCAGTAGTGACAGAACTTCAAGTAAAAGCAATTTTACTTTCAAAATGTTTGGATTAAGGAAATGCAATTGTAGCTTAATCTGTTTGGGATACCATCAGAAAATTGCCTTTAAGATGATAAATTTGCCTTTTTACTCCACCTAACTTACGGAAAAATCTGCAGAACGTTTCAGTATGAAGAGAGAACATTCTGGAAGAACTTGACGATTGTTACTTTACATATGAAAAGTGTTTCTATTCAATTCTTTGAGATTTTATCATGCAAATCATGCAGAAATGGGTGACTGAACATTCCAAAGACTTAACTTTTACTCTGTTTGCTTAAGCAAATACTCTGATACCTGTCACCAGTTCAAATTTAATCTTGTCCCAAGGCTAGAAAACAGGTCACAGTAAGTTATGTTTGCCTTTTTGTTGTGAAACTTCAGTGCATTTCCATACCAAGGACACATGAAATAATTTCTAGGCCAGCTGACTTCACTGGTACCTCTTGACTGCTACAGGATTCTGTAATATTTGCCTTTTTTTGAAGAATGCAAGCACTGAAGGATAATTTGGTCCTTTAATTGTTACATTACCTAGGGACAATTTCTCTAAATGAGCCTGAAAGTAGTGCCAAGTTTTAATTTCACTATTACATGCAAACCTGAACCAGAAAGCCCCACAGTTCTAGTGTGTGAGATCTACAAGCACTGTAGGTTTTATTTTGCATTGGAAGCTCATCATCTTTCAAGCACATTTCCACCTTTATAAAGCAGTTGTGCAGACCTAACACAAATGAATAGGCAGAAAGGCACAGGAAAGCAGAGCACTACCAATTACCTGCAATTGAGTACAGTTTTCAGAGAGACAATCACAGAAACAATGGGAAAAGACCTCTGAGATCAAGTCCAAGCTATGACCCAGCACCACCTTGGCACCCAGGCCATGGCACTGAGTGCCACATCCAGTCTCTCCTAAACTCCTCCAGGAATGGTGTCTCCACCACCTCCCTGGGCAGCTCATTCCAACCCCTGACCCCCTTTCACTCAGGTTGTTCATCTGCTCCATACGTTTTTATTTCTACAAGTTCAGTAAACACAAATGTGTTGCAGATTTTACACTAAAAGAGAAAAACTTGGATGACCAACACTGTATATTGAGAACTCCTCCACCTGTACATGGTATTAAAAGCAATCCACAGATAGAATGACGTGCCTGCCAGTCCATTTAAAGTTATAAAAACATAGAAAATTAAGGAACATCCTTTGTGAAGAACTTCTTCCTAATGTCCAGCCTAAACCTCCTCTGGTGCAGCTTAAGGCTGTGTCCTCTTGTTCCTGATCCCTCCTGGCTGCACCCTCCTGGCAGGGAGCTGTGCAGAGTGATGAGGGCTGCCCTGAGCCTCCTCCTCCTCCTCTCCAGGCTCAACAACCCCAGCTCCCTCAGCTGCTCCTCACAGGACCTGTGTCCAGACCCCTCACCAGCCTTGTTGCCCTGCTCTGGACACGCTCCAGCCCTCAACACCTGCCCTGGATTGTGGGCCCAGCCCCAGACACAGCGCTGGAGGTGTGGCCTCAGCAGTGCAGGTGTGAAAAATGCCAATCACTTGTTTTTAAAATTTTAAATGTTTAATAGTAATAAAATGGTTATAAAAATAGTAATATAATTAGATTAATAATAATTTGGACTATTTGGATTAGGACAATATGAAACAACAGAAACAAAGAGTTATGGACGTCTGGGTACCTCTTTCTGGGCAAAATAAGGCAAAAAAGGAGCCACATTAACAGAGGATTAACCCTTAAAAACGATAACCTGTTGCATATTCATACACCTCATACATCATGCATAAATTCCATTCAAACAAAGGATTCTGTCTGGTCAGTGTCAACTTCTTCCTCTTTCCTTCTATTTTTATAACCATTTTATTACTATTAAACTTTTAAAAATTTAAAAACAAACAAGTGATTGGCGTTTTTCACATATGCCCCCGTTGCTGACCCCAAGGCTGCTGAAGGCAGCACTGCTGTGGGTGCTGTGTGTCCCTGTGAGGGCTCCCTGCAGTCAGGCCCCGCTATGGGAGCTGTGTCTCTGTGAGGGCTCCCTGCAGTCAGGCCCCGCTATGGGTGCCGTGTGTCCCTGTGAGGGGTCCCTGCAGTCAGGCCCCGCTGTGGGAGCTGTGTCCCTGTGAGGGGTCCCTGCCGAAGGCAAGCCCCCCTTTCGGAGCTGTGTCCCTGTGAGGGCTCCCTGCACTCAGGCCCCGCTGTGGGAGCTGTGTCCCTGTGAGGGCTCCCTGCAGTCAGGCCCCGCTGTGGGTGCCGTGTCCCTGTGAGGGTTCCCTGCACTCAGGCCCCGCTGTGGGAGCTGTGTCCCTGTGAGGGCTCCCTGCAGTCAGGCCCCGCTGTGGGAGCTGTGTCCCTGTGAGGGCTCCCTGCAGTCAGGCCCCGCTGTGGGTGCCGTGTGTCCCTGTGAGGGGTCCCTGCACTCAGGCCCCGCTGTGGGTGCCGTGTGTCCCTGTGAGGGCTCCCTGCAGTCAGGACCCGCTGTGGGTGCCGTGTCCCTGTGAGGGCTCCCTGCAGTCAGGCCCCGCTGTGGGTGCCGTGTGTCCCTGTGAGGGCTCCCTGCACTCAGGCCCCGCTGTGGGAGCCGCGTCCCTGTGAGGGCTGCCTGCGGGCTGCAGCGGCCCCCGCTGCCCTGCCGGGCCGGGGTGACTCAGGCAGCGGCGGCGCTGCCGGCCCGGCCCTCCCGGTTCTGCGGCTTTGTGAGTCAGGCTCGCACCCCCCGCTCTGGGCGAGCACCCCGGGCCACCCCCGGAAGCCTGCGACGTGCTGCTCCACAGAGCTCTCCTTGCTTTCAAAGCAATCTCCTGCCCGGAGCGCCCCGGGAAAAATCTCCCTTTCAGCATTAACAACCAAGAATTACTTAACAAAGCAGAGCGAGGAAGCGCTTTAACAATATCTTCTAACAATATCTTCTGCTCTGGATCCGGCAGATTGGAGTGCATGTGCTGACTAACAGCGGGGATGGGGTGGGGAGGCAGCTGCCTTCTCTGCGAGGGAGGAGAGAGCTCCTCGGTGATGCTCTGGGCAGTGCAGGAAAAGCTGTCATCTTCAGCAGCAGCGCCTTGCCTCTCAGGGTTCTAACACCCACCACTTCCACGGCTCCTTTCCCCCCTGGCTAAAATGCATGTTTAATATAATGTGCCTGGAACACTAAAGAGGAATTAAGCTGCAACTACAGCTCTTCATCTGGTTAAAAGTGTTAAATACCTATGGAAAAAATTATAGTATGTGTGTAACCTTGAGAAGGAAGATCCCAAATACATAAGTCCATTTGTAATAAAGTAAATTCACCTTCTGTGAAAAGTGAATGAAAATGGGCCTGATGTGCCCTTTCCCAGGATCCACACACAGAGAGCAGAATGCAGTTCGGGTAAAACATCACCAGGATTCACACACGGTCACAGGCTCACTGGCACCTCAGCCTGTAGAAGTGCAGCCTCCCAGGAAAAGGCACAAATATGGACAGGATGGGAGACAGCCACTCCAACACTGATTGAATTTCCTGAAGAAACTTTGGGAGAGTGAAGGGTATCCTCTTGGGGAGAGGGGGCACACGGCTATCTGTTTCTACTTCATATGAGCAGGTTTCTTTGATTCTTCATAAATAAAGCAAGTGAAATACTTACACTGTGAAGATTCATGGATGTCTCCAGGTTCTGGAACCAAAGGCATGCAAATGCTAAGGAGCAAAACCTCCAACTCTATCAGCAGCTGCAAAAAATATTAATTTTATTTCAATTATCTTCTGTAAGGGCAGACATGACCAGCCAAGATTACTCCATCTTATCTACCTGCTTATGATCAAAATTTTTTTGTCAGCTGCTATTCAAGTGCGCCACAAGCCTTCAAACACCATACACCCTTCACCTCATGCCTCAATTACATGCATCCTCACCACAAAACAGAGTGACTCAAAGCCTGCCCACACAGATCGTGGCCTAGACAGCTGCTGATCAGGATGCGGAGGATTCAGCCACATCCTGAAAATGGAAGAGGCCACAAAGTAGGACAGACAGGATGGCACTGACAGGCGTGTGAGTCAGAACACAAGGGAGAAATGAAGATACTGTTGACAGCATGATGAGCCTGGAGGCAAGAGGGAGCCTAATTTCTAGACACATACAGAATGGTGAATCAAGATAAAACCCTTCTGCAGCAGATGCTGTAACACTCTCTCAGGACATATTCCTGAGCACAGAGTCTCAGTTAATATGGGATGTATTTATACCCCTGTCAGGACCTGTGTGAACAGCTCTTTAACACAGGAGAGAAGGCCTCAGAGAATCTTTTGTGATTATTAGTTATGTTAGAACAGACTGGACCTTTGTCTCTCTGTTAACTTTTTGAGTCAACTCCATGGGTCACCAGCCAGAAAACCCAACATGAAATGCAGTCTGGTGTTTTGTTAATAATATACTCTGTGTTTGTTCATGTTCTTTAATCACATGGTTTTTGCTCTGTGGAACATCCTGTCTCTCTGGCCTAAGCCAGTTCAGAAGTAAAGATGCTTTGGACTGAATCCAGACACCACATACATTTTTGTCTTGCTCTGGAAACCCTATGCCAATTTAAAACCATTCAGCAGAGTTGGTATTACTGTATTTGCCTGAAGAATAAAAGGAACATGTTTATAAGACATATATAGCCCTGTGCCCTCCCTCCTCCAAGAGGAAAGCCTTCACTCTCCAAAACAAAAAGGCTAACATACCAATAAATTTATTAAAATGAACTGCTCATAACAAGTTACTCATCTATTGCTACTGCTATATATCAGCAAATGTGATAACTGTTTATTTTTCTGTATTTTCATATTGAGGTGACAGCATTAATATTTCATACTAAAGTGCTTGTTTTGTCTGGTTTTGTGCAGAAGGTTTTGGGGATTTGGGTATGTTGAATTAATCTCTAAAACTTGTATTGTGTTTCTACTATGGAGTATTAGTTAGACCACCAAATATGGCTCCAAATCACTGTTGGGAGCAGAATATGTTATACATAATTATAATATGTACCACTAAACTAACACCTCAGTTCCCTGGATAACTGACAGAGCCTCTGGGTTCTGCCCTTGCTGCCTCCTGAGCTATGCAAACTGGACAATATGTGCAATACTCACTGGAAAATAATCCCAGTGCAGCAAATCCTCCTTCAAGTCCCATCTGACTCATGCTTTCCCAAGTTGGATAACAGGTTTGTACTCAGCCACGTTGATTTCCACCATGTCACTCAGAGTTTACAGAACACCTCAGTGCTTCACCTTCTGCCCTATTTGCAATGCCCAATGGATGAACTACTGAAACTGTGTCAGCACACTCAGGGGGACAGGATCCACAGAAGACACAATCAAACCAACCAGCACAACAACAAAAAAAAGCCCCTCAAGATTTCCCAAAAATACAAATAAATTGTGTAACACAAAAGCTATACTAATGTGGAGTTATAATTTTAATAAGAACCAACAAATAAATGTATTGCTGAAATGTCATTTCAAACCAAGTGCAGATATTATTTGCAACAAAGAAATACTGTAACATAAAGGAACCAGAACTGACCATCAGGAATTTGCAATAAATGTTTTACATGGACATTTTAGTCTGAAGAGACCTATTCTAAAACCAAGGAGATAAATTAACCAATAATGAGCAAAATCACTGGAAAACAACTTATCCATTCCAAGAATGTTTAGCCATGTTCCCCACAGAGTGATTGATTCCTGCCTTACAGGCAATATTCAAGTTCATCTTCACTGTGGAACAGGTACAAGTGTGCCCTTGCTATTAACTCTCATGTTGGATATTAGCCATAAAATGGCTACTTATTGTTAGAGATCCACTATTAAATGGGATTTGTGGGTTTAATCATAAAATAGATTGAATCTGCACCTTCAATGAAGTATGAGCATATAATCCTAATAAGAGACTACTTGTCCTGCACCAAAATAATAAAATATTTGATTACTGGGTTTCAATTTTTGTTTTTCTGTCTGGGAGACAATATTTCTTACATATATTTTAAAAAGCTAATGCTAATTAACACACACTGCATATTCAGTAAGGGGCAATAATGAGAGGGGATCTGCTGACTGCAGTGTCACTTTGTTGCCATCAATTTTATATGGAAATAAAACAGGTATTTTATATATCCCAAAATTTTGCACTTGGGATGAACATGAATCAAATGATATTATTTGAACCAAATGAATGTGAATGAATGTCATTCAAAGTGACACAACTGGATGTGACCCTGAGACAAACTCTTGCTACTTCTGTGTGTGTGTGTGTTTGCAAACAGAACTCATGAAGCACATTAACCACAAGTTATTTCTAATTTTATCTTCTTTTTTTTGCTACAGAGAGAGGCATGTACTGAGAGTGGGCATCTCTCCTGACCACCTAATTTTGTCCTGTTGATGCTAGATTTGTGTCATTTTAATTTTTTAAACTGACTTCTACCTGGTCTGTCCTTGCAGAAAAAGGATGCTCTTTGGACCCAGGAGGAAATACTGAATACACACCATGCAGCTTTTATGCTGCCATTTTCACAGAAAACAGAGTTTGCTGATCCATCAGAGAAAGCAGCTCTGGGAGAAGCTGAATTATTGGAACCCAAGTTTAAATGGATTTTGCAGCTCCTGCCTGATTTACAGCTCTCTGCTGTCCTCAGCTCATGGCCATAAAACTCTTCTCCACTTCCTGTCACAGCAGACTCCTGTGTAATTACACACCAGCTACCACACCTGCCCACAAACCAGCTGACTAAAAGTGTGGAGAGACAAACCTGACAAAGTTTGATTCAGAGCATTCTTGCACAACAGCTCCCTGTCTTCCAAAATCTATATGAAAATAAGAATATCTAAGACTATATTTCTTCTTAATTTGCCAGAATTTTTCATAGATTGTACTCACCCTCACCAAATACTCAAACACCCATCTAAAAGATAGTTTTGAGAAACAAGAAACACAAAATGCTGACACTCAAGTATCTTACTTTGTCATTAACCTTATTTTCCCAAGAAATGCTCTTACCACAGGAATTAAATGGAACTATTACATCTTAATGGTTATATATTAGGTAAATATTAAGACATACAGAGATGTTAAAGAGGTGGTCTGATAACACAGGAATTTTTATTCAAAGGAATACTATTCACTGAGGAAAAGAATTCACTCCACACAACCTGAGTTCTCATTTCTAGCAAAAATCTTCTTCTGTTCACAAGAGAAAAATGAAACTAACATTCCCTTCTTTTCTCCCTTGGTATCCTATAATTTCCTTTCATGAAAATTCAGGTAGCATTGATACATATGTACAGCTTTGAAGAGAAAAGGAAGAGTATAAAGCCCACTCCCAAAAACTCAGGGTTTCCCTCAAAGTAACAGTTGTGGACCTGGAGTCTGTACCTGGTTTTGAGTCTGATTACATCCAGTGTGATAAATACTGTCCATCCTGAGCCTGTGTGACTGACTGCAGGTGCTGTGAAAAGTTCATTACAGTAAAAACCAACTGAAGAAACAACAGCACAATACTCTTGTCCATAAGGCATTTTTTAGGCTTGCATAAACCTCTTGTAGGGTGTTTAAATTACTATTCTTCTTTACAGCTGTGGGAGACAGAACAAAGAAATGGCTTTGTTCAGAGTTCCACAAAAAGCAGAGCAGAGCTCCTCAGGGCAGCAGAGAGCAGCTGTTTGTGCAGAGAGGCTGAATATACACACACAGATGGCTGAATTGCTGAAAACTGGGAAAAGGCAGGAGGAAAACATTAACCTGAATTTTCTGGGTTTGTACATACCTTCTGTCCTCTCCAGAAGGGGTGCAGGAGAGGACAGGCTCGCTGCCATTTCCTTCCCACCTCTACACAGTTCTGGGACCCAAATCCCCCTCTCTGTAGGAACTCTGCAAGGTTCTCTGCAGGTGAGACCTTTACCTGCCTCCTGTCTGCCTCAGTGTTTTGGGATTCCAAAAGCTTTCTTTGAAAAGCTACACACACGTCAAACCTCTGCAGAGCTGACTTTTTTAAGTAACAAAACTTGTTGGACAGGTGGGTCTTGAAAAAGAAAATCATTAGAATTTCAATCTGGAGAAGACTAATGGGATACTCTGCTGTGATCTGACACCACAGACACCTAAAGTTTTACACAGTCACTTCTGGAGGCAAAGAGCAAGTGTGATCTGGATAAAATCCTCAGGAAGAAACCCAGACAGTATTGATAAATTTCAAATGACTGTACAATCACCTCACAGTAAGAAGCACGAGTGACAAATCATCCTCATTTTTTCAATACCTTGCCTTTAGAAATAGTGAATTAAATACTTTTCTTAAAGGAAAGACTTTTTGTTCATATCTATATATATTCTATCTTAGATGCTGACAGTTTACAAGTAGTTTTTTAATGCTATGGTGTGTATATATATTTTAAAAAGTGCCTGGAGTCAGTGCTATAAACCTCCTTATTTAGGGAAACAAAACGTTATTTAAAAACAAACAAACGAAAAACAGCTTTAAACTTCCATACTTGAGATAGAACTAAACAAACCAATGCCTCTGTTTTGTTTCAAGTCTGAAAACTTCAGGTTGGATGAACTCCAGAAAGACTGAGTGAATTTAAACAGGTCAGAAGAATCATAAATTTTGCTTCTATAAAAAAAGAAGAGTGTGTTTTGCTTGCCAGCAGGACACCAAGAAACCTTCCCACGAGGGAAGGAGAGGAACAATAGCTTTTAAGCCTCCCATCTGCACAGTCTTCCGTTACATTTGGAGAAGTTAAAATAATCTTTTGGGGATGAAAGTCTAAAGCAGAGAGATTATCTCCCTGAAAGAACCAGAGAAAGAGCAAAACCACTGAACATGAGTTGCAGTGCTGAGCACACAGGAAGGTCACACACAGACAATGCCACACTGCACTCAGGTGACCCCTGGCAAAACCAGCAAAGAGCTCCTTCCCCAAGGACACAAAAGGATCAGATTTTTTCACTGTCTCCATGTGAGAGGACTCCTCTTCTATATTATAGCCTCTAAGGCAGACTCCAGTCTTGGCACAAATCATCCCAAGGCACAGTTGAAGGCTCGTATGAACTGTTAAGCCTGGAAGAAGGGAACAGATTCACATACATGTGAGCTGGATGAACATGAAGCTCAGGTTCATTTATAGCATTTCAGAACTCATGGGTTTATTCATCCTCAGCTGGGAATGCAGTATCATGACAGTGCCATGAAATTGAGGAAAGCAGTTTGGAAATTATTCCTTTTTGTGCAAGGAATACATCTCAGCAATTCCATCCTGGCATTGTTACATTGTAATGAAATCATATCCAAGCAGTCCCAACAAGCCTCATAGCAGGACTTTGAAGACTTCAGTATTGCAAATTGATTTCCCATGCTACAAACAAAATACTTTTCAAAGTGCTCTGGCCATGGTGATCCCCAGCAGCTCTGCTGCATCCAGGACACTTTCAGGGACCAAGCCACACACTACTTGTATTTCTGCTTAAACTTGGGTCTTGCCCAAAGAAAGGCCTGGCTTTCTTCCACTGCAGCTCTATTAGCATTGCCAGCAAAGAGAATTTATGCAGAGTAAAGGGACTGGAGTTCCTTCTACAATAGGGCCAATTGTCTCAGGCTGCCACATTCAGTTAAATGTTTACTTTGTTGTTTCACAACTCAACAGGAAAGGAAAGGTCAGACAGGCCCTAGTGCAGAACAAAGATTTTGTCATTCATCTATTCACCTCAAGCCAAGATTCCAGTGGGAGACTTCTGCTTTCCAGTTTTTCCCCTCTTCCTCCAGGAGACAGACACCATGTAGTAAATTAACACTCCAGCAATCCTACCAGTCTGGTTTCATATTATAAAAGAAACATTAGATGTCAAAGTATTCTGTAAAGGTCCTGAAAGAGGAATATTCCCAGGATTTGCTCACCAATACTGGCTGACAGAGAAAGATTAATCTCCTGAGACTACCCATGAATACCATCCTTTTTGGCACAGTTGAGAATGAGATAGAGCCATAAGTGTGCAGTTTCCTGTGACACAAAATTTCTCTTGCTTGGAGTAGTGAGACCCTATTCAAATTCAGTCTTCCAGAAGCTGCTTTTGTAAAATAAGAACAACTGTTTAACAGGAATGAGACTGTTATTCTTGACTTGCTATGAATGGAAAACCTAAAGTTTCACACTCAGTTAATGAAGCATGAATGCACATGGACAGACACTTGAACATCTATTCCATTAAAAATAGCCAAAATCTTCCTTAACCTGTGCATATTTCTTTCTGTGTTCAATTAACATAAGAAACAGAGATTAGACAATGAAAAGCCATCACAATAGTAATCAAACTATTATTGTGAAGCAAAATATGCATGGGTCAAATAAGCACAATGTAATCCTCAACTAATGGCAAAGATGCCCTGAGCCTGTAAAGGAAATGTGGATTCTTTACTCCTGGCATGAATAAGTTTTGCTCTGATGAAACTTGTACTACATTGTTTGATGGCCTGAGTGGCCAGATGGTTGTTGGGACACTGCTTTGGATGGGATGAGTCACATCCCAGCAACACCTGTTCCTTTCCACTGGCTACCAAGGAAACCGAGATAACCAGCTCCAAATCAAAGGGCTCTATTTGAACAGGCAAGTCCTCCCTGCTTTGTTTCTTCCTGAGCTAAACATGCTGTTCATAGATGAAACAATACCCCAGGACCTGAAGAGACTGCTGTGCCTGCAGAGTCTGGGAGATTTCATCTTTCTCAAGGACCATAACCTCAAAGACACAATCTCATACCATTTCCAGCATACACTGGGGAATCCCAACCTGGGAGTGCAGGGAGGGGTTTGGACATGACAGTGGACAACAAAAATCACAACCACAGCTGACTGAGCAGATGTGAATTATCCAAACCTTCCAGCTTTGGAGCTGCTTACACAAGTTAAGCAGTACTTGTTCCATAGCTGTTTAAAAGCATGAGAGCCCCATTCAAACTGTGCCCCCTTCTGAGTTGGCAAGCATGTATCTGATTCTCAGACTCATTAAAGAAGCTAAAATGTCCCTCATTGACCTAAGATGGCAGCAGGATCTGACTGGAGAAGCACAGATTTCTTAAAAATTGTCAGTCTATAAACAGTCAGCCACATATGTCAGTGATGCACAGAAAATCCCTGGACATGACTCAAAACTCTTCCTCATAAAGGTGAGGAGAACATTCCTGGGCCAGATATTCTGGCAAGTACTGTCCTCACCCCTGGATAAGAACTTTATCATTCCCAGAAACCCATACCAGTAGAGTCCTGACTTCTCTAGGAGAGAGGCAAAGATCAGGTTTTTACAGATCAGCCAGAGCAGGCTCTTCACTTCAAAGTGGTCAGAAGTCTACAAATAATCTTCAAGTTCATGTATGACTATGGATATATTTTGTCAAGTAAGCAGAATTTTCTCTCCCAGGTCAATACTATTACCTTAGCAAAGAAAGTTTCCTATACAAACTGTCTCATACCATGCACTATCCTGGTCAAACAGCATTTTAAGCTATGTTTGAGGATGAAACACTACCACTGTAAACTTGCAAATGGGTAATATGATCCAGAGTGCTTTAACAATATTACTGCAAGATTACTCCATTCTAATTCCACCAAATCACTTCATGTTACATTTTGAAACTGAGATGTGAAAGGGCTATTACAGTACTGCACTCATAAATTCATGTTATGCAAAAGAAGTACTGACCTCAGGTCACAGAAATAATGCAAGCAGAATTAGAATTTTGCTCATTAGGTCATGTACAAAGCAAAAGATATTTCATTTCTCTTCACAATTTCTCAGAAAAGACCATGACACAATAAAAAATTTGTCAATGGGATTTCTTGTAAATTGGGTATTTGCCATATTACTCAAGAATTCCATGTATCTCAGTCTCTTGGCTAACACAGAGTTTAAACAGGAACACCCACAATGGTTTTTAGAACATACCAGCATATTTTATTCTAAAAACCACAAGGACAAGCCCTCTGCTTTGCAAACTTACATGTACTTGTGTGTTTCATTTGGCTGACTGTAAATGCAGCTTTTCAGAGCTGAATCATTGCAGTTTGATGACACCAAATAAAGGGTAGTGGCTCTCATGCAAACAAGTGGGCAAAGCAGAACGTCAGAGACAGAAATGAGCTGTGCTCTCTTGGGACACTGCTCCTCATCTTTTGAACTTTCTCAGATGAGAAATTTGAGAGCATAGAGGAGCAGCTGCACAGAACAAACGTCAAATATATTTTGCAAAGAGCCTGAAGAAACCTCACCTCTGTAGAGCATGGAGATCTGTTCATGCCACAGGGCAGACCCCATTAAAATGAAAAGGATGGTGGGGACACCACCTGGGCTTTCTGTAAGACTCAGCATGGCAATTTAGGCTGTGATCCAAAGCCTGGGTGTGCAACCTCAAGTCTGTTGTGCTGAGACTGCTGTTGAGACATAAGAGAGTGTACAAGCCTTACAAGGTAAAATCATGGACAAAGTGTAATAATCAAGATGTGAATAACAGTCCAGCGATTAAGGGAAGAAACAATGGCATGAAAAGGGAACACAAAGCCAAAAAAATCCAACAAAAAAGAGAGAGCAAAGAAATGTCATGTTTTGTGCCACTTCTGCTGTCTGTGAGATCCCAGTGCTCCTGCAGATGTTGATGAAAGTGCTCTTCTCCTTTGACTACCATTCACTAAATTCCTATTAGAGTCAGGGAAAAGCACTGGCATGAAAATGAGTGCCATACATCTTCCTTTACAGCCCTCCACATGATTCCCAAACAATTATTTAAAAGTTATACAATTGTTCATCTGTGGGGGTGAGTCAGAGAACTAGCAAGTGACTCGTTTTCCAGACCATCTGTGTGGACATCACAGACTTTTGTCAGGATTCCTACAAGACCAAAACTATTTCTGAGACTGATTGCTTTATGACACAAACTCTGTTGTCAGCTGATTAAAAAGATACTGTAAGAAGGAGAGAGGTGAGGCTCAGGGTACTGAGGACAAACAGACACAGTTTCACCAGCCATATTTACTTTTACACATGCATGGTGGACATATTTCCAACAGCCTATTGCCACACAACTGAATGCAAACAACAGTTAGCTGATGTTGTGACAGCAAATAAACCCCCACACTGTTATGATTACAAGCGTAAATACTCAAAATTATTGATAACAAAGATTAATATTATCCACCATTTGGTAACACCTCAGAATGAATACAGCAAAACATTTGAAAACACCTGTGTTTGTATATACCAATATATGCTGGTGGGTTCTAAAAACCACTGTGGGTGCTGCTGTGTAAATCCTGTGTTAGCCAAGAGATCTGTAAAGGTCTTCCAGGCACCTTAGCCTGTTTTGGTTTTTTTTTCTGGGTTGATTTTTCCCCCTCAGAAACTTAACTGAGTACTAATAAAGGCATATCAGTGTTAGACCTCTTTTGGATACCAAATACTGCTAATAAAGTAAACATCACCCAAACAGGATATAATTTCTATCCATATGCTGCAGTGCACACTCTAAGCAAGTGAAAAGTAAACTCCATTTTTCCTAGAGCTTTATTCCTGTTCAGTCTTTAATGCCTCTTCTTTTTACAAAGTGGCTCATGAGAGCATGTAGGTGGAATCTGGAAATGAAAGGCTCTTCCACAATCATGGTTATGCTGCATGCTGAGAAGTTGATTTTATTATTCATGCATTCCCAGAAGAGGCCAGAAGGACATGGGCACATCTACAAAACACATTCTGTACTTGTTTTCATATGGGGATTATTTCCCATCAGCAGGAAGGCAAAGCTTTATTGATCTGTCAGAAATCATCAAGGGGCCATTCACCCCTGTTGTGATGAAATCACAGTTAAACTACTTTTGAATTAATTTTTCAGATTGCAAAAAGATGGTTAGGAAGCAGGGGGAGAAGGTAATGCTCCAAATTCTGAAGTTTGTGGAATCTAGGATCATACTACAACACTACTATACATAATGTGCTTTTACTTATCTTTAGTAACAGCAGCATGATGGCAGTAAACTGTGACCAGATTGATTAAGAAATCCTGGTGTTTAACAGCATAAGAGCCAACTCTGGTTACATTTTTGGCATGAATTGCCAGAGAAAGCCTGTTTTAAAAAGCAGCTGCTACAATTACAGCTATATTGAGAGATTAGGCATGCCTTTGAAATGTAGCTTCATACTCTCAATAGGTGTGCTTGCAACTCAAGGCAAACTGAAGTGAAAATAAGCAATGTGAGCTAAAGTACACATTGTGACATAGAAAATACCAACCATCTTGTCAATCAGCTTTCAGACATGAAACAGATTCTGGAAGAGCTGTCTCTTAGCATTGTGGTTTGCAGCAACCAATAGCCCAAAGCTGCCAATGAATAAGCAGAAAGGGGAGTGCAGGAGCAGCTGTGACATGCTGAGTCCTGCACACCACAGTGCGGTGCTAGAGACCAGGACAGGCTGGGGCTGCACTCCCCGGGGACTCTGCAGCCCGTGCAGCACAGCCTGCTCACCACACTGCCCTCACCCTTACCTGAGAAAGGCCCCTGCTGGCTCACTCTGCACTGCCCGTCCCATGGCACCCCTGAGCCAAGAGTGACACAAGAACAGATGAGAGACTGAACTGCAAGAGGAAAAAAAGAACCTTCAATACAAAGGATTCTTCAGCTTCTATAGACTGATATCATACATTCTGCTTGATTGGTTAGTTAAATAAAAACATCTTTCTCACAGACCATCTTTGAGAAAAACAGAAAGACAAAGTGGGAAAACATCCCTGCAGATTGTTTCTACTAACAAGCTATCAGATTCTTACAACTCCTTAAAAACTCTCAGAAGGCACTGTGAGAAACCATTGCTGTTTCTCTCTCCCAGGCTGGCATCCACATCCATACACGACAAACTTCAGGGATGTACAGGTGGTGCACAAGAACACAAATTCTCTCCACCCTGTGCTTTTCTTTCCCAGCACTCAGGTTCAACATATGGGCAGCTCTGCAAGCTGCCAGCTCACAGCCATGCCACACCAGCTCTAGGAAAAGGCTGGCACAAGTGTCACAGGGCACTGCCTGTTTGATCTAACTACAGCCTTGGACTAAAGCTTTTAGGCTCTGTGAAAAACACAAATCACTTGTTAAAATTTTTAAAAGTTTAGTAGTAATAAAATGGTTATAAAAATAGTAATATAATTAGACTAATAAAAATTTGGACAATTTGGATTAGTACAATGAGACAATAAAAACAAAGAGTTATGGACAGTCTGGGTACCTCTTTGTGGGCAAAATAAGCCCAAAAAAGGACCCACGTTAACAGAGGATTAACCTTTAAAAACAACAGCCTGTTGCATATTCAAACATCTCATACATGATGCTCTTTCTCTGAAAGATTTAGGTGTCCTGTGGCTGCTATCTGGTGGGAGCACCTCATTCCTTTCTTTAAAAAAATAATCCCACATACATAGTTTCTATTTTAACTACAAAAGTTACATTTTAACTACAAAACTATGTTTAACACACTACTTAAGAAAATTAACACAGCATAACTTTCTAACATAACACATATAATATTCATTTTAATATTTGCAAAAAGCCAATCATAAAATATGCATTTTTCACAACGCTGCCCAGCAATAATATTTACCAGCTTGCTCTTTACAATGAAACTCCCTGCTCCCAAAAAGAAGTCAGGAGTTTCACTGAGGTAGCAATAACACAGAAATATAGAAGGTGATTCTCAACTACCTATGTAAAGTTCAAAGTAATTTCTTGCTAGCCTTGCCTCTTTAAAAACTTTCTAAACATAATTTGGCACTGTATTTTAAGTTGACCACAGGAAGCACCAAACGAGAAAGTCCAGGAGCAGCCTTGTCTTCCCCTCAGGCACTTCCTGTACTAGTGACAAAAGCATAATGCAAAATTGCTAAGAAAGTGCCTCTTGTTTAGGTTACACTTTGTCTTCCTTTTAGGCAGGAAATATTTGTTCATTGAAAATCACAGCCTTGTGAAACAACAGTGCCCACCTCTGCATCACTGTATCTGGTTAAACTCTGAGCTTTTGGGAACATGTCTCTGATAAAATAAGTTAAGGAATAAACTCAGATAGAGAATGACCCAAACCAAATCTCTGGTTTTCCTCCCACTCTTCAAGCACACGGGGTGCTTAACAATGATTTTTTTTTTTAAGGAAATAAAATTACCTATACTCCACTCCACCAGCCTTGTAAATCTTTGCTAAAGGAAGAAAAAGCTCAAAGGTCCCTTTAAGGAGAAAGCAGATAATTATAAGCAGACACAACAAACAATTGAAAAGGCCACAAATTGTTCCCTGATATTCACACTTATGCAATATGCCTGATCAAGTTAACAGTGAATTCCCTTTTCCTGCTCAGACAGCTAGGCAATAAAGGCAAGAATATGCAAAAGACAAAACATTCACAAAACCTTTTTCACAAATATTAATCTCTTCTTTTCCTTGCCATGCTGGCTACAAGATAGTTTTATTTTCGACTGTTTAAGCAGAATCTGTAATACTCAAAGTCTCAATGCACGTTTGCTCCAGCCATGACTTGAGAAGTAAGAGTTTGGTGTGTGTTAACAATTCATTTGTCACCTCTGCTTCATTTCCATGGGCAGAAGAGGAGCATGCACACAGCAGGCAGGCAGAGCATGCTTTGTTTTAGGAACCTGACCTGGATGACTGGAGAAGCAGGATCTTGGAGTGTCTGCTCCTTAATCTGGACACAGCATCTGATCTGTGCTGCACATCCAACAGGGATCTTCTCTGCACTGCTCCCTATTCTCACTGAAACCTCCACATCCTAAGTCATCAGCACACTTCTCTACTGTTCTCCACAGCTCCTGACAACCTTGAATGAGAGAAAACGAGGCAGCAAAGATTATGGCCTTAACTATGAGGGTTATTGTATTTGTATTCACACAACTGACAAAACCAACATCAACTTAGTGTTTGCCACAGGTTTTAGTGAAAGCTTCAGGATGTTCTCACAGCTCACTGGAAGAGCAGGACACAGGTTTTCATTTAGGTGAACACAGAGTCTTTACAGTCTCCCACTTCATTATGGTTGTTACCACAAAGGCAGGATCAGTGTGCATGCTTCTGGGAATTTGCTGTTCAGCACTGTCCAGAGGCTCCAATACTCCTTCCCCCAAAAGTCCCAATCATTTCACTCAGCTCTTGCAACTGGGAGGGCTTTCCTGTCATAAAAGGAAACACTGGCTATGTTCAAATCCTTCAGCAGTAAGTAACTAACTCTTCTGTGTTGCTACACAGGGTAGTTTTTAGAAGACCTGGGTAGGTGTTGGGCAAACTGCAGCAGGAGAATCTTGCTTGTGCCAAGAGATTTCAGAGTGCAAAAGACGGATAAATGTACAAGAACCAGACTTGGGCTCCAGCTGTAACAGCATTTCTCTCCACATTGAGAGACAGATGCTGTGCCTGATAAAAGCAAAAATCCTGCAGGGAAAGCAGCTTTCTAAATCACCTTCTAAGGCACAAATCAAGGAGTTCCGGGACTTTGAGTACTGCAGCTAATGGGCACACAACAAAAGGCACGAACAGGTCCTGGGGCAAGTACAGATAAACCCTTTCAAATGCTCACGGTCTTTCAGCTCCTTAACAGCATCCTGGTAACATCAATTCAAATTCCTCTAATAATCCACATTAAAATAGTTCTAATGCCTCGTTCCTACCAGAAGGAAGCTATTTGCCTGATTTTTCACTTACAGGTGACCCACAGACATACCCCAGATTGTCAGTATTCTCTCTACATTGTCCTTTCATCAAGGCCTAACTCCACTGACATTGTGATAAACCCACCATGCTCAATCTGCAAACCCTTCCAGACTGAAACTTTCTGCTGCAGTTGCTGAGAGCATCCATAACCTCATGATCAGACAACACCAAAAGTGGCATGAGAACGTGTGCCCACAGCAGTGTGTCAAGGATACCTGAATATTGTATTTGGTTGCCTCCAGATGGAGGAAGGAATGATGAATCTGACTCCACGTTCTCAGAAGGCTAATTTATTATTTGATACTATATTATATTAAAGAATGCTATACTAAACCATACTAAAGAATACAGAAAGGATACAGACAGAAGGCTAAAAAGATAATAATGAAAACTCTTGACTCTTCCCAGAGTCCTGACACAGCTTGGCCCTGATTGGCCAAAGAGTGAAAACAACTCCCAGCAGAATCCAATGGAACAATCACCTGTGGGTAAACAACCTCCAAACACATTCCACATGTGAGCACAACACAGGAGAAGCAAATGAGATAAGAATTGTTTTCCTTTTCTCTGAGGCTTCTCAGCTTCCCAGGAGCAAAATCCTGGGTGAAGGGATTTTTCCAGAGAATGTGAATGCCACCCCTAAACAAGCACAGGTCTGCACAACACAGGGCAGTTACAGTGCAGGGGCAGGATTGGCAAAGATGGGCAAGTTTGAACACAGATTCATTCATAACAAATGTGACCATGTGGGAAAGGTCATGGTCACTTTGGTGGGTTTTACAAGCAGTGAAGTCAAGCACTTCTGACTGAAAAGACCACTCCAGTAAAATGTATTCCAACTTATCAGCACAAGCTCTTTTAGAAAGGATATTATGTTACATTCTATCCCACCAGTACAGCAGCTTCCAAACTGCAGTTGCTTTGCTGAGAGATGATGTTTAATTCTAACCCAGAAAAACATGCAAAGTAATTTACACAAGAATACAGTAAACAGATCTTCCATTTGGAATATATTTATGTGTCGAGATCAAATTCAGTTGTGTCCTGATGAAACCTAAAAGTAAGACGGGTTTTTTGCTTCAGAATAGAGAGTATTCCTCTTGATTTAACACATGGAGTATGGAAGATTGATATCTATCCATCCTGTGTCTTGAATCCTTTGAGATCTGCCACAACTCAAACACTGGTAGTATCATGGGCAAGCTTAAAATTAGATAAATAAATAAACAAAAATCCTTTTAATAAGGTTTTGTTTACAGCCTGCTGTCACCTATGTGGGGATGTAGGACAAACTCAGAATCTGGGGCCTGTATTCTTCATAAAGAGCTCTGCTAAAGGTAGAAAAAAAGTGTTCTGCATTATATATTTATTGTTTAAGTCTTACTGAAAATCTGTAAATCTTCAGTTTCATCATTCAGAGTTTTTATATGGTAGGTAAATAAAATATACAAGAAGGTGAATATATCTAGAATTTATTTGGAGGAATATACAACAGGGTATCATTCTCCTACTTTCTCAGGCATGCCCTGAGAATCCTATCTCTAAATATATATATCCAGGTAATTGTCTCCCTGATGATGCAAGTGTTCCTTAATACTACAGGCAACATTCTGTTCCTGATGCTACTGACTGACAGACCCACAAAAAGCTAGGGGAAAACAAGACATTAAAACTGCTGTTAACTTCCTTTGTTGGACAATGCTATACTTATTTTGCTCCCAAAAAATAGAGATTTTTAGGCACAGATGTGTCTCAGAATGTGTGTATTACAGCTAAAGACTAATTCTTCTAAGTTGGTTTTTTCCCTTTCCATACAGCCAACAGCATTCTGCTTTACAGGTAAGAAGTACTGCTTCCTGCACACAAAGCCATGTAAAATGGTATTTCAGGAAATAATGGATTTTTTTTTAACCTACAAAATAAATACCACACCCCGAACACACCCCCTGACTTGTTTTCTGTTTGAGACTCATAGACTGCCTGCAGGTACTGCTGTCCTCATTCTGCCTCTGGGAAAGGTGATAAATCTTATCAAGAAGTAATTAGGACAGAGAGCAAACTCTACAGTCAGCTGAGCCAAGGCAGATATATTCTGTTAAGAGTTCCTTCTCCAACACTTCCCTCTCACCACTGCCTACTTACCAGCTAAACTGACCAAATGACTCAGTCATTGCAACAAAATGATGTAATGCATTAAAAACTTTGAACTAGTAACCTCCAATATTCTTTGAATGCTCTGGAATAACCTCTGCATTAGTCAGGGAGCAGCAGGTACAGTTTGCTGCTGCCTTGGTGAGTCATGAACAAAAAAAACTTGGCATCTCCCAGAGGTTTGTGTTACCCTCCTCCTCATGTTCTCCTTCCATGACAAGCCAATGTTTCCCAAACCGGGCACGTAACAGGAGCACATCTGTGATGCTGCCTGCATCCCTGCTGATCCTGCCTCTGACTCATTCATGTGTGCCCCAATCAACCAGAGCTCCTGCTCTGTCTCCTCTGTGTTTACATACACCTAGCCAATAAAAAGGTGCATTCTGCCTGGGATATTTACCCAGCTAACCTTCACCTGAAGACAATCTGTGTGGCTAAGCAGCCTTATGCTTCCTGTAGCTGTTTTGGGTCTGCAGAGTTCCAAGTTCTCATGAAATCCACTGAATTCCAAACAGCACTTTCCCACTTCACCAGCTTAGACAGCCCTTCTGTAAAGAGGCAAAGTTCAAAACCTACCACCTTGAGAGATGCTTCTGAAAGTTGTTCCTTCAGGCAGCAGGCACTGTAGATTAGCACCAGACTTACTCAAAATATCTGCATTTTTGTCAACACCAAGTTGTCTCTTACAGATCTTTCCTTGCAGAAATTGCCAAAAGAACCTTTTGAAAACTTTTGACTTAATACAAGTACTAATGTAGTGTAAAGACATCTGGCAGGGCCTAGGAAGGTGAGGCATAGTTAGAATAAGAAAGGTAAAGTAGGATGGCCCATTGTATTTAACTGCAGACTGAAATGGATTCAGTCAGCATTTAGTTGAATGTATCACTGGTAGGGAATGAAAAGATGAGGACAGTTTGGTTCGGCCTTTGTTTGGGGTTATTTTTAATAAAGACAGAACTGGCCTAAGAGTTGAGCATAAGAGAGTTAGGATCTTTCAAACAAAAAATGCCAGATGTTTTCCTCCTTGGAGCTGTTTTTTATCTCAGTGACTGCTCAATGGACAGGCATAAAGATTTATTGCTCTTGAAATGTCAGTTTCATAAAACTTTATCTTCTCGATACACAACACGGAAGCAAAGGTTTGACATCCTTCCTGGTTTTCTGATGCTGTATAAGTCTGCATGGATCATTGAGACCAAAAAAAAAGACTGAAACTTCAGCAATCCCACAACAGTCCCAACAGGCAAGTTTATGTGAGGTAATACTGTCCAAAAAGCTCTTAAGTAGAAAGAACTCCCAAGAACACTCGTTTCTTCTCTATACAAAAACCAAGAGATTTTAAACTTCTAATTACTAAAAATTTAACTCAAAATTGCAAACAGCTTTCATAAAAGATGCCTGGCAGAAAACATCTTAGTATTTGCTGAATTCTAACATAAAAAAGCTTATTTTAAAGCTAAATACTTGGAAGCTGACAAGACCAGGATTCAGGGCAAGCTGCACTGTTTTACTCACCAGCTCCAGTAAGCCCAGAGTGTTATCTCTCAACAACACAGGCCCAGATTTCTTAAATCTGAGGTGGAATTAAAAGGAATTAAATGTTCAATTAAGAAAAAGAACCTCCTGTCATCTATGCAGTTGGGACTTTGTATTTGGACAGCAGAGCTGGTTCAACACTTCTCTAGCTTCTACAATTTACACAGTTACATCAGAGTGGTCAATGAGCTTAAATGGAAAAAGAACAAATATGAAAGAGTAAAAATGCCAGTTTCTTACAGTGCTGAATGAAGCACCCTCACTAACTGCATGTGCCCTTGGAAGCAGGCAGTGACATCTTGGCTGACACATCCATGGTTCCCAACATCCTCTGAGTCACGAGCGGAGCTCCAGCTCCTGCACATCCCCAGCATCCGGTTTGCAACAGGGCTGTGGGAGAGACTAACAAGGGAGAAAGGCAAAGAGCTGAGCAATGAATTTCCTCTGATCCATACACACTGGGCCATTTGCATCACCTCCTGCTCAGACAGGAAAAATCCAGGCTTTCCATCACTGAGCATCTCCAGTGTTTGCCTTGGATTAGCCAATTTCTCTTTCTCAACAGCAGCTTTGGGGACTTTCCATTTCCTTACCCTTAAATATTCAGCTATCCTGACAGTGTTTCAGCTTCATAAAAATCCAGCATCTTTGCACTGCTGGTCCTTTATGGGCATGACCTCATTTTGGAAAGCATTGGAGAAGGCAAATATTAGAAGTACACCTTGCCATGCCAACTTTCAACAAAACAGATGCTCATTAACCCACGCTAACTGTTCCTTACAGAACTTCTCCATTCCCTTGGTCTCTTTGCTCAGCAAGCAGCAGAAATGGTTTGCTGCCAGAACCACTAGTGGCTCAGTAAGCATTCCAGCTTTCCCACTCAGCATTCCAAGCAGAGGAATCAGCCACAGAGGGTTTTTTTCCTTTCCTCTAAATAACACACTCATATGAAAGTTTGCACATGGCAAGCTCTGCACATATTTTGGGAGGATAGGAAACATCTGGCAAGCAGAGGCTGGAGCAATGGAAATCGCTCTAATTGGTTCCACAGAAGACAAACTACAAAAGAGGCCACGAGGTGAGGACATTCCTGAAGTTAACACATTCATCACAGCAAGGAAAAGCTGCAAAGTAAACTCGAACTGCCTGCTGTGACAACTCCAGAAGCTTTTTGCTGAGCCCAATGCAAATAACTGCTCTAACTTCCTAACAATGAATTATGGCAGTAATTGCCTAAGAACAGAAAGAAGGAGTCTCGCCATTGCTAGTAGCAATATAGGAGTAGATATTCTGGACCCAAAAAAAATAATTATCCATCTAATTCTGTATTTTGCCTAAGGGAGGTTGGTCCCAACACCAACTTCCTTAAAAAAGGATAGATTAAAAAAAAAAAAACAAAGCCCTACAGATAATAGCTTTCCTTAGAGAGAGAAAGAGCTAACCCGGTTATCAAATTTCTTTTGTGCAATTCCCCATCACTTTCAGCCCAAAAGGCCAACACCCACTGTACTCTCAGTGATCCCCCTGGCTCCAGTGCCTCTCTCTGATGTGAAAAATCACTGCCACTGCTTATACCAGAGCCTCTTAAGGGTCCAGCTCCCACTTCATAACCTTGGCCAATATCTGAGCCAGTAGTTTTATGATTAGGAAAAATTAATCCTTCAGCAAGGAGAATAAACAGGTGACCACAGGAGGGGACTGCTGGTGAGACAGGCTCAATCAAAAGTGGAGATTTCAATCCTGAAGAAATTCTCTCATGTGGGGTTTAGAGAACAGCCTCTCTCAGCTGCAAGATACAAGTGGGATAAATGGCTCAGCAAGCTGCCTCCTGTCCACAAGGGCTTACCTGCTCTGAAGGAAACTTCTCCAAGAATTCTGCTGGCTATAGCAATGGTGCTTTAGATACACAGCCCTGCAAGAGCCTAGGCAAATAAAAGTAAGAATTGCTAGTCACAGGTGCTCTTTCTGGGACTGGAGAAATCCTTTGGAAAGGACTATGGGCAGACTCCTACCAACACCAAGTTGTGTCCCCTCTGACAAAACTCACAGGATTTAGTGAGGGTCCTCAGAAGGCTGGCAGTGCCCTGGAACCCATCTGAGCCAAGTTTGCAGCAGCCTTGAAGAATCCACATGGCACAGTCTTTCTCACTCAGTTAAACACAGATGAAGTACAACTGCATTTTTCCAGTTTCCATAGAAAAGCAGCACTGAAAGTGACACTTTGGCTCAGCTTTTCTCTCATTTCTGTTTTGTAGTCTAGTTTCTTCAGACACAGCAGCCAGATCTAACATACTTAAGAGGAGTAGCCTCTTCTGAATCCTATCCAACCTGAAATACTGGATTTGTTGGCCAGAGGCCCAGGTGAGGCTGTAACTGTGACACTACATGCAATACCTTCACTTAACCTTTTCCCTCCCAAATTGCCAGAATGTATTTCAGCTATTTTGACATCCTAGCAACAAAGATCACTTCATATCCAGCTTTTTATTTCACTTTCCATTTGAGCATGCCTAATGCAGTGCTCTGCAGCCACTACCTCAGTGCAGTCCCTTCCAAGCTCTGAGTCAGAGGCTGTGTCTTGCAGGGCTCAGTCTCCCCAGAGGCCCCAGGGCCAGAGCTGCTGTGCCAAGAGGCTCCAGGCTGTGCTGGGGAGGGGCTCACAGCACCCTCACCTTTGGCCAGCTGCTCACTCTGTTCCACCCTCCTGACTCAGCCTCAAAGAACAGCCAAGGGAACAACGTCCTTTTCTTGCTATTTATCCAAATAGGAGCCTGTGGGACTAGGCACAAAGAGGTTTATTGAACAGATTTATTTTCAGAGAATCGTGCAATGTCATTGCAAGGTGTTTATAAACATTTCTTCAGCCATGCCACAGCTAGCTGATTGAAAAAAAAAACAACCCAAAAAAAAGCTAAATTAAATCAAATAAATTTCCAGGACACATCAGCAGTTGTGAAACCCATTGTCTTTAAACACAGCAGCTGTTGGGGAGTTTCTCTCCTTAGCTGCTTATTGGGGAAAACATTTTCTTCCCATATTCAGGAAGAAATTTTAAGAAGACTTCATTTGCCATAAAAAACCCTTACAGTAATACATGTAATTCCTCATGCTAGCATTTTTAGAAGGTGACCTTTCTGAAGTTAAACATTGTGTTGGTTTGAAACATCATGAAAGCAAACAATGCACATGTATTGTGGGGAGGGTCACATCTGGAAAAACAGAATTTGAGCAAGCTGGACAAAGGTGCTTCTAAAGCTTTCTCTTTTCTTGTGGTTGGTACACACTGGACTGTATGTCAGTTTACAGTGGGAGAGACCTTGGGAGGTCTCTGTTCCAAAATCCTTCTCCAGGCAGGATCACCAGCCATTAGGTCAGACCAATTTGCTCAGGGCTTGATTCAGTCTGATCTTGAAACCCTCCATGGGCACAGCCCCTCTGAGCTTCCACTGCTTCACTGTAAGAAAGTTCCCTCCTTACACATACACACAGAAATGTGTCTCTTCAAGCACAGCAATTCTTCTTCTGGCAATTTCCTCCCTCAGTTTCCTAGCTGTTGTAGAAACATACTCACATCCTGCTCTCATCTTACTCCTCCTTGCCCCCTCATTCCTTTTGCTCACCCTTGACTTCTCACTTTCACCACACCATCCCCCACACCTTCTCTTTGCTTAGAAATGGGATTTCTTGCTCTTGTCCTCACATCAGTTTGCTCATTAAATCTTCTCAGCAATAAGAATGCAGGTGAATGCAAAGAAAGATCCCATGCCACCTTTTCTGCTTGAATTCCTCAGTGCAAGATGAAGGATGGCCAGAACTTTTCCACTTTGCAGGTAACTGAATCTACTGGAATCTCTCCTTCCTCATTCCAAAGCATTCCCCATGGTGTCACAAAAAATCCCTCATGAGCAGACATGAAGAATAATAACTGCCCTGCCTTGAGCTCCTGCCCTGGACACCACCAGACACAGCAGGGCCTGACACAGCCACAATTCCCCCTGTGAGCCAACACTACCACAGCTCCTGTGCCATGTGCTAACTTCTACAGAACTTCAGGCAGATGGCAGATGTGATCCAGCTGTGTAAACCATCCCTGAAGGAATTCCAGGTGAATAGTAGCATGAGGAAAATCCTGACAGATTGCTTCCCCACCCAAGGGGAAAAGGATTTCAACAGCAACTAAAAAGATTACAGACTGGGATATCCCAGCTCCCTTAAATCTGACTTGAGCAGTCAAGTCTTACTTTGGGTGACTCAGGGTTACTCAGCTATCAGGACAAATTATCAAATCAACCCTTTCACTCTGACACCAAGAAATAATGATGCTCGTGACACTTCTTCCTGTTCACTTGCTTGCCAAACAACCTTGTTGATATCTTATTTTATATCATTTTTAAGGCATAGAATATTCATAGGCATCTCCATTTTGTAGCAAAGGAAGGACTCCCTGTCTCTGAGCAGAGTGAAAAGAAGTCATGCACTGACCATAACCCCATTCATTCTCTGCCTCCTTGCACCACAGGGGTGGTGGTAGAGCTGAGAAGGAGGGAGAAGTGGCAGGAAGGTGTTTTTAAGGTTTTATTTTACTTCTCATTATCTGCTCTTCATTTTGTTAGTAATAAATCAGTATCTCTAATTCAAGCCTGTTTTGCCTGGGACTGTACTTGATGAGTGATGTCTCCCAGTCCTTAACTCATGAATCCTTCCTCATCTTTTCTCTCTGCTGTCCAGGTATGGAGGGCAGTGGCAGAGAGGCTTTGGTGGGTGCCTGGCACCCAGCCAGGGTCAATCCCCCACACTCAGGTGTCACTCAGCAGTTACTTGGCAAACAACAGGTAAGGAAGGCACTATCCTGGGACAACAGCCAATACTTTTCTTCTCAAGCACACTACAGTGGGGTTGCTTAGTCAAAAACCTGTTTATGCCTCTCTGGCAATGTGTTCAATACTCCACTGTAAATTTTATTTTACACCAAGCATGATTTGTTTTATATCACACATAACGCATTACTCAACTCCATCCCTACATTCTGCTTCCAACAGAAGCCATCAGTAAACATGAAAGAAAAACATGTTAGAAATGGGGCAGAGAGACCTCCAATTTCTGTCCATTGTCTGTTAGGGATTCAGCAGCTGGCTCCAGTGACCTGTCACAATGATAAGCTGATGGCTGGCTTCCTGCTCCAAGCCTTCTTCCTCATCCTCCTCTCTTGGACACCATACATGCTGGAGCAGCCCCTCAGCCACCATGATGAGCTCACCCTGCCCCAAAGGGGCACCTTTGCTGGTGACTCCACTGAAGCACACACTGCTTAAACTATAGACTGTTTGTTTTAGAATAGCCCATAACCAACTCATTCTACAAACTGAATCAAGAACCTCAAGAATCACCTTCAATCATAAAGCATACCCTCACTAACTCCTAGAAAAATGCCCAGAAAGAAAACTAAAAAGCCTGAAAACTGACTTGCTGACAGCAGAAGGAACAGCATCCTAACCCACTGTACTCAGAATAATTAGATGGCTGCTCCCACTGACACAAGCAGACTTTTCTACTTGAAGGAGCTAAACTAAAAAAGTAAACACATTAACTTTCTTTCCTCTCAACCAGTAACACAGTGATCTCAAACAAGCAGTGGCTGTTGCCATTTCTCAGAGAAATTTCTGCAGGAGCAAACTTGTGTAAGTACATCAAAACCATCAATGTACATAAACTCAATGGAAATATAATATCTTAAATGCAATACACTGACTACCAGGACTACTCTACAGTGCAGAGAAGGTAACCCCTATGCCCTCTGCTTGCTTTAGGAAGCAGAGGAGCTTCAGTGCAGGTAATGCAAACTAATCAATGGAAAACCAGTGTGAGCCAGGCCTATGCAGTGCTGAGCCAAGAACTGGCAGTTCAGTGAGTCAGCCCAAGAGCCCTCCACAACCAGGGGTTCAAAAACAGACAACAAAAAGTAGAAGGACACAGTGGCTCTGATGTCTGCACAAGGACAATGCAGAGAGAAAGGTAACTACAGTGACCAAAGGAGTTCATGAGGGGAGCTGAGATTTCCATCAGGAGCAGGGAAAAGGTACAGGAGATGGGAGGGATTACAACACAGGTGAACAAAACTCACAAAGGCAGTGAAGGAGTTGAATATGCAGCTCTCACCATGTGTAATTTGCCAAAGCCTAGAACTGCAGGAGCAGGGGTTCCTGCAGAAACGAGCAGCAAACTGGGTTAGAGCAGATCAAACACTTTTTACACTATGAACAAGAAACTCCCAGATCCTGCTGCCAGCAGAAGCTGTGGAGGTGACTGCACTCAGCAGGTTCAAAATGGGACCAAAAGCATTGAAAAACTGATCTGTAACCAGCAAATACAGGACCAGACAAGGACAGCCAAGGGCCCTGGGAGAGTGCAGGAGGACTGGAGCACAAAAGCATCCAGGTTTGTAATCTTTTCTCAAAGCAGCCTTTGCTATTGCTCCCACAGGAGTTCAATTACTGGCCTAGATGGGCTGTGGGTCTGACCCATTAGGGCATTTCTCATGTTACATTTATTCCCCCACACAAATCTCTTGGCTTTTATTGGATCCAAAGCCAAGCAGAAGACTGAAATTCAGAACTTCAATTAGTGCACTGTTTTGGTATTCACACACACCCAGAAGATCCTGAATGGATGTTACTTTCATTACACATATTTCTGGATTATCTTTTTTTTCCATTGAAATGTGGGCTGTCTTTTGGGAGTCAGCCAGCTGCCTTCAGGAGACAATGCTGCTGAGCTGCTGTCAGCTGCTGCACTGGAACACAATACCATCTGACAGGCAAGAAAAACAATTCTTAACTTACCATGAACGTGCCAGAGGTTAGCACCAGTGTTAGTTGTGTGTGTTAGACAAGAGAGTGCTCTCTTATACAGCAATCAGCTTGGGAAAAGCTAAAAAAACCCATAATTGCAGAGTACTGTGCAGCCATCCTCCTGCATGTGAGCATTTCTATATGGGAAGCTTCATTTCAAAGTTATAAAAAGATTATTTAAGAGAAATCAACCCATCAGCAAAAAATCTGTCCTCTGCATAAATCTCAAAATTCTTCATCGATACACAGACAGCATCTTTCCCTGCTAGAGAGTGGAAACAGTAAAGTAACTTGGAGAATAGACTTGTATTGCTAGAAATCATTTAATAGCAAAAACTTTCAACTTTACTTTGAAACTATTGCTTCTCACAAGACCAGAAAACCTGGGAGATCACACCAGAATTAGAAAGTGCCTGCGTGACACATCTGAGATTGAGCTACATACCTTTCCTTCCTCAAAAGACTATTTTGATAGCAGACTTAGTTCAGCTTATTTACAGGTTTGCAGGTCACTTTTTAACTTGTCCAAGCATATGCCAGGCATGTGTACAGCAGCCAGATAACTTATAATTTAAGTAATTTCTGAAAACAACATGCAGAAACAAACATTTAATACAGATGATTATCACTTATACTTTGATTTTGGCTTCATACTACTATCTTTGCATCACTGTATTTAATTACACTCCACATTTCCTTCATGAGTCATCGTTGCATAACAAACCTGATAGCCACTTTATGGGTGTGTTGCAGGTTTGCACAATTAACTGAGTCTATTGGACTGGAAATGACGATTTGTATTAACTGAAAAGATCATGTGGCTGCACAGTTTGTGGGTGTTGGTTTATTAGAATGGAAAGTGCCAATTAGAGAAGGAGAAAACAAAGACAAACTAATGATGTTTTAAAGAGAAGTACCTATGACTTCCTGGAAATGCTCAAGTTTATCTGGGATAGGATTCCCAGGTGCTATAATACAAATGAAATTATTCTTCCTCTGTTCATCAGCACGTAGGAATCACAAAGGAGGAAGCACAGGCAATGGAGGGAGAACAAAACACAGAAAAACCCAGGAACAGGACAAGAGTTTCCATGCCAAGGCCACCACCACCGTCACCCCCAGCTCGCAGCTCCTGCCCAGTAAAATCTGCTCAGTTTGGTCACACAAGAAGCTGCTCTGCCCTGAACCCATAAAGAAATCCAGCAGATCCCAGAAGGAGGAGAAGAGGCTTCCATCAACAAATCCCAGCTCCCAAACCTGCAGTGAGCCCACAGAGGATGGAAGAGAGTGCAGGCTCAAGAGAGGAGACATTTCTGCACTTGTGGATGTGGGGCTTTGGCCACGCAGGTGCAGCCCCAGCACCAGACCCTGCAGCACTGCTCTCCCTGCACAGCTATTTCCAGCCATGCAACAGGAATATTTTCCTCCTCTCTATATTTTAAGCTCAACAGCAAATTCAGTTCAATCATACTTTATTCTTCATACCTACTTTCAACATCTCAATCTCATTACCACAAACCCTTACTAAAAATATAAACGCCACATGCCTCCAAACTGACTAAAGATTATATATTCAACTAAGGTATTCACACCATTTTGATTAACAATTAAAAGGCTATAAGCACAAACAACATATAATTTAAGTAGTTAAAGATGTGCTAAAAACTCAAGTTATTTAGTTGCTCAAAAGTCACATTAATTATTTTGCAATGTAATTAAACCCAAGAAATTTCATAAATTAATTACCCCTCACAAATTTCTTCAATTTTAACACAGAAATGACTTCAGTATTTGAAAAATAATTCCACAATTGATATAGTTCAATGTGGTAATTAGAGGAAGAAAAAGTATTTTTAGGTGGAGTTTTTGGGAGGGGTTGAGGGCAGGAGTGGAGAAACACACAGAATCAGATTGTTCCCTTAATTTGTATTTTTATAATTGAGAGACATAATTTAAAATACTTCTAAATAAATATTTAAAATAGTTATCAGCTATTTAATTCTAAAAGCCAAAAGTCAGATATGTTGATCAACCTATTTCCCCAGCAAAATCATTAGGTTCAGTAGAAATTCACTTCTCAGAAAATTTGTGTTTCATTAGAAGGCACAAATCCACTCAGGTGAGTAGAGCATTAAGCTCTGGAATTAAAGATGCCAGTCATAAATAGACATTAAAACACATGTCAGATTTTGACATGCCAAAAAAACCCCAGAAGCAAGTTCACCAGCACTGTCTCAATTTGTTGGGGGTGTCTGTGCTACAGGATGAGCAGTGCAAATACAAACACACAGCTCAAAATACAAATGCTTGGCAGACAGTTGTGTCCCCTTCCACATGCCCCACATAGGCAGAATCTTAAATAAGAGTAAAATTAACTTTATACTACTTGGGAATCAAGTTACCAAACTATTAATTTCTACAATGATACACTTAGAACTGTTTCCAAATCCTGCTTCTATATATACAGCTTTTCCACTGAAATTACTGGTTCAGAATGAGAACCAGATGAGCTCTACTCCCACTGTCCTTCCTGCTCAGTCTGCTCTTACCTCCCTGACTCACCAAAGCCACTCACTATTCCACCTTCAAATCTTGCAAAATCTGTGCAATCTCCTTCCCCTGCTTTCAGAGGTCTCAAAAATATCCCTGTGATTCACAAGGCATCTCAAGCTTCCCTGGGTGATGTTTTTTTTAACAGTCTGCTGTAATTCTAGGCTGTCACTTTTGCCTACTCTTTCTTCTGTAGAGATCACAAGGATGGATATTGATGATATTTTTTGGGGAATCCATTCAGTGTAGCAACAGTTCAGGTAGAGCACCAAAAAAGGGGTTGTGAACTGCTGACCCTTAGCACAACAAAGGGCCTGGGGACTGTGGCACAAGCCCTGGACTTTTGCATGCTTAGACTGCAAGGATTTAAAAGCCCCTTTGTTTGGGGTGCCTTCTCAGAGGCACCATCTCAAACTGTTGCTTTGTTATTTAGTTATTTAGCCAAGATTAAATTATTTCATGGATCAGGATGTCTGAGACTGTGATGGGGAACCTGGTGTGACTGTGGAAATGTGGGTGTGCAGCTGCACAGGGCCTCAGTCCCTGCTCAGGTGTGACTGCCAGACAGGGACATTTCCTTAAATTACTCTATAAATAAACTATTTTATCAAAAGAATGGGCTATGGCATTTTATCTTTAATAGCTAAAAATGATAGAACAAGGCACTGAAAAACAAAGAGCTGACTCCTACCATTACTGCCAGTTCCAGTGAAGCTTACTGTCTAATTATGACTGTAAAAGACTGATGACTTCTAGGCTTGCCAATACAAATACACAGCAGTTACAGAATCTAGCAATATTTAGGAATTTTTCAAGAGTTCCTGTTTGGTCCTGAAAACAAAACTCTAGTTGTTTTGAAGGAGAGACACCTCTAGCTGCAAAATACTGTGTGTGAATGCATGCAATAGCTGTCAGGCTTTGCCACCAAGACAATGTCTATGCACTGAGTGCAGTGAAATGACCACGACAAAAAAAAAAAAAAAAGCACACTGAAAAAGAAATAGTAGACAAAGGTAACAGAATACAACATGTTCTTGTGAAGGCTGAAAAGAAACTTCAGTGGGGCTGCAGACCCTAACACTGCACACAGATGAATTCCTGGAACTTCCCCCAAAGTGTCATTATGCACAACACTACAGTTGTGTGAAATACCGTGCCTAAAGGGCATAGAAACACAACTGAGCCGTCAGCTGACAACAAGTCCTCTGGCTCTGCACAGAAGGAGATGGGATGCACCAGAGCAGTTAAACTGGGATTTGAGTCAGCTCCTCTGTTGATGTGCCCAGCGTCCTGGTCCAGTGGAACATCTCTGGACACTGCCCTAAAAGCACACACTGCCCTAAAAGCACACAATGCCCTAAAAGCACACAATCTTAGTGGATTAAGTGAGCTCTGGGTATTTCACCAGACTAAAGCTTCCTGATGACCAGTTTACATGCACGGTTTCCATGCCCAAGAGCAAGAATGAACTCAGTTTGGGAGGACTGTGTAACAATGTCTCTACAGCAGGAGGAAGGAGGTCACACTTCTTGTGAGTAGTTCAAGTATTACAGAATGGATGGTAAAAAACAGATGTGGCTGTGGCCATTTCTGGGAAACACAAGTGTGAACAACCAGCTATTTTTAATTTATCGAGTTCCATTCCAGTCTAAGCTGCTACAGACTGTGTCAATATTTGTGTCCTTTTTTGATCTCTTCCCTCACTCAGCTTATGCTTATGTGCTGAAAAAGTCTGAGCACATGATTACCCCATTCAGGCAACGTGCCTTTGAAATGGCTTTTTAATCTAGACTCTCCACTCCCTGACAGACTGAATTTTGCAGTATGTCTGTATTCGCTGTCTAGACACTTGAATATGCTAACCTCTAATTTAGCCCTCCTTTACTGACCCATGAGTTTCCTCCCTTCTGTGGGTCTTCTGGCTAAACTGGAAATGCAAGACACTCATTCTGCCCTACACCTGGCTGGTGCAACTGCATTCATACAAATCTGACCAATGAAGTATGCACATGTTCCTCATTCACAGCAACAAGGAATTCTTACTCTGAAAAAGTTTTGTAGCACTCTCCTAAAGCTGTTCCCTTCTTCCTGGTCTCTAGACTCAAAGAACAGCACGGCCCTATCCTGAAAGGATTCAACTCCACAGACAAGGGCCTGAGCTGAATCTTGTAAGCAGAAATAAATCATTGTATACCCAGTTACATAAACAGAAAATTATGGAAAAGTCTAACAAATATAAAAGGGAATGAAAAATACAGATGCATTCCAACAACAGCTGTGCTGCCCCAAATCCCAAGGTCCACCTAATCCAGTATTGCCCTAGCATGGGTTAAAAAAAGGAAACAAATGTTTAGGGCAGTGGGCAACTTCCCCTCCCAGTTCCCAGCAGTCTGATACAAGGCACTTTCCCTAGAGCCTTAATGGATTTTTCTTTCATCAGGCTTTTTTGACTGGTTTTTGAAGCAAGTAAAACTTCTGGTATTTGCAGCACTGAGACAGAGATCTAATCAAGGTACACAGACAAGAACTCACAAAAGCCATGCTGTATTTCCACTTTTAGATAGTATGTTTGCATCACAAACCACTTCCACATGCCTGAAGCATAAAAGATTTGCTATCTGTGTCAGCTTCTGCAGATGGCTTAAGAGACAAATTAGCATTATCCAATTGCTTTAAATTCTTGTATAGGGACAATTCAAACAAAGACTGAGTAATGGCCCCTGTTCAAAGCTGAATTTCAGCATCAGGTCTGTACAGTTGCACCGTAGTTTACCCTTGTTATGCGAGAGTCTGCACTGCTGATCTGTGAACGCCTTCAACTCATTGTCTCTGCCCCTTCCCTTCCTTCCTCTACCCCACAGGAAGCACCACGGGACACCATGCAGCACCCCCGTGCAGTAAGAATAGAAGTATAAAGGTTAACTGCTTATAATTTGGGAGATATTCCTCCACTCATGTACCAGCACATCAGTTTACAGGCACTGCACCAGTCTCTGACTTCTCTGTTGTCAGTTCAGTGAGGCTGCAGCAATTCTCATGTGTCCCAGATGTATTGTTTTTTCCCCTGGAATAAACATGAAAAGCAACATTAAGTTGCTTTCCCTCAGTTCGGGGTGGTACATGTTCGAAACTTAGGTAACTGAGAATTTTCTTATCTCCATCGTTTGTTTACATTTTCATGTCAGAGAGTACCACCAGAGTCCTTAACCTCAGCGTTCATATGTAGATCCACTCAGCCAGATTAGCACAGAACAGAACAGGAGATAAGTACCTGAATAAGATAAAATGCAATAAGGACTGCATAGTTTAACTCCCACTGTGCACATCCTGGTTCTGCTTGAGGCAAAGGGTGTGATATTTAAGAAAGAGGCAAGAGCCACATGATAACTCATTTCTTTTGGAAGTCAGCATCCAAACCAAGGCCATTGTCTTGAATTTTAATCTGTTGAATAATGACAGAATTCAGGACTTCTCATGATGGAAAGATGGATTCATAAAGCACCTTCTGCACTGCATTTTGCTAGGTTTGCTTATCCCTAAAGTGTTCAGAAAGGCGACTTGTGACATAACTTGTGACACACGATCCTGGCTCTGCAGAAGCACCTCTGGAGGTGCAACAGAAATGCATCCACAGCACCCTCCCTCACAGAACTAGTCATGCAAAAACGAACACCACAGCATCCAACTTGCACTCTGTTTACCTCTCTTCAGGAAAGCTTTTCCTCTCTGATGACTGACCACAATTACCTTTTCTAGTCATTAACAAGGCCAAAAAGAAAAGTGTCTAAGCTACTCATTCCCTTTCAGGCAAGCAGACAGGAGGCATGCTTACCAGAGAGCATGGAAAAAAAAACCCCAAGCTTCCTGCTCAAGAGCATCTACCACAAATAAGTATGATTAAGCAATAATACAGCAGCAGCTACTGTAAAACAAGGTTGTTGTTTATAGAAGGAGGCTTTAAAAAAATCACAACAATCTAAAGAGCTTTATCTAACAGGAGCTTTATCTGTATTAAAATACATATCTATTATTTTCCACTAAGTCTTTCAGTATTGAGTTTTTTGCAATTTTCTGGCTTCCTAAAAAGATTTTGCCTTTTGCTTCTTCAGCTGCTGCTTTACATGTATGCCTTTCTCCTCTCAAAACAAACAGAAGGAGCAACTGAAAATCTTAAGTGTTGAAAACAGGAAATATGAAGGGGACTGCAAAGCAAGCTAGAAACAGGACAACTGATCAAAGGACATTGAGAACCTCTGGGATTCTCTCTGCAAAGAGAATCCTCAAATGAAAGGCAGTATCATGAATGAAAGACCATGCTATTCTTTTTTTGTCCCCACAGAATTCAGACATTTCATTTATTAATTACAGAAAAGTCTGCTATCCATCTCCAAATCTGCTACAGGAGAGGTTTAAGGCCTCTCATAATACTGAGCTGTTGTTTTTAGCAGACTTGTTATTAGTATTGATGACCCATGGTGTTGAAGACTACTTAGGAGTTCCTCTTCAGGGCACTTAGCAAATTACAAAATGTGGTTTACACATGCCTACAGAACTATGAGGTGGTTGCAAAGAAGGGAGAGAAATGGGAATGTAACTGTTGCTGCAGAATTCAATTTCCTCTGTCCTCAAGTCAGCACAGAAACTACTGCAAGTGACACCACTACTAAATGTTTTTATTCAGTAGAACAATCAGAGATTTAAGGCATGGAGTTTTAGTGAGCAAAGGCCATGGGTAAACTTATTTAACAGTAAGAGACAAAAATTCCATACAATTACATGCACATGAACTAGCTCCAAAATTATCTAACAAAATCAAACAAGGCCTGCTGATAGAAGTACAGGGGCCACAGGGTAACACCTGTAGGGAATACCAGAAAGACTTTTCCCTCCATCAAAGATTCTCAGCTACCAAGAAGCAAAGAAGTCAAACATATCTATTATTCCTCATGCTCCACTACAGAGGCACTACAAGAGTCTGTCCTACTGAAGTCATGTCAACATTCTGTGAAAAACATTTCAAGTTTGTCCTTTGTATCCATTCATTACAACATTTAGGGCTGCTTGCATATCAGTCACCATGTACATCAACACATCAGAATTTAAAAAATAAAAAGAGAAAAAAAAAGGAAAATAAAAAGAAATTACTTTCTCCTCATGCAACCAGGACAATTTAAACTTGAGATAACTCATGTTGCAGGGCCAGCTTATCCACAGGAGTAATCAGTCACGGTCCTCAAGTCCAGAACAATAGAAGTACAGCAAATACTTGGAAGCAGTCTCTGAGCACGTACAGTTCAGCACAAGCCACTGCCACCAGAACACAAACATCCTGCAGTCTCTGTTAAGTGTAGCCCAATTCATCAAAATCACAAACCCACACTCCCTCCCCTCCTTCCTTTCCATGGCTTCTCCTTCCCCCTATATTCTTTTCACTTTCTCTCACCTGCATAACATGTCCAGTCAAATTTAGAGGGCCTCTTCATCCTTTTCCACACTGGAAATCTCTCCTAGGTTATAACCCTGCCCTTTTTTCTCATATCACCTGTATTTTTACAGCAGTACAACAGTTCCTATGATAAAAATATATAAGTAGGAGATCTTTTTGTCCCTGAGAACAAGGGTGGATGGGGAGATTTTCACCAGAGGCCAAAAGAAACCCCAAAGAGAAAAGAGGAGAAGTCAACTGCAGACATGCATCACATCAGACAGTGAAACCAAGAATTCTTCTTTCTTAAAGTATCAGTAACTATTCCAGTCCAAAGAGTATAGACAGAAGACACATTTTGTTGATCCTACTGTCAGCACCTCTCCGTGCTAGGAGTTTCAAGAGTCCCACACTGGTCTTTCTTTCTCCAACAAAGAAATTATTGCAGTATAGAGCAAAACTGATCAAAAGCCTGATTCTTATTGTTTACGCTGTAATGAACAGCATCACTTGTAAATGCTCTCAAGTCCTTAAACAGCAGCTTTCACTACGAATCCTCCTTTTCTGACCACTGCAGCTTATTTACCACCACAAATCTATGCCAAATCTGCAAGAGCCCACTCATATTTTTCAAGATGCCAAATAAATCATTACACATGAAGATAGATTTATTTCAACACAAATATGCCTATTTCAAGAAAACTGACATTCACAAGACCAATTCCTACAACAGTGAGAAGGTTTGGCCTTTTCTCTCCTTCCGGTAATGCTAAAGGACAGGGATTCCCCATGACGGCAAAATACTCGGTCACCAACACGCGTGGGCAAGGCTTGGCCGCACCTCGGGCCCGTTTACGAGAGAAAATCATGAGGCACCGACGGGGGAAACACGGGGGGAGAGGAGAGAGAAGCACCGGGGAGGGGGAGAGAGAGAGAGAAGCACCGGGGGGAAAAGCACGGGGGAAAAGCACTGGGAGCCGCGGCCGCCGCCTGCCCCCGGCCCAGGCCCCGCGCCCCAGCCCCGCTCGCTCGGAGCCGGGCCGGGAGCGAGCGCTCCCTGCTGCCGGCGGGGACGGCTCCGAGCCCGGGGGAGGCGGAGGGAGATTCCGCGCACAGACGGGCAGTGCGGGGCCCTGACAGCGCCGGGACAGGACCCCGACAGGCCGGGGGGGACAGAACGAGTGACCGCCGCCACAGGAAACGGGAACGCGGGCACGGGAGAAGCGGGGAGCAGCTGCCCTGAGGGACCAGCGCCCGGCCAGGGAAAGGCAAACAGAGGGCCAGGGCAGGGCATCGAGCGCTGGGGAACCGAGCGGCACCGCCTCAGCATCCCGGGGCGGGCGCTGCCTGCCCGCCACTGTGAGCGGCCGAGCGCGAGCTCCTCGTTCTTCCCCCCGCCTGGCAAACGCCGCTCTCACTGAGCCCGGAGGCGGCCGGTCCCGCAGGCCGGGGCGGAAAGGGCTGCCAAGGCGGAGGCGGCACCGCCCAGAGGGCGCCCCGGGGGCCGTTCCCGCCGGCGGGCACGGAGCAGCAGCGGCGGCAGCAGCGGCACCGCCTGCGCCCAGGCCCCGCCGGGAAGCGCCGCGGCCCCCGCGCCCGGCGGAACCAGAAGCCGCCACACCGCCCTCACGGGCGCGCGCGCCCCCGCCCCCTTCAGGCCTCCCGTGACGAACGCGCCGCGCGGGGCGGGGCCACCCGCGGCTCCGCCCCCCTGCATAAGAGCGGCGGCCGGCGCGCGCCGCGGCAGTGACCGGCGCTGGGGCGGCGCATGCGTGTGGCGCCGGCGGCCGCGCGGAGCTGCGCGACACTGTCGGGGTGAGTGAGTGACGGCCCCGCGGCGCCTCCCGCGCCCCCGCGGCCATGGCGGCCCCCGCGCCCGCCCGCCCGCCCGCCGCACCCGGGCTGCGCGCCCGTTGCTGGGCCCGGACTGTCCCTGCCGCGCCGGGCCGCGCCGCTGGGGAGGGAAGCGGGGGCCGGCGGATCCGGCGGTACATGCGAGTGGGTCGGGCCGCGGCGGCGGGGTTGGCCGAGCCCGGGGCTCGGAGCGGCGGTGCGGCCCCGCCGGCGGGCGGGAGCGAGGGCCGGCGGCGCGGCGGGAGGAGCCGGGAGCGCGCTCTGTGCTAAGGGGGCGGGGGGAGCAGGGCCGGAGCCGCTGCGGCTCCGCTCCCCCGGGGCTGGCGGGGGATCCCGGGGCGACACCCGCCCCGCTGGCTGCGGCCGCGGTCCCTCCGAGGGGGACGGGACCCGCCCGGGCTCAGCGCAGCCCGCAGCCACATTCTTGAAAATCAACGTGGCGTGCCACGCGTTTTCTGCCTGACCCGAAACAGTATCAGGGCTCTCTCCCTCCTTCCGAGCTGCTCCTGTGAGTAAACAAGAGACCGCACTGTGGGCTCAGGCTCTGCGCTTCGCACTCTAATTTAGGCTGGCTTAATTTAGAATAAACATTTCTTTGTGACTTAATACCTCATTACGCACTTATGCTCGATTTTCTAAAATAGCCAGTCTGTGGTGGTTAAATCTGGAGACATCGCTGTATCCTTCAGCATTGACAGCAGAGCGAGCTGGGGACTCCAGGGAGATTTCAGTGCTCTGCTGTCACTGACCAAGGGCCCTGTGCTTATTATTCTGAATAAGCAAAAAATGTATTGTGCTTGATCCAAAGATAACAGTGCCTCTTTACATATTAGCTGGATGGGAAAGGCTCTGGGGGCAAGGTGTCTTTGGTCATTTTGGGAATATCTGAATCTTTGTTGTACTGGAATGGAAGGTGAATGATGCCTCTGCATCACAAATGCATTTGTGAATTGCACTTATAATCTGTTAAACTGCTCAATTTACTTTGTGCACAAGCTTAGCTGTCTTTCCTTAGTAATCTATCAATATGGCATAATTTTCTGAATTCTTTTTAAATGAAAACCTACCTGTTGAGTTGGTGGGCATATGTTCTTGGTGAAGCCCTATGTCTGCCATGCTCTGCAGTACAGGACTTACTTCAGAGAAAAACAGTTCCAGTTCTCTGTAGTAGAAAAGAGAATTAAAACTTATCACAGTGTGTCTAACACTATGGTTATGAGTCTGAGTCAGCTAGAAAGGAATTTTTATTTCCTGAATGTAAGCTGTCTATATTCACATTAAAATTTTCAGGAGGGTGAAGTACCATACCTTAAGCATGCATCTGAAATCTTGACAAGCAGAGGCAAGGCAATTGCCTTGCTATTTAATTATTAGTTTTCTACTGGCAATTTAAAGGTTACTCCCATTTGCTGTGTAGGACTGTGAAATGGTAGCCCAAATTTTAACTGAATTTAAACTCCTTGATGAACTTTGGTTCTTTGAATATATTCCAATAGCTGACTGTTACAATCTAAATACAGAGTTTGTCTGCTGTTGAGTTGATTTGACTGTTGTATACCCATAGGATCAGTTTTATTTGCAAGCACCCATGATTTGACTGTTTAGTGATCATAGTCTTTAATTCTTTACCACAGAGTGGTCCATGTCTGCTTGGGAGAATGTGTAGAAAAATATCCCAAAGTTAAGAATGTAATTCATTTATACAATAACTGTAAAGAATATAATTCCTATAAATGGAAATACTTTCTGAGGCCTGTATCTGAGCATGCTTTGGCCTGTGACTCAGGAATACTGAACTGCACTGGGGAGGTTTGGTGTGTAGTAAAGATCCAATTATTTATTAAGTGAAAAGATTTAAACTAACTTTCTCATGAGACTGTTTCTGGCAAGTGTTGGTTACTCAGCATTCACCTAGCTGCAAAGACAGAAGAACTTGAGGGATAAGAACTAGAGAAACAGAATTTTGAATATTTTTTATAAGTATTTGGAGTTCCAGAAAGTATATTAACAGGTTTTTAAAGTCCAATACTTGGAAGTCTGAAATACTTAAATATGAAAAGGGTGGCTCTGTCTCAGGTACTTACGTTAAATAGAAAGTCAGAGGAGAAAAAGGAAATTACATCACATTGTCAAATAAGGAACAGCTAGCTGGAGTAGATGACTTGTAGTGCAAAAATGTGCCCCTCCTCCTGTGAATTGCTTCTGAGATTTGTTAAAGATAATGTGGTGGCAAGGTGAGCAAAAATAGGTTGTGGATTTAAGGTAGACATGTTTCTTCCCCTCCCAGAAGGGGTAAGGAAGTCTTTATTTTTCCCTTCCCCTCTTTCCCATTTCTTACAAGAATTATTATAAGCTCCTTGTCCAGAGTGCTGCCTTTATGAAAGCTGTTCAGAGTTTGTACAGGCATTCAGAAATCTGCACAGCAAGTTGCTGTATTCCATACCCATTACATGAAACATTCTAGAGCATGCTTGGTCTACTTTGTATACCAGAAAGGTTTTCTTTGTTGTGAACTTAACTTGCCTCAAATACTTGGTTGCACTGGGGCTGGGAGAACAGGGAACAGAGGAATAAGATTCTGTGTGTGATCAGTGATAGGCAATAGGTTGGGCTAAATACATATGCAAATGCTTCTTAGTTTCTAAACAGAGGGTTACTGTGGTTATAACACAAGTATTTATTAATATGTATCTGTATGAAAACTGTATATTTGGGGTATTTGCTGTAATTCAGTTCTCACTATGGACATATGCTAGTATTTATGGATACATTTGACTGGTTTTGGCTTACACACAGCCATCCTGTCGAAGTCTGAAGGTATATTTGGCTTTGTAAAAAAAAAATTTAGAAATCAATCTTCTCCCCAATACTTGCTGTTATTGATATTTGTTAATAGCAGCAGAGCTGGGTGAGTACCAGCACCTCCTTTGCCCTGTTACCATGCCTTACAGGGAAGGGGGTCAGCAGCTTCCCAATGCACCAGCAAATCTTCCAATTGCCTTGGACTGTAAATGCCCTGTAGAAATTGCCAGCCATACTTTTAGTTTGTACTCAATTCCTCTTGAATAACACAAACTGTGCCATCTTCAAAAGTGCTTCAATCTTCCTAAATGCCATAAACTGCATAAGTAGGTCAGACAAGCAGAGAACTGAAAGCCCATTCTGTGCAAATGAGCAGCACACAAATGGGAGATCAGGAATGCTTCATTACTGTGCAGTGTCCATTTTCTTCAGCAAATAGAGTTTGATGTTATTGATGGCTAAGTTTAGATCCTTAAACTTTTAAGGAGGCAGAATTGGGACAGCAGTTAACAGTGAAAACTGTTGATGTTTACATCTTCATGGCTGAATTTTGTTGTTTTTTTTAATACCAATTCCTAGAATATATACTACTCAGCTTTAGTAAGAGCATGCTGTCTAAAATACAAACTTTTTATTCAATTGCTGTTCTCATGTCTCCCTCTTAAGATACTGTTTCAAACAAGCTTATGCATGTTTTAAAATACAAGCACCATTTCTCTAGACTCCACTGAAAAAGTCCCTAGGTGGTTTAGTGAAAGCACTACCTCTCTTGATATCCTAGCTTAAGGCACAGAGGACAGTTTCATAACTCTCTGAAATGTCAAGGCAAATCTCCTGGGAATTCCCAAAGAGCTCACTGATGAATGAAGCAAGCTTTATGGCTATATAAATCGTGCTTTATTTTTCAAAAATAAAGACTGAAACAAGTGAAAATTACCTTTTCCTAGAGTATGTAAATATTTAGTCTGTTTCAGATGTTGAGCTTAGCATTCCAGAGAGATTTCAGAGAGGTGATTGTGCAACTATCAGTCTTGAGAGCTGAGATTTAGACAGCATTCAGAAAGCTGACACAGTAATTACTAGTAGTGGTTTAGGCGTGGGATTAGGTGGAGGTTGGGCTTAACAAGCCCTGCAAGGGCTGTGTGTTATCACAGCCAGCAGTTACCTGTGCTCTCAAACTCCAGCAGTTGTGCCCCCCCTCATATTTTATATCCTAATCAATGTCTCATGGTCCTGTCAGATCTTGTACACACACTGAGGTGGAGTACAATCATTTGCTGACTAATCAGTGCTCTACACCAGCGTTTTTTTAACTTGTGACTTGCATTTGACTTCAGAAATATTGAAATGGATAGCAGGCATTAGTCTTAAGCTCTCTTAATTAATTTTCTTTCTTTTGTAGATTTGTTGCTAATAAGATAGGATCCGTGAGGCACAAAAAAAAAATCACTGTTCAATACAGTGTGAGCTGAGAAGATGGATGTTTTATTTGGAAATCATGTTGATATGGAGTAATTTTAGAATTGGTGCTATATGTGTACTGTATGCTTAAGTCATTAATAAATGCTGAAGTCATTTTGACAAATGAGTATCTCCTGTGTTTGCTCCCATGGAGAGAGTGGTTCTGCTTGCACTTACAGGACTGTGTTATTGCTTCTCAGGGCTCTGTGTTTTTATTTAATTTTGCTATGAAATACCTGCAGTTCCTGTTAGTGGGAAGGGTCCAGCTGAAGTGTGTTATGCAAAGATTTCCAGGGTGAAGGAGGTTGTCTGGAGAGGTGGATGGTCTTTACCAGAGCCAGGAGGGCTGAGTGAAGCAGGACTGTGCTGCAGTACATAGAACACTGCTTCACTTCTATTAACATCTCCTGGCTAGAGTTATTCTGAAATGCCTGCCTGAAATATATTGGGTGTCTGGCAGTGAGTAAAACAACCCCACTTCACTGACTGTTGGTGCAGACAGTCAGAACTGAGAAAACCATCACACTCCTGAAGAGAATGGGATTGGGTCTCACACCATAAACATACAGAAGCTGCTGTTTCCTCAAGATGATCAATACTGCACCAATTCCAAATGGAAAGAGTGCAGCAGAGTTTTCTTTCTCAAACAATTGTTTAGAAATTGCAAATGGTGATGCTGGATTGCAAACTAATCCTTGGGCACCTGCTTTACTGTCTTTAGTCCTGCTTAGGAGTTTGCCCATCCCTCACACTGCAGACAAGTACAATGGATATTTCCTGCTAAAGGAAAAGGAAGATTACACATCTGCATAGAATGCCTGGGTTTGGGCAGACTGACCATGAGCATAAGCTACCACCTGTGTCTGTACTGCATTTTCTTGCAGTATCACTCTGTGAAGGGATTTTCTTGCCTTGTTTGCTGAGCCCTGATACAGCCAGCCCTCAGCTGTTGGTTGACTTTTCTTTAGATGGAATTCTTTTGGTGGAGGGATATGGACAAATTCACATTAATATTTTATGTTCATAGTATTGATTCTCAAGAGAGATACAAATTAAACTGTTTTGTGTGGGGTTTGGTTTGTTAGGTTTTTTGTAGGTTTTTTTTAACAGCCCATAGTGCACTTGCTGAATGTAGGATGTTTGTGTAGATGAAGCAGAGACCCAGAGAACATCTTTTTTACAGTCTTGGACTTAATTTCTCCTGCCTTCAGAATGCTGACTAATTTTACATTTCCCCTTCCCCTCCCTGATGAATTTCCTAAACAAAGTCCTGTGAGTCAATTTGTTCTGCAGACTGATTACTTACTCAATATAAAGCAATTGCCAACATATTTTTTCTGCCATAAATGGACCTGATAAAGCATTCTTCACACATTCTGAATAGATTTGAATGCAGGACAGCAGTGTCAGCTGAGATAATTTCAAATCACTAGATTTCCAATTTGTTTGAAATAGCTAGAAAACTTGAGGCTGTTTTAAAGTATCTTAAAGTTAATTAAAAATAGTTACTGTTTTATGTAAAAGAAGTTTTAGAATTCTAATTCAATTAGTCAATAATTGTCTGTTAGAGCAAAGGTTGTGGAAGATAATACTTAACAGCAGTTACATGTTGGTTACACTGGAAGCTAAAATCTTTAGCAAAGATACAACTGAAGGTAGCTACTGGAAGGTTAGATTGTTCTAGAAAACTTTTTTAAAAACTTTTTTTTGCATGAGTAACTAGTAGTTTATGTTCAAGAACTGAAGTTGTGGGATACACAGCTGCCATATATCAGTACTTTAACACATTTTTTCCTTTTTTTCTATGTAGTGTAGTTCTTTAAGAGAACTTACCTGTTTTGTACTTTAATTTTGCATTCAGACTCAAAACAAGAAGCTTGGTCAAGTTTTCCAGTTGGCAAATATTAGGATTGGAGGCCTTTCTACAGAGCTATTTAATTGCTTGAATACTGAAATTTCAGATGAGACATGGAACAACATCAGGTTTGCATTTCTGACATTTGTGTTCTCCCTCTTGAAGGGAATGAAAACTGCAGGAAACCTGCCAAGTCCTGAATATCAAGGGTTGTGAGACATCCTCAGAGAACACTGCACGATGTCAACTGCAGGAGTTGCTGCTCAGGAGATGAGAGTCCCCTTAAAAACCGGATTTCTTCACACCAGTCAAGGCATGGGCAGCCTGAAAACCTGCTGGGGTACCCACAGTGGATTTGAAAAGTGAGTGAGGCTAAAATTTTTCTTCAAGTCTATGAAATTAGTGTGATGAATACTTGTGCCAGTACGGACCTATGGTTTATTTACATGAAGGCTTTTTTTTTTTCTTTCTTTTTTTAGTACTTTCTTCAGTGTGGACCCTATAGCAGTGACATACAATTTAAACCCATCAACCGAGCAACATTTGCCATCCCTCGGTAAGTCCCGCTGAGACACGGCCCTAGGAGGTGTCGGGGATTTCCCTCTGCAAACCCTGCGGGCCCCGCTCTGGGCTGGGCCTGCTCCCTGCTGGCAGCTCCGGGAACCGGCAGCACTTGTCAGTAACACCATGGAGTTAAACCATCGTTTCCATGCCTTGTGCTTGTTTCTTTTCTCATCACACTCTATGATTTCAGCATCTTGTGAGCCTAGCAGAGGCTGCTTTAGATAATAATGACTGGCTAATGCAAAGCAGAACTCTTGGATCGTTCTTGTGGTCTTTTCTGGCTTTAACTTTTTTGAATCTTCTGTTGTATTTGCTTGTCTTTCTAATACATGCATATGCACCCATATGTGTGACACATGTTCATGTGGATAACTACCTGTACAATTATCCTTAGAGCAACCACTCCACATGGTTGTGTGATTGCACTTCCACATAAATCCACATGTGTCTGGGTATGTGAGAAACATCTCTAGAGACAACACTTGAAGCATCCAAGTGTTTTCCAGTCCCCTCCCATTCACCTTGTACATAGGAGGCCTCTGAGTTGCCATTACACTTTTGATGGAAAAAAATATTTGGTAAAAAAAGTACTTGTTGTAGTCTTATGCTGGGATCTTTGTAGCTCTCTTGCTTATACTTGGGGTCTCTTGAACTACCTCTTAACTGGAGCACTGGTCTAAAACAATAAGATAATCTGCTACTATCTTAAGTAATGCATAAATCCATGACCAGACATGATCTGCAATACCTGCATTTCACTACTGATGCATAAATCCACAGCCAGACATGATCTGCAATACCTGCATTTCACTACTGATGCATAAATCCACAGCCAGACATGATCTGTAATACCTGCATTTCACTACTGATGCATAAATCCACAGCCAGACGTGATCTGCAATACCTGCATTTCCCACTTGAAGACATTGAGAAGACATTATTTACTGTTGCATTAGAAGGAATTAAATGTGCAGTGACAGGGTCATGTGCTGGAGTATTACTTAGAAAAGTGTCTCTAAGAATTTCTCACTTTTTTAGGGCACTCTTCCAACCAGGCTTCCATGAATGACCACATTGCTGGAAGTTGCATCCAAGTCCCATCTCAGAAATCCAGCCCACCTCCTGTAAGTCCCAAAAATGAACAGCCAATTTCAAGGTACGACGACCACCTCGTTCCTGGCTTTAGTAAACTGTCATTGACCATGGGCTGTGTTTCTGAAGAAACACCTCCTCACATGCCAATAAAGAATGGACCAATTCCATTTCTGTCTGCATCTTCTAATGACCGCAGCTGCAGGCCACTACCCCCTCTGCCTATATCTGAAGACTTTGCTCCAGATGAGGTTGACAAAGAGGTAGAATTCCTGACTAGCTCAGACACTGACTTTTTGTTAGAAGATTATGAACTTCCTCCTTTCAAATCCAGTGCTCCAAGCCGTCGGAGCTTTAGGGGCTGTGGACAAATCAATTATGCATATTTTGATGCTCCAGCAGGACCAAAACCAGAAGATGCCAACCCTACACAGAGCCTAAATGTGTACATATCCAGTATTTATCCTCCCCCCCAGCAGCTGCATCGACGCCTGCGAAGGTCCCACTCTGGGCCAGCTGGATCTCTCAATAAACCCATAGTAAGACTAACTGGACACTTCAACAGGTCATCTCCAACTTCTGATGAAGATAAACCAGAGATTCCACCAAGGGTTCCCATACCCCCACGGGCTCTCAAGCCAGACTACAGGAGGTGGTCAGCAGAGGTTGCTTCCAGTGCATACAGTGATGAAGACAGGCCCCCCAAAGTGCCCCCTCGAGAGCCTTTGTCACGCAGCAATTCCCGCACCCCCAGCCCCAAAAGCCTCCCATCATACCTCAATGGGGTCATGCCCCCCACCCAGAGCTTTGCACCTGATCCTAAATATGTCAGCAGCAAAGCTCTACAAAGACAAAACAGTGAAGGATCTTCCAACAGGGTCCCTTGCATTCTTCCAATTATTGAAAACGGTAAGAAGGCCAGTTCAACGCACTACTATCTGCTACCAGAGAGACCTCCCTATTTGGACAAGTATGAGAAATTCTTCAGAGAAGCAGAGGAGAGGAGCTCTAACACTGAGGTTCAGTCCTGGTCTGGTAACTGCACAGCCACCTCAGCCCCAATAAAACTGGACTCAAAGCCCAGAATGGACATAGGTGGTCCCCTGAAAAGAAAACACCTGTCCTACGTGGTGTCCCCATAGTGCCTGGGAGCACAGGCTCAGCTCAGTTGCTTGGGATGGAGCTGAACTTTATCATGTTACAAAGTTCTTACAGATAATGAAGTAGGAGCAGTTTGTACTCTGAGAACTGAAAAGTGGATGGTAAAGTCCTCTTATGCTGCATATATTCAATATGTTTCTTAAGACTTTTCTTGTCCTGGTACGTAAGCTGAAAATCTACAGAGAGACATGGAGGGATAGTAATCACAGTTGGCCAGTTGTATGCTACCTAGATGAACATGTTTGGTAGTCAAAATTATTAAAAAAAAAAAATTAAAAATTGATCTTTGCTTAAGAGTCACTTATAAAGCAGACAACAGACCAAGTAATGCAGTACAGTTTTTGTAATAGCTATTTTCCAAAATTTCTTTTACACAGTAATTTTACTGAGAACAGACTGTCCTCTTTTACTGGGATATGTCTGATAAGAAGGTAAATGCAAGATATGATACCCACTTCAAGACTTGGCAGGCATATTGGAAGTGCATTCTGAAAGATTAATCTATTTTACAAATTAATTTGATGCTAATAGATTTTTCAAGTGAGTTAGATTTTGTGAATTCAGTTGCTAGACACACTTGGCTCAATTTTGCAGTTTTTCCTAGAAGAGACTTGGACCAGCTATTGCTAAGCCTCTGCTGCTGCTCTTTTCCTGCTGGATCCTAGAAATGTGTGAATGTGTCCTGAGCAGCCACAGGGCTGCTATTAGGTAGGCAGTAACAACTATGTGCTCACCTAGAGTCTGAAATTATGACTGTATTAAATACAGAAACACAGAAACACAAGCTGGCCTTGTGTTCTGGTTTCTGTTCAGTATTTTAGGGGAGGAGGAAGAGGGTATGAGGAAAAAACATGATTCCATTTATGAACAGTGTCAGTCCCATCTCTTGCTGCTTCAGATGCTGCTTTTGCTGTTTTTCCTCACTGTGCCTCAGCCATTCACTGAAGTTCACTGAGGTGCCACCTTGGCAGTTCCTTGTGCTCAGTTTGGTTACATTTATCCTCTCACAGATAAGCACAAGAGAAAGGGTGCTCATTAACAGGAGTGCAGAAGATGAATGTGTTCCTCCTAACAGAAGTAAACAAGGTGTTTACAGTTTAAACTGCTGAATGAGATGTTTGAGCTATTTTAAGCTTACTTTTTATTTGTTTTAGTACAAACTAAATGAAGGTGAAATACATGCTATAGAAATGCACTGATATTTCTGCATTGTGTACAGTATTGAATAAAAAATAATTCACTTTGTATTTTGAATATTGTCATGTCTTGAGTTTAATAAAGTTATAAAATACTTATTTATGATACATGTTGGTTTTTTGTTTTATTGAATAGTGCATACAACTGCATTTACTAGAAAGTTCAAAGTTAGTAATGCTAAATGTGCAACAAATGTTGAATTCAGCTTGCATTTAATTAAAGATTTCTGCAAAGTGTTCAATAACTCACATTGCACATCATTAATTTTAATTCCACCCCACTAACTGGTAGCATGGTCTCTATAGTTTTGTGCTGACAATAAAACATCCTGTAAGATTAAGTTATCTGGCTTAACATTATTAATGATTTTGGTTTTTTTTCTAGAGTCACCTATAGCACATTAGCCACCATTGTACAGAAAGGAAAGGTCAGTAGTGTTCCTGTCCTCAATTCCTTACCTGCTAAAAACCAGCATGATTAAGAGGGGAAAGAAACTGTGAATACTTATCACAAAGCAAGTGTATTTCAGCACAGTATGCCAGCCATGGGTGAGGTTACTGAAGAGAGAAAGCATCACACAACTTTGATCCTCTGGCTGAGTGTGCAGGCAGACACTTGCCTTGGTCTGGCAGTGGGGATGTCTCTGTCAGTGGGTTTATTTCAGAATAAAACAGGGTACCAGCCTTGGAATTGTACTGGATGTGACAAATGTCAGTTTTTCAGTAATGCCCAATCCCTTGGCTCTTATACCTTGGAGGGTTGCTGAGATTTATTTAGGAAGGGGCTTGAAGTGCCACAGCACTAAGGGCCCATGCAGGTGATAGGCTTCAAAACATAAACAAGTTACCTAATCCTGTGCAAGGCTTTGCACTCACATTCAGCCTACTGAAAGCTCTGCTTTCCCTCCACCCCCCGGGTTTTCCCAAGATGAAAAGGTAAAATCTGTACTTCAAACTGCTTATGTTTAAGGGGAAGGCTGTAACTCTAGACCCCAAAACAATGTAAACTCTCAGTTCCACCATCAGTGCTGCAGCAAACAGACACTGCCAGGCTGCAGCTCTCCCTCCCAGACTGTTAGAGCTGGCACAGACTCAGTACCTGTCATTCCAGTAGAACTCCCTCTAAACCCAAGTAACTGCCCTACAAATCTCTCCTGGCTTTTGCCTCTGGGTCCCACTCCATTCCTGATACTCCACATTTTTACCTTAAACATATCTGGTATACAACAGGGTATTTGTTACAGTACCTCCTGCCCTGCATTCCAGCATGTATTTTCACTTCTGTTAGCAGCAGAGGTGCCCTAAAACACAGCTAATGTAGCAACAGAAGCTTTTTTACTTGAGCTACTTCTGTGTACAAGCTATTATCATATTTATAGTGCTGAAAAACTTAAAACCATTATAAAACTTACACTTTTGAATGGTCTCATATAATTCCTAAAACATTTAAGACTTAATCTAACCTCCATGTGTTTTTCTCTTAGAAAAAAAAATTGCATACTCCTTTGCTGAGGGTATTGGCCACTTAGTCCTGAGTATTAAACAGAAAAGTCTCTGTAGTGATGTTGGCTTTGCTATTGTGAGCTGTGTGTCAGCTGAATTACAGCACAATGTTAAGAAGTTAACGTTTCAGGAGTTAAGCAAGGAACTGCTTGGCTGTGAGCAAGACATTCAAACAGGTTACAGAGCTCAAATGCCTCTTGAGTGCAAGGAAAGTAACTTCCAGGCAAGTCTGACACTGTAAAACTTGACTGTTTGATCTTTAAAATTCTGTAGTACCAAGATCTCACTGAGGACTTGGTCCACAATTCAGTGGTTCTTTTTGTGAAGGGGTCACTGAAAAGCAGATGGAAGCCTTGCACATATTCTTAGACACCAGATTCCTGTGCTTTGGGAATCAGTCTGCATGATCCAAAAACTATTTCATTTTCCAAGTGAGTAATTAAGGCTGTAGAGCTGTGGGGGAAGCTTTGCAAGTTCTGGCCAGAAGACATTTCTCTGCTCATCCCCTGGCACATGATAAGACTTGTCAGGACACAACATGCTTTTGCAACAGCCTCATCACATGTTTGAATATTTAGAGTTTGGACTCACTTGAGCAAGGCCTGACAGCTTGCCTCTGAGAGCTAGATTTGACTGGAATAATCACACTTCAAAGCAGTTATAATTTGATAAACTGAAGTTTGGAGGGTCCAGGAATTTGCGCTAAAGCAGGGCAGTGCTGCTCACAGCCCCTGACTGAAGGAGAAGGTGGAGAAGTTTGCCCATGCTGCTCCCCTGCCCTCAGCACTCCCCTCCACCCCTCAGGAGCCCTGTTGGGACCACCCAGCCACGTCAGGGAGGACTCCTTGGTGTCAGGAGGCAGCAGCTGTGGTGGGGCAAAGGGGCTGTACCACAATAAACTCCAGAGGGCTGGGTCCAGCACAGCCCTGCAGTGGGCCCAGGATCATTGCAATGTGTCTGGCAGCAAAGCTGGTGAGAATGGGAGGAGGGTGCTGGGTGCCCTCTCCCCCAGGCTCAAAACCATTGATAGCACAAGGAAAAACACAATGAGTAACAACTGACAGCAAAAGGCATCAGTCATATTCACCCTGTTTGCAAAACACCCTTTACTTGGTGAGTTTGACTGGCAAATCAACCCAGAGGAGCTGAGTCTGGCTGTAACTAAAGGAAAGGATGTGCCTCACTTTTTCCTGAAAAGAAGAGGCTGTGGTAGTACTAGGTGACTTGAAAAACCCATTAGCTTAACTTCACCATATTAACTTGCTGTTAAACAGATAAAGTCAGTAAATAACACAGAGCTGTAGCTGATCATCAGCTTCTTTTGCATCACAAGAGATAAACCAGAAAGTAAACCTGATTCGGAAGTATGCTGATTGACGACATCATTAAAATCTGCAGTCATTTAAATGTACTGATTGTTGTTGCTGTCATTAAGAGTTTTCCATTCACTCCCAGGCTGCAGCAGGCACAATTACTACCATCCTGAAACTGCACAAGAGCACCCAACAACATCACATGTGCTCTGCTGCAGCCTTGGTTTTGTTTTTAAATAGTGTGAGTGAATTGTTAAGTTTGACATGAAAAAATAAAGCACCCTTCTAGTCCAGGGCAAAGGCACCAATTTTGCAAGGGCAGTTACTACAGCAGGGTAGTTGCTGATGGTGTTCAAACCAAGTCTTGTCAAGAATTCAGGGTTGAGATGATGGCCAGATCAGTCATGGTGGAATTCCCAGCCTTCAAACTCATGATTACAGACTGTGGCCCTTATAAACACTTTTAATATTACAAGCTGTATGTTAAATACATACTCACAGGATTATGTCAAGAAGGAAATTGGGGATGAAGGTAAACCCTCATTTTATCTGCTTGTAGGCACTCTGCAGTTAGGTAACCTATTGATTTTCTTTGGGTGTACTCAATGTTCCGAGGGTAAACTTTTGTTTGTAAAGTAGGCTAATCTTTCCATTTCCTGTCAGCTTGCTTTTCAGAACAGTTTGTATTCATTTAAAACTGAAAACATACAGCAAATGGTCTGTTTCACACAGCTTCCTGGCACTGAAAATCTAGCACACAACATTTAATTATACTTATTAATATTCGTTAAATAGCACTGCAGAAATTTCTGGCTGCTGAGCTTGTGATTAGCATTTGTAAACTGAAAGAGGTGTTACCCCCACCCATCCTGCATCATAATTCAGGCCTTGCATAATCCCCACCCAAATGCCTATTTTCATCCACAGAGCTCATTATTTTGTCTGAATCATACATGGAAGCCACACCCGTGATTGCTCATATACTGTTGCTATATTATTTATATATTGGTGTGCACCTTGATCCCAGTTGTGGTTAATTTTGGAAAAGGTGTTAGGTATTCCAGATTTTAAGTGGCATGCCACTGGAACATGGGAACCATGACTGCTATTCATTTCCTTACAAAGTGATTCAGAGGAAGAGATGCTTCTTTCTGAAGATTAAAACTGTCATCCACACATTATTAACATGTGAAAGCCACAAAGTTAGAGAAGTGCAAATACACTGCCATGAAACACCAGAAGGAAAACCATGCCAGATAATCCCACCATACCCACCCTGAATCTGATTAAAGATGCTAATTACTAATCATATTTAGCTGTCATAACATACTGAGAGGCCCCTCCATGCACCAAGTCTCTGGATCAAGCATGGGGTCATCAGCCTGACACAGAATAGCCTCCCCTGCCCACCACCTACCCAGGTGACCAAGAGACACGTTCCTGTTACCTATAATATTTCTTTTACCTTTGTTAATATGTTTGTTCTTTTTACAACCACTCCAAGGACAGGGTCAGCACTACTGAGTGCCCTATAAAAGGGAACACACAACCAACCCTATAACCTTCACAGTGGTGAGGTACCAGCTCTCCAGGAATTTACCAGCTTCAAGAAGTTCACACAAAGGACCACATCAGCTCATGCCATGTTGAGTCCAGCTGCTCCATGGCAAGGTGCAAGGGAGACAGCAGTGAAGAGCAAGTGGGACTCAGGTTACCCTGACATGATAGCCTTGCAATCCCTGCATTGTCATCTACATTTGTTAAGCAAAGTCCAGAGGAAAGAATCACGAGGCTGCACTTGGTGATTTCATTGGCCCCACGTCACGTTGATAAATTATTCCATGTTGATAAATTATTCAAGAAGTTTTCCTGCACCTCAGTTACACAGCCCAGCACTCAGAGCTTTAGCAGCTGGAATTGGGACTGGGCTGCTGTGATGCAGAATCTACTCAGCACCAGGCACGTGGCAGTGCAGAGGCCTCCAACAACACAGGGCAGAGGTGAGATCACACACCCTGACACATTCTGTTGCTCATGGGGTTCTATTGCTAGTGGGAGGGAGGGTTGTCTTTTCAGAGCAACTTCTCATCATGGCGAAAAAACCCAATGAATGAAAGTAAGTGCTTTGTTAAAAGCCACAGGGACAGACAGCCCCACCTGAGACACCTTTAAAAATGGATGCCAGCAAGGTGAATGTCAGTAAGCTCCTGCCTGAGGCTGAGGGAGAACTGTCATGAGGCTCTGATGAAGAAGGGCTTGCCTGAAGGAAGGATGAACTGCTTAGTTCCTGAATTCAACTTAAATGGTTTAGTGCTATTTTGTTAAAGGCTGACAGGCTAAACACACATATTGTTAAGGGTGAGGTGACCACATGAGGACATTTTCTTCTACAGTCAATCATATCATGGTCAGTGCTGGATGCAGAACACAGCTGGGAAAAGCCAAGGACCCCTCACTCCACAGGGAATATTTTCAGGGGAAGAGCAGCCTCTCCACTAAGACAGGGACAGCAGGCACAGCCAGCAGTCCAAGCTGAGCTGGAGGTGACACAGCACAGTGCACAGGAGAGCAGCACAGTGCACAGGAGAGCTCCAGACTGCTCAGCCTCTCAGCTGCTGCCACCTCACAGGCCACTGCAGGCTGCTCTGGACATGCTGCCTCTCGCAGGCCACACTTCTGCTGTCATCTGAGCTTAATTGGACCAGCTTGATCAAAAGCAGTCTCCACGATAAGACAGGATGCTATTGCATGCCCTGGAGCAGCAGGGTGAGTAAGGCAGCTGTTTTACAAGCAGTTCAGTTCACAATTTAACACCTGAGCTTTATGTTGGGCCAGTCAGCTGCAGGGAGCAGCCAGTGCAACACAGCTGCAGAACCCTGACTTTCTCCAGCAGCACAACAGGAGGCAGGCAGGCAGGCTGGCTGCAGCCCTGGAGGATTTCATGAGACAACATTTCCCCAAGAGGCTCTGTGCAAAGTAACCCACAAGTGGCCAAGACCCAAAGCTAGAGAGGCCAAAGCCTCCAAGTCTTCTTCATCACTTATGGAAATGGCTGTGGAGAACAAGAGCAGGGCAGGGGAGGGGAGGATTCATCTGTTCTCATTATGGGTGATTGGGACAGAACCATCACTGGGCACCAGCCAGAGAATGTCACCCTAAGTGCCCTTCCTTTATTTTTGAAATTATTATCAAAGTCGCTCATGCTCTGTAGTTTTCCAAAGAGGAGGGAAGAAGAAAAAATGTGCTGCAGATGATTTCTTTGGAAGTTGCCAGTGAAGCCTGTGTCTCTGTGAGCCCATCCAGGAGCTTAGAGCTTCATTATTTCTAATTCCCAAGTACAAGCATTCATTCACTGTCTACATGATTGAAAGGAAGGTAAAGTGCTCCTTTGCAAAACACCATGGAAGAACAACTGAGTAGGATATCACATGTAGTCATGAGAAAAGTCAGCACAGATAAAGAAATGCATCATCTGTTGCTAGTTCTCTCTGAGACTGCAATTTCCCACCCAAGAGCAGATTTCTTGTGAAAAATGCAAATGATAGTGATCAGACTCATCACCACCCAAGGCAGCAGCTTACTTCCTCCCCATGTGCCAGTCACTGCCATGCCACAGCTGCTGACTTCACCGTGACAGTGCTTTTTCCATATCATATACCAAATAATACAGGAGAAGGTCTGGGTCTGAGACCAGAGCTGCAGGTATGTGGGAGTAGCAGTGTGTTTCTTCATTAAAACCTGAAAATATTTCAATGCATAGAAGTAGGCAGCTCCCAACTAGAGTCCCAAAGACTCGACTCTACTACTTAGAGTAAAATGTGTACAACTTTAAAAGGTGATTCTGAAATTACACAGAGAGCATTCTGACAGCATAACTCATTGGAACTTAACAGCACAGAGAAACTAAACACCCAGCTCAGAGAAGAGTTGTAACTGTAGAACCTCAATAAAATAGAAAGATGCCTCTTCATAGTACAGAAATTCTGAAAATCCTGAATTCTAGCAGCAAAAGCCCTGAACAGAGCCTTTAAGAACCAAAGTGACTCCAACTAAACTACAGTGCAGGAATGATCCTTGTTGCCAGGTTTAGAGCCAGCAGATGATGGTGAATTGCCCAGCATCAAATCCCATATTTTCCAGGAGTGAACACAGTGGGACTGGCTGGCAGGGAGCAGCAGCAGCAGAACTGCAGCCAAGTTCTGTCTGTGGTTTAGAGGTGCTGTAAAAATAATTACACCATCAATATCCAGAAATCAGAAGGATTTGCACAGAAATGAGCCCAGTCCTGCTTGGGAAACTTCCATCAGCTGTGGAGGACTTCAGTGTTATGAATGCTACACAAGTCTCACTAGACCCAACTCTGCTCTTTAGAACGTGAGTGCTTGCATGAGATCCTCAGAAAACTTTTCTTCTTCCTCTCTCTACCATTAGTGGAATGGCCTTGAATTAAACTGTAAAAGTACAGAAGTATCTCCATGACTTGGAGGGCCATAAACCCTATGTAGGGAGGAATTATTTAAGGTTGCACAAAGGGTATAATTAAAAGCTGTTGAATGAAGTAAAGCAAATGAACAAGCCCAAGTATAAAAGCTTCCTCTCAATCTGTGATGCCTTCTAGCACACAGAACAATCTTGTGGAGAGCAGAAAGGCTCCCAGAGCTGCTACAAAGACTGAGTGTGACACAGAGCACTGCAACCCCTGACTGCTGCACCACTCAGCAGCTCTTGGTACGTCTCAGCAACACATGATTTGTGTTACCAGAACACAGGATTCCGGTTTTCCCAAATCTGCACTCAGTTCTGGAGCCTATCATGTGTATCAGCATTGCTTCCCAAAGCATGGCTACAAAAATACAAGCCAGAAATGCTGCCTAGTCCTGTTGCCATCCTATTGCAAAAGCTCCCTACCTTCTGGGTGATTTCTCATGGGTAGCTCCTCACAGCACTGACTCCTTCTTCACAGCACAGCTAACAAACTGCAAATCTCTTCTTAAGCAGCTAACCCACTCTTTTGTAGCACTCCTCTTCTTATTGGACACAGCTGTGGCCTGTTAAGGGCAGGCCTGTTCCTGATCTTTGGTGATTGGCACAGCTGCAACTCCTCAGGTGTGAGACCTTCTGCACTATCTTTATTTTCTTACATTCTATCCCTCCACATAGTCCCTTAAATAATAATGTACTGTGGGTGCTCTCAGGATGCAGAGGCTCAACTCCCTCCCCTCTGGGCTGTGTGGCTGGGCCTGCTCTGCACACAGAGCTCTGCCAAGTGCCCACAGATGCTCCTGAAGACAAGGGTGAGGTGCCCTGTGATGCCTTCCACAAGGACATCTGCTGAGTGAAGGAGCTGGGTCTGAGGCAGCACCACTGCAGGGACTCCCACAGCTGCTCCTTGCCCCTGCCCTTCCCTGGATGCTTCTCAAGAAGTGGCAGGCAGAGGCCAAAGGCCAGATCAATTGTGTCAGCAAGGACAGCCTGTCCCTTTTTGCTGTTCTTCCCAGAAGGCTTTTGATTTCCTGCCAAGGGATGATGCTGCAGGAGCTGTAGAATATCCACTGAAGCTCAGAGCAGGGAGTGCTGTCAGAGCTGGGCTGTCAGCTGACAAACCAGGGCACCAGGGAGGCACATCTGCTCCCATTTTACATATTTTTCCTTTCTTTCCATACCACATGCAAGACCACATTCTAAACATGCTGAAAGATTATCTACAATTTTGGGCAACAATTAATTAATTCAAATTAATTCACCCAGGGTTTTGTTGCTTATTTTTCAAGCTTCAAATGTTGCACCCCATGCCCTACTAAAATGCAGTCTCCATATAACAGCAACACATCCTTTCTTCCGAAGGTAGAGAACATGAATGACAGCATGGATGCAGTGCTAGGGAATATTTCTGTAGCTGACACCCTCCTATTTCTCTGTCACCTACTCATCTTTCCAACCAAGTCATGGGTCATCCAGGCTGCTGGAAGACCCATTTTATCCTCCCAAAATTTTTATCATTTTGGGATCACTGCTTATGTTTGCCTCATGATGCATCTTTTTGTTGATAGAAAAAACAAAAGAATCAGATTTAGTAACCATTTTTTGCTCTGACAGTCACTGTGGGCTTCATACCAAATAGGAAGCATACACATAAATGGCTAGCAAGCTGCCCAAGGCTTGTAATTACTGGATGAAGCTTATTCCCTTGTGTGCTTTCACAGCTTTAGTGAGCAGGCTGGTTTGTATCCATTATGGCTCTGTTTGTCTCCACCCATTCTAAAAGTAAAACCTTTGTCTGTCTAGAAAAGCATCCCTGCTCTGTTGCTGACAGGAACACATTCCTGAGACAGGATTTGCTCAGTGCTGTGCACCTCACCTCCCCCTTTTGGAAAGAAACTTGCAAAGAACTCCAACAAAACCAGACTCTTCACTCTCCACATTTCTTCTGCCTCTTCTTCAGTCAGAAGCTTGTCAGTCTGAATGAAAATATTTCCCATCACTGCAAGTATTCACTGATGGCTCCAGCTTCTATGCCCTCTTGTGTGCATTCCTGCTCCTAAGCCATATAATACTTCTCAATTCCCTAAGAGAACTCATTCTCAATGGAGCATTCAAGCCCACAGAACAAGCAGAATCAGGAGAAAAAAACCCCACATTATTCTTGAGAGATGATCTGAGGCATAGAGCAGATGCCAACTGGCAGCTTTCTCATCAGGAAAAAAACCAACCCCCAAACCCTCCAGCTGCCAGGGAACAAAATGCTGAATGTTAGACAGAGAAAAGTGGATGCATTCCCTCCAGTTTAAGCTGGGCTCAGAGGCAGCAGATACCCAATTACCACAGGTTCTAATACTAAAACAAAAGCTATTATTCACAGGTTGTGAATAATATAATAATATAATAATAAAAAGGCAAAAAGTTTCAAGTGTACACGAAACAATGAACAGGAAAAGTACCTCAGCTCATCTTCCAGCAGCAGGTAAAAGAGGATTTTATGAACAGAGATACTGAAATGTCAAAAAAAAAGCATTTTGCTAACTGGAAGGCAACTTTTGCTCCCTTGAATCAGCAAATCCCTTAGTAACACTTACCCTAAGAGGAAAATGAGCCTAATCTTAGTTCATACACTTACTTACCCTAACTGAAAGACCAAGTTAATGACACAGAAAGAGAACCCAAAGAAATTCATGTTTGCTGGACATCTGCAATGTAAAAGGTTGAGAACAGGGTCAGCTGTAGGAAGGTAACTGTGATGCAAGCAGCACTACAATATTTTATTTACCAAGTCTTTTGCTGAACACAGTGGAAGAATCTGCAAGTTAAGCAGATACATCCATGGGCTCTAGGCTCATTTTTCTGAGTGTTTTTCCTATTACCATTTTAATGGGAGTGGGAAAGCCCAAATATACACACTGAAAACCTCATTTCTGTAAGTTGAACTCCCTCAGCCTTGGAGAAAAAAAAATTATAATCAAATTTATGGCCACTTTGCTAATGCTTTGTATTCAAATATTTCTGCAAGACTAAAAACAATACAAGCATGGAAATATTTTCCTTCTAATGTTACAAAGCAGTGCTGCCACCCAGGAATGCAGAGCTTTTCCTGTATTCTGAATTATGCCCATTTACAAGGCAAGTAATTATTCCAGATTCTAGGACAAAGACTCTTTCCATCATTTGGTTTACATTTGCATGGCAATACCAGTTAGATGTGCAGATTTACCACACAAACTTGTAAAATCTTACATAGATTACAACTTTTGCATATCTTGGGCACATTTCAAAGCTAGAGAAACATATGAAATATTTCCTAAACAAATTAAGAGACAGAGCATAGAGTTGAAGCAGTTCTTCCAGTAGTTATTAACAACACAGACACTTCTTAATTCTAAATTTGCAAAAGTATCCATGTATTTCATTACGAAAATGCAGTAATTGAGAATGAACTTGTTTCCCATTAAAATAAGCAATCACAGAGGCTCCTGTGCAGTAATTTTCTGAAGTTCAGACTATGCACTTCAGATGTATGCAGAACCAGATCTCCAGATGCTGGGGTAACTTCAGAGTCCAGTGAGGTGCCATCCTTAGGCATGACTGCTGACAGAGCCAGGAAACATCAGAATGATTTGGTGAATGGAAGGCAGCAAAGATGGAAATTGATGCCAAGTTCTTAATTCTCATGGGAATACAGCTCCAGAACTTCCTCCAGAGACCTGTCCTGCAACTCCTCCAAACTGACAAAGGCTCACTTAAGCCAGGGTTGTAGCAACTTCCAATTTTTAGTAAGCAGAAACAAGCACTGCTACTGGTGGCAACCAAATCCAAACTTCATGTTTTATACTAATTATTAGCTGCCCAAACAGCTCAATGGATCTGCAATCATTTAATGCAGAAGACAAATTTCAAGATATCATGTTCAACCTGCAGGAACTCTGGGGTGCTTGACAAGGTATGAATATTGACACTTTTCATTTAGTTCCAACACTGCTGGAAAATTAATACTAATTATTTGCCTTATTTGTACACAAGAAATTGAACGTTTTTTAAACTAATTCTAATTCTAGGTTACAACTTAATAATCTATGTCCTGAGTTGGAAGAGACTCATGAAGGTCATCAAAACCAACTCCTGACTCCACATAGGGCAGCCTAAAAATCCATACAGCCAGGAGAAGTGTTGGAGTAGTGCTGCCCAAACACTTCATGCATGCTAGCAGGCCAGGGGTCATGACCACCTCCTTAGGGAGCCTGTTCCAGTGCTTGGCCACCTTCTCACTGCAGCTCAGACTTCAGAAGAACTGTGTGAGACTCTAAACAGATGTTGTTTTAAATAGTACATGGTGGTAAAAAGGTTTCATGGGTCTGGGTTGGGAGAGAACACAGAAGGGAACAACACACCAGTAGGGATGCTCTATTTTTATTTACTCAGCAAACATTTTTCCATGAGATTTTTAAATGCCATCCAAGAACTAACTAGGATTATTAGATGCTGGCTGCTTTTTGGTGATAGAGCTTTTTCCTAACAGGATGTTTTTACTGAAGTGAAGACCTTTGGCTTGTTAAGGTATCCCAGTTACTAATCCAGGTAAGCACAGTTACTAATTTCACCCACAATTAAAGTGTATTTACAACAGTGCACATTACAGTTATTCTACAAAGGATAGGACTATCTAAATTTGTCCTCGTGCCTCTCCCACACCAGGATTTCAATCTTTCAGTATTAGAGGTGCCTTCACCTGTTCAGCCACTTCCTTGCCCAGCAGAGTTTCCACGATGGCCAAGCCAAACTCAAAGCTGGTGCCAGGCCCGCGGCTGGTGAGGATGTTGCCGTCCTTCTCCACGCGGCTCTCCGAGTAGGAGTAGTGTGCTTGGGGACACAACAGCAGCAGGGTCAGTGTCCAGTGTCCTCAGAGGCCACCAGGACCCCAGCACTGCCCCTGAGCAGCTCATCCCTGCCTGCTGTCCTCAGGGCCCACAGGGAGCTCATTCCCAAGGTGTGGGAATGCTCCTCTGGTTCCTAAAGCTGCTCAAAAAGCTCTCACTGAGCCTGTCAGCTCCCACGAGGTTACTTCTGGAAGTCAGACTGCTTTTGTGGAGCTGGTCACAAATTTCTTTTATTCCAAATGCATGCAGAAGATATTGGGGGAACCCATCTGCTCCCCTCCAGCCTCGTTAATGCTCAAGAGTGACCCTCAGTGTTTCACCATCCCCTCCCTTAGGCTGGAGAAAGAAGTGTGGAGCCATCAGCTGCCACAGAACCAAAGCATCACTCCCAGGAGAGCAGGAAAGGTGCTCCCAGAGTTTGCTGTAGGGACCATTGAGGCAAAGAACCATAGGGGCAAGAGATGGCTCAGCCTCAAGGGGATAAGGCAATAAATGCTCCTAACATGATTCCCCAAGGATGAGAGTGTTAGTGCACCCTCTATTCTCCAGTGATATAGACACAATTCAGAGAGAAAGGCAAGAAAAAAAAAGGCTTTTGTCCTTTTCTAAATTGTGGGTTCAGGTAAAAAAACAAATTTAAACAATCTGAGAAGGGTTTGGACAGAAACATACCCCCATTCATCATTTTGTCTTTGGCCAAAGGATGTGTTGTGACTTTGCTTCCATACCCAATCCCATGGGCCAGAAGGGCAGTAGGACCTGCAAGAACACAAAGTTTTACCAGTGAGGAATTGCCTTCTGCTGCACTGACAGGAACAGATATTTGGGCATTAGGACCCTCAGGGGTCAAAGCTCACTGGGGACAGACTACTTTTTATAAACACTGATGCCAGCCCTATCTCTGAAGCAAAAAGCTCTCACATTACAGTTCACACTGAAGTCCCACCCATGACTGTGCTGCCTTTGAAGGAGTGAAGAACAACCCACTTCCAGACATTTCATTTAAAACTGCTTGATATTAAGAAACAAAAGGTCTGCATTTCAATCTGAACATTAATTACCTACAATTACTTTACAACCTTGTTAAACCTTGAATTAAGACTTAACAGATAGGATTTCATTTGAGCAAGTCTCTACATGCTGCAGTTGTGTGCCAAGCAGTATTTTGGACAGATCATGGACCAACTATTCCATTTTTGGTTTCAAGAGTTTCTCTTTTCTTTTCATACTTCCTCCTTACCCTGAATTGAGTAAAGAATTTGTGTCAAGAAGTGCTAACTCATCAGACAGGAAATCCTTATGGGAACTCCAAAAGAAACTGAAGGCAGGATTTGTATGACATGAGTTTCATTTCTGTTAATTTGTTTAATTCTGGATTGAGTACAGGAAATAACCTCCTTTGTGTTCAGCTGGAATGAGCTCTATGAATTATCCTGCTTACAAGCAAAGGCCTCTACTGGGCAGATGTGAATTTGGGACACAGATGAAGCAGCACAAGAGCATCACTGCCAAGCTGAGGAATGTTCACAGCCCTGTGTGCCCAGCACCTAAATGGGGAAGAAAAGCAGAAAACCCCTCCAGCAATGTACCAAAATACAAAAGTGAAAATCACCTCCTGGAACACCCTCTGACTGCCTTTTATGCATTCATCATCTCTCTCCTCACTCTCAGCTTCAGCTCCCTAGACCAGCCTTCAGTTGCAATATTGGCCATTTCAGTATTGGCAATTTTTCACTTTGCTTCTTAGAACAGAAATCTTACAAAGTTCATGATATGGATGCCAAGCTGTGCAGAATATGTAAGTAGACAACCCTCTCCTCAAAGCAAGTCAAGTCCATTTTTTGCTGCAGCTCAGGAAGGGTGAGACTGTAATTCTATATTTCTGGCCTTCTTTCTGAAGCTAAAGGGCAGGAGTGGTTATGTGAGATAAATTTACAGCAGTGATATTCTGCCAGGGCTGTACACTTGCAGAAAGATCATCAGAACAAGCACACACTTTAAAAAAAATCCTAGCACTCTACATGTCACTTTTTATTTTAAACACAGTAACACAACTGATTGGAAAGAACTAGGTAACAACCTGAACTTGCAGGATAAATGTTCACAATTACTTTAGATTTCTCTGCTATTAAATTTACAAACAAATCAGATGTATGTCTATATATTCAGGCACAAATTCCTAGTACTAAATTACAGGAACACAGATTTCTAATACAGGAAACTCTTCATGCTCCTTCAAAATATCCAAATGCTTTAGAAAGCAAGACTTTGCTAACCCACCTGCACATATTGCAGCAATCAGGCCTTTTCTGCTTTCCTGGTCCTTCAAAATGTCTTTGACAGCAGCAGACTGTATGAAGAAACATCACAAGTCATTGTTTGGAGTTGGTTATTTGAAGCAAAGTTGAAACAGTTTTCACTAAAATTTTATAAACATATTTTGTACAGAAAACCAGTTGGAATTTTTCCTCCCTGCCCCAGGACAGAGGGCAATGAGAACATTAAAAAGGAGAAAAACTGAAACCAAATCATGCTTGCCCCAGAAGGAAAGAGGAAGGAAATCAGAAGGAACTGCAAGGAAAGTTCACATGAATGCTGGTTAACCCATGGCCATAAAAAGTTGTTTGAAAATACAGGACCAACAGAAAATAGTATTCATAAGATACCTTTGACAGTCTCTATAGATCAATTTGTTTGTCTGCCTGCCTTCCACAAGGACTTCATACCAGCCCAGAGACAGAATTCTGCAAGGGAGCAGAGTCCCTTGGGTTTGGACAGTTTTGTGTCTCAGCAATAAATCCTCATTTGCAACTGCTTCATCTTCATATGAATGTGAACAGAGATCTTCCCATAAAGCACAACATTTTAATTCTGTTATATTCTCTCCATTTTTATTCTGTTTTACTTGGTACTCTTGGCCAAGAATTTACCCAGCTGTCCCACCTATATAATCACAAGAAGGCTTAAGACCATTAACAATTGGTTTATTGATTCATGCAGAAGAGAATTTTTAGATGCTGAACTGAATATGCAGGATTACCAAACAAGTGCTGACCACTCCACTGCTCATAAGAATGCCCATGAATTTTTAAAATGCCAGAACTTTACCTCAGACAAGTTTTGAGCCCCAAGGTTCCCTCCAGGCAGGACCACAACATCATAAGGCCCCTAAACAAAGATAAAACTCTTCTGTTGAATAGAGGCTGATACACACATTACACTCTTCACATACATTATCATGTTTGAAGACCACTGCAGCTGATTCAAGTGGCAAGCAAAGAAATCGACCTTTTCTTCCACTGAACAACACTTCATGATCAGAAAAACAGTTCCAATTATGACAAAAATACTACTTCCTGTTCCAGGAAAAGCCTATTATCAATTAAGTCTCTCACAGAACTGACTTTTAAGCCTAGTGCACTTAAAAGCTTCAGCAAGCAAGTGACAGCTCTTGTGTTGTAAAGTGGTTTTGCTCCAACCTTACTGTACAGTTCTAACTATGACATTATTTAGCTTCCCATCAGAACTTTTGAGTTGGCCCAAATCACAGGAATTTGTTGAGCCAACTAACAGGAAAAATAAAGCTCTGTGACTGGCCCTTTGCAAAACTCAAATACCTGGGCAGAATTAAGAAATCTGTCTGAAGCTAGCAGGGTATGAAGCAGGATGTCACTCAAGTGGGATGTACAGTTCTGTAATTCACTGCTACACAGAGTTAACACAACATGCAACCTATGTCCAAAGGTACTGCATAAGCTTTCCAAATTCACCTCAGAAATGTGGTGAGTTTTGGGAAATTTGGTGAACTTCTCAGAATGTACCTCAGAAACTGTGAGAGAGACTATGCTGGCCATTATATCAGAGGGTGCTGACCAACCTCTTTTCTGGCATCTTCAAGACTGGCATCAGGACAAATGAAGACATCTCGACTGCACTGCACTGGTTCTTTTCCTGTTAGGCCTGCAACAGTCACCTTGATCTAACAGGAGAACAAATATATTATTACAAAACAAGAATTCAGGGCATTTTTCTTATATGTTAGTTCTTAAGTAATAGAAGCAAAGCTGTACTGAGAGCTTGTTCCTCTTATGACAGCCAAAACGGGAAGCACAGTGATGGAATGACAAAGTAGTGGCAGAAGGTAATTTTTACTTCAGTCATTTCTATATATGTGAAGTTGGTGTGTTTATTTAAAGTATTATTTTCATTCCTAATGAAATAACATTGTGCTACTACAACTGCAAGAGTAAAAAACAGCTTGAGGAATCCCAACAGCCAGAACTGTAGTAAATAGCTTTTCTTGAGCTACTTTTGAAATTCAGTTAAGCAATGTCATGAGCTGTAATGTACTGAGGTTTTCAGACCCCTATAGAAGAGGCACTTCCAGTTACTACACATGGAAGTAGCTGTGTTTTCTGACAGAGTAGGATTTACTTGAAATATTTGCTCTAGTTCACATCAGATTTGTATTTTGAAAGGTTACCAAGAAATGTCAGCATGACACAAATATTTGCTAACCAGAGATGATGGAGGTAAATTTTTACTTCACAGACCACACACTGAATTCCTGGAAATGAACCTCAACTTGAAGCAACGATTTCCCCCTGACCAGATTATTCACTGTCTCATACTCACCCCAGCTCTTCTCATAACATCAGTGGGGATTACAGTTTCCATCTCCTCTGCCCCTTTAGCCAGGATCACCAATGCCCTCTTGGAGGCCATGTCTTGAGGGGTTGCTATTAGAGAGGTGGTTGTGAAGGAAGGGGCTGAGGGGAATAAAAAGATAATGTGGTTACAAGGCAAATCCCCTCATACAAGTACTTCCTCATGCTGAAAATGAACAGTAATTTGCACTTTTGCATGCTCTTTCATTTAAACCACCTCAAAATTCAGTCAATATTCTTAAAATTCATTTAAATCAATATTCATAATACTCATTTAAATCAATATTCATAACCATCCTGTTTAACTAAGCAGCTTTTTAGAAAGAAAGCATTATGATATTAAAATATTAAGGCACTTGGGCAAGTGGGAGGCACAGCACATCAGCACCAGGACAGGAAGCAGCTTGGCCTAATCAAGACCTTAACCATGACTGTGTCTGCCAGAGAGAGGGGTTCAGGGTGGGTGGCAGAGCTGTTTTCAATTTGCACACCCTCACTCTTTCCGAGATGACTGACTCCCACCCAGGCCAGCACTTACAAAAAGGGCTTGCACGAGCTTTGACCTCATGTCTGGTTTTTAGTTTCCACCCAGCATGCTGCATGAGGAGTTTCCTGTGACTTAAGAGTGCCCCTGCAAAATCTCACCAACAGATTTTCTGGGTTATTTTGCAACTTTGTGGGGGATGAAACACATGTGCACATGTGTGATGGGGGAGTAGACCACAGGACCTAGCAAATGGAACAAACCAGGCTTAAGATATTTTTTTTTTAACTTCTGAATTCAAGTTGAGGTGAATGGCCAAATTTCCATTTGAAGGCTAAGTTAAAATAACTTTGCATCATATAAAATACCTACTAACTCATACAGGTCTGAGAGAAGGCTGTGAAAGCATCTGTGATGTGAGGAGGCATTTCATGGGTTACTACTCTGGAAGACAGAGATTTCTGTCCTATGCAGGGACTTTCCACCTAGAACTGCACATAGTACCTGGGAGCTCTTCATAAAATGTGATGCATGTTTAGGTGCCTACATAAAATCATCCTCACCCTGCTTTATAGCCTCCTTTAGAATGTTATTTTCTAGGATGCAGTAATATCCAGCACAACATCCCACAGCATGCTGAACCACCCCAAGCAGAGTAATTCACTGTGTCACATCCTACTTTTAGGGCAGTTTTATGTACTGTCAATGCAAAGCCCACTGATCAAGCACACCCAAATCACAGGTATTAGTAATAACTCCAGAACAACAGCTTCTTAATAGCTTGAGGGTACATATTGATTCTGCAAAATTTTCATATGAATATGACTAGCAAAAAAAGACCTGAATAGCCACCATGCAGAAATGCTGCACTTGCTTTTTACTGAAGAAAAATAGTCTAGATCACAGCTTGCATCCCTGTCCTTCATTAATTCTTCAGATGAAAACAGGCACCTGATCCTGCAACCTTTACTCTTTCTCCTAGTTTTGCAAAATGCAGTCTCTCCATAGTGCCTTTAGATATTTATTGTACGATTCCTGAGCATTAGTACTGTTCTTCATGTGGGTGCATATGTAAATAGCTGTCCTGCTACTACGGAAAGACAGTTTTTGAGAAGGCAGGACTAAGTTACACAGACCTAACAACAACTTAATTTAACAAGTCATTTAACAATCTACCTACACATAGTAAATGCCAGTCTCCCATTTGCACCTCAGTGCAGCTAAGGCCGCCTCAAACCTCTCACCCAAATGTTCAGCCCTGTGTGGGTACACGAGCCTTTCTGGAGATGGTGAATCAGAAACTCTAACCAGGGTGGCTTTAAAAGAAATCACACCCTGCAGCGCCCCGAGCACAGAGCCGCTATCCGCAGGCAGGGCAGGGCTGCAGGCGCAGAAGCGCGGCCCGCCCGGGGGGAAAGGCCGCGCGTCCCCATCGGTTCGTGAGGGACACGGCGCCATTCCCCGCGGCAGGGACGGCACGGGTTAGGGTTAGGGCCCGGGCATGGGCCGAGGCCTCCTCACGGGCACGGCGGGGCTTCGGGCCCTGCAACGCGGCCGCCTGGGCACCGCAACCCGGCCCAGCTACCGAACCCTCCGCCCACACCGACACCCCCGCCCGCCAGGGCTCTCCGGGCCGGGTCCGCGGCGGCCGCAGCGGCGGCGGCCACAACTCACCTCAGCGGGGCCGCGGGCGGCTCTGGGGCGCTCCGCCCCGGCCCCGGCACCGCCCGCGCTCCGCCCCGTCCTCGCCCCGCCGCTCCCCCGCGCTGCCGGCACGCTCCGCTTTTCTCACGGTCTCTCGGGAACGCAGAGAGCGCTCCGGTGCCCGCACCGCGACACGAGTCACCTCCTACGGCGGCGCGACCGCAAACCGAGCTGCTGCTGCCACTGCTGCTGCTACTGCTGCTGCTGCCCCTCGGGCAGCCCCTCACGGACCGAGCAGAACCGAGCTCTTCTCCGCCCTCTGCCCGAAGCGTCTGCCCGACACTTGTGTTTCCTCAGGCTCACGGTGCACAGGGAATGCCTGTGGCTCAGGGATGATGCTGCCCTGGTTTTAAGGAGTTTCGGTGTTTTGAAGGAGAGACAGAGCTGCTAGCGGGGACCTTTAGGACTGCAAAGCCGTGCTGTGTACAAGCCTGCTCGCAGGTGCTGGCAGGCCCGGTCTGGCTTCGGGCTCACGAGAGCTCCGGCAGAGCAGCTCAAATCCAGGGGAGGAGAGCCGGTCATAGGGAAGGACCGCTGAGGGCTCTGCCGGGATCGATGCGGGGTTCAGCTCCCGCTACGGGGCGCTTTGTGTGCTGCACACAGCGGACTCCGCTCAGATCCCTGGACAGGCTGGTCCTTGCTCTGCCTGCCCGTGTGCCGGCACACACAGGCAGGGCACACACACACGGACCATACGTTCGCTTCTCAGTTATAACTCGGCACCCAGCGTTCACCATCTCTGCTCCTGCCCGGCTCAGGGACAGAACCGCGCCCGGGGGTTTGCTGTGGGGAGGTGCAGGGGGCGGGACCAGGCCCGGGGATTGGCTGCGAGGGGCCGCAGGGGGCGGGGCCGCGCCGTTCCCGTGCCGGCCGGCGGGAGCTCCGCACGCTCCCGGCCAGGGCGCGGCGCTCCCCGCGTGTCCCCGCGGTGCCCATGTGCTCTCAGCATCCCCGGCACGGCTGCGGCCTGCCAGCCCCGCCTCTCGCCTTTCATCTCCCGGGGATTCCACGCCGCACTCACCGGGAAGCCCCAGTGGTGAAAAGGGGCGACCGCTGACCGGCATCGCTGAGAGAGCTCTGCGGGCGCTGCCCGGCAGAACTGAGGGGTCGCGCCTCTGGGAGGGTCCGGAAAGTCCCGCCGGGCCGGGGATTCCCCGCCGCCCCCGGGATGACGCAGCCAGGCCCCCCGGGGGCGGTGGCTAAGGGCCGGTGCCGGGTGTCCCGCGCGCACTCCCCGCTCCGACCCGCTCCGACCCATGGCTCCGGGCCGGGCGCTGCTGCCCGCGGCGCTGCTGGCGCTGGCGCTGAGCCCGGGACCTGCGGCCGCGCTGCCCTGCGGCGCTCACTGCCCGGCGGGTAAGGACCGTACCGGGGGGCGGTGACCGCCGTGTCCCGGCCCGTGTGACCGCCGTGTCTCGCCCCGCAGGTACCTTCGCGAGCCCCGGCTGCGGACGGGGAGCGGGCGCGCCGTGCAAGCCCTGCCCGGCCGGCACCTTCTCCAGCGCGGCGGGAAGCAGCGACTGCAGGATGTGTCGGCACTGCGAAGGTACCGGCGGCGACGCCACCAGCCCTGCTGGGACCTCCCGTGGCAACGCCGTGCCCGAGTGGCACCTGCCCGGCGCGGGACGCGCCTCTGGCCAAATAACGCTGAAGCCACCAGCCTGGTTCTTGTGAGAGCAAAGGCCCACGCTGGGCATGCTGTAAGCTAACACTGGTTTTCCCCTTGCAGCACCGTTTCGGTATTTGAAGAATTGCTCCTCAACCAGCGATGCTGAATGCACGTGCAAGGAGGGCCATCGCTGCGGCGATGATCGCTGCACCTTCTGCACCCGAAGCTGTGGCGTGGGTCAGGAGAGCACCAGCAACGGTAGGATCACCTTTCCCCAGCAGCTGAAAGCCCCTCTGCTTCCTGCAGCAGACAGAAGCAGATAGAGGAAGGACCTCGAGAGATAAAAGCTGCCTCCGGTGCTAAGCACTCTGCATGGTGTGTGGAGTGAGCTCAGAGCAGACAAACCCACCACACTGAGCCCTAGTGCAGCTCAAATCCTGCACCAGTTAGTTCCCTTTGTATGGCAGCTCTTTGCCTGCCAGCACGAGGAAAACAGAACTCTGGAGTTAGGCATGGTTTGTGGCATCTTGTGCCAAATCAACTGGTTTTTTTAGCCAAATACTGTACTGGTCTGTGGCTGACAGGGAAAGACTTGCCTTGCATACTCAGAGCTGCTTATGAAGTGGTAATTCTGACATTGTACAAGCAGGCAAAAATAATGTTTCATATGTTACATTTTAAATGTTATCTTGTACAATTTTACCTGTCCTTGTCTGTTGAAGGTTGCCGGACTTGCCGCTATGGAACCTTTAATGATCAGCCCAATGGCTCCTGTAAAAACTGGACAATGTAAGTAAATAAAAAAAAAAGTTAAAACGCTACTGCTATTACACTTGACTGGAATTTAAGAAATTTTTTTCTTTTCCCCGTTTTGCTGTAAATGTCCTTCAGGTGCTCTGGAAACCAAATCCTGGTGCCTGGAACTCCAGCAAAAGATGTCATTTGCAAACATGCTTCAGTTAATTCCACTTTAGTCACTACTCTACCTACAACATCTCTTGACATTCCATTTTATATCACCGTGCCAGGTGAGTCATTGTGCAATATTGCTTATGGAGGTAAAGAATTATGACCTACTTAAACATACCATAGCACATTCACCTTCCATTCAAAGCAAAAGTCCTTCCTTCTATGCATTTCCAGTGTTGCAGACTGATCCAGAAGCAGAATGGGAGACAAAGTTTTCAGCCAATTCAAGGGCAGTAGAATTTTGTTCTGTTAAGACTCTCAGAGAATGTTATTTGTTCCCTAGGGAAGGATGTTCAGGCAGACACAATCAGGATTTCTCTCGCTGTGGCTGGGCTGTCGTGCTTGGTGTTTCTGCTGCCTTTGTGCATCTGCTTCAGTGTCTGGCAGAAAAAGAAACTACATGCTGTCTTCAAGAAAAGTAAGATAAATACGCTCTTCAGTTTTTCTTTTTGAAACTAGACAGAAGTCAGGAATCCAGGTTAAGTGCCTTACAAAGGTAGTTGCAATAGCTTTGGGTTTTTCGGCCTTGTAAGTCAGAAGCAAATGAAAGGGAAACAGTTTTAGAATTTTTATTGCAGAAAGCAATAAAAATTTGCTGTGGGCGTTAGGTCAAGTGCATGCTTATCCTTATAAGTGGACTATTTGTGATAGATGAGAAAACTCAGCTGCTCCAGTTAAAGGCCAGTTCGCTTTATGACTTCCAAGCATCACCCTTGGCCTGTGTGGCTGTAACCCCTTGGAGTTCTCTCTGCTCCAGAGAGGACACAGGGCCTGCAGTGAGTGTCTTGGAGCTCTGGCTGCAGAAGGAGAGGGGCATCAGTCAGGGTGTGCTGCTACACAGGAGCAGAGTCAGCCTGAATCCAGCACTGCCCTCTGAGAGCTCCTAAGTCCTGGGCACACACAAGAGTTCACAAAGATGAAGCTGATTCCATTCAATGTTGTTTATGGTTGGTTTGTTCAGTTTTTTGGGAAGTTCTCTCTCCCTTTCTCTTCCCCTGTTCTAAGGATAAAGTCTGAATCTTCTAGTGTAACTCTAAATACATTAGACCATAGCAGTACAAAAATCTATTTCCCTCATGCTGGTTTTCCTTTCATTGCCATGACAGACAGACACCAGAGGCCCTGCTGAATTAAGGAAAACAAAGTGTGATAAATTAGTTTTATCAGATACACATGCTGTAGAGGAATAATTTCAGATTATAGAATAATGTGGAAGATTTTTTTTTTTTTCTTCCTGACATCCTGCATTTGTCACAGAGGGATGGTGAAATAAGATGGCTGAATAAATGAACAGAAAGGGGACATTTGTCCAGTTCTGGGCCCTTCACTTCAAGAAACATTGGGGTGCTGGAGTCAGTCCAGAGAAGGGTAACAAAGCTGGGGAAGAATACAGAAGGTAAAGTCTTTGAGGAGTGGCTGAGGGAACTGGGGTTGTTTAGTCAAGAGAAAAGAAGGATCAGGGGAGACCCTGCCCTCTACACCTCCCTGAAATGTGGCTGTAGCCAGATGGGGATCAGCCTTTTCTCCCCGTGGCAGGACAAGAGGACACAGCCTTAAGCTACACCGGGGAAGTTCAGGTTGGAGATGAGGAGGAATTTCTTCCCAGAAAGGGTTGTTAAAGACTGGAATGGGCTACCCAGGAGGTGGTGGAGTCACTGTCCCTGGAGGTGTTCAAGAAACAACTGGACATGGCACTCAGAGCTCTGGTCTGGCTTACAGCATGGACAGTCAAAGGTTGCACTAAATGGTCTCAGAGGTCTTTTCCATTCTGTGAATCTGTTCTTTTTTTTTTTCAGTGCACACACCTGAACAGTCAGTTCAGGAAGAGGATGCCTGCAGCTGCAACTTCCCTGAGGAAGAACAAGGTGAATATCAGAGTCCTGGCAAATCCACAGAATTGAGAGATCTTCTGGAGAACTAGAACTTGAACTGTCCAAGTCAGCCACATTTTTCTTTTGGAACACAGAACAAGAAGCTGTTTATGTAAATAGAGCAGGTGTCAGCACTTGAGTGCTATAGCAGTAAAAATCTCAGCCACCAGGGAAAAGGTATTTTTTTAATATTTCTTAAAAAAATAATAAAAAACCCTCAAAACTGTTTGCTGATTTTCTTCCTCTACGAGTAAGGATTTACATGTAGAAAGAAATACTGCATTTTAAAGCTCTAACAGAAGTGCAGAATAGTTTTCTGGTCCATCATTAATGTTACCTGAGCCATAATTTACATGCATTCCAAAAGGATCTGAAGCTAAAAAGGAGATCACATTGTAGAGTCACAGCCATCCTCTTGAGTCTGGAGCTCCTCCCAGCAGTCCTGGGGTTTGTGTGTAAATACAGATGGAGCTCATTTGATCCCATCACCCCTGGAAAAAGATCCCTCACCACTGCACCCATCCTTACATGCAGGGGAAAAGAAGCCATGAAAATCTTGAGCTGCAAAGTAATCCATAGCAGCATCTGCTGTTGTGTTGGCTGGAGGGAGGCAGTGGAAACACTGAGAGAAGCTGTGGTTGACTTGAACTTAGAAATAGCTGTAACTTTGCAGCTGGACTGCACCACCTTCAGCCCTACATCATTCAGCTTTGATCTTTTGGGTGACGTAAACTTTATGTACATTGCAGTTGTAAGTGTGATATCTTTGTGGTACTATTTTTGTAACTGAGGTTGGAAAGATTTTAACATCAGACACTGTATCTGTCTCTTTGATCAAATATCTGTTAACTTTGGTCTTGAGAAAAAAGAAAATACATGTTTGAGTCAGGACATTCGCAACACGGTTTTTAACCATTTACAAAACTCACATATTTTATTACTTCACTAAATGTTATTCAAAAAATAGAATCAAAACCCACCAGTATGTGGGCTAAAGGTGATTTTCCCCTCTCTGATTTCAATGAAGGAGAAAACTATTTTGCATTTGAACAACGACAAGCCATCTCTTCATTCAGCAGGGTACAATAGCAGATTCTTTTCACCAAGCCACACTTACACATTACACATAAACTTATGTACAAGTAAATATAAAATAGTAAGTTTTAAATAGTGAGAAAATAAGTGCCATAAAAAGCCCGAATTGTGAAGTTTTTATTTGTATCTCTAGCTCAAGTCTTCTCTCTATTGGTACTTTCAACCATTACGTCAAAATCACAAACTTGAAGGCATGAACAGGACACATGAAAAGCCACCAAACTATTTATAAAGCTATCTATTTATAAATCAAAGAGTGACCTTTACATCATTAACTATATCTTAAAACAAGACAAAAAGACTATTTCTGCTTGTCATTAATTTCTAGCTCAAACATAAGGTAGAGAATTAATGTAACTCAAAACATCTGGTGTTTTCTCCTTTGAAAAAAAGAGGTAATGACTGGAATTTTACATGTTGCTACTAAATTCTGCATATATTTTGAAATGTATTTTTAAATGCTTCAAACAAAGTGCAAACCCCTTATTCTTCTTGTCCATACCATACCTGAAGCAGAAATAAGTCTGCTTAGTGACCAGTGAGGACACATTTCCACCAAAACTGGAGTTCTGGAGTGTTTCAGGGAATAGTCATTCACAAAAGAAAGTACATTCTGAATAAAATGTTAGAAACAACCTTCCTTCCAATCAAAGAAATATGTGGATAATCTTACCTGTGACTTCTGTCATTTGAGAGTACTGAGGCCTGAATTAATGATAAACAGATTTTGTTGGCACACACATCTGCTGTCAAATGTGTGCAGATGATACAGTTCCATTTCACAGCAATGCACCGTCCCCAGCCAGCTCTGGTGGCCTCAGTTCCTCTGCTGCCTCCCCCTGCCATTTTCCCTGGGCTGACACTGAGGGGATGAAGGGACAGCTCTGAGCCAGCAGGGCCAGGTGGCACCAGGTCAGCACCCAGCAGGGACATTTTTCCCCCTCCAAGAGTGGAGAAATGGCAGCAAAAGCATCTGCAGAAAAACCAAGCTCAGTGAAGTGGCTGCACAGCTCTGATTTGAACAATGGAGCTTGTGGGGGTTGTTTGTCTCTGGTTTTTGTTGTTTTTAGGCTGGGGGAGCTCTCCCCCCCACATTGCCTTTGTTTCCCAAATATTACATGGAGCAGGTCAGGACGAAGGCAGGATCGACTGGAAGCATCTGCCAGCATGGTTTTTTTGTTCCCTAGAGTGAATACCCCTTTGTGGGTGAAACACCTTTTCTTTTGTATATTTTTGCTATTAATACAGCTGTTGTTGTTATTGTGTGTCTCATTCCACTGCTTTCTGGTGTTAGGAAATTGCTATTTCAAACCATGATCTCTCCTTCACTGGAAGGGGTAGGGGAAAGAAGAGTGGCTTATTTGGAGCTTAATTCCTTCCAAGCTGCAGGGAGACTGAAGCCTTTCAGTACTCAAAGGGAAGTTCTAAAGAAGAGGGAGAGGGACTTTGTACACTGACAGTGACAGGACAAAGGGGAATGGTTTTAAACTAGAAGAAATTTCAATTAGGTGTTAAGAAAGAAAGAAAGAAATTCTTTAAAAAAAGTAAAGAAAGAAAGTTTTTACTTAAAAGAGTGGTGAGGCCCTGGGAGAGCTTGCCCAGAGAAGCTGGGTTTGCCCCATCCCTGGAATTGCTCAAGGTTAGACAGGACATGGAGCATCCTGATCTATTGGTAAGATCCCTGCCCATGGCAGGGGAGTAGAACCAGATGATCTTTAAGGTCCCTTCCAGCCCAAATAATATTTTAATTCTATGGTAACTCTGAGTTTTAAGTGTTCTCTGCTTTCTGTGCATGTCTATTTTTTGACAGTCATTTAATTTATTATATGGCAAGCAAAATGGAACTGGGAATGCCCTGATGACTCTCAAGCAGCCCAGGTGGCTGAGGATGAGGTAACAGCCAGATGCAAGCTTTTTGAATTTCCATCTGTTTTTCTTGGAAGTCAGAAAGTGTCCTCTTAGCCAGGCCATGTACAGAGGCCCAAGTGATGTCAGCAGAGTTCTGAGGGCATGGAAGAAAGAGAAAAATCTCTTTAAGATAAGTATAAGCAGAGGAGCCTGCTGCCTTTTTATTGCATCCAGAACCAGCACCATTTCCTGGCATAGTTAGTGGCACCAGTAATTAAAATTATGTTCATCACATCCCTTGGCTTTGAAATTTCTTGCAAGAGTTGTGTGGCTAAGGAAAGTAAAAGGTTCATAGCAAAAGGGTTTCTGTTTCTCACCTCCTGTACAATCAGGAGTTTCTGTGCCTAATGCTTCTGGATGGTAGAGACTCTGAGACTGCAGGGGCTCCTTTAAAACATGTAAATTTCAAATAATTTTCTTAAAGCAGAATATCATTTCTTATTTTCAGTCTTTCTATCAGATCCTTCACAGGACAGAAGTAGAGTCTTCTCTGGGAGAAGAGACTACCTTTTGCACAGATGATGCAAAAACCTTTGAGGGAGATGTTCCATGCCAATGAGACAACACACAGGAAATACCAACAGGCAACTTGTACCCCCTCCACTTGACTTTTTGTCACCTGTTTGAAAGTCAGGGTAAGTTTCATTCTTAAAACTACACAAAGTCTTATTTTATAGGTGTCACCTCAGGTCCTCTCTCAGCTGGGAACAAACCTTTCCTACTACAGGGGGCTGGAAGAGGAGCTTCTCCACCCCACAGGTTCTGTGTTAGCTGAGCATAACAGCTGCTGGATATTGTCCCTGCCCTCACTGTAATAAGAAATTTTAATACAATCTACAACAAAAAATGGAATTTCTCTCTAACATCAATTTGGCAGAAGTTTGCTGTGATATCACCAATGGTTTCCTTTCACCTTCTGGATCCTGGGTGGCTGCCAGGTCAAGCACCAGACTCTACTGAACCAAAGTGGATTGTACTTCAACAAAAACCTGAACACATCCTGAAACCAGGGAAGATCTCTCCTGTTCCAATCTATTTGCTTTAAGAAAATAAATTTTATTTGATTTAGCGAATGGAAAATTGCACACACAGACACCTACTTCAATTTAAGGATGACTTATCACTTAGTGTACCTTAAACCTATTACACCTACTCTCAGTTTACATAACCCAAACTGAAACAAGCCACTCAAAACTGAAATAAAATATCCAAGTTACCCCTTTAAGTCAGTTTTAAAACAAATCTTAGTTTACTTCACCTCACTTTTCTCCTGCATACAAACACTTCAGCAGGTTTAAAACAAACCAAATTTGGAAAAAGAAAAAGAGAAAGGTGAGTGGAGAGGTAAAAGAGACAATGTACCTTTAGTTACAATACCATAGACTTTAGAAATATTAAAAAAAATCCTTCTAGTATTCAGAGCTTTGATATTTTGATACTGTCAATTCAGAACAAGCATAAACCATTTAACCTGAAGAGAACACTAAGCAGGCCTGCCAGGAAGCAGGAATTCTTTGCTAAACTGGAATACAGCTCTTAAACAGTGAAGATCCTACAGGTCTGACTGCCAAGAAAACACATTCATTTACAAAACAACCTTGAAGGACTGCTTTAAACCTCAAGTTGCCCAGTGAGACCCATGCCAACCCTCCCCCGTTAAATACACGTATTTGCCCTGAAATGTGAATCACTGAGCCTGCAGAGATTCCATTTAATTAATAAAAAACTCTGATAGCAAAGGATTAAAGGGATTATGCAGCCAGAAAACAAAGTAAAAAAATTAAAGTCTGCTTTTGTGTGCCATTCATTTACTGCCTACGCTGAGTGGACGACAGCTAAATGCCAAAGATTATTAGCATTCCTCTTAATTAGTCAGTGGCTCCTGCCCACACACTGAACTACCTGAAATTTGTCCTCTGATATCAGCTATGGATATTGGAGTGATAAGTAATCCTAAGCCTCTGTGATAAAAACAGGAAGAACATGAGTACAACAAATGTGAAGAGCTAGATAGAAAATTTTTTTAAAAAAGCACAAGGACACCTGTGACAAAACTGTTTTGTTCTATCACCACTGTAGATTAAAGTCCTTATCCTCTAGCTCTTAGAAAATGAAACAGGGCAGAGAGTAAAACAATGAACAGATAGTAAACTATTACTAAGTTTCCAATTAAATGATTTGTAGTAAGAAACTAATGAGTCAGAGCACCATGCAATTAACAGAGTATGAAGTAGTTTCAGGCAGGGAAATCTGGAAGGTGATTCTTATTGCCTCTTGCAATTTGTTACTTTACTGTTTCTGCACTTCCTCCCTTTGGGCCAGAGAAAATACAAGACAACAGCCTGGCCTGCCCACTCCATCATCCTAACTACAAAGAAAAGAATCAGCAGTGAATTGCTGCTTCCCTTTTTGACATTAGTAGTACCAGTTTTTGAAAAAATTGCATTCGTAGCCCTAGGAGACAGAAGTGTTAAGCTGGAATTCACTCCTTTAAATCCTCAGCTGAACAGCTGTCTGTGTAGGCAGCCTCCAGGAAATAATTTGTTTGGAAAACCCCTCAATACTCTACTTAAAAATAATGAATGGTGTAAGTTTAAGAACAGAACAAGAGTGAAAAATATCATAGTATGTAGCAATCACACCTATCTCTGCAGCAGGATTAGCTTGATATTTTTTTATTACAACCTAAATTAAACCTCAGGAAGGCTGTGCTATTGCTTTAAAAAGAAAAATGCTACCCCCAAAATCCAGCCAAAGACACAAACAGACATCCCCAAGCCAACCAAACACACCCTGACGCCTCACAAACCCAACCCAAACACACACACACTGACATCCCAATGTAAATACACACACACCCCTGACACCCTCAAAATCCAGCCCAAGACACAAACACACCAACATTCCCAACACAAACACACCAACACCCCCAGACCTGTATGCTCCTCCAAACCCAGCCACACAAACACACCCAACACCCCCAAACCCAACCACACACACAAACACACTGACCCCCAAAAACAAACACACCAGCACCTCTAAACCCCAACACACAGAGAACACATTGACCCCCCAAACATAAACACACCAACACCCCCAAACACAAACATGAACACAATGACCCCCCCCAACCTCACCACAGACACATTGACCCCCCCAAACCCAGCCAGCCACACACACCCCATCTCCCACACCCAAACATGCATCCCCAAAGCCCCCCAAACTCAAACACATCAGCAGCCTCAAACCCAACCAAATACACACCATCCCCCCCAAAACAAAACCCCCACACAAACACAGCGATCCCCCAAACTCAAACACATCCCCAGCCGAACACACCGACCCTGGACCCTCCCTAAACCCAAACCCAGCCCAAGCCCAAGCCCCCGCAGGTCCCGCAGCGCCACCTCCCGGGGCCAGCGCCCCCCGAGCCGGGCACAGAGCCCGGGGGGACCCCGAGATCACCCGGCCCTGCCCCTTCCCTTCCCTACATTCCCAGCTCCTGCCCCTGCCCTTCCCAGCCTTTCCCATCTCCTGCCCTTCCCAGCCCCTCTCTGCCCCCACACTCCCCACCCAACTCAGGGGAAAAGGATTGCAGTTCTGGCTAGCTCAGAGCTGATTTGGACTACCCCGCATTACTGAAATATTTGTAAAGGTTTTACCTTGAAAATGTCTCACCACAGAGTTCTCTGCGACAAAGAAACCCAAATTGGGAAATTTTACCAATTGCAAGGTTCCAAGTGGAGCAGTGTGACAGAAATGTGTGCACCTCTCATAAAATGGGCCCAAGCCTCCTGCTTGCCCTACAGCTGGGACTGATGGAACAAGGATGGACAGAGCTACACAAACAGCCTGTGCCTGCCTGTCAGCTGCTTTGTGCTGCTTTCTCTGATGACCACTGTATTGACCAGAAAAATGAAATAAAGCAGTTTTTATTTTGCTTTTATCCAGATCACAATTTCTTATTAGAGTTGAACAGATTATTTGGGATACCTTGGGATAGCAGGTGAAAGGCACAGAGAAAGTTCCAGCCTTGCTGCAGATGTGTTCCTCTCCTTCCTTACACACTCTGCTGTCATAATTTCAGTTTTAAAAATAAACTATAATTGCGTAGCTAGTTCCATTACATTTTTTTTTTGGTGAAAGAAACCTTATTTCAAGATCTGGTTTCTGCTCCTCAGTTTGCATCTGCGTTATCCAGAATTCAATTCCCATAAGATATTGACGTGCTGCGTTTCCAAGTCTCAGTCATGCCAGATTTACTTTCCTCCACGTCAAGCAGCGTGAAGGTTCAGGTTGGTAATTCTGCAGTGCTGAGAGGACAGGGCAAGCAGGGACCAGTCTGTCAAGCTTCACTTGGAGAATATACCCAGACTACAGTGGGCCAAAGAGCAAAAGGGTTTTTTCCCCTCAAACTGGTGGAAATTATACAGAGCAGCAGTGTTTTGGCAGCTGTGATCCTGTGCTCAAGAATTTTACATCTTGCCAATTCTGTAGTAAAATAAAATATCTTCAGAGAGGCCTAAGGAGCCACCATCACACAGGGGTGTGTGTCCAGGCAAGCACATTCTCACCCACACACCTTCAACCCAGCTCAGAACAAGAGAGCCTAGGTCAGAACCTCTCAGAGGCATTACAAAACATTAAAAGAAATTCTGAAGATTAAATACTCCTGTGCATTACAGCTCACACACAGTGAGCAGAGGAAGCATCTTCAAAAAGAAAGTTAACAGCAGGTTGTGGTTAGTTTTTTCCTTTGGTTTCCATATTCTCCACACAGGCTATTTTCAGCACACATTAAAAGGCATAGTATAAATAGGGCAACGTAATTTGGTAGCAGAAAAAACCACCTTATTGCATATATGATCTCACAAGGTAGCTATTTCAGTGTGCAAAATAAATCTAGAAATCATCTTACGTAGCTGAATAATCAGCTAAAATGTTAAACTTTCAGTGAAAATAAACTTTTTAGGTGTTAATGAGAACAGGTATCAGCAGTGACAGCAAAGCAGAATACCCCAAACCCCTGTACAATAGCCCCTACCAGAAAAATTAATAACAGTGCAAATATTTTTCCAGCCAACATGTATGACTCACTGCAGCAACATGTTAAGTTAAAATTGTAGTAAAATTCAATGAAGAGATGGGTACTCAAACAACAACAAGCTCATCTGCAATTACAGTGCCAGTACAAAATCATTCTACTGCACACCTCTCTTCTTGTAAACTAAACTCAAGCCAGAGTTTTACACTAGAAATTACATCCTCTGAAGAAGTCCCTCATACAAATGCTCCTGGTAAATCACACTCAAATTCCTGGTTTTCTGTCACAATACTTGACTAATAACAATTCATGCTTGCTTGCCATAAACCAGTTGGCAACAGGGCAAAGAACTGTTGCATTATAGATTACATTTCATCCATACTATTTTACACAGAAGTAGATAATTTTTGGTGATGTATGTGATTAGTTTCATTGAGTCTTATTTTTTTTCAACGTTGTCTTGGCTATACTAGCAACTTGTTCTTCATGAGCCATCATATTGTTTCTTCTGAATGAAGGATGATCTTTTAGGATAGGTTATATTTATATATCATATTTATATATTTAAATATATTATACTTATATATTTATATTTAAATATATTATATATTTATATTTAAATATATTTATTGCTTAGATTTTGTTCAGGAATTTGTTCAGGAATTTTATCTACTGTAATACTTACTTTGTTCAGTAATTTATCTACTGTAATAATTTTACTACTGTAATTTATCTACCTACTGCTGCCCTGAGGCACTTCCAAAACTAAATAAGCATAAATAAGAACTTTGAAAACTCTCCCCACAAAATTCTGCAGAAGAGTTTCAAATCAAGAACTTCCAAGTTCTCAAAGTGCCATTCCCATTGAGTTCCCTCTCCCATGGACCCAGGGCTCTGTACCTTTGTTTGGGTTGAGCTGTTTCCTTGCTTGGCCATGATGACGTTGGCACTGTCGCCCCAGGGAGATGCCTTTGACATTTTGGGAGAGCAAAGAGTGCAGAAGTGACAAAGGAGAGTGGCTAAGTGACAAAGGAGAGTGGCTAAGTGACAAAGGAGAGTGGCTAAGTGACACCTCCAGCCCTAAGCAGAGGCAATAATCCTCGGGCAGGTTGCCCAAGTTGAGCATGACGCACTCCAGGAGGGCTCTGAGATGCTGAATCTTCCTTGAGGAAAGACAAAGGACAGCAGCTGCTGGTCAGAGTGCTTCATTAGCTTTCCTTGGAGGATGCCTAGGGTGAATATTGATAATACCATTGTCATTGATAGTTCACTGAAGGAGAAGCATTTGTACAGAGCATCCAGCACCAACAGTGAGATCATGCATCAAATCAGAGCTAATTACTGTCTGCAGTTTTGGAACAAGAGCTGCATGACTCAGATGAGGAGAGAGAATTCCTCTCTTGCTGCTTATCTCTCTCACAGGGAAGCACAGGGAAAGGGGAATAAAACACATTAGGTTAATTCTGTGGAGAAATTCTTTTGTCATAAACATTCAGTTCAGCAGAGAAGTGCAGAGAAAAAGGATTTGTAGTACAGATAATTGAAGCATATGTTCAATAGTCGAGGCAAGTCAAACACCAGCCCTCCCTGTGCACACAGGGAAGTTTAGGCTGGCAGGACCTCTGCAGGTCCTTTCCCACCTCTCCAACACCCACCTGTGCACTCAGATCAGAGCACTGAACTCACACAGGGATGCCAAGGATATTATCAAGCTTCATTTTGAAATTCTGTCCCATTCTATCCTTGGATCTATTCAAACCTGACTAGACACACTCCTGGACCAGCTGTCCTGGCTGGCCCTGCTTGCAGCAGGGGAATTGGAGTATGAGATTTCCAGATTTCCAACCTCAACTTCTTTCAGAGCTCACTGTGTTTAGCCCACCCATGGACTGCTCTCCATGCAGGTTTTTAGACCTGCAGCAGAAATATTTCTGTTCTATATGACTGATGCAGCCAATTTGAAATTAGTCTTAGGAGCCACAGGATGCACAATATAAAAATTAATCTTCTATAGGAAATGCTTATTAAAAAAAAAAAGAGAAGTTCACACCTTTTGCAACTTATCACAAAATTCAGCATAAGGAAACAACTTTAGTAACATTAGTTGGATTTCATAGTATTTTGAAGAGCATTTGAAGACAAAAACATTTGAGTAGAGAGGCAGAAAAGTAACAAACCTCAATTTGTTACAAACAAGCATTATCTTCTCACCATTAAAAGGAAAGGATATTGCCACATACTTACATTTTTTGTTATTTTCAAGGCTCTATACAGTTGGATATGACACTGCATAGAGAATGGAGGGGAGAGACCAGTCCAGTCAGTCCTTGCTCTGTGATATGATAAATCAAATTTTAAGTTAAGGAGACAAAATAGGCTAGATGGAGGGAAACAAGGACTAAAGGGATGAGATGACATAAGGCAACTCCTGTGGTAGCATTAGGCAAAAGCAATAGGCAAACAGGGGAAAAACCTTGCTAACATACTCAGAATTAAGTAGTTAGTTCCAACTGAAGGAGAAGATAAGTGAAATGGAAAATGATCTTCCAGTCTACAGAGAGACCTGTGTTTAACATCAACCAAAGTAGTTTATATGTACCAAGAAGTCTCCAGATGGAAGCTGCACTTTCTCTGCCAAGACAATTCTCTAGGGCACCATTGGATGAGGTCTTCCCAAATAAATAGGTGTGAAATTCTGCAAGGGAGAGCAAAACAAATTAAAAAATTGAATTCTCCTAGTATTTTCTTTGTAAGTTCACAAGCTTTTTTAACTCCTTCTCTTTTTTACTTTTTTTCTGGCACAACAAATACAACACAACACATTCATCCATCTCACAAAAGAGAGAGGAAAAAAAAAAATTGCATTTCATATCAGATGCTTTGCGTCAAGACTGCTGAGGCTCATAAATCAGCTGTCTATTGCCCTGGTCATTTCAACCAACGTCTGACCCTTTGTTAACTCATGATTTATAACTGAAAGTTACTTTTTTTTTAATGCCAGATTTATAAACTTTACTGTGCTTGGTTTGATATAATATCCATTTTGTACACCAAGCTATAAGACAGTAAATTTATTGTCTATGAACTGTTACCTTGAAAAATTACATCAATGCAAAGTGGTTTTCATTTAGAATCAATGGGCAATAAATTCATTGGATTTTTTTTTTTGAAGGGGGGAGAGAACATGATGGTGTTTATGAGGTCATGAGTGGCTATATAATGGGAGAAACTGGGAGCTGAGGCTCCAGTTAGCCAGGAGTTCTGAGTTCCAGGGTTGGACACAACAGAACATCCAACACAGCAAGGATGCATAAACTGATACTTTGCTGTCTCATTATCATCTGCTTCTCCTGTCCTCTCTTGTCTCTCCCCATCATCAATGCCAGTGAGATGTCTTATCAACACTCAGGTAAGAGAATTTTGACTTTAATGGTTATCATGCAGGGGTTGGAGCAGGAAAAGCAGCAGTGTGCTTTCCAAGGGGCCTGGATCTGTGCTGCTCAGCTGCAGGAGAAGCAGGAGGACAGCAGCAGCACAAGGGACACAGCAGTGGGTGCTGGTCTTGTACAATGGGGAGCTTGGGTGCCCTAAATAGTTACCTCTGCTGCTTTGAGAGCCAGGAAACAAAAGGATGCATTGAGGAGAAAAAGGCATCTGAGCCTTGCAGCACTGAATGTGAGCTGGCATTCAGTGTCTGGGCATTCATAGGCACTGGGTAACTTAAAGAAGCTTGGCTGTACAGTCTCTCCTGCTTCTACCCTTTGAAATAAGCTATTTTGTGTTTAAAAACAGGGAAACCTGGTGCAAACATCAAGAACAGGCAAATCTCTCTTAGACTTCTATGTACTGAGAATGCTATTTGTTTGCACTAATTTAGATTCCATCCAGCCCAGGGGAAGAATAAATCTTTACTTGAGAAAGTGATGCTCAAAGTTTGAAATGGCTCAGAATAAATGCACAGCAGAATCTGGAAGGTTACTATCATCAGACCTGACTGGTTCTGGAAGACTTTCTGAAATGAGTTCTGAAAGAACAGGCAAACCAATGCAGAAGTTATTGCATAAAGCTGACTATTAAAAAGTGGATGCTCTTACCTGCTTTGCAACAGCTGCTCTGCTGGTTCATAGGTATCAGCAGTCCCCAGTCTGCTCTGAAAATCTTGGACTGCTAAGCCAGCATCTCCTCAAGCCTTCCACAATGTAATTTGCATTTCCAGGTACCCCTGACTCAATATGAGTAATATCTGTCACATCATAGCTGGCTCTAGCCATTATTGCATTAGGTTCAAGTCACTGTGCTTAGATCTTCCCTGCTAATGTAAAGACTCTCTGGGAAGGAGAAGACACAGAAGAGGAACTCTTTTAAAGAGGGTTGGTTTTGGGTTGGGTTTTTCCTTTTTTAAATCTCAAAGCAAATTTACCTGCTAGCACTGCTCTGATTTAAAGAATAATCCATGGCCAGAGATGCAGATTGTCTCCACACAGCACTGGGAATTTTTTGTATTCTTATTCTGAGTCCTATAAGGAAATCCCTGCTGTCCTTTGCAAATGTCCTTTTGTGCAGTGAGTAAACCAATAACAGGCATGTCCAAGATCTTCAAATTCCTGATCTTTGTGCAAGTTTTTGAAATGTTGGGAGATTATTTCAGTTTGTTTTCTTACATGTCCATGTGAGGAGCTACAGTCACACCCATTCCTGCAGGTCAGAGCACTGGAACTCCACAGGGTCACCTACAAATCCAATTACAAAATTATATTAATCTACACAAATAGTGTTTGATAATGACACCCTCTGGTTGCCCACAATTTGGGATGTCTGCTATGTATTAGCAAAGATTAAATTTACTGCTCAGGTTACAAGAACCCAAGTTACCTGGAATATTGCACTGTTCAGGGATTCTATTGGCAACCTGCCTTGGGGCACAGGCTAGCCACAGAATTCTGAATTCTTTATGCATAGACAAATTAATTCTATCAGCTACCAGCAAGCTGTTGTGTTGGAAAAACTGGTAACATCTGTACTGGTACACACATTAAATGAGAGATGACTGAAATACACCAAGAAGCACAGCTGCCAAAATAAGTTGTAAGTTTTTCTACCTTTATTCCTGCCCTTCCACAACTTCCACTGCATTTGGTAATTGCAAGACTGAGCAGGTTAATAGGTCTCAAACAGGAAGTTTTGCCTTTATTCATAGGAAAGCAGCAGCACAGGAACTATTTCATAAAGAAATAAACTAAAGTAAAATTTTTAAAATTACATCCAAGTCTGGGCTGTATACTGGAAGGATGAGGTTGAGTACCTCAAGTGACAGGAGGGGCTGCTGCTGTCAAAAACTCTTGTAACAAAACTTCTGCCAGAGAAATGAGAATCTAAGATTAACATCAGGAAGGTTTCTCTTTTCTCAAAGCTTTGGAAGGAAAACCAACTCTCCCTTTTAGAAGAATTAAATAAGGATGGGTGGGTTGGTGCTTTCATGAAAATCTTCAACAGACCTGTGGGGTCTGTGGGGCCAACAGACCTGATGAGAAAGCCCCTGAGACAGACTGAAACAAGGATGCAGAGCAAAAGACTCACCCTGTGCCTGTTTCTGTCACCTTGCCTTGGCAGCTGATGAAGACTCGAGGTTAAACCTGGAGAGGTTGGGCAGCCTGGGAAGCTCCTCCCTGCTCCAGCTCCTGGGGACCCTGACTGAGGACAGCAAAGCAGGTGAGCATTCAGCACAGCAATGGAGTGCCCATGCTTCACACCTCCAGCTCCCACAGATATCACAGCCCAGGTGATTGCTAAAACTCCCAGGTGTTTGCTAAAATACAATGTTATCTGTAAGCAACAAGCAGCTGTCATTGAGTTAACTGGGATTTTGGGGAACCTGCAGAGTAGCCATGCCTGCAGCTCAACACCACCTCAAAATCTCCAAATGAGTGCTGCAAAACTTCCAGACAGCAAAACCAGGGCAAGGAGAAGGTTGGCCAAAGAGGAGATGGCAGGCAAAGAAAATAGCAGTCTTACAAAACATCAATACTTGCAGAAAGTGCAGAATCAGTGGCAATGGATGGTTTAGGAAGCAATAGATGTTACCCTTGGATATTCCATTCCAAGACCTCTGTCAGCTGTAGCATTATGGCACATGAGAATTACTTGCCTAATTCATGATTCCTAAATGGTGAAACATTTCATTGTGTCTCCTCTTTAACAGGTCTTACCCCCAGCAACTACAACCCAGGGGAAAATATCAAAGAAGTAAGTAAATAACCATCTATCACTGAAACAAGAAAAATAAGACTAAACTACACAGAATTGTTGCCAAGAAATCATTTCAGATCAACAGACTTCACAAACAGTATAGACTAAAGTAGTATGCCACAGTGTTCTTGAAGCTGGAATCACTTGGCTGTTAGACAGGAGAGGGGGAAAAATGGGAAAGGAAAAAAAAAAGATATCAAGTAATCCAGATTAAAAAAGAAAAAAAAATGGACTGTTTAGAATTAAGTTGGGTTTGGTGGGGTTTTTTTGTTTGGTTGTTTTTTTTTTTTTCCCCTAGAAAAACAGCTCAGTAAAGGCCAATTCCCAGCTTCATCAGCCCAGGCACCATTTGCACCACCACCAGCCCCAGCACAGGTTACAGAGTATGATCAGCTCTGTTATGAACCATTATGTACATGGAGAGCATCATCCCTGTTCACTTCCTGCTGAATTAAACATAAATGCAGAAGACAGGGCTGAGTTTTAGTGGGACATGCAAAGCAGAGGTTACACTGGGCAGTCCCCTCCTTCCCCCAGTGAGAGCACAGGGCTGGGAGGGCAGGGAGGGTGGAGGATGTACTTTCCCACTGGGAACCACCCCCAGTAACCTCCCCAGTGCTGTTTGATTTCAGAATTTCTACAGGAACCATCCTCAAAATGCTTTCCTGGGCCGCCTCTTGACCAAGGACAGGAAACAGTACAAGAAACGTGGGAATCTTTCTGAGTGCTTCTGGAAATATTGTGTGTAAACAGGGAACTCCCTGACTGGCTGCATAATTTATACAGATGTCTGAAAACATGTATATAGAGCTGCTTGATTTAAAATGGGAATGAAGAAACACGAAGGCAGCGCCTAACTTTAGACTCTCTGCTACTTGGAAATGAATAAATTCTTGATGTTTTGCAATTATGTTGTGAGCAATGTAGTGATTTTTTTAGAGCTCAGCACAACAGGAAGGAAGTAATGGGAGGAAGAGACAAATACACAATGCAAAGAGAACTTGAGCAGGGGAAGGAAAATTCCCATGGGGTTCTGTGAAAACTCCCAGTAGAGCTCAACTGTGTCTAAGTCCAGAGGCAAGGGGACTTTCTCCTTTGTCACTGATGTAGATTGGGGTGCCAGGAAGAAGTTCAGCAGGTAAGGGATGGCAGCTTAACAATGCCCAGTCCCCCCCTGCCATCCCCAAAACCAATCAGCAATGTCAGATCAGGCATCTGCTCCCACTGCTGCTGGAGATGATTGTTTCTCTCTGTCACTTGTAAAAAAGACCCACAAATTATTTCTCTGCCCAGCCCTCAGCTCCCCATGGCAGGCTGCCTGTGCCCATGGGTTTGAGGAATTGTGTGATTATTATCAAGCACAGTATGGAAGGCAAACGTGGTTATCAATGTCAAGATTTTACACCCAGATTTGGACCATCAGTGGAGGCAGGAATGACAGACACCATGTGAAAGATTCCTGCACACACAGGTGCAGGAAGGTGATACATGGACAGAGATAATCTGGGTTTCCAGGGCAAGCTTCCTTGGACACTCAAGGTACCACTCACTGATAATGTTGTTGTATCTTGGCATGTAACATAAATAAAGGAGTGGACAAAACAAAAAGCCACAGAAAGCCTCTAGCCTGACTCCTCTACATGCAGAGTACCTCCAGATTCTCTCACTCCTGGGTAGCTTCTGATAGTAACTGCAAGAAATAAGAGCTAAACAGGCAGGAATTGTCTCTGGGAGATGCCATTTCTGATAATATCCACAAGCTGTCTGAGCTGTGAACCCCTGCTCAATACATACATTGCATAAACCCCACTCCAGTCAGGGCTCACAGAAAGCTTGAGATAAATACCTAACAGTGATCCACAGCTACATTGATCTCAAGAGCACACATCATAAATCTCTGACTGTGCTGTTTAAACAAAGCCTACAGGTTTAAAACAGCTTGCTCACTTCACATAAATTGTAAGACAGATGATGCCAGCTGTAACAGAGAAAAATGTCCTCAAAGTCAGAGCAGCAGGATGCCCTGTACAGCTATTTGAAATCTTTTAAACATTCATCCTTCTCTTACATAGTGGAGCAAGTCAGTGGCTCTCTGGAAATTACTCCTTTTCTGCTACCTCAGCCAACAAAACTTCTCAGAAAAGACTTGAAATTTATCTAAATGAATAATCAGCTAAGACAGACATAGACAGGGAGAAGTGTAGAGCCTAAAAAGACTGGGGGGGGGAAATATTTTCAAAAACTGCAAGCATAAAGCTAAATAAATAAAATCAGAGTGAAGAATAACAGAAAAGACATTGCAAGAATTAAAAAGTTCACTGGCCATCTACCTGAGAAAGGAAAGAAATGAAGAGCTGTCAGGTGCTGAAGATGGTGTCAAGACAAGGTAATTGATCTATAAATAGTGAAACCTTAGCTTTTAAAACTACAAAATACTTGGTAACATTTACAGCATCTAAAGAAGCAATACCAAATCAATTTATTATTCCAGCTAGGCCAGCTCACAGCAGCAGGGGCTGAGGGGAATTCAGCTAATTCTAATAGATCAGAATTTCATCAGAGCCTGAAACTTTGTCAGGCCCAGTCCTGAAAAGGAAGGAGCTCAGAGTGTCTTTGGACACCACTGGTAGCTCTCAAAGAGAACTGTTTGAGACACTGTGGAGCATCCAAGTGCTCCCTTCCCAAAGGACATTCCTGGCAGATGCCAGATAAACTCAGGCCCAGGTCCAAGAGCAGAGCCTGGCCAGGTGTGGCACAGGAGGGCTGTGGTATTTTCTGGGACCCCCATCGAAGGGAGGAAATGAATCTGACTCCATGTTCTTAGAAGGCTAATTTATTATTTTATGATCTGTATTATATTAAAGAATGCTATACTAAACTGTACTAAAGAATACAGAAAGGATACAGACAGAAGTTTAAAAGATAATAATGAAAACTCGTGATTCTCTCCAGAGCCTCAACACAGCTGGCTGTGATTGGTCATTAAGTAAAAACAATTCACCTGTTGGATAAAGAATCTCCAACCACATTCCAAAACAGCAAAACACAGGAGAAGCAAATGAGATAATATTGTTTTCCTTTTTCTCCGAGGCTTCTCAGCTTCCCAGGAGAGAAATCCTGGGCAAAGACATTTTTCATAAAATATGCCAGTGCCAGGAGGGCAAACTCCCCTTCTCCCCCATCCTGCTGTGACATCCAGCTCCTGCCAGCTTTCAGCTCAGAGCTTCCCCTCACTCCTGCAGGGCACAGACAGGGCTGGGACTGTCACAGAGAACTCTCAGACTGCAGCCAAGGTCTGGAAGGCAGGTTTGCCTTGCCATGGGAAGGTGTAGCTGGGGGAGTCAGCAGCAGCATTCTGAGCCCGTGGGCAGAGGGAGCAGGGGCCAAAGCAGAGCTGCAGCTGGGAGCTCCCAGGAATGTGTGATGGATACCCTGACAGGGACCAGGCTGCTCTGAAGCAAATCTACTACAGAAAACACAGACCCATTACTTCTGAGAATGGGATGATGAAGCATCTCAGGTCCAATTTCTCACCATCTGCCAAAAATACAGCAGTACATGGTGCAGGCTCACCTCTGACATCCACACAAATGTGTAACTGCAGGTTCTCAGCTGTGAGCCAGGACTTGAGCTGGCAGCAGGATGATTGCTACTGAGAATCAGAAATGTGGATAGGCTGAAAGAGCCCAGATCTCTGAAAAAAAAACCATAGATCCAACCCTGAACATTTTTCATTTCACAAGCCATTTCATTTATCCTCATTTTTTGAAATAGATAAAATTTGACTCACATTTTTAAGAATGCTTAAAATGACCAAATAACCCTTTAAAAAAATCAATAAACCCTAAGTAATGATACATCCAATGTTACTTTCAAGATGCCTGTATTTCAAGACACTGCATCACTTACCTCATCAGAAGCAGTTCAGTTATGTACTTTTCTAAGATTACTTCTTTCTTTTCCAATTTCAGTATGATGCTACTTTTGTTCTGTACCTTGTGCTCCCTGCAGTGATTTTGCCTTTCTCCTGCAGGCTTCTTTCAGCACTATCAATCATATCTCTCTGTTATGTCCCTTAAAGCAGAAAAAGATGAACAAATTGTTACTCTGCAATTAGTTAAGAACTTCCCTGCTCTATGAGACATGTTCATGAATTAAACCTATGATTTTTTTTCTCTGTACTTCCTCTAGAACAAAAATTTTTAGAAAAGTCACACAGACAGAAGCTTTAAGTCTTGCATGCCAAATCCCAGCAGTTTAGAAATACAGATACAATATTTCACACACAAAAAGTCCTTACCCATGTGGGATGCAGTCAGAAAACAAAGAGCATATCCTGGAGTTGGTAAGGTGGAGTGTGACTGAAAAAAACAAACAACTACAGAACCCCTCAACAAAACAGCATCAATGGCCACAACATGGCCATTTTCACTGTACCCCCAACCCATGTACAAGCAAAAAAGGTATTGAGGGTTCTGCTAAAAGTATATTTTCTACACATTGCCAAGAGCAAAATAAACACACATTTGAACAGTTGTTTGCAGCATATTTTTCAGGTTTATTTATAAAATCAGATGCTCCTTTAAAGTGTACAGTTAAAATCACAACTGTAAATTCAACCACAGCTGAATATTGTTTCAATAAAATACTCCTACCAACTGATGTAAAAATTCATTCAATTGTGATTCAAAACTGGATTCAGCTGGAAGATAAACTTACCAATACATTATTCATTCAGCAAGTATCTACCACACTGTAAAAATACATGAGGGTCCCTTCTGTTCATAGCAATGCCATGAAAATATCTGCACAACAACTCATCTTTTAAAAACATAATTCTACATTTATGAATACAACAACAACAACAAAAAAAAATCGCCAGTGAAATCCTCTGAGGGTTTCCAAACTGCTGACACCCCCACAGGGGGCAGTAACTGCATCAGTGCTGTACCAGCATGTTTTCCCTCTGACCACTAAATAAGTGATTTTTCCAAGCAGCTCTAAACTGTCTGCAACATTTTGCCAGGCAAAACAAAGCCACAGAAACAAAACAGCAGGTGCAAATCCAGCTGCAACACTCCCTCCACTGGCCTTTCTGATCAGAAGTGCATCTTGCTGTGATCACTCCAGCACACTACAGAGACTGAAAGATGAGTACAAGCTGAAGTAAAAACTGCCAGTTCCTGAAAACTTATGGAAATGAGGTCAAAGGCTTGATAAGGCATTTCATTGCAAGATGAAGTTGTGGTTCTAGCAGGGTAAAGAGTGCCTTGGGAAAGTTTGGGGTTTCTTTATCCTAAGGGGATAAAACCTGCTGATTTTGCAGCCAAGACTGTGATTTTTGGGCAAATAATTGTCTTATCATCACACAGGGCACTGATTGATCTGTTCATTCCTCTTACATTGTTCTCCTACACCATAATTTTTTCCATAACCCAGGAAATGTGCAGCCCCAGAGAAGGGATCCTGCACCTAAGATTTAGCCAGGATTACAAACTTGGAATTCAAATTCCTAGGCACATGAATTTTCATTATATATGGCCAGAGGGTCTGTGGTATTCACAGCAATTAAAAAACTCTCTGGGCTGTTGCTCAGTGATTCTACTGGGCACAAATTCACAGCAGCAGGTGGTACAAGAAGGGTTAACATCCTTAAACAAGAAACACAGGTAACATGATCAGGTTTCTACCTACAGAATCTTGATCACTTGTAGCAAAGACAGCACAGGATACAGCAAGTGAAGACTCCCAGATTTTACTCCTGAATTTGGAATAAACTGTGGGTATGCAGCTTTGTGTCTCTGCCTCTTTTTATACAGCTGGGATAATAACAGTCATCTTTTTGACATGTTCATGGACCTATGGATCAAAAGCATTATTCAAGTGTTAGGTACATATTGCCATTCTCCTGAACTGTCTCACTGTTTTACAAGAGATGACATAACATGTCTGCCTGCTAAGACATTGCAAATCAGCTCATTTTCATACTTGGGAAATGAACAAAACTTTCAAACTCAGGAAATAAAAATAATGTACACAAAAGAGTCTACTGTTATCATAACTTTCTTTCTGGCTTAGGGTTCCAAGCAATTTTGAAGGAGACAGCTGTCCTTACCTGAAATATTCAATTTAATCTATTTCACTAAATCTCAAAATGCATTGAAGCAATCATTTTAATTTAAGCACAGCTAAGTAGAATGAATTCTAGTGAATAAGTCTAATTTGACAGATAAGTTAATTAAGAAGCTTCCCAATCAAGAAAGAACCCTTACACAAAGTATCTGATCACGTTTTAGAGCAAATATTTTAGGCAGTGTGCTTATAAAGCAGATTAGCACGTTAGGAAAATGCTGTAAAAAGACTAGGAAAGGTGTAAGATATTGCCCACATCTTCCTACTTGAATACATGACCTGCTACATGTAAACACCTACTGAAGTCTCTTATTTCAAGAGGTGTTTGAAATTTGAACACAAGCAGTACTGAGGATGTGTGGACCTCTGCTGATTTACAACACGAGAAAAAAAACAAGCTGAAAACTCTGAAAGACAAAGAAACGCAGCTTAAGAATAAATAGAAACCAACAGGTATAAACAGAGCAGGCAAAAACACTGAAAAAAAACCCAAATCCAGAAAAAGAACTCTGCCTGAGTCAAATTAGCCTTGAAAACTCAAAATTCTGTAAAAATAACTTTCCTTAAAATAAACTTTAACAAGAAAGATTGTCACTGGATTGACTTTTACAAGTAAAGAAACCTTTAGATAAATATATTTTTCCTTCAATGACCTGCAGATCACAGTATTTTACTTGAAGCTTACCAGTAACTGAAATAAGAGAAATGAAAATATTTCACACAGCAGCAAAAGGACTACACAGAACAAAAGGGTAAATAACATGTTACATTCTTAAACTCTTTGCTGAGAAAGCTAAGGTGATTAATAACATCACAAGGAAAATCTGATTACATCCAGCCTTTGATAAACAGAGGGGAAATCAGACAAAATTTACAAGGTTTTCAGCCAAGCATGTCCTGTTTGAAGAGCACTTTGAGACAATAATAAGAACAAGTCCTTTTACATACTGGCAGTGGTTACCATGTTCTGAACTACAAACTCCTTTTGCATCCATGGATTTCAACAGCCAGAGATTCCATTACAATGAAAGAGGTTAAATCTTATGCAGGAAGTCAACAGTGCTAAGAAATAATGAATATGTGGTTTGATGCTCAAGTTTAGCTCCACAACATGTGAGTTTTGAAAGCAGAAATGAAATGAATTCTTTTTGGTTTTGGCATCACCACAACAAAAACAAATCAGAGAAACTGCTTAAATAATTTCCTATTTGTTATGTCTGGATTCAACTCCTCTAACCACTCAACAAGAAAACATTAAGATACAAACCCACCTTTTATCTTAGATTACATGTAACTACTTTAATTGATAACTACTTGCCTTGAGAGAGAAAATCTTCCATGGGTCTGTTTTTAAAAAGCAGAGCCTGTGGATTGATACTTTTGGGTTGGTTGGGGTTTTTTAATTGCTGTATGTAATTCAATCTCTGGTGTACTTGCAAACCAGTTATCCTTAATTAATTTATATATCTGTCTTGATAAACACAGCTTTAAAATCAAAAGCTGTAAAACAACTTGACTCCAAAACACACATCACAAAAACATAGGGAATAATTTGCTTTTTTCCACTTCAGTTTACTTCTTTTCAATGGGCACAAGCTGGCAAAAGGCATTTAATGTAGAATAACCCAGCCAGTTCCAGCTGCTCTTCAAAAAGCTCACTGGATTCTCAAACCAGCTACATCCATTTCAGAGCCTCAGAATATTTGGATCTTTAGTTTAGACCTTTAAATATTGAACAAAAATGAAGAGTACTGTAGCTGGGCTTCAATACATCCACCTTGCAGAGTAAACATGCTCTGATCAGTAGGTTCATCACCACAGGTTGTTAAACACTGCATCTTTTCACACTTACTTGCTAACTTCAAAAGAACAAACACCCAAACCAAAAAAATCTTTGTGTTTTGCTCATCATTGAGCAGTTAAAGGTTACAAACATAACCCATTCCATGAGGTCAGAAAGTGAAAGAGCCTCCCACTGAAAGATTGTCCTCAGAGTCATGCCAGGAGTGGAGGGGTGGAGGAGGGAGATGGAATTGCATGTGTGACTGCTCATGTTGGTAAGAGGCGGCCATGGAGATCATGGAGCAAAGCCAGAGGAGGGAACAGGGTGGCAATGGCACCCAGCAGTGGCACTGGCACAGGGCTGATGTCCTCAGTGTGGCAGGTCTGGAGGTGGCTCTCCCTTGTTCTCCATGCTGTCATCAGCAGCCTCACAGCTTCCTTCCCTGCTGTCACACGTAACACAGCCCTTTGGAAAGGAGCAAGAAATAGAAATTTAAACTCTTTTTATGAGTATATTTCAAAGGGTCAAATCCTATGGAATGATACATTGCAATCTCTTGAAACCTCTCACCAGCGGGGTGAGACCTCTCTAAAAGCAGAGATTAATTATACACCTGCCATTGACCTTGCTTCAGAGACCAGTTAATTTGGTTAGTGGAACATGCAGCTCTACCTTGGGAAAAAAAAGGCATGTGACTTTCTTCTTGAATTTCTTCTTTTGGAGAAATTTCTTCTGAAATGATAGACTTTATCATTCTCCTGAATGATAAGGTCCTCTTCTTGAATTTGAAGACCTTATCATTCAGCTTTATAAGCAAGCTCCTTATCGAAGATTTGGACTGCAGCCTGAACAGCAACAACACTGACTAACATAAACAGCTGAAATGCCTGAGTGCATTGATATTTTACTTGTTCTTGATATTGATATTTTCCTGTTCTTCTGTTGAGAAACTATGTTTCGATATTGTACTATTTTGTACAATATTGAAACAAACTCTCCAAACAGAAGTTCTGTATTTCTTGCTGCTGTCAGAAGCCTGGTTGTATTTGCACAATCACAATCTGCACTAGAAAACACAACTTCCTGCTTAGGAACAGTTTCAGAACCTTAGACAGAAAATAGTGATATTTGCATACCAATGCATTTCCGAACATCTGAGGTTATAAACATTCAACAGAATTTTCTACACAATCACTGGACCTAATTTTGCTATCTGAACCAAACACAGAGTTCTTAACTCGGTCCCCTCTGGGAGCCTCTCAGGAACCCTGGGCCAGTCCCGAGTCGGCAGACACCAGGGGGCAGCCCCGACACGGCCGAGAGCGGGGAGACACTCACTGTGTGTGCCCCGAGGGTATGAGGGCACCTGGGCTCGGGGGAGACACTGTGTGTGTGTGCCCTGAGGGTGCTGAGGGCACCTGGGCTGGGGGGAGACACTCTCTGTGTGTGCCCCGAGGGTGCTGAGGGCACCTGGGCTGGGGGGAGACACTCTCTGTGCCCTGAGGGTACTGAGGGCACCTGGGCTGGGGGGAGACACTCTCTGTGTGTGCCCCGAGGGTGCTGAGGGCACCTGGCCCAGAGGGGAGACACTCTCTGTGCCCCGAGGGTACTGAGGGCACCTGGGCTGGGGGCAGACACTCTCTGTGTGTGCCCTGAGGATGCTGAGGGCACCTGGGCTGGGGGGAGACACTGTCTGTGCCCCGAGGGTGCTGAGGGCACCTGGGCTGGAGGGGAGACACCCTCTGTGTGTGCCCCGAGGGTGCTGAGGGCACCTGGGCTGGGGGCAGACACTCTCTGTGTGTGCCCTGAGGATGCTGAGGGCACCTGGGCTGGGGGGAGACACTGTCTGTGCCCCGAGGGTGCTGAGGGCACCTGGGCTGGAGGGGAGACACCCTCTGTGTGTGCCCCGAGGGTACTGAGGGCACCTGGGCTGGGGGCAGACACTCTCTGTGTGTGCCCTGAGGATGCTGAGGGCACCTGGGCTGGGGGGAGACACTGTCTGTGCCCCGAGGGTGCTGAGGGCACCTGGGCTGGAGGGGAGACACCCTCTGTGTGTGCCCCGAGGGTGCTGAGGGCACCTGGGCTGGGGGGAGACACTCTCTGTGCCCCGAGGGTACTGAGGGCACCTGGGCTGGGGGGAGACACTCTCTGTGTGTGCCCCAAGGGTACTGAGGGCACCTGGGCTGGGGGCAGACACTCTGTGTGTGCCCCGAGGGTACTGAGGGCACCTGGGCTGGGGGCAGACACTCTCTGTGTGTGCCCCGAGGGTACTGAGGGCACCTGGGCTGGGCACCCATGCAGCACAAGAGACACCAGAGACATCGGTAGAAGATAAAGGGCCGACTCTTAGCAGGGTTAATCCAAGGTTTTATTGGGAGTCCCAAAGGAGCTCCTGCACCTCAGGGGCCCTCCTGCTGAGAGCCCCAGGAGATGTGCCAAGGTTACATTTAAAGGGAGGTGGAAACCAAACGTAGAGAACATTTTACCAACTAATAAGTGACCCTAAGGGATGGATACTGGGGGATGGACATTTAGGACAGTGTATGGGGCAAGGCTTGGGGGGCTGACCCCTGGCCTCTGGACAATCACTCGATGACTTGGACCAAAACTTCTGCATGGAGGGGATGGGATCTGAGTGATTGACAGAGAGCCAGGGTGGGGGTTTGGGGATGATCTCATCCCAGGAGAGGGATAAGACAGGTTAAGGGAGGGGGTACAGTTTGGGATAAACCATTTGGGAAAAATATGGGAGTACAAAACAAAACTACTTCAAAGTATTACAAAATATAAAAACACACTACAACACTTAACCACAACAGGACAAAAGTTATCAATGAGGTATTAGAGAAACAAAGACTAGTTTTCTAGTTTTGTTCCATAGCCAAGGACATACATGTCTCAGTTTTTCTTCTCTAAGAATAAATACCACATCTCAGAACACCACATTTCACAATCCCAGTCCAACATGCAGTACTAAAACAGACAAGAGATTTTTCTGGTACAGAAGTGCATTAACACAGCCTTAAAATTTTCTGTACAACTCAACACTGAAGCTCTAAGTCTTTGTGGGAATAGATCTGTCTTGCCATTCTCCATAGTACCTGGGAGCCCTTTAAACTGATTAAGACATTCTCTAACACACATCAAGGCAAACCAGAAGCAGTTTAGCAGAGTGCCCAAGAGTTGTACCAGCTAAAATAATGAAGTATAAGATTGAATGAATACACCTACAAAAAACTGGCTATTTTCTTACAATACACCTGGACCCTCCTCTGCGACTGAGCATTCTTCAGCTTCCTGAAAACATCTGATCTAATTTTTACTGATATCCCAGCATTACATGCTATTCAATTATAGCAACAATTTTATAAGAAAAAGAGCAAAGGACTTAATACCAAGAGAAAAAACCAACTCTAGATGCCTTACAGGAGATCATGGCACTGTAGGGTGGCCCTGGCTGGAAATGCCTGGGCTGGCCAAGGCAGGAGGGACCTGCAGCTCCTTTCCTCACCTGGGTGCTGATTTGCAGGGGCACAGTCTGGGTCCTGATCCACGAGTGCACCTCTGCAAGCTCCTTCTTCTGCCCATCTGTGAACCAAGGCTGCTGCTTCTGCATGACTGCCAGCTTCTCCAGATCCTGCTTTAGAACTTCCTCTTTGATTCTGCAGGGAAGAGACACCTGTGAGCACAGCTGTGCTACACAAGCAAGGCAGGCACTGATATTGTGAGAGTCTCTACACCACAATCCATGGCCGAAGCCCAGACAGCATCAGCTGCTGAAAGGGAACTGTACTTCATACCTTATTTGCTTTGTAAGGTTGCTTTCAACACTGGGCTCACATTCTGGGATTTGCTTGCTGTTGGTTTTGTTGGAAGTTTTTGGTAATGGTGTGGATTTTTTTTGTTTTATGGCTTTATGTGATGCTTTTAAAAATCTGGAATCCAATTACAAATTATATATATATATATAAAAGCTAATTACAAGCAACTTGCAAATAACCTGTAGTTTTACCCCTTTATGCATTCAAAGTACAGGACAATAATATTAATTGTCCTGTACCAATCCCATTAATACTTCAGCAAAAAAGATTACATGTTACCTTATTTTAATAGACAGGGGAATGTGAAAAAGGTAGACAAAAGTAAGCAAATAGCCAGGCCTAAACTGCACAAAAAAAATCTAAGACACCTTCTTGAAGTTTCATTGGTAGGTGTGCTGTTTCCACAGTCTCACTTTAATCCTATAGTTCCATGCACAATTCCAATCTACATGTCAGAAATTGTTGATGTTTTCCAACCTGTTTGGCATTTGGTAATTCATTAGAAATCTCTCAGGTGTGTGATCCATCTTCACCCAGGCTGACTCATGCTTCGATTTATAAGCTGTCCCTTTTTCTTCTGCTTCCTGATTCTCCTCTTCTTTGGAAGCTCCAGAAGAATAATTACTGGCAAAATACTTGCTGCTTTTCCCACTACCTGCTGAGAATGACCATTAAAAAAAAAAAAAAAAAGGCAGATGCCTGGAAAATCCCAGTAATTCAGCACAAGTACACCACCCCCAGTGAATTCTTGCAAGCTAATTCTGTAATACAAACACAGGTATTCCCCAATGATTGCTCTAGCAATTACTACCTATTGAGAATTCAAAGATAAAATGCATTGACTCAAATTATTCAAGATCTTCAAAGCTCTTTTCACTTTTCTCAAAATTAATTGGCTCAACTTCTCTGCTTCTGAGAGGTCCTGCTCTGGGCAGATTCGCCTTTGGCCAAGTAAGATGTAAAGTAGTATCTAATGCAGACAAAAGTGATAATGAGAAAAATGAAGAGTGACTTCCAGGTTAAAGGAACAGCTTCTTAGACTCACATTTCCAACTAGAGTGACTGAAACAAACTTGGCTTCAAGCACTGAAAGGTGATGAGAAGTAAAGGCCATGGATTTTCTTACATGGATTTCCCATCCCCACTACAGTATCCTGCTATTAATTCTATGTTAGCAACCCAACTAGCACCAAATACCTAAATCTTGGGCCTCCCTACCTGTGCCATGACCAGAAGTCTCGTTGAAGCTAGAGCCTAAAGAACCAGATAAAGCTGATCCACTGCCTGATGCTGCTGAGCCTGAACCCAACTGTGAGTCCTTGTACAACGAGCAGTCAGGAAATTCAAGAGCAGCAGTTTTACCATTATCTTCTGGATCATTATCCTGGAGACAAAAAGCAGATCCAACATATCCACAGAAGTTACATTTAAGTATGCAAAAGGAAACTCATGCAGTTATTGCATTTGTCACATGTTGACCAAGTTCTCCTATCAATTCAACAGGTTTGGAGGTTTTAGCTCTGAAAATGAGTGGTGGTTTAGAACTCAGGATAACACTCTTCATGGGTGAAAATCAACAAGCATCTGAACTCTAGTTTACTGGTTTCTGCTGTAGATCCTTCCCCAATTTGTCAGGATATTGTATGGATGCACAGAGTTAACAATTTCTGCTGACAAGAGAGGAGTCAGTTCCCTTCACATCCTGTTGGATGGCATGAAGCAGCCACACACATCAAGCAAAGGTGCACTACAGGGAAAATGGGAGTCTTCCCCTGATTCACTATGCGAAGCAACTGCTTCAGCAGCTCCAGGTACACCAGCTCCCCTTTCAGGACCCTACCCTGCAGTTTCAGCTGCTCCAGCCTTTCCAGCCCAATCTGGATTCAGGAGGCAACATTTTTTTCCTTGCCTGCAGAGCTCAGATTCCTGCCTCAGTTTACCGCGGAAGTTGGAGAGGCCTTTTCTATGCCCATGTATGGAAACCGACCCACACGGATCCCTGTTCTTCTTTCATTAGCTGCATCCCTGGGAGACAGAGGGAGTAATTAGAAAAATATCTTCCCTTTGTTTTGGTTCTCCACAGAGACTGTGGGACTGGGTGAAAAAGGATGCAAATTGCGCAGCACTAACCGAGTTCCACATGCATAAAAAGCCCCAAACCCCAAATTCTAGCTGACAGTTCCATTGAAAAGGCTGCTGCCAGAATGCTCAGCAGAAGCAGCTTGTGGCAGCCTAGACCAGAAGATCTCACATTTCTGTCATTTACTAAGTGCCCACACTGTACTGGTACAAGTTCCCATAAGCACAAGTATAAACTGCTTTCTCCACCTCCTGTGCTATTCATGACCTGCAGCCTACATAGCACAGCCAACAGAAAAAGCAGCTGACAAAATCTGTGTCCCTGACACACAGATCATCACCACTGGTTTGGTGACAGAACACTGTGAAAGTCACTTTCTCCTCTACCTGAAAAACCTTTGTTACTTACGTGTTTATCTTCTGCATGTGGCTTAACATCAGCACTAATGGAAAGCTCCATAGGTTTTGGCAGCTCTTCTTGAAGCAAATTCAGCTGAAGTGGGGAGCTGCTCCTTGAACTGCTCAGCAGCAGGGCCTGGTCACACTGGCCCTCTTGCTGGTCCTCCACAGATGAGTGAGGAGAGGCTGGAAAGGGCTGATCCACAGAGCATGGTGCTACAGGTGATGGAGCACAAGGAGGGGGTGCTGGAGGTAACGTGGTGCATGGATATGAAGAGGGGGGATAAACACACTGAGGGCCAGGGAGAAACACATGTTGAGGCATCTGAGCACACATGGGGAAACCCTGAAAAAATACAGCCATAAATGTGCCTATGTTTGGGGGATAAAAGACTGGGTATGACTGTGGTCCACAGCACAGCTGTGATGAGGACATGGACTGGGGTTGTGATGAGCGAAGGGCAAGCTGCTCTCCTCCAGAAGAGGCTGGAAAAGCAGACACTGGATTCAAATAGGCAGGAAATCCCACAGGAGGATGGACATTCAGACTGGAGGAGCTCAGATAGGACACTTCTGAGGGAGAGAACAACTGTTTCTGATTTGTTCTCTTCTCACATGGAAGACTATTTCTATTTTTACTAGAAGAGTGGCTATCTGAGCACTGTCTCTGAGGTTTCTGGCGCTTGAATTTTCCATGTTTTCCTTTTTTACAGTTAGCTGGGCTCATCTGCTTTGAAGGGGAATCACCTGAGGAAGAAAAATACACATATTCACTGAAATGAGAGAACCAGGAAAAAAGAGGAAAAAAAAGAAAAACAGCCAGATAAATGAGTATGGCTTAGCCAGAGAGCTGACTTTCCTCTGGATAATTCTTCCAGAAACCAGTGATGGATTTGCTGACATATCTACAGTATTTTTCTTCATGTCATCAATTTTCTTATCGATCACTTTGGCTTATCCCAATCAGATCTTTTACATTCTTTCAAGAGCAGGCAACAAACTACCTGGGATTTGCAGGCTTTATTGCAATAACTATCTGCTTTGTGAAAAGTCTAAGATAGCAAGACCCAAGACTGAGCAGACTTTCTGCGTGGGCAATGCTGCTATCAAATCTTGGCAATCCAAAGGAAGCATTCTGTAAGCAGCCACAATAAGACACTGACAATTATACAAAGGAGAACCAGACTTCATGGTCAGGTTGGTCTTTTTAAATCACCTAACAATTCTTTATTTCTCAAAGCTGCTGCCTACCTTGGCCATAGGAATGTCTGTTGTTACTTCCACTTCCTTGTTGAAGGTAAGTCCTAAACGGAGAGAGCAAGACCCTCTGTCTGAACTTGTCAACGTAGTTCTGCTCCTCCTTTTGAGTGTGGGCTGACAATGTCTCTTTTGTTAGCCCAACTGGCTTGAAGTCCTCAGGCAGCACTGTAAGACTCTGAGCATTCACAGGAGGCAGCTCAATTTGTTCACTTCCAACAGCAGCATCCTCCATTGTAGTCACTTCTTTGAAGGGGGAAGAAAACAAATCACTCTCTGCTCTGCCCTTCTGGTGTCAGCTACCACAAAACCCAGAGTGTTAAACAGAAAATCTCATCTGAGCTACTGAGCAAAGGCATGGGGAAAAACACCCTTTCAACTCAAATATAGTAAAACTAACATCAACTGAGCAAATTCCTTTGCATGGTCTGGAAAACTTCAAATTCACTTTGAAGTTAGAGGCATGTCTTTCTTCATATTTTCTTAGTAAAATAGCAGCTACATACTTTTTTTTTTTTTGCATCTTTCTGCATTAAAATGAAGTGACATTGGCCCCACAGTAATTTTTGAATATTTATCCTCAATGGCCAAAAGCACATTGTTGTGTTTCAGGCATATACAATGAAGTTCAAGGGGAAAGCAAACAGTGTAGTCTGTTAAAGCTATTTTACTAAAACACCATAAAAAACCTCCAGGCTCGAGTTTTTCTTCACAGCACCCTGAGAAGTACTTGAATATTTCACAATTCACAATCATTGAGGATGTATCTTAAATGAACAAAACTTTCTCACCGTGTACTTCAGGCTGGAAACATTGTGTAAATTGAAATATCAGTCAGTGTTTTGTGAGTGTGAACAGTACCTGATTCAGGGTGTGGGACATGCACTATAGTGCTGCTGTAGCTGCACTGGCTGGTGACAGATATGACACTTGGAGCCTTGTTGGACAGGGTCAGGTCTGCCAGAGGAGCTCCCACCATGCCTGAAGTTGTCTGGTCTTTCAGCGTCTCTTCCAGACCAGCAGATATTGGCGTGTGGGACTCAACTGCTGACAGCATAGCAGTATCTATTGGCAAATGACAAAGTTTCTACATGGAATTCCATTCCAAGCACTGTGCTCCCAATTCATCAAGTCTCACTGGTTCAGAAATAACCAGTAACTATGCAAACTATTAAATAAGACAGTTTTATATACTAAAAAAAGTATTTACATGCCAGTGCAATGTCAGCACATACTAAATGTGGCATAAACTGAGTGAGCAACAGAAGGTTCATTTAACAACAACAACAAACAAGAGTTCTTTTGATGCATTCAAAGACTTAACATTTTAGCTTATGTTTAACTGGGAGATCTAGGCAATTTAGGCAAATATTTACTAAATATTTACTAAAATACTGTTAGCAACACAACAGTTTGAAAAGTGGACAAACTCTGGAACACACAAAAGTGACATATAAAAAAATTCCAATCAGTTTTTGTGGTTCTAATATGATGGTCAGTACACTTTGTGTTACCTTCCAATGCCCTGACTTCCTGCTGACTTTGCTGGACTTGTTTGTCATCTTCTGAAGATGACGATGATGTATTTGCAGAAGATTTACATTTCCTTTTCAATGCTGGAATACTGCAGCTCTCTAGATATCTGAAATGAAAGCATATCACAGGAAGCTCTCTCTACTTTGGGGGGTGTTTTTCTCCATTTGGAGAGACAAACATTTGAACAATCCAAACTGGAGATCCAGAGGTTGTTAACTAGTATTTTAAATTCACTGCAGGAAGTGCTGGACACGTATCTGCTTTCCAAGGAGTATTTTAAATAAAATCTATCACTCTTTGAAGGGGGAAAAAAAAGAAAAAAGAAAGAAGATTACATTATCCACTGGGTTAAGAAATACTGACATTTTATAAATTATATCAACTTTCTGTTTTATATGGATGTTCTCACAGTGTGTAATGAGAAGACACAGACATATTAGGATCATCAAAATTCACTTAAATTCATATTGCACCAATGACAGATGTCAACAAATAGTTACAAACAGAATCTTAGGTCCTAAACTTTTCATTACTGTGTAATTCAGATTGGGCAATCCAACCCAATGCTCAGAGAGGCAGAAAACTTTACAAACAATCCCAAATTTATCTCACAACTCAGATGCCAGTTTAAGGCCAATGCAAACTGCTTGGATATTTACTTTCTACCAATTAATCTTAAACTTGTATCACTAAAATTTTTCATAGTTTCATACCTGATGATACTATCAACACAATTGATCTGCTGATAGGAAGGAACATGTGGAGTCTTCTTTGGATCATCATAAAATGCATTGCCTGGTTCTGTGCCATCCCCTCTCAGAGTCTGAAGAAAACAGGAAGCAGGGTGCCTCTTCCCTGGAACAGAGAAAGCCTTTAAATATTCCTGTCAAGGGCATCTAAACACTACCCTCACACAGATATATATATATATATTTATTTATTTTTATATATATATACACACACACACACACAGAGGTAACTATTGGAATCCACATAATGATACAAGGACCTGTGGCCTATGACAGCATAGCTCCCATTATGAAGTTATTCTGCATTTTTATCTCTATTTATATGTTTTGAGGCACAGGAAGAAGAGGGAGAAAGATGCCTGAAAAAAGCCAACCCCCCCCCCCCTTAAACATCCATTCAAAAAAGCAAACACAAAGAAAACAGCATATAAAACCCCCTGCATTTAAGTTGCAAATAAAGCCACAATTAACATTACTCTTCTTTCAATTTATACATCACAGAATCCAACCCATTATTTAACAGTAATTCACAATTTTGTAGACCATGAATACACTGGCCAGAGTCCTATTAATATTGACAGTACAGTCCTCTAGGACAACACCAGCAGTTAACTTTACCAGAGAGTATCACAGAGCAGAATGCTTTAATACAGATTCCTTTGATATTTGAGGGAACATCCAGGTTTCTCTATACATTTGTGCTACATACAAACTGCTAATTATGTGCATTAATATAACATTAAGCCTCAGTAACTAAATCCCTGCTTCAGTGGGAAGTAAGGCCATATTGTCCAGCCCATGATCGTTTCTAGGAGCTCACATATGAGTAACCAAGGGGAGCTTCTACACTACTTGCTACAAGCACATGTGCATTTTCACTAGAAAATATTAAAGTATAAAAAAGAAGTTTGTTAACCTAGAAAGAGACAGATATGTTCCTCCACATTTCAAGGAGGAGTTAAAAAGTTATTGCATCTGCTGAGGTTATTTTTAGAGATGTGTTGGGGGGAGGGTGGGGAGCTTATGTCTGGGTTTTAAACAAAACAAACCTCGTGTCTAAGCCATGCTAAAAAAGGCTATCTAAAGTTCTCCAGTGTAACACCAGGTAGCCAAACTCATGGCTACAGATCTACAGGAGTTCATGTTACCTTAAGGATCATAACTACATTAACTTACCCCCCAAAACTTCTGAGCCCACAGCCTGCTCATTTGCATTCTGTGGCTTGCTCCTTGATGCAATGTACAGCTGCTGCCCCAGGTTCTTTATTCTGTTGACATCTGCACAAACTTGTTGCAATGTCATCTTGAGACACACAAAAAATGCAAAGTCAGAATAAAATGAGCACAAAGAGGCCACAGGAGCTGACTTGGGTATTTGTATTCTTCAAATTGAAAGGGAGCAGACTATCAACCTAAGCCTGGTATCTATCGGTATTTGTAAGCTTAATTAATCCAATTATCATGGTTAATTTAAGCAAATTAACTATGATAAAGCTCAAACAGCCTCAGCATTTGAATGTTTTAATACCCATGCCAAGCACTGAACGTGAGAATAAGCTGATGACTTATTCATCAGGAGCCTCACAAGGAAATAAGGTATTTGCAATGCTTGTTTTAGGACAGCACTACTTCCACTCTCTTCCACAGTAGTGAGCAAAATTAAGAGCAAAACCCAAAAGCCAGCACTCTGTAATTAACCAATTTAGCCTGAACATGGCTTTATTCTTCCCATGTCAGTAAAATTCATGATGAGAATTTTACATGTACACAGTAAACATTTTAATTTTTACAGGTGTAGTTTCACTATTCTGCAGGCAGTGACACATTTAGACTTACTGGTTCCTGTGTTTCCTCTGCACAGTTCCCATTGGAGTCACTTGAAGATGCTATGCTGATGTAGTGCTCATAAGAACCACTGCTTCCAAGACTTCCATAACCACTGGAAACATTGCTGTGAACTGGCTGTATGAGAGGAAAAAAAATTTAAAAATCATCCTCTGAGAGAACAAAGTGAAGGAAACAACATACTTTGCAACACAGACCTTCAAATAAACAAAGACAATCAAGTGAAAAGTCAGTATCTGTCTGGGCTCTACCACTTGCTTATGAAGAATTCTTACCATGTTTCAAACTGTTTCAAGATGCAGATTTAACTTTCAACATAAAGACTTGGCAAAAAAGTTAAACTGATTTTTTTTTTTGTAATGAGGTGGGCCTGCATTTATGTAGAAATTTCCTTTCAGACCTCTTAAAAGACCATCCTCAAAACAGCCCACTAATCAGACTCAAGTTTCTTTAGCCTTCACTTAAAAGGCCAGCCTGTGTTCTGAAATTCTTTTGCCTTCTTTACCTGCAGAAGCAGTTTGTAAATTTGTCCTTGCAATTCTCTTATCTCTTTCTCCACGCTGCTGGTTTCTTTACTTCTTGGGGCAAAGACATCTTCATTCAGAGGGCTTCTGGAGAGAGCCAACAGCATTTCACTGTTCATTTTCATTTGATGAAGAAAAGATAGCTACAAACACTTAGAACAGATTCTTAATTGATTTTTGATTATTTTGACTGTTCTGCTGAGTCAACACAGAGGAATGTCATCTGTCCCCAGAGCTGCTCTGAGCAGGGAAGCTCCAAGGAAGCCAATACAGCAGCAGAAACACCAGTTAAAGCTGACATCACCCCTCTGTCTCCTTCACTCAGAAGGCAAACTCATACCCTGTAAAATCTTGTATAAAAGATCACTTTGCAAAGTCAGAAGGCCATTCACAAAAGCCATTTTCTCTAAGAGAAATCAGGTAAGAAGGCAGACAATCACATTTTCAAATTTCCTGAAAACTTAGGAGAAACATCAGAAAAAATAACTTATATGTTCAATACTAAATGCATTTTAAAAAGATATTGCTTGGTAAATATTTAAATGCTGTATCAAGTAAATATGCCAAAAGGCGGCCAATTATTGGGTTTTTCTGGCGAGCATGAATTAATTTTCGATAATTATTTGTTAAAGTGATTAATTTTATGCTGCTTTTTAGCTTTGACTCATCTAAAACTGGCACTTTAATTTGGACATCAACTATATGCAAAAACCTGCTAAAATAAAAAGGTAGCTTTGCCTTTGACTTCAAAGTAATTCACTTATTTTCACACTTAAACAAGACTAATGCTGTTCTAAAGGAATGGTGTGAAGACAGATGCAAGGCTGTTGTCACATCAGCAAGAGCAAATTATGTCCCTAGTTCAGTACTTAGACTGTTTTATTTTGCAGAGTAATCAATGAAAAGTTCTTTATTTGATCAATTCCACAACTGACTTACGTGCGGACTTTGTGGCGGCCAATGATGAACACAACTTTCCTGCTCCAAGGATTCACAAAACTGGACCAGCTGGTGTCCAGTATGACATAATCCCCATTTTGAGTACAAAATCTAATAGGTAAATGCTCAAAAGGGGGCTGGCCAGCAAATTTCAGTACTGGAAGAAAAACATAATCAAGAAAGAAGGTTTAGCTTACATTGTGACAGTAGTGCAAGCACAAACATGACTGGGGTTCTTAGAATTTTGGGATTGAATTCACTTTGATCTCAAACTGACTGCATGAGTTAATTAGTTAATTTTTATCTAGATTGCAGATCAGTCACATGTCAAGCAACATGATAAAGGAATGACAAAGAATCATAAAACCAACAGAAATTCCTCTAAAAGCAGCTCTTACTTTTCCGGTGAATAGTGATCATCAAAGGACGATCTTCCGGGTGCAAATACATCAGTATGGATGTTCCAATTAAATCCTGAGGTAAGTAACCCAACAAAGGCACTGCTCTGAAAGCCAGACATGATCACAGGTTATAAGAACATTTTGACTATTCCCATCCTTAACCCTTTGCTGATCAGTGAAGTGCCCATGCACAATCTACAGTGAAATCAACTAAAGCACCAGAACATTTCCCAACCCATCCCATAATCCTGCACTGTAATACTGACACATAAATACCAATGACAAACATTTCTGTGCCTGGAGATTTAACAGATATTCACATTTGCAGGCAGTTTTGTTTACATGCCATGGGAAAAGAAATGTATCTTGAAGACAATGGGTCATAGGCACATTATCAGTAATTATGCTCATTTTCCACTGTTGATGCTACCACAGCTCCCTATTGCCCTGGATAAGGAAAAGTGATTGCAGTTCTGTTTAATATGTGTTTTAAACTAACAAAAGAGATTACATCTGTGGAGTGTGAAATGCTTTCCATGAGTGGACTAACACAAAGGTGTTTGGTTTCATTACATATTGCCAGCTGCACAGTACAACTACTTTACTTGGGTCTCCAGCTGCATCACTTAATTATTTTTTCTACCTCTCCATAAATACCTCACAGGTCTTAAAAACTCAAATCTCTCACCTGTCATCTATGTCCAGAAAAACACATCCAGGGGTGTGTGTGGTGGTGAATATTCTTTTATCCATAGGAATTCGAGGAGCTAATAGAAACAAAATATGCACTAAGACAGAAAACTTGGGCATTTACTGGTTCCTAAACTTTATAATTGTTTGCTGCTTTCTAACCAGTAACTCATAGAAACATTACATATTTTTAGGTACTACAGACTTCTCCCAAAAATAAAAATAACAAGTAGAAGTGAAATGCTTTGGAGCCTGGCAAAGGCAGCACAGATATTCTGGATTTGCATGCATGCACACACAAGCTACAACTTACACAGGTGAGACTACCCAAGCACAGGCTCTAAACAAAGGAAAAAGACTTTCATACACTGCATTTTTCTGTTAGCTTGGATATTTTTCCTACTGGAAGCTCCTGACTTGCCTTCATATCCAGAGTGGATTTTCTCAGCCAAAGCCAAGCAGCAGGACTCTGCATCCACATGGACAGAAGTGCACACGTGCACCAAGTATGGGGTGATTCTGAAGGGGTAACAACGTGCTTCTTGTTCTTGATCCTTCCCACCCCTGAGGAAAAGCAAAAGGGATTAACACCATGCTTTCCAGGCTCTCATACTGTGTGCCAGGGTTAGAGCCCTGCCCAGAGAAGTTATGCTGAGCACAAACCCAAATAATCAGCTCCTGTGCACACTCCTTTGAGATCCAAGGGCAACACACTCAGCAACACTGAAGTCAAGTAGATGTTTTGTCTCCAACACTTACATTCAGAGACTGTTTAGAAATATTCCTATTCTAATGGTTAAAGATTACCTTTTAATTCCCAGGTCTATCTACAAAACCCACTCATTCAGTTTTGTGCTCTCCTTCAAGCTAAACAGTTCTTTTTCTGCTTGTTGTTTATTCTGTACCATTTTTAGGAAAAAAGAAATTCAATGATCTGTCTCCTTCAAGGTTAGTTTCCATAAAGCTATGTAAGAAAGATGCTCCAGACTTGGTGCATTGTTGTTCTTTGATATCTTCCATAAGAATTTGTCTTCCTAGAATGTTTTTGAACTGCAGCAGCACACAACATTCTTGATGACATCTTAACCACAGCTTTGCAACAGCTGTGGTAACAATTTGCACTTTCTATTGCAAGTGCTTTTCCACCTGTTATAATTTCAATATTGTACCCAGCTCTTACAGAAAGAACTGAGTTACATTTTTGAAGATTATCATTTACACTGAAAGTTACTTTCTTATTGCACACTTAGTTTTCTAAAATGTTTCTAGAGAGAAGCAAGTAAAGCGAGTGTCATAAAAACTACTTCTGACACTTCTGTCTTTGGGAAAACAAAAGATACAAATGGAAATTGGATACAGCAGAAGTCTAACTCATAAAAAACCATTTTCTCACTTAAGCCTAGAGTGTGTGCTTGTGAAAAAATATTTTTACTCATAAAGCCAACATAATCAAAAAGATCTGTTACATAAGGGAAGCAGAGACAGATGTTGTACAAAATCATGGAGAAAAACTGTTATAAAATGTTTATATATCCAAGGAACAGCTCCCTAACAATGCTATCTGTCCTGCTATATTCATTTCAGGTACCCTTACACAATTCAAGAGACAAAGGTGGTTTAAGAGCTAATGTTGTTGAAACACATGAATGAATCAATGATCAACTGAAAGATGGAGTAAGTGTCCTATCTGCTCAGAAGCAAACAGTTCTTACTGAAATCCAGAGATCACCTGAGTCTGGGACAGAACTGCACTGAAGATTGAAAGCCAATCTCAATTTTTTTCCTTTTTTAGCTCTAAGATTAGTCAGGTACTAAGCAACAAACAGCATTCACAGCAAGTCAGGCTTCACAAGCCTCAGGAGTCAGGCTTCACAGTGGGACTTAGGTGACTTGAGTTCCCATTAAGGCTTCTGCCCCAATCTCTCAGCAATCTTAATCTCAAAACACTTTTTGCCTCCACTCTCAAACAGTAAAAGGGGGGGTGGAGGGGCAGCAATTTTTCACAAGACCATTCTCCTGCATGGCAGTACTTAAGGAAACCAATAGGTCCAGGAGAAAAACGTATAAACAGTTTTCCTTCTGTCCCAGTGCAGGTTTATGCATCACTCTGGGCAAGATGGTCAAAATGTTCTACTGGATGACAACATTAACCACAGAAAGCCCATTTTGTAATGGAGTTTCATGAGCTCACACTGGTCAGCTATAACAATAGAACAGTTTCTGCTAGTACTGTACCCCTTGTCAGCCTTCACAAAAATAAAATTGTAACAATGCACTCACCTGATCCTGCAGAAAAAGGATTTCACTTGGGCATATTCATATGGAGAAGCTAATAAGATGAACACATTGGAAGTATCAGTTAATACCCTTAAAAAGGTCACACCTCTCAGAACTGTGTTAAACTCTGCATTCTCCAGACTTTCTGAGCAAGACTGAAGTTTCACAACCTACTCTTTATTAGCTACTGAATTGTCTGTTCAACAGTCTGCTCCCACCTCAAATGTTATCTCTCCTTTCTCTAAGAGTGAGAGTCCACTCACTCTTAGAGAAATCACTGACCTGGAACTAAATTCACAGGAAATGTATATTAAAAAAAAAAAAGGAAACAAACAAATCAACCAACCAATCAACACACCAAAAAAAAAAACTTTCTGCAGTGCATCACTGGGAAAAGGAAAGGTGCTCTCTCCTGGCTTTATGAGCCAAGTACCAAAACTATATACAGGCAAGAAAGCCACAACTCCACTGGGGTGCCACTGCTCTGCTGGGTAGGCACATCACTGGCATCCAAGTTGTGGAATCCCTGGCATTCAAAACCTCCAGATGTCTCAGATTCTTTGATACCAAGGACTTTGGACTTCTCAGAACTGATGCCAGAACAGTCCCATGCCAAGGTGGGCCAAAGACACAGCCTTGGCTTGCAAGCTACATTTGAACTGCTCACAAATAACACAGGACTCAAAAGTCTCAGTTTAGACACATCCAGCACTAAATAGCAAATCAGCTTAAAACTTGGGTTTGATGAGCTGTGAGTGGACCATAAACACAAAGCACCTAAGCAACCATGAAGTGTAGATTAAACAACTTTAAGCTCACAATCAGACTTATTTTCTTTTCAAAAATCAGCAGTATTTGGAATGAGTAAGATGATACATGAAACAATGCAGTATGTGCCTTTTATTTACCCCAAGTAAGAGTTAAGTCTTCAGGAGATTAGCTAGGACTGGTCCCACAGCCACTCCAGTTCTCAAAGTGAAAAGGAACAAATGAGGCTGATGCACATTGGTAGCACAAGCATCTAAAATAACTACTCTGCCCTCATTCTGCAAAGACAGGAAGACACACAGAGCATTTACAAGCATTGCCATGTCCCACCTGTTTGACTTTCCATGTTCCAAAGGGGCAGGTGAGACTGGTCAGTGTGAGTGTAGAACACACTGACATCCTGAGGGACAAGCAGCTCCACAAACCGGGAGGAGTCCAACACTTTCTTCTTACAGTTCAGAATAGAGGCTGCCTGCTCAGAAATGTGCACTATGCGTCCAGAGAGCAAAGAAAATACAGCCACAAACGTGTCCTGGAAACCAAACATTAAAGGCAATCATTGCCTGAAACACAGCAGTGAAAATGTAAGGATAAAAAGGAAAACAACCCCAAAACAAACAAACCTACCAAGCCCAAAGCACCACACACCACAACCCCAAAGGTTCAAAGCTATGTTGGGTAGTGTGTGATCCACTAAACTCTCCAGTGCTGCAGCAGTGTACTCAAGATTTACAAATGCTAATAAGACTGCATTAGTCTCCTCAAAACAGATTAATGCTTGTCTTTGCTCTGAATGACTGCTTATCACTCCACACACTCCTCCACAAATTTCAGAGGATTCACCACAATTCCACACACAAAAACATTCTGAGAGCTTTCCAATATTTTTTTGTATTTTTGATACATCATCCAACAGTACTGAATTTCAAGAAACACTTCTTTGTAAAGCAGAGTCAGAAAGCATAACATCTATTGCAAAACATGAAAAAAATTAAATGCAGAGTACAAATAGAAACAAAAAGTCCCTCAGAAATATGAATCTGATTGGTTTTAAATCCTTCTCTGTCTCAAGAGATTACTCTGCTGTAAATGAATTCTCAAACAGCTATTTGTTGCTTCTGGCCAAAAAAAAAAAAATTAGTATTTCTGCACTCACTATTGTGGGGTACTGACACAGCAGAGATAAGATGTAATCTTGATTTATCTCAAAAAACTTGAAGGTCTGTCTGGGTAAAATTTAAAGGCCTTTCAATTTTACACATTGTATTTCTACAGAACAATGTTAGGAGACTATATTTAGTGAAATTGAATGAACTCCTTGAGTGTGCCTGAATTCTTACAGTGTTTTTTGGAGTGTGTTCAGATGCAACTGCCACCAGCTCTTCTATGCTGTATGTCACCACATCTGCCTGAAACACTCTTCGGTCATTCAGAGCCTGGAAAAAGTCATTGTTTGCTAATTGGAAAAAAAAAAAAAAACAAACAGAAAAAGCAAAACAAACACAAGGAAGTCAGTAAGGAGACTACTTTGAAAATATTTCTTACAGCCCTTGTACTTTTGTCATCTTTTTGGTGAAGTCCAAGGTGGGATGAGAAGGTCTGTGTAGTGACAAAGGGAAAAGGAATACTGATTATACTACTGGAGTAACCTCGTTTTGTTACAGAATACAAGCATGAAGAAGCAGTACAATTTTAGCTACTTAGTTCTGTGGGAAAACACAAACTAACCAATAACTTTTCAAAGTAGGATGGGAATATCATTTTCTTAATATACATAAAAAGTTACTACAAGTCCCTCTTAGCTATGGGACTCTGAAGAAAAGAAAAGCAGTAGAGGGTATCTCAACAGAAGAGATAACACTGTTGCTTAACAACAAAAAAAAAAACTGGCAACAAAGCCACAGTGCTTCAGAAAGTCACCTGTTTGCAGGATAACCGGAATGCATTCTTTTAATCCTACTTGTTGCCAGACACATCTATGCAAACCATGCTGCTGCTGTCCAGGTTTTCTCCACACGTACCTTGGACCTGCTGGACACACTGCAAGGCGTAGTTGAGAGCACTGATGGTGCTGGGCTTGTTAGAACTCCTTTTCTCCTCAGGCAAACACCTTTTCATTTCTTGGATCATCATCATCATATCTCTGTGAGACTGGCTCCAATTCAGCTGCTCGCTGTGAAACACAGGTTAAACTTCACCAGAGAACTCTGGTGTCGATTTTTTTACTACTACCCAATTAAAATTACTCTCTAAATCAACATTTTATGGGAATGGCTGCAGAGTCATGTAACATCCAGGAATGTCCTAATGCTCATTCACTAAATTTTCTGCTATATCTTTCTCACTTCCTTGCAATTGAAGTTTTTCTCCTCTACCTTCCTCTTTCCCAACTCCAGTGTCATGGATGGCAAAGTCACATTGAAACCACTCAGCTTGTTAAGATGCCTAGCAACTAAAAAGAAGATGATGTTTACTCTGGATTTTCTAAATAACACAGGTATTAAAATAATTAATAAATGCTGATTCTTGATCTCTCTAAGGTTTTTGAGCCTTGAAGGCTGTCCCTGGTTATAAGCATCTCAAGGAACCATGAGGTCCTCAAAATACACCTGATGCAAAGATTTCATGCCTCGTGACTTCAGAGTCTTCGTCATACTTTGTAACTGTTGACTTCAACAGCTGCAGAACGGTTAACAGATAAAATCTCCCTCTCCTTACATTCACTAATTTCACGGACTAAAAGACAAGCAGTGAATATCCTCAAATCACAGATTCTAATCCTACAGATGAGATACGAATCCCATTTTTTTAGTAACTCATTTCCAGTAGACAGTATCATTAGTACCGTACTCTTACTATAGAAATCATTACATAAGTGTAAGTATTGCGTGGTAACTTCACAAGCCTGTCCAACGCTGCATACATTAGAGCTCTTTAACTCTTTTTTAGATTAAAAAAATTAATTACTGAATTTCCGAACTCTCACGAAAAATGTTATTTCAGTAATAACAGTAATTCTGTTTTGGTACTGCTAAACAGACTTTAGCTGAAGTACACATCCAAGCTCCCCGAGGGTCGCTGACGGCTTAGCCGCTCCCAGGAGGCGGCACAGCTCACCGGAGCCCGAGCAGCTCCCGCTCACCGCACCTGCCCACGGCCCGTGACCGCCGAGCCCCGCAGCCACCGGGCCCGAGCAGCGCCCGGCCCCCGCTCCGCACGCCGAGCACCCACCCCCGCTCTCTGCCCGGGTACCTGTTGGTTTTCTTGCTGCCGGACTCGGGGCTGTGCAGCTCGGTCCCGCCGGGGCCGCTTCCCGCGCACGCCGCGCACCGAGCGCCCGCAGCCCCCCCGGGCGCCGCCGCCGCCTCCCGGCCGGCCCCAGCCCAGGCTCGGGCCGCGCCGTGCTCCGCGCTGCCGCCTCGGCGCTCGCTCGCGTCCATCGCGGATCCGCTGAGCGCCACAGCACGGGGGGCATCGGCTGCCGCGGCACCGGGGCACGGCCGGACCCTCGGCCTGCGCTGCAGGCAGAGCACGCGCCGCCTCACGGGACGGTGGGAGGAGCGGCGCCCCCCCCGCCGCTCCCCACCGAGCCGAGTGGGCACCGGGGCCGGCTCCGCGCTCCCGCGCTGCTCCCCGCCGCGCGCCCCCTCAGCTCGCAGCTGCCCAGCGCCAAAGGGCCCGGCGGGCCTCCGCTTCGCCTTCCCGCCCCTCCGAGGCCGCGCCTCTCCCGCCGACCCCGGGCTGTGCCCGCTCCGGGCCGGGAGCGCCCTGAGGGGCCGCGCCCCTGCCCCGCGCCGTTACGTAACGCGGCGCACGCGGCGGCCCCGCTCCCACACACCCGCGCCACGTGCGCCGCGCCCCGCGGACAGAGGAGGAGGCGGAGGCGGGGTCGGAGCCGCTTTATTGGAGGAGACCGCGCGCGGGGGGCGGGGCCAGCGCGGGCGGAGGCGCCGCCCCGCCCCTCACGCGGCGCCGCACGCGGCCCCCGTGCGCGCGCATGCCCCGCCGCCACGTGCGGCACCCGCCCCGCCCCTGGGCGTGGTCGGGGCGAGGGGCGGGGGCGAGGGGCGGGGCCCGGGCCACGGAGGCGCCGTGAGCTGTGCTGGTTAGTAATTAATGACAGGAGTGTCTTAAGGCCACCAGTAAAGTTAGTTAACGTCTCGATAATCAAAATAGGTTTGCTTTAAACAGCAGTAAACGGACTGAGAAGGCAGCAGGTTTGAAGTGGAGAGGCTGAAGTAGATTCCCAAAGGCACCTTCAGTTGAATTGAGTTTCTTCTTGTAATTCATGAATACGCACTCCAGACTACAATGAGAAGAAAGAGGATGGATGATGTCCTTCAGCCCCTCACCATACCAGTCCTGCCTTTTACGAATTTGAGATAATAAAGATAAATCCCTCTTAAATCCCTTAAATCTAAGAATTTGCCTGTGTTGGTTTTCTAAGTTGTATCGCTGATTTCAGTGGTTACTACTGTGTTTGTTACTGTTACAGCACAAACTTAAAAACTTTGTCTTCCCTTTAAACCCTTGGCAATTACGAGGACTTCAAAGACTGAACCATTCCATCCCTGGCTCTCCACCCTAACCCAACATTAGTCTCATTTCACCAGCAGCCAAACCTCTACTCAAAGGCTCCCTGGTACAGCAGTGCGCTCTTAACTGCCACAAAAAAGCAGGAAGCCAAGGCAGATGATAACAGCTCTCAGACAAGGATGGAGTGTGGAATCTCATGTTACACTTCTGCAGCTGTAAAATAAACCCAGGGCTGTTCCTGGTTTCCAAGCCCTTGCTGTTTTCACTTTCACCTTTGTCACCCTCAGGCATCATTGAGATTCCAGTACTGGGGCTCCCACGTTATCACAGTTTGCCACTCACTGCATGCAATTGCTTTTAAATCCATCACTGCTATTTCAAATTCATGTTGGATATATTTCCATCTGAGTATTCTGCCTTTGCTTAAACTGTACCAGTCAACAAATTAACACTATCCATTCCAAATCTAGAGAAAAATCCCTATTTTGGTCAAACTTACCAATAATGATGATGATGATAATGACAACAACACCTATCAATATTGCCCACATCTGTGAAAAAAAAAGACACACAACACTTACTACACCAAGTGCCCCTCAGGGAACAGGAAAACAGCCCCTGCAAGGGACTTTCATCACTCTTTGTCAGATCTAACGTGGCAAGCAAAGGTTCTTGAGTCAGCAAGCTCAATCCACTACTAGCACTCAGAGATGGCAGGCCATGCACACAGGCACACAGAGCAATAAGGGTTTCTCCACAAAAAGCTTGTCCCAGGTGAATGCACAAGCTGTTCTGTTACTCACCAAAGATGATTCCAACCTTTGGCAACAGCTACAAGTACAGGAGTCTGAGTGAGCTTCTTCCACTTTCTAATACTCCCCACACATTAATTCAAGCTATGCATTTTTAGCCTTTTCTTCTTGTTTCTCAAGATTAATGACATGCTTCCCCTCTGGCCATTATCAGACAAGACCCTGCCTAGGGCAGCACAGCCAGTAACACAGCTGCTTGTTACTTTAATGCCATGCTTTAAAAACTAGATGCTGTGGCTTCAAAACCATTGCCTAAACACCTTCTGCCTTTTGAGACACGAACTGTGAGAGTGTTCCAGGCACAGTGCAGGCAGTCCAGCCAAGGTTACCTTGCAGTTCTTCCACCAGTACTTCCTCTTCAGCTTGGCTGCGCTGGTCTCGAACTGGGAGGCTCCTGCTTGCAGAGCATCAGCTCGGTCATCCAGCTCGGACAGCTTCTGATCCCGCTCCAGAACCTTGTCCACGTTCACCCTCATGATGTCAACAACCTGCAGCAGTTCAGTGCTTACAGTGAGTGACCACACAGTGCAACACAGCCACAGACAGCTCCACAAGGTACTCAGTGTTTTCTCAGAAGCAGGAGCTATTATCTGTTAGTATATGCAGCCATAACCTTAAAGAAAACTATGAGATCCACCTGTGGCTAGAAGCCCTGAATGCCTACTTTAAAAAGTCAGTTGTGGGGGTCCCAGTTGTGGGTTTCTCTGGGTCTGGATTGAAGGCCCTTGGGACAGGAGTTCATGTTCACACTCAGGTGTTTATTATTTCTTATCAGTAAAACAGTCTCACTGCTGGGAGTTCTGCAGCTTTTCATTAGAAGGCACAAAATGGCCACAATCTCTTGGTACAAGGGCTTTTCAGACTAAACTATCCAATTAAGAGCTGACACCTGGATTATTTCCCCTTTTAACTCAGTAACTGATCCCAAAGAGCTGCAATGCAGACTTTTCTGCCCAATTACAAAATGCCACCCAAACCCATGGAGAAGGAGGAAGAAGAAGCATGAAGAAGAAACCCAGGATGACACCCTGTGCCCTCCATCTTGCTGCCATCCACAACACACTAAAAACCCCAAAACCTCAATTTCTCACCCAGTGACACACCTGCACTGCTCTCTAGAATCTATTTCACACTTTTGTGGGTTCCAGTCTATCTTGAAGTCTGGGAAACTTTCTCCATGGATGAGGGTCAGAGTCAGTGCTGCCCTGGGGGTCAGGGCACCCCAGAGCAGACACAGAAATATTCCCAATGCTCTGGGTTTGCACAGTCAGTGGTGCTGGCATGCCTTCAAACCTGGGAAAGACTTCCTGACTTGCTTCAGAAGGAGTTGAAGAATATAAACATGATGGTAAACCATGTCAAGAAATACTTGCCAGCCAGCCTGGTTTTTGGACTCCACAAAAATCACATTTGGTAGCCAGCTCTCATGGCTACTGATTAGAAAAAAGCTTGTTCTCTGTAAACAAAGGTTTTTGTCTTTACTTATGCCAAATCCTCAAGCACCAAGACTGCAGCTGATATTTGCACACTGGGAACCTCTCTTTGCTTCCCCTTCATATAATGAAGGGAAAACTGCTTTGGAAAAAAAATATCCCTTTTAATTGCACATGTTTCCTTCAGGAAGAGATTGACACTGCTACCAGACCAGACTTTTACCTCATCTACTTGGTGCTGGGTTTGCTGAAGCCGGCGATTGCTGCCAGCAGCCATGTTTGAGCTCCCAGGGACATTGGCCGACCTGCAGCAAAGAAAGGCATCATTACACACCTGACAGTCCTGAAAACTGGGAACTTGTATCCTTGTAATAAATACAGGGCAGTTTCTTACTGGAGAAATGGTGTTTTAGCAGCTGACAGTGGGTGCAAGTCATACAGTGTCCAAAAGATCTTGCCAACAAATTGCCTGCTGTGCTAAGAGGCAGCAGTGGCTTTGTAATGAGGCAGGGACAGCTCCAACAACGCTCCAGAGGCCTCAAAGAGTGAGCAGTTTGGGCTCAGGGGTGTTCCTCTTTCCCATATGAACACAAATACTAAGTTTCAAGCAATAGTAGTTTACAAAAAATTAAATACAAAAACTTAATACTTATTATAACTATGTGATTTTCCAGCGATGCTTCTCTATTCTTTTGAAATGGTTGATATGGAGCAAGAGAAAGCACCAGAAGGAAAAAGTATTTGGAAAATACAACATGTACCTTTGGTCAGCTTTGAATTCATAACAGAGTTGTTTTTACCATCTTTATAATGGATGAAAGAGCTTCTGCACATACTCCTCATTACCTTTTCACCAGGCCAGGTTTTTAACGTGTATCTCTAGAACTATCTGCACTCATTTCCCTTTTCCATGTTCTTAGTTCTTTTACATCAGAAGCTTGTTTAGTTTATCCTGGTACTCCAAACAGTCAAGTCCGACTATTTCCTGTACTTACACATTTGGACATTGACTTTTAACTTGCCCGTAATGAGTGCAGGCACAAGGCGGGAGCCAGGGCAAGGCTCGGACCGGCGCTGTACAGCAGTGTCACTGCTTTGGTGCCACCCTTCGGTGCCGGTCCCAGGTGAACAGGCTCGGAAATGACAGCGCTTCCTGCGAGCTTGCAAACACAGCAACGCCCGGTGCGCTGCAGGCGCTGTCCCGGCAGGGCGGGCCCTGCCCTCAGAGGCGCCCGGGGCCGCGGGACAGCCGGGCCTGCGCAGCCCGGGCCAGCGCCCGCTCCCGGCCCGAGCGGCGCCTCAGGCGGGGCGGCCCAAGAACGGCCGGGCCGGGCCGGGCCGGGCCTCGCCTTCGCCGTGTCCGTCCCTCCCGGAACCCCCGCCCGCGGGCCGGGCCGGACCGGGCCCTGCTCCCGCCGCCCCGGGCCCGCCCCGCTCCCCAGACCCCCCGCTCGCCCCGCACTCACATCCTGGCGGAGGGACGAGAACGGGGCCGCGGCGGCAGCGCCCGGGCGGGTCCAGCGGGAACTGCGCGCGGCGCCCCGCGCTGACGAGTCACGGGGCGGGCCCCGGGCGGGCTCAGGGCGGGATTGGAACCGGACGATGGGCGAGGACCGGGCCCGGGGCGGGCTCAGGGCGAGATTAGGACCGGGACGATGGGCGAGGGCCGGGCCCGGGGCGCGGGGCGGGGCCTGGGGCGGGGCCGTGTCCCCGCAGGCCGCGCTGTGGCCGCTGGGGGGCGCTGTGCCGGCCCTGCCCGCTCCGGACGCTGACGAGAACGGGAACGGAGAGAGCGGCCGGGCACGGACACAAGGACACACGGGCACGGGGACGGACAGACACGGACACAGACATGGAGACACAGACAGACATGGACACACAGCCACACAGTGACAGGGGCACGGACACACAGACATGGGCACATCCACTCGGACACACAGCCACAGCCACGTGCATTCCGTGCTGTTGTCACTCGTGTCCGTGCAGCGCACGAGGGGGGCCGGGGGTGTCCTTGTCCCTGTCCTTTGTCCCCTGCCCCGCCTCCATGGCCGCCCGGCGGGATCCCCGCTCTTCCTGCCCGGGTCCCGGCGGGCCCGGAGCCGCACGGTGCTGTCGGTGACCGGAGCAGCCCCAGTCACACCCGGGGCTCGGTGCTGTCGGTGACCGGAGCAGCCCCGGTCACACCCGGGGCTCGGTGCTGTCGGTGACCGGAGCAGCCCCGGTCACACCCGGGGCTCGGTGCTGCTGGCAGCGCTCCCGTAGGAGCCCCGGGGCTGCTCCGCCAGGGAACACCGGCCTCCGCTGGGAGGGAGGCACTGCCGGCCTTTGCACCAAGTGTTCTGAGTTATCTTTTCTTTTTTTCCCCTCATTAAACTTTATCTCACCCCAGGCATTTTTTTCCCTCATGTTTGGTCTTCCAGTTCTCTCCCGCCACGCCCCTGGGATAAGGGAGGAGGTGCCTTCCTTCAGGACTGGGTCAACCTGCCTCGATGGTGAATAACCCAGCAATTAACAGCCATGTGAGATGGAAAAATGGGAGCAATTTGGAGAGTTAAATGCTGATTTATTCTAAAAGAGAAACATAATTAAACTTTCTCTGCAGTCAAGAAGAAACTCTCTTATTGAAGTCTCGAATTCAGTTGTGGAGCTGGGTTTTGGAAGAGCTTACTCATAATGGTACTAACACAGTCCCTGATAGACCAGATTAATTAATTTAAGCTGCTTTCAGGTTTTGCCTGCTGGCCTGGTACAAGTTTTGCTCTCGAGGGCCGGTTCATAAATAACATGTAGAAGTAACATATAAGTTCATCAGTAACAGATTTGATTAGTGCAATAGTTATTGTGTCTCAGTTAATTGTATCATTAAATGTAACCTCTCAGGTTTCTGCATCAGCAGCCCTCCTGAATTCTGCCGCTTGACTCTGCTTTCTGCACATTGCAGGATTGAGCATTTTGATTCCAGCTTTATACGGTTTCTCACAAAATACCCTGGAAGTGATTGCCCACTAAAGAGGAATTGCAAACAAAGCTCTGAGGGCTGCACCTGCTCACAGGAAAGCTCTGGACTGTCACATCATAACCCCAAAGAAATCAGATGCAATATTCTTACAAGGTCCTGTAGAGCACAAACTTTTTTTTTTTTTTTGTGGTTCCTTAGAGTGACTACAGCAATACTTTGTTCTCAAAGTAGGATGGAAGAGATGTGTTCAGAAGAAGAGACGTGTTCAGAAGAAGGCACACACTTTGTATGGGGAAATTTTCTTTTTTAATTTACAGCAGAAAGAATATAAAGCATTCAGAAAACATTTTCCATATTTTAAGGGCAATTCAAAACATTTTGCATGGTTCCAGCAGCTGAGTTCTTCAACAGATCCATTGATTCAGTGATGCTTTACATGCACAGTTACAAAAATAAAACTTACAAAAGAGAAGACATCTATACTAGTTTTACATGCAAGTCTTGGGGACCCCCCATTGGGCACCAGCTATTGTGTGGAACTGCCATAAGCGTGCAACCAGAGAGGGGGTTCATGTTATATTCTGTATTTCTTTCACACAGTATTACTGCTGTCGAATGTGTTTCACAAAGGAGCGATTCTATTATCAGAAGACAGAAGATCTGGCTCCTGGCACTTGGGAATTTGAATTTTCCTAGAAAGCTGCACTTACTTATATCTTAGGTGAAAATGTTAAGTTCCACAACCAAGAAGAGGGTTCGAAGGAATCACTTCACTGCGGGGGAGTGCTGCTCCCTGCCCAGTGACACACACTGAAGGGTTTCTGCCCGACACAACAAAGCACTTGGGAGCTGGGCTGGCTCCGAGCATGCCAGGAGTCCTGGAGCTGTGCTGCAGAACTGCCTGCGTGCTCCACAGCCAGCACAGCCTTAAACGTTTGGCTGAAGCAGGATCTAGGTTAGTAGATACACCACCAGGCCCATGGATCTGGAAGAGTAAATTTGAAATAGCTCTGTATATTACTGAATGGTTTTCTGTAAAGACGAGGAGTTGAAACATTTCCACTGAGGTCACTACTCTTGTTAGGAACAGATCAATTCTATATTGTCACGTATTGGTTAATGGGTGCAATATTTCGGTTTCCAAATGTCAAGAGTTCTTCCAGTACTAATACAGAGCATTTCCAATTCATTCCAAAGGAGATTCTTCAGCTTCTCCTGTTCTGTTTTGGCATGAGAGGAAAATTTAATGGTTAAGGTTCCAATTGCAGACAGTAAATCAGGCCACGAGGCTGCCCACAGGCACAGTGTGAGCGCCAGGCCATTTGTTTTGCTTTTTTCCCTTTTTTTTTTTAAATTGAATCAGGTCATAAAGCAGCAGTTCAGAAATGTACAAGAGAATTCTGATAATGAGCTATAGCACATCTACTGTAATTCAATGCTGGCAGTGAAAAGAAGTAATTAAAAACAGGTACAATTATAGAAAAGGCACCAAGAGCACTGACCCCAGTTTTTTTGCCACAATCTTTGTTTTTACTCTTCTTTTAAAGACACCAGTTTCAAAGCTTCCTATGTGTGAATATTTTTTGGCTTCACAACAAGCCTTGCGTTTAAACATTGCAGTTGGTGGCCGGGATCAAGCAAGAACAACTATTCCAAAACTAACAATCTCAAATTTACACAAGTTCATTCAGAAATTTTAAACTGCCACGAGCGAGACAAACAGACAGGAGCAGTTTCTGATCTCAGACACATGTACGTGACCCACAAGTAATGACACGGACTTCAGGAGTTTCTTCCCTTACATTCCTGTGTAATGAAGATCAGAACTGGTTCCCATTGTTGAGAATCTGTGACAGTTTTAAATTAGTAGCTCAATTTAAAAAAAATCTAATTTCTTTGGCTCCTCACTATGTGGAAATAGCAATATACCATGACACCCCTACAGGATCAGTTTGCATCTTTTTTTTTTAAGTTTTACTTAATTTTTTAAAATTTTTTGTGCAATTTTTATTACATTTTCTGACTTCCAGCAGGAGATATGAAAATGTGAAACATATTTTCTACTTTCGTACTATTTATTTATTTTTTTTCATTTTATGTTCATTCTAAGTGTTCTTTATTGGAGTGAGTGTATGGTGTTAAGCTAGATACGGTTTTTGTACTCTTATGATTATCTGCTTTGCAAAAGTAACTTAATTTTCTTAAGCAATATTAGCATTCACATTACTTGGCACCATTGGCAAAAAAAAAAAAGAAAAAAAAAAAAGACGGGGGTAAAAAAAAAAGAAGGAAGGAATACATAAATTAAACCCAACTGAACCAAACTCCTGGTAGCCAAAATCAAATGTAAACATATCCTTTTTTTCTTTTTTTTTTTTTTTTAAAGTAATGTTGCTCTGCCTTTTTTTTCCTAAGTCTAAATACAGTAGCTCTTTTTTGCCATTTAGTCATGCTTTAGCAAAAATGTTCTTCTAAAGAACATTTAAAATAAAGTTTCTTATAGTGAAATAAAGTTTTTGTTTCATTTTACAGACCATAGCCACTAATGCTTTGCTTTGTTCATTTCTTTTTCTTGAGTTCATGCACATATCTCTTTAATATATACAATATGTACAAACAATACATCCACACTCTTCTCGTTCATTCAGACAAAACTATACAAATAATAATTTTATCTTGCCAAGTTATTGACCCTTTGTGAATAAAATATTTAGTAATTAATCAATATATTCCCTTTCAAATATTTTTTTCTCATTTTCCATTTCTACCTTCTATATATACAGAAACTGCCCAGATTTTGATGAAGTAGCCAAAATAAGAAATTTACTGGCCAGAATGCAGCACCACTGATCTTTAGGTGGCATAAAATGTCCAGGCAACATATGTACGTGACTCTGCAAAATGACAAGAGGTTTGACAAGTACATAAGAGAAAAAGCTACATGTTTTACAAATTATTTGAGAACTTAATTAAAACAATAGTACATGAAGGTAAGGCTAGAAAATAAAGTGCTGAATATGAGAGAAAGTACATGACAGTTGATATGTTTGCAGGTTCTAGTAAAAATACAAAAAAAAAAAAAAGTGTAAAACTTGCTTAAGCTGCTCTCTCCATTCCTCATGCAATACCCGTGTCTCTCATCCACCAAACCCCTCCTGTAAGTTCCCACGGGATGTATTAAAAACCTGCAGATTTAAAAAGTTGCATTAAGTGTGCTGTAGAGGTTTAAATAAAACACAAAGGACAGGAGTGCGAAGGAAATGAGGATGCATGGACCCAATAAAGATGTACTGATCTAAGCCCCTCCACTGAGACTCTCAAAGCTTCAGTTTCTTGGAGATGACTGACAGGTGCAGGAACAGCATTCTTGTGTTGCTTGTGCATTCCCACCTTTTCTGAACAATATTTTTGGTATAATATTTGTACAGTTCCACATGTTGTTTAATACAGCCCTATATGAAAAGGATAATTAATTAATCGCTTCTTCCTTCCTCCTCGGAGAATGAAGCAACTCACGATTTCCTCCTGGTGTCTTGTTTTCCCCACGATCCAACAGAAGATTGAGTTCCAAGATGTCTTGCTGAACAAATTAAAAGTTGTCCATGAAAGTGCAAATGCAATGACCAAAACATTACTGTTAAAATCCTGCAGCTGGTATTTCCAGAACTGCAGTGGGTATTTTTGTTGTTGTTGCATGTCTCTGCTAAAAACAGAAAATGAAAACAGTCTGAAAAGCAATGTCACATTGCTACGGGATGCTGCTGCGTATCTTCAAGTTCCTTGGCCTTTTTCAATTCTTTCACTCTGAAAAAACAAAGAGGAGCTATGTAACACTTCTACTACAAATCTCTTGAAGACAGAACAATCAAAATGATTCATCACTGCCGTGCAGAAGAGGCAGCTCCCAGAGACACGAGAGGAAGGCAACACCTTCCCAACACCATAAACAGCTGGAAGTGCAAGAACAGGCCACTGGGGATCCCAGACAAAAACCTCTGGGGAGACACACTTGGTTCCACTGCTTTTCCCCAGTACTGGGATTAATTCTGGTGTCAGCCTGGTCCCTTGGGGTTCCCTGGACTGCTGGTCCCTGCCTGACCCTGCAGCTGCTCACAGCAAAGGGGTGACCTTTGTTCAGTGCTGCTCCTTTTCTCCACTCAGTGCTCAGGCAGGGGAAAATCCCTCTGTCCAGCTTGGAAAGGAAGCCTGGAGTCTACAGAGAACCTCACATGAGGAAGTGCTCATGTACAAGCACAAGAACCAGTATGGGTGTGAAGAAAGGCATTTTGTTTCTTAAGTTCTCCAGCTGCTGTGCCCCTGTTTATCAAGCTGTTGGCAGCATGCTGTGTGCTGTTCCAGCAGTGCAGGATGCTGTGTGCCAAGGGAGATGAACCTGCAGTGTGGAAGTCACTCCTTCTAGATGTGGCCAGTTCTCAGCTTTCCCAAATGCATGCCATAATTACCTCCTCTAACTCATCAACACAAGAACTAAACCATCATTGAAAGCTGAAAGAATTAAAAATTCAATTAAAGGTTGAAAAGAAGGGAATAATTTCAATCCCATCAAGTGGAACAGAGCTCTGCACTGGAGCTGGGGCAGCAGGAATCCTTCTGCTCAGGCTGAGAGCCTGGCTGTGTGCAGTGAAAGCAGCCAGACCAAATCCAAAGGCATTTTCCTGTGCTGCCCCAAAGGTGCCCAGCTGTGCTTGGGCTGGCCCTGCCTCCCCTTGCAAGCAATTCCTCTGCACTGAGATCCCTTTGCCACCTGCCTCCACGTGTCTTCCCTCTGCTCCTGCAAGGGGAAGTCCCCTGCAAAAGGAGCAGATTACAGCAAAAATAATAGAAAAGGTGATTTAGCTAAGCCTGTACAGGCTCAAGTGCTCATGTGATGCTGCAAAAACTTGAAAGGACAAGTAACAAAGGTTTAGTACAAAAAACAGTGTCAGAGATGCAAGTCTGTGTAAGGCAACCAGCTACAAGTGAAAGAATGTAACAAATCCCAAGTAAATAAAAGTAAAAAAACACATCAGGAGAGCTGAGCAGCAGCAGTGACAGTTTGTAGCTACTGTGCACAGACTCACACCCACATATCTTTTGGCTCTTGCACCAGCCTGCTAATTAAGGATAGAATGAAGGCTATAAATTGATCTCTATAAATACACCTCCATCTCACCATTTTATTTATTCATTTTTCTGCATGTACTATTAGTCAGAAGCACAGTGAAAAGGGAGCTGGCTGCATTTACCTCTGTTTTAGCTGACTCAAAGGCTCTGGCACTCAAATGCATTCTCAGTATTTGTGAAATGTGGCCAACAGGGGTCAAATCAGACTAACCTGTCTGCAGGTTAGACCTTTGTTAATTATTCTAATTCTTTTGGAGAATATCATGTATGGAAGGAAAGACAGAGGGCTCTGCTAGGCAAATGCACCCAGTGGGTGTGTTCAGGGTCTGAAGGCACTGATATTCCTGAGATCCAAGCCCAGCAGAGCAGCCCAGCAGGTGCCAAGCAGTGCTCTGGTCCCAGGCTAAGGGAGGGACAGGGCAGCAACAGCACCAGGGGCTCTCGGCTCTTGCCTGGACAGTGCCACGCTGAGATTGTTCTGTACAGAAAAATCTCCTTTGGGAAGATTTTGGCTCTACACAGGCTGGGGTCTAAAAGAGCCTGCTGACATTAAGAGGCTCCAGCACGGCACAGAAGGCAGCACAAGCCTCTAAGTTTGTTCTCTAAGAGTTCTAAGATCACTGGGGTTCTTCATGCTGGGTACAGCCAGATCCCCTTTTCATTGCAGGAAACACAGGAGGGCTGACACAGTAAGCCAAAACAGTGACAAATGACAAATTACTCATCTCCAGTATATCTAGTTTTATTTTCTTGGGGCAGAAAAGCAGCCTCTCCCTTGAATTTTTAATTAATATTTCTAGTAGTGCAGCATTTAGAAGCAGGAAAGCCAGAATCCCTGGTGCTGTGCTAGAAAAGATGTTGTGCCTCTGTGCAAGGGACAATTTTTAAAGCTTAGATTAGCTGTGTTTAAGGTACCACCAATTAATGCATGATTTGCAGTGCAACTTCCAAGTGTTTTCTGTTGCACCTCAGTACTGTAATGTAAAATTAACCTGTTATTACAGATCTCTCACTGAGAACATGCACATTGAGTAAGCTGGTGGCTCTTAGTGAGACATGCTATTCCTTACTTCAGCACTTCACATGCAAGGGCTACACTAACAAAGCACTTCCACTGAAGAATGCAAGACATGCTTTGCTGCAAACTTCAACCTACAGCATGCAATATCTGCACTGGTGCACAACTATTGCATCTGTTTGCCTGGAACACACATGCCAACAGAAGTTAATTACTGCAGCACTCAGCATTTGCACTAAAACAGCTCCTGGTTCAGAAACAGAGAATCACAGAATCATAGAATGTAAAGGGTTGGAAGGGACCTTAAAATCTTGTAGCCCCAACTCCCCTGCCATGGGCAGGGACACCTTCCACTCTCCCAGGGTGCTCAAGGCCATATCCAACCTGGCCTTGAACACATCCAGGGATGGGGCAGCCACAGCTTCTCTGGGTAACTTATTGCAGTGTCTCATAATCCTCACAGGAAAAAAAAAAATTCTTAATATCTCAACTAAAATCCCCTGTCACCCTAGTTTTTTAAGATTTTCTAAACCTTCTGATGTTGACATTCTTGTAGTGAACTTTCTCACACCCTTTCTGTAAATAACTCATTGTTTTGCATTCCTTTATAGAAGAAGAGTTGATAGACTGTTAGTTTGACCAGTGTCATTGGAGAGGTGGCACTGTCACCCTCCAATCCGCTGTCACTTTTAGAAAACTATAAATGTTAGAGTCAGAAAATAAACTTCCCTTTTTTCCTTGACCTTGAAAACAGCAATGGGTGCTTGTGTTCTTTCGTGTCCTATAGTGACAATCTCCCTCTTTCAATTTGTATCAGGTACTCCTCACCCTATCACTACAGTTCTGGATGAAAAGTCCCTTTTCAGGTTCCCTGTGGCATCCTCCACACACTGGAAGGTGCTGTGAGGTCTCCACACAACCTTTTCTTCTCCAGGCTGAGCAGCCCCAATTTTCTCAGCCTGTCTTTGTAGGAGAGGTGCTCCAGTCCTCTCTTATCAACTTCACAGCATTCTTTGGACTTGCTCCAACAGTTCCATGTCCTTCTCTTGTTGGGGACACCAGAACTGTGTGCAGGTCTGACAAGAGCAGAGTAGAGGGTGAGCATCCCCTCCTCCCCTGCTGGCCATGCTCCTTTGGGTGCAGTCCAGGACACAAATGGTTTCTGGGCTGGGAGCACTCAGTGCCAGCTCAGGGGGAGTTTCTCATCAACCATTTCCCAAGTTTTTCTCCACAAGGCTGTTTTCAATCACTTCTCCACCCAGCCTGTCTGTGTGTGTGACTGCCCAGACCCAGGTGCAGGACCTTGCCCTTGACTCTGCTCCTGAGGTTCACACAGCCCCACCTCTCCAGCCTGCCCAGGTCCCTCTGGATCCAGCCCTTCCCTCCCACACAGCTCAGGGGTGTCAGCAAACTCACTGAGGGTGCCCTCAATCCCCTGGCCATGGCACTGACCAAGATGTTGAACAGTATCAGCCCCACTATGCCCCCACTCCTCACTGGCCTCCACCTGGACCATAAACCCCTGACCACAGCTCTCTGCACGTGGCCAACCAGCCAGTTCTTCATCCACCCACTGGTCCATCCTCAAAACCACATTCCCCCAATTTAGAGACAGGGATGTCACATGGGGTAGAGTCAAACACTTTGCATTTGCAACACTTTCCTTGGTCAGGTGGGATTTACATCATTTACATGCAGGTGTAATAATTACTGCTGAAAAACACAGACACAAAACAGTACAGAATTTCCCTAAAGGTATAAACTGAAATCTGCCACAGGTACATTACTGAAAGATGCTATTTAGGATGTAATGGCTTAAAACAAACCCTGCATTCCATAGCATTTACACATTTAGGCCTCAAGATGATAACCACCCAAATTCACTAAGCTACCATAGTTTTTTAAATTATCTAACCATATTTTTTAATTTATCTACCATATTTTTTAAAATTATCTAACAAAATTTTTTGCAATTGTCTCTTTGTTCAATGAAATAGTGTGTGTGTCCCACTGCAGGTGGGAGTGCAGGTAGGTACTGTGAGTCCTTTATTCCATTAACACACTGCCTGGTAGATATGGAAACTTGCAGTCTGCAGCTCTCAGTCTCTCCTCCTCTCTCCAGAGCTGGCCCTGGGATGCCAGGGAAGTTCTTCCTTCTCCTTGGCTCATCATGGGCTCTGCAGCAGGCACAGACAAATAAACTGAAATACCTCCAAATGGTACCAAAAATGGAACCAGGCCAGAGTGGCACTGGGAAGTTCTGAGGTGTTACTGTGAACACCATGCTGCTTCCTCAAACCATGATAAACAGGAGGTGCCAGTGTACGCACCAAGGTAATCATTATCTGAAATGCTTTGTCAAGAGAACCTAAAAATAATTGTCTTCAACCATTTCTTTCTTGGATAGCCTGCACTGCAGCCTTTCCTGTGTCTTAGAAGTTCTTTCAGTCTTTTCTTAACTCTTCTTGAGTTCCTCACTCAGTGGCATTTGATTTAATTACAACAACAGCAGGGACTGGTATTCCTCTTCATTAATACCCAGTGTAACAAACCCTCAAAATTTTCAACTGCAGTTAAAAAATACAGGTTGACCAGGGAAGAATTTTGGACAAATTAGGACCCTTGAGAATAGAAATCCTGTAAGTGCTGCTAGGAGAGATTTTAAGTGAACAATATAGCACTGCCTTCATGCTACAAGGCAATCTTCTTTGGGTAACATTTTTCCAGTCTTAAACTGAGGCAGGGAAGAGAACCAAAGTGTAGCATTTGCAGTTACAAGCATTAATAAACTGCTGCAAGGAAAAGAACACTACTGGGATTTACAGAATTGAACAGCAGAAAGAATGTTCTTAGAGAAGATGTTTCAACCCAGTTTGGTAGATTTGCAGTGAGATTATTTTTTTAAACAACAGAGGAAACGAGGGCAATGGAAGTGACAGCAGCAGGCCAGGTGCTGCTGGATGGTTGCAAACCTCTCCAGGAGTCTACAAGCTCTGTCACACTGGTTTGGATCACTTCTGGGAGAGCTGAATGAGGGCTGGAGTCAGAACAGCTCAAGTGATGCCCAGAATGGAAAACAGACCCTGACTTTTGCAGGTCTCCAAACAAAAAGCACCATCCTATGCCAGCAGCTCTGAAACCATGCACAAAACTGGGTTTTGACTGTACAGCTGATTTTGCACTGGGGTAAAGCCTTGAACAAACACCTCCCCAAATAACATTCTCCAGATGGTAAGCATTTCTAAGGCACAAAGTTATTCCCTCTGCAAGAGCTGAAGAGCAGATGGAAAGGAAAAGCACGTGCAATAGAGATGACCTGAGGTGTCTGAAATCACAGCCGTGATGCTGACATACACAAAGGGAAGAGAAGATGATTTCAAACATGAGCTTTGAACCCTGGCTCTTGGGAGATAATCCTGGTTCCCAAACTGCTCCAGCCAGCCAAAGTTTCTGCCCCTCACACCATGTGGCTCACTTGGACAGTGTACAGGGGGTGCATCACCATGTGCTGAAGCAATGTAATAAGCAACAGCCCCAGCAAGTGGCAGCTCCTCTCCCCATGTCCTCTCCAGTCCTGGACAGGCTCTCAGCAGATGAACCAGCCCTACTCAGAGAAGGTCACAGCAAAGGATGGCTCCATGGGTCAAGCATAACACAAAGCTGCTCCACCAGAGTGACTCTGTAATGCCCAGCCAGGGAAATGCTGAATGAGTCCAAATGCTGAAGATCAGTTCACAGGACAGGGTGCAAGAGCCAGAGAAGGCTGACTGGTGAGTTACCTGTTGCTCTGAGAGCTGAAATGGCCTGTGGGATATTTAAGACAAGGGAGATCTTGCCTTTTTCCAGATACCTCATTTAGGCAGCAAAACAGAAAAGACAGAAAGGCCCAATAAGAACGAGACCCCAGAGCATGCAGTCTGCAATTCAATACACACATCTGAGCTCCAAACACATTCAGCCCCTGCAAGAGGTAAATGAAAAAAGAAATTACTTTGAAAACTTCTGTTGCAGGTACAGTGATGCATATCCCAGTATGGCATTTTCACACATTGTCCTGGTCCCAAACAAACAGGACTTTCCTACCCCTTGAAATGTTCCCCTATTCTCCATCTTACTAAGACAGGCAAGAAACCAGGAACCTCAATGCAATGTCTGCTGCACTGCACAGATTAAAACCACATTAAAATTACAAGCCCTAGATGCACTGCACAGGAGTAGGAAAAGGTTTCTTGCTAAAATGCCAAAAGAGGGAAGAGTATGCAGAGAACAACAAAACACAGCAGATGTTGTTTATTCAGGTATGAAATGCAGCTGTACTTACCAGAGAAATTACTTCAGATGCTACACACTTAACTCCCCAAAACTGGAGAGCAGCATTTAATTAAACTGTGAGAACATGGTGGGGCAAAGGGGCTTATTTGTACATGAAAGGCGAATGAAGGCAGGTTTTATTACTCATTATTATGGGTAACAAGTGCATTTGTTCTGCCCCAGAGAGGACAGAAGCTTTGCTGTAGGCAGAAGGTGCTTTGAGATGGGAAAGACTCACTCACTCCTTGTGATCTCATCCAGATCATCTCCTGCCAAGAGCAGGGCAGAGAGGGTCACACTGCAGGCAGCTGTGCAGTTTGTTCACCTCTACACCTGGACTGGGAGCAGAACTCTCTTTTGCAGGAGGCTACAGAGGATGGTTGGACCAAAATGAAGGCAAACATTTGTGTAGGGGGGCATGGTGAGTAGCTGAAATCCCTCTACTTAAGCAGGTTTCCTTGGGATGAAAACTGTTACTTAAAGGCAACAGCAACTGGGGTTTTTTTCCCCTAAAAGGTATTTTAATTTCTGCTGCAGAAGGATACCAAGTCTCATCTCACAAGAGTCAGCCAGTAAAATCTCCTGCCTCTTCCTCTTTACTGATCATGGTGTAATGTCACCCAAATACATCCCCAAAAAAAATCACTCAATTTGGGAAGGTTTTAAAGCTGAAACCCAGGAGCAAATGCTGCAATCATTTCTCTGCACACCCCAACAGCACATGTGCAGGAAACACCCAATTTGTGTATTACAGACACATCTGCAGGCACTCCCTGAGCAGGGGGGCTGTGCCAGCCTGGGCCCATCTGCAGGCCTGGGCACACTCCTGGTGTTTGTGCACTCCAGAACACACACCCACACACAGGGTGCTGCCAGAATGAAGAGCAGCACAGAACTTTTGCCATTATAGACTTACTTTGGCAGAACAGCAGCCAGTACATACTGAGATAGCTCACAGTTTACTTTTCCCACCCCATCTCCCCATCCATCACAATCATTGGTCATCCCAGGCAAAACCTGCAAATGCTACCAAACTCCCAGAATCTGCTTCCTGCTAATTTCTCAAATGCTATCACATACATAAAGCCTTAAAAGTAAATAATTTCTCCTCCCACACTGACAACTGGCCTCTGCTGACAGCAGCCCCTGCAGAACCTGCCCTCATTTCACTCAATTCCTACTTCATCTGTTATTAGTAAAAACTCCAAGTTTTAACTTGTAAAAAAGTGAGGACATACAACAAAAAAAGGTAGCACAGAAGTCATCATTTGGAAACAAATGTCATTAGCTGCTCCTTTGTTAGCATAAATAGTTAAACAAATAATGGTGTCTCCAGCAGGCTCAGGCCCAATTCATGCTCTTATTTTTGAGTCTTGAAAATGATCTCTGCAATTCTAAGTCAATAAAACTTGGTCATCAACAATGCAGTTTTCTTTTTACAACATTACATAGAAGCAAGGGTCCAGGACACACTTTTCTTGCTGAAAACAGGAGCAATAAGCACACAAATGGTGAAGTTTCTGGGAGCAGTTTTTTACAAACAACCCTGCTGCCCAACCAAACTCTCAGGTGTGAGATGGAACAGAGCAGCCTTGCTGGCAGTTGAGGCACCTGCCTTGAGAGAGCTGTCACAGGAATTCTCCCACTGATACCTCAAGATCTGTAGCTTTTTCATGTACTTGTAGCTTTGTAGGTTTCTAATATACAGTTTTATAGCTTCTAGCACTTTCTTAGCTGTTCAATAGCTAACTCTTTTTAATACATTATGTCACATGCTTGAAATTTTATTTAGTCTTATTTTCAAGAAAAGAACAAGGACATCTTGTTTTGCACCAGCATTTGAGAGTCAAAACAAGATACAGGGCAAAGAACCTCCTGGAGACACTCCAAGGGGCAGGGCCAAGGGTGAAACTATTGGATTTACCTCCTAGATACACTAATTAATTAACCTTATAAAAACTGTACAAATTCTATACTGCATATGCTCTTACCTATGTTTTCTGCACCTGAATGCTTTCATTAAGAACTGCTCTTTATATTAGCACTTTTTATATTGTTTGGAAAGCTTTTCTTTTGATTCCAGGCAACACCACCTCTTGCCACTTGCTGCTGTCTCACACCCAACCAGCCACCAACACGACTGAGCACACAGGTGAGTGGGCTCTTCATGCTGAGAATGAGACTCCCAACAGATGCTCCCTTGGCACTTACTATAACACAGTTACAGCATCTTCACTTCATTTTTTTTTGTTGTTTTCCTTCCCAATATGTGGATTAATAAATGAGATAAACAGCTGTCAAAAAGCTGGCCCTATAAAGCAACCAGAAGTGCAACTTACCAAAGATCAACTTACAGAAGATAAACACTGGTGCTTAACCACCTTTGGGAGTGAAGAGCAGTGTGAGGAGCTCTTCTGCAGAAATAAATACCCATTCAGAGTAGGCTGCACCTGCAGGGCAGCTTCCTATGATCTACCCTGAATGCTGCTGCAGTCCATGACAATAGAGTTCACTGAGTGTGTGAGTGCAGACCCTGTCAAATTCCAACATCTACTCACAGCCATTTTGGATACTGAAAAAATACCCCACCAACAATGCCATCTAAGCATGCCCATGATGAATATACATGTCCTTTTTCACACATTCATGCACTGGTAACATCTACTGCAGAGCTCTGTCCTGTTACAAAAGCAGCAGTGTTAGTCATTGCAGTAGGGTTAGTTTATTAAAGATTCTTTCAGAGAATTAATGGAGGTGAAACTTACTGGCATATCTCGGCCGCAGCCCCATGCAAGCAAGCAGAAAGCAAATATATTTAAAATGGAAGAGAGGAACTGGCTAGCAGGCAGCTACACTCACCCTTTTGTACAGCCTATGGTCCACCAGAGGGCTTTAGAGTGCAAAACAATACCAAAGAGCCATTAGACACACATGGCAACAACCATACCTTACCCAGAGCTTCACTTCAGGGAGGAGGAGACAGCACTTCTGCTTGCCTGGAGAGAAAGAACCCTTCCCACTCCTGCCTAGGGACTCCTCTTTACCAGGGAAGTGTCCTGTGTTTAGGTGCTTTAGGGCAGAAAGTTATAAGCAAGTCGAAAAAACCCAACACTGTCATTCCCGTGGCATTTCTAGCTGCATCCTGCCTCCCTCTTTTCTATCTCATCCCAAATGCTACTCCACAGAAAACACTGCAGAGCATAATTCCATCTTAGCAATGGTTTAGATATCCCCCAGAAGAGTAGAAGTTTCCTACAAATCAGAGAAAGAACAGGAAATAGGAGGTTACCTGGCTGTACCATACATGAACTCAGCTCAGCAAATCCAAACCCATTGGAGCTCCTGGATTTCCTTGCAGCTCTAGATCTGTCACATCTGGGGATCACTAAGTAGGTGGAGTCTCTCCAAAATTATTAACTATGCAAAGCTTTGGTTCTGCCTCAGGACAGTGAGCCTGGAGGCAGCTCAGCTCACAGGAGGTGTCAGGGGCAAGTTTTGGGCTGGAATTCAGTCAAGTAAGAGCTGACAGGTTTGGGCACCATGGGAAGATGGGTGAAGCTCTCCTGGGAGGCCAGGAAGTTTCTGTTTCATTCTCAATAAACAACACTTCTGTGACAGATCATGTTGATACCATGTTATGCTGATGCATGTTATTCACCAGATTTTTGAGAATATGACAATAGATGGATAAATATGGGGGATTTTGTTCAAAGTCAAAAGGAAACAATACATGTCTGACAGTCAGAATGACTCCTGCTGATGAATGATCCCTTTTGTCTCCATGACATTCAGCTACTAGAGCTCCAGTATCTTCTCTAAGAGTACATTCAACTAAAACTTACTGATTTTCATGTATTTTTCATGTATTTTCTGATTTTCATCAACATCTACGCATCCACTGAGAGCTCCAACTGCAGAGCTTCTCATTAACTCTCCCAAAATACCTGAAATACCTTCTGGTCAGGCAACAAACATTAAATTCAGGAGATCAGATCCTCAAGGTGATCAAAATCACATTTGAGATATTAAGCCTTTGTGCCAAAAAGATATTAAACAAAATAGGACAGGAGGACCATTTAAGCTGTTCTGAATGCAAGCAGACAAACAGTTCTCATAATTGGCCTAAAGTAGACTTTGATCAATTTTAAACAAAGAAAAAACTCCACCAAGCAGACAGTTGCCTGAGGAAACCCTGACTAAATCTCACCTAAAGGCTACAGAATAAACTCTTGAGAGTAATTTTTTGGCTCAGCAACAGAATTTGCTCATGGCCAAAGTCTAGGTTAAACTATTCAATTTTTCAAGGGTGGAATTTCTGAACTTTAGGCATTTCTCACTTAGCTCACTCTATCACAACAGACTGCAACTGGCTTTTGCAGCCTCTTCCCCCAGCTCTATCAACTGGCAGAAATCTGTTACAAGATCCTGTTTGTTTGACATTCCTGTGCATGCTCTCTTTTCTCTCACTCCCTCAGATCTTCCAGAAATAGTTGTCATTTCAATCCCTTGCACTGACAAGGCACTGTGGTTTAAAAAGTAGCTCCACAGTGCCATTTTTATACCACAGAGCCTCAACTAACATTAGGTACTACCTGTTATGGCTCACCCCTGGATGTTCAGGAGCTTGGATGGCTGAAGCATTTCTTTCTGGAGATTGGGGCTTTCTTAAATTGTTTATAGCAGCAGTGTGCTAATTTGGAATAATACAGGAGGAGACTGCAATGAGATTTCAACAAGCAGAAAGAGTGTGTGGGCTCTTAGCCCAAGCACCAGCCCCATCCTCATCAGCTGCACCCTGTGTGAGTGTCACATGGAGACTGAAGGGATATAATTAGGAAGCTCACACAGAGGTGATCTGAAACTCACTTAGCATCCTAAGCTTTATTACTCTCTCCTTAGGAAGAGGCAAGCAAGAAAATCAAGCAGGGAGGAACAATGTTGTTATTGGTACCCCAGAGTACCTGCAGCCATGAGAGAGGGCTGGGAAGGAATGGAGGTGGGTGCCCTCACCAGGATATGGCTGTGCCAGGGTAAGCACAGGGATCTGCCCCTCAGGACAGGGAGCAAAGAAATGAGCAGGTCAGTCTGAGTCAGCTGAGATACTGCAGCAAGTGAAGCTCTGTTCTATTGAGCAGATGATCTGTGCAATTTCCAGGATTATATTTCCCTTTGCAGCTGTTTATACAAGCAAAAGGCTTGTAATTTGTCTTCAAAATCCTGTGTGGTGATAAAGCTTTAAGAACCTGATTGGCATGGTGTTTGTCACTGACTGCAGAGAGCAGAGGCACCAGATCCCTGTGGGGTTCCAGCAGCCACAGGAGCCTGAGGGTCTGTGAGACACTAAAGGAACACAGATGCAGCCCAAGTGTACAGAGCATGAAATGTACACTGTTGGAAACTTTTTTAGTAAGCAGGAGGAAAATGGGGAATGAGACTCAAACCTGTCACATTTCTAGGCAGTTCTATGAATCTGCTAAATTTACGTATTTTTCAAGCAGATTCTGAATGCTGGTTTTGCTATTTTGCTAAGTTTTGCTTTCCCTTTTAACATTTACCAACGCCACAATGCTCCTGTTCAAATTAGTCAATTACTAATAATAGTTACATTAACTCAATTTTAAACTCTTATGATTGCCTGAAGAAAATATGCAACCATAACCCTGTGATCATTCCTATTTCAGAAGGTAAAACAAGCCAGTTTTGAAACACTGTTAACATCTTCAGTGGAGGCAAGTCACTTTTTCCTTTTGCTGCATCCTAGCCAAGAACCATGACTGAATCAACCACAAGTGGTAACAAACATGGACATGGGACAGGACTGCAGTGCTGCAGAAGATCCAGCACTGCACAGTGTGATGTGAGCCAGAGAGATCCTAATGACAGAGAATCCCCCCTGCTCCTGAATTTCTGTCTGGAACTCCCCAAGAGCTGAACTCCTCCTGCAGGGATGCCCGGAGCAGAGATTGTGCTGCTGGAGAGAGGAGAATGACCCTGGGTGCAGATGAGCAGGGTCTCTCTGCAAAGGGAAGAGGAGACACTGAGAAAGATGAAGGGAACGAGCTGAAGTCGAGAACTGTTGGAATCATGGGCAATTTAAGCCTTGCAGAATCTGTGTTACTCAACAGCTGGAGTCTTAACTGAGCCCTGCTTGGAGTGCATGGCACATCCTGGGTGCTGGTGAGAACCCCAGGGACACTGGGGGTGCCACATTCCCTGGGCCTGTGTCTGAGTTGGCTCTAGGAGCCTCTCAGGCTGACCCCAGAGACCCCATGGATGGAAACTTGGCACTTGGTTCCCCCCTCAAGCAGATCTGAGAGGACACAGAAGTTCTGAACCTCCAGGACATGCTGCACAGCAAACACAACAAAACAACCACTTTGGTCTCTTCCATATGCCCTGCTGAAAGAGGGAAGTCACTTGTGCTTCTTCATCCATGACTGTGGCTGTTTCAAGAGCACTTGGAATCAGCCTGGGAACTACAAAGCCCTCTTTCTTGGCCACACATGTTACTTCCCACTGAACCTGCAGGTAAGATGTACTTCTTACTTCCACAGCACAAGCCACACTGAACTCCTAACAAAGTGAAGCTTTGAAATCCTGCAATAAAGACTGAGTGTTTCTAAAATCAGGAGTCTATCATATGCCTCTAAGAGCTCTCCTTGTTAAATGTCACTGGACTGAACTAAACACGCTTCAAAATGCATCAGGTGTGACCTGAGTGGATGAAATGCATGGGTAGTGAGAATGGAGGGGGCAGAGTCAGAAATTCAGGATTCACCACTGTCTAGGCAAAGTCACACTTGATCATATAGGGGATCCTTTCAGCTAAAACCCACAGCAAGGACCCTGCTGGTGCAGCTTGTGGCTGCCACAGGGGAGCACTCTGCAAGCCTGTGCTGCTCCCATGCTGGTTCATCCTCATGTCTGGAGTGGCTGGTGTGCACTAACCTGTCCTGCTCCTCTGCCACATCCCACCTGCCCACACTGAAGCGAACACACACTTGAGGAGAGCCAACCAAATGATTCTGTGTCCAAACTAAAGGCATTTCCAGCACACACCAGTTGTCATCACTTTTTGCACTTTCCCACATACCATGAATGCTTTGGGCGGCACTCAGAAGCTGTAGCTATGATCTGACAAGCTTTTTTTTAGACTTTCTCAAGTCCAGCTTTTAAAGTCAAACAATCTGGGCTGTTCTACATTATAAGCAATGGAGCTGTACACAATTCTCTTTCAGCAACAGTCCTAAATTAAAAATTTCATTTTTGACAGCGCATCATGGCAACAGCTCAGCTTTGTTCTTTAAGATCTGTAGTGAGCTGATTCTATTATATTTACATTGCACTCATTGCAGACACACGTGGATATTGTCACAGGGCTCTAAGGAAGGGCAGATACCAAAAGACAGTGTCATACCTGTGGCGGCAGCGTCGTAAAAACCGCATAATCTTGCGAGCAGCTTGATCCTGCTTCTTGGTAAGCAGACTGCTTCTAAACACAAAAAACCCCAACACTGAAGTGCAGGCAAAACTGGGGAGAACACTACTAAATGCAAGAATAATCATCCTATGAACTGTGGTGGTGTTTGAGGGTCCCCAGGACGAGGGAAGAGATGAGAATCTTGACTCCATGTTTCAGAAGGCTGATTTATTATTTTATGATATGTATTATATTAAAAGAAAATGATGTACTAAAACTATACAAAAGAAAGAGAAAGGAGACATCAGAAGGCTAACAAAGAATGAATAATAAAATCTTGTGACTGCTCACAGCCTCGACAGCTGGCTGTTATTGGTCATCAAATAAAAACAATCCACATGCTGGGTAAACAACTCTCCAAATCACATTCCAATGTAGCAAAACATGGAGAAGCTGAAGCTTCCCAGCTTCTCAGGAGAAAAGATCCTGGGAAAAGGATTTTTCACACAATATGTCAGAGACAAAACACTCCTTTTCCCACTGGCCTTCGTGAAGCACAGCACAGCAGCAAAGCAATATACAAAGATGCCAGGAGCATCAGCAGCCTGGGCTCACCTGAGTTTCTGCTGCACGATGGTGGCTGCCCGGCGGTTCTGCCTCCTCTTGCCGCACTCCTTGTAGCTGCGGTAGTACTGCTGGATCAGCAGCGCCGCCCGGCGGCTCTGCTGGAACTTCTTCTGCTCGTAGTAACTTCGGAATTTGCTCTGGATAAGAATGGCAGCTTGCGTCATCTTTTTATAAAGTGCATACTACAACAGAAACAGAGAGAAGCTGAGGCATCCCAGTAGGAGCAAAAAGAAGCAAGGTTGCTACAGTTAAAGACTCTTGAGCCACTAAAATGTGATGAGAAGTTAATGAGTGTCTGTTCCCTGACTGGGAATGGTGTGAAAAATGGTGACAGCAAACTGGAACAGATGTAAGATTAGGGGCAGAACTTAGTCTGCATCAAGAAAACAGCTATCTGCTTTCCTGCCTGTGGAATCGTTTGATTGGATTCATGGAATCATAGGATAGTTTGCACTGGGAAGAATCTTTAAAGGTCATCTAGTCCAACTCCCCCAGTGTGAACAGGGACATCTTCAAGGAGATCAGGCTGCTCAGAGCCCCATTCAGCTGCTCAGAGCCCCATCCAGCCTGCTCCCATCCAGTAGGACCAAAAAGAAGCAGGTTCCTACAGTGAAAGACTCTTGAGCCACTGAGATGTGATGAGAAGTTAATGAAGTATCTATTCCCATAAGAAAATGGTGACAGCAAACTGGAACAACTGTGAGATTAGGGGCAGAACTTAGTCTGCACCAAGAAAACAGCTATCTGCTTTTCTGCCTGTGGAATAGTTTAATGGATTCATGGAATCATAGAATAGTTTGCACTGGGAGGAATCTTTAAGGGTCATGTTGTCCAACCACCCAATGTGAACAGGGACATCTTGAAGGAGATCAGGCTGCTCAGAGCCCCACGCCTGCTCCTGAATATCTCCAGGGATTGGGCATCTGCCACATCCCTGGGCAACCTGTGCCAGTGACTCACCAGCCCCATTATAAAATCTTTCTTCCTTGTATCTAATCTGAATCCACCCTTTTTTAGTCTGAAACCATTACCACTTGCCCTATTGCACCAAATGTCTGTCCCACCATCTTTCTAAAAAACCAAACCCCAACAAACCCCCAAAACCACAATAGTTATAAGTCTAATACTGAGCCTAAGAACACAGGCAAAACTAAATATTAGAAATCTGTAACAAGCTTGAAATGAACTCAGATTTGCATGAGCAGTCACACACTTTCCAAATTCCATCTAGCACTGTGATAATTATTATTTCTAGCCCTGTGATTCCCAGTAAAGCAGATGCAAACTCTGAAAAAGAAAATCTTTCTTCTACATCCTTTTCCTCTGACAGCATGCAAGGTGATGACCACTTAACAGAAACATGTGCATTCATGAATATTTTTAAGTCCTTAAGAAGATGGAAATGTAGAATAATGTATAGAAGTTGCATTTATGCTACTATAACAGAGGTTTTCAGTGTCTGCTGATCTTACTTTGGTAAGTTTTAATACTTTCAAAACTGATGTGTCTATTGTTCCTGGATATTTTATCAGCTTTAACTTCTGCCCACTTTATCAGACAGATGAGTAGCAGCTACTGCCCCATACAGGGCAATGTCCTAACATTTCTCAGTATTTTCCACTCTACTGGGAACAAAAACCCCAAAAGCAAACAAACAACTCACCCAACACAACCCCAAAGCAAAAACTCCTCCAATATCATCACAGACCACCATTTACCAAATTTCACTTTTTGGAATTGAAGCAGTCATAAGGAGCAGTTATATTTTGCCATTATTAATTTCTTTTTTATGTTGTTTCCTTCTTTTTTCTTTTTAATATTTTTTAGTTAATGGATCAGATTATGATTTTAATTTTGCTGTTTTGAACAAGTCCACTCATGAGCTGGTAAGGGTTTTCCCTCAAAGTGTTAGCCCAGATGGGACTCCTGTGGCTGAGTTACAAACCCCTGAACAGAAGGGTTCAAATACAAAACCATGCCATGAGCTGTGACTGTTCCAATCCAGTCACAAACCTTTGCTGATCAGTGCAGTAACAGATCAGAGGAATAAGGAGGTGAAAGAGAAATCAGCAGTCACTGCACAGACCAGACCCCACCGTGTCTGCATGCAGCCCTAAGACCCAAGTAGCTGCACCCTGTCCTCCTCTTGTTCCCTTCTTCCTTCTGGAAAGGGGATCAGTGGGGATGTCACCTGAACTCCTCCCCAAAGAGGAAAAGCCTTGGTGAGCTCAGTGCCCAGAGCTCAGCCCACTTGTGGTGACAGAACAGGTCTGAGCCTGACTCCAAAGCACAGGGCAGGGGGAGCTGTGGATGGAACATCACCCCAGGGACACATTCTCTCCAGGGAAAGCACACCTTGCCTCCTGGTAGCTCTGAGAAAAGCTCATTTGACTCTAGAATCTGATAAGATTAAGGTGTTGCACAGCTGGGAAACCCATTTTTCCAGTAGAGAATTACTGACTGAGAACAGTTTTAGAGTGGCACCAACAGTTGTGCCTCCAGCGTGGGCAGCAACGTACTGAGATGTGGGTTTTAGGAATTCAGCACACAGGTATTTCAAAGATGAATGGTCTAAATACTTCAGCAAGCAAGCAGAATGCAGAGGACACTGGCTCACAGGTGGGATAAATGTTCTGTGCCCCCCAAATGCCAAGGTGACCAAGTGACAGCTGATCAGGAGCACTAAAGCCTCTCCTCTGGAAACTGCTGCAAATCCCTCCCAGCAGCTCAGCCCATCCCTGCTCATGGCAGCTGATGCAACTGTGGCACAGCAGCCCCTACACAACTCCCACAAAGTCTGGTTTGTCACTGATTTCTCAACCACAGGCATTTATGAGTGGATACTATTAAAAGGTTTCTCCAAAATGCCAGGTTCTCCTTGTTTATACTGAGTGTGAAAATTAGTGACCCAGAGGGAACTGTTTCCAAAATAGTGTTTGTATTTGTATTACCTTCAAGGCTATCCAAGTAAGCTTGGGGAGAAACAGAAAAATACATAGTTAATGTTAGTTCTGCAAATAAAGACTGCAAAACAAAACAAAAGACCCAAACAATCTTCTTTCAAAAAAGAAATTATTCCAGGATCCAAGACAAAACAATTTTCAAGCAGTTTTTGAATGGAATTAAGCTTCCCTACTACAGGAAGCATCACTCCAGAATGAAAGCCATGTGATGGGTTGGATGTGAACCACAATGCAGTCACCTAACACTAGGAAAGACCTCCCAAATAAATGCTTTTGAGGGTTGTAAAAGAGCACAGGAGCCTTGCCTCACTTTCTGTTACCATGCTGCCAGGCATTAGATTGTGTCTAGGCAGGGTAAAGTGTGAAGAGGGATGTGGGCTCTAGTCCTCACCAAAAAAACCCCAAAACCAAACAAAAAAACCCACCAAAATGAAACAAAACAAAAAACCCAAACCAACCAAACAAAAAAACACCAAAAACCACCACCAACAAAAAAACCTAACCAAAAATCAAAAAGCAAAGGTATCTTCTTTTTCTGGGGTTGAGAACTCAGCCTGAAAACATGTCTCCAACCAGAGTCTGGAGAACAGTCTCAGTCCTGGAAAAACTTGCATCAACCTACAACAAGTGACTTCCCGTAGTTTAAAAGTTTAGTATGTGCAAAATAAAACAACCTATTTTTCATCTTCACCTTTACCAAAGGCAAAACCAACTTCAATTTCACAATGAAATTTGGCAAGCAACTAGTCAAAGAATCCTCAGGCTGTAGCATGCATAAAGGCCAATATGGAATACATCACAGCCCTCCACCTCACAGCAAAACCACAGGCATCATCACAAACAAATTTCAAGGATTCCCTCCAAAACTAAGATTCAGAGCACAAATCTTCTTCCCTTTTCCATTTTGCCTGAGCAAGGTACTTCATTAGTGCATGCTGAAAAGCACAGGGGAGGAACAGTGGGACAATGCCCACTGCTGGGGTGGGCAGGGGTGCATTCAAGGCACTTAGATGTGCTCAAAAGATTTCACTTTCTCGATTACCTGTTTGTACTTTCGGTAGCAACGCTGAATAACAGCAGCAGCCACCTCCTGCTGTTCCCGGAGAGGACGACCCTGGGTGGACAAAGGAAGGAGCAGCATCAGGCAGAGTGCACCAAAAGCCAGGACAGGTGACCTGGCTCTTGTCTGCTTGCAGGGAAAACCTCTCCTGTCAACACTGCCTGGTCCAACTCAGGCCTAGGCATCTCCTGGAGATGCCTCTGCTGTCAACTCACATAAGGAACAAACCTTCAAAATGCATCTTTACACTAAATGGGCAACCAAGCAGAACCTCTGGGGTACTGTAGGAATTCAGGACATCCCTCTGGCTGTCCTGGATTGCCAGGACCCCTGCCAGGGGGTTCAGAGACCCTGGCACAGAGCCCAAGACACCTGTGACTTTGATTGTGACCCATGGAGCAAATTACCAATCTGATATGAGGATCTGCAAGCCACGAAAGTCTAAGCAGAATAATAATCAGTTTGTCACTGGGTGAAAAATAGATTTTTTTTGATTTTTAGAATGGGGGTTCAGGGGGCAAGATGGAGGAATCTGGGTGTGTCCAGCCTTTCTCCTTCTTCTTGGCCTCCATCTTCTGCTGTGATGGTGGCACTTTTAGATGGGTTTAGAGTAGAAGTTCACTGTCTAACATAGGTGATGGGTATTGGGCAGTTATTGTAAATACTGTACACGTAGTTTTTAGTATAAAAAGATAACATCACCCTGGGGGAGGCAGAGTGCCTCTGTCTGTCTTGCTGAGCAGACCTTGGCAGGCCAGAGAAAGAATTTTATAAATAAGAAACAATAAACAACCTTGAGAATGAGAACTGAAGAGTTCTGACTCCTTCTTTGACTGCTGGGCTGGGAAAAGAGACTTTCTAACCTCTCTCAGGGTCACTGTGAGCACTAAAGTCCCGAGAGGGTACTCTACATTTTGAGGATGTGCTTTGTGAGTGCTGCTCTGCCACAGCATGGCACGGCATGCACTTCCTACACAGTACTTGCTGGGCAAATATCAACAAGCAAATGTCAGAAGCATTGAAAAGGTTATGATAGAAACTGTATTTTTGTCCCTGGAGTAGATGTTACCCACATTTTGGTTAGTAACAAATTATACTCTCTCTCTCTCACACACCCATCAAGGAAGACACTGGACATTTGAGCCACATACCTTGTATTTCCTGAATACTGTCTGGACGAGTTTGGCAGCTTCATAGAGTTCTCTCTGCTCATGATCAGACAGAGTTAACTGTGCAAACTCATTTTCTACCTTCTCGCTGGTGGATGCACTCAGAAATTCAGACCAGTCTGCTGCCGAGGGAAGGCTGGGTTTCTCAAAAGCTATTTCACTGATTGGAGAGCCTGCAGGGCTCAAGCTGGTGTTCGAAGAAGGGGTCAGGGGTTCACTATACAGACTTCTGAAACACCAATCACAGTAGGAATTAATTGGCTTACAAAGCACTTGGGTTTGCATCACAGATAAGGACAACAACATTTCTGAGTTCAAGACAGAGGTTTATGTTCCTGTCTCTCTCTCCAAGCAACATCCCACATCCCTGAGCCAGCCTGTCCTGCACTGCACAGAAGTGGTGCTGGGGTGAAAACCCCATTCCATAAATTTGTAGCTGTGCTGGCAACAATACATCTGAGCACAGGAGTGTGCCTGGGCCAGCAAGGCCAGAACTGAGTCTCACTGAGCACTGGCACCTGCAGGCTGAAGAGTCAGAACATGCTGCCATCAGTGCTCACACCACACCAAAGCCCAACCTCACAGCTCTCACTGACCTGATCTGTGCAGCACTGGGCAAGTGATCAACATCAGCAAGGTAACTGGCCAGCCAGCTCATGGTGGTGCTCATAGCAGCACTGTCTGTCCTCTCCACCAGCAGCGACTCCATTGGCACAAAATTCTCTCGCTTGATCCTGTCAGGCGTAGCTTCAATAATGTGCTCTGCAAGTGTCATCATGTTCACCTGTCAAGGGGGAAGGAACAGCAAACTTTAGCTGCCTGGAAGAAGGTGCCTTGTGCTTCCATGTTACAGACCAGCTTTAGACAGAATTCCCCATTTTGCCCAAACCTACTGTTTGTTACAACAGTGGAGTGAAACCCATTAAAGAGCGCTCATTTGCTTTTTTGCCTCTTCAGACCAAACACTGCAGGGTTTCATATTCCCTGGACCTCTTTTTCCCTTTATGGGGAGTCCAAGAGATCTGGAGAAAGGACTCTGGGCTCTCCCTCTACAGCTGTCACTGCAATGTTATTTCCAAAGGAAAAGTGACTTTGCCACTCTTACTGAGATGTGCAGTAGAGCGCAACAGGACAATAAAGGCACGTCAAGAGAAGTTAAAAATCTTGGGACAAAACACTGTCAGCAATCTTTCTGAACAGTATCCCTCAGCTCAGCAGGTTTCATGGGAATTTTCAACTCAGAATAAAAACTCTTTTTGTTTTGCAATGCTCTGCTTCACCCCTGTTACACCAGCCAGAGGAGAACATTCAGAGATGCCAAGGCAGAACAGGTAAGGCTGTGTTCCCATTACCCATTTGCTCAGACAGCCACTGTATCTTTGTCAGAGTAACTACTCATATATCTCTCCTGCTTCTGTTATATTTTTATTTCCTCTATTCCATACCTAGTGGGATTCTTCCTTCCCCAAACCCACTATCTCTTCCACTCTCCACTCTTTCCTACCTCCTTCCCTCTGAAGTGCAGAGGCCTGGCCTGCAACCACAGCACTACCTCTCTCACATCTTGTCTTTGTAGGGACTTCTGCCCAGTTCCCAGAGGACTACTGGGCCATCTGAGTCACATGCACTGCTGTGATCAGGCTCTGCTTTTTCCTTTTTCCTTGCACAACTGCAAACAATTTTGTGCATTCTGTATACTGTTGAAGTGTACAACCCTAAATGCTAACCATTAGCCTTTGTATCTGCACTGAAATTGGAAGAAGGTACATTAACTGTGTGACCACCTCCTTCCTCAAAGCACAATTCACAGTCTCTAGAGACCTCCGTGGGAGTTTCTCATGACCAGGATCCTCTGTGCAGCCTCCATGCTCTCAGAGACTGCTGATCTTGGATCTGTGGGTGTGTTTACCTGCAGTTCATCCATGTGGTGTAAACAGTCCTCATCCCCTGTGCTGTCCCTGTAGGACAAGAGTTCTGCATCCACCATCTCCCTGTCGGCCATCATCAACACATTCATCTGCTCCCGCTGGCGGAGCCGATGGGCCACGGCCTCCTTCCCCTTCTGGCTCCCTGCCACCTGCACTGCAGACACACCAATATAAATGTCTTTTGGGTTCCATTTGATGCCTGCTTGGCTGCCAGAGCCCCGGTACCCAGTAACTTCTGGGATGTGCTGGGAGAGCTCCCGGCCATAGTCCCTCAGCCCTTCACTGGGGCTGATTGTCTCAGTGGAGGATTGCTTGGAGCTGGAGTTCTGCTTCCTAATGCTTGGCTGTTCCAGGCTAAGTGCAGTGGAAAGCAGCTTCTCTTGCCGGGCTTGAAAATACTCAGGGCTCAGCTTATGCTTTTTGGGTGCAGGGTAATCTTTCTGAGTCTCACTACTGTAATAGCTGGAAGGTTCTGATCTTGGCCGCCTCAGCTCTGTAAACAAAGAGATCAATGGTCAAAACTAAACATGCAACTCACCACTGCTATAGGAACACCAACAGCTTCTGCCTCAGGCCAAAGCTTGTGCTGTGCTCTATGGACACCTCAGAGGATGTGCAAAGGGAGTAACAATCACCCAGGGAGGACAGTGTCTCAGCCACTCCTAAGACACACAAGTCTTTCCAAAGCAGGCATTCACTCCTCTTCCTGATGTTTATGCAAGTGTATGTACCACAAGAAAAGAATTAATTGTGGACAGCAAGGCTACAGGTGGCACCTGCTGCTCAGGTGAGCTCCTTACCCCCGCATTTTCACATGTTAAATGTCAGCAAAACAGAGCTGAATGGATGCTTTACCTGTGTTTGTACTGGAAATCACTGTGACTCCCTTCTGAGGCTCCTGAGAGGCAACAAGCTCACTGTGCCACTGGGACACCCAGCTCTCTGTGTTGGAGTCTGTGCTTGAGGGGCACTGAATCCTGGGGTTCTGCCCAAGCTGAGTTTGCTCATCTCTCTGCAGCTGCTCCAAGCACTCTGCCAGCTTGACGTGGCCCCGAGAGCGAGCGATGGCCAGGGGCAGCCTCCCGAGGGAGTCCGGGATGGAGATGGCGCGGCGGTCCCACTTGTACAGCACAACAGCTGCATCCATGTGGCCCAGGGCACAGGCCCACATCTAAAGAGGAAAAGGTAACTGAGCCACTGGAGATCTGCCTTCTCCTTTCTTGTTAATCTTAGCTCAAGGAAAAACTCTTCTGATCAACAAAACCATGACACGCTCAAGGCCAGCAGATCACGTTTATAGATGTTCTAACCCAGTAAAACCAACCCAACCCAACCCAACATAGGGGACTGAATACATGCTATTCTCTCCTACAACAGAGAAACCTCCAAATGACAGAGCTGACAGTTTGGTTTCTTCTGTTTTGGGTTTTTTTAGTGACATTGACATCACTGCAGAGACAGAACAGCTTCATACACAAAGGAATCTCTGAGGTCAGAAACATGCAGACAGGACTAAAGGTTGGAAACCATAAAATCAATACTCTGAGTTGTAAACTGGCAGTTCTGGTTCCCTCTGGTTTGGCTTTTTGCTTGTCTAAGTTCTCAGTCATAATTTCATTACTCCAGTAGCCAAGACAGTTTATAACTTTACAACCTCTACAGTTAAACAGTCACAGAGGACGATGTTAAAGAAGGCATGTAAAGTCCTTTTCTCTCCATGATAGTGGAGACTAGATGCTGTGTAAAACACTAACCAGAACCATCTGTCTGTCCCCTTTCCTTGTGCTTCTCAATGACAAAGTTTTGTTCTGTGTGCTCTCTCTCAACAAAATGCCAGGAAGCTGATAGCACCATGCCTTACCATTTACACAGCAGGAACATCCATTCTACAGAGAGTGAAACTCTTTAGGAAAATGACTCATTAGAAAGAGCTCCCCAAAGTGCCCTCAGACTCTTTCAGAAGTTTCAGACCCTGCTCTTACCAGAGGAGTGCAGGAGAAATGATCCACATTCAAAGGGTCAACTTCCAGCTCCAGATCAATGCTGTCTGCATGTTTGGTGCTGCAGGGGAAACAAGAGAAGGAATGATGCTCTGTAGCCATGTCAGGATCATTGTCTAAGCACAGATTTATCCAAAGCACTCTACCACAGAGAAGAGGCCACACACATGTACTTACTACATGGTCACAACACGTGTATTTACTACAGACAGTGCCCCCACCACAGGCATGAAGAGCATGATAGATCCAGCAGCTCTCAAGAGACAGGTCCCATCAGATCAGGGCATGGGAACGAGTTCAGGGGCTTGGCTCTTTGTACGAGACAACCAGAAACATGGACTGAGCAAAGTTTTATAAACGCTCTTGCCATGCCTGTGCTGACAGAGTCTGAGGCTGGGTCTTACCGCCACTTGATGAGGGTCTGGATGAGAGTAGCATAGCCCTGGGCAGCAGCCAGATGGAGCAGGGTCATTCCTCGGAAAGTCTTTGAGTGGATCAAGTGTTTGGACTTCGCCCAGCATGCACGACTCATCATCTTCTCACACACCACCACCACACGGCTCTCAAAGCAGCTGCCCAGGGTCCCAGTCCCAGAAACGCACTGCAACACCACACACATCCAGTTAACCACGGAGAGGAACAGCAATGTGCCCCCTTATTAACAGACTCACAAAACTATCCTTTGTCCCATCAGAAAGGAAAGATGCACAGAAGTTTCTCTCCTCAATTAGGTGAAAAAGACACCTCATAGGACATTGGGGACTTCACCTCAAACTTAAGGATAGCTAATTAGACAGAAGCCAAGAAGTCCCACCTAAGCAATTTACTAGAAAAAGAAGAGAACAAAGAAACCAATGGCTTTTGTGAAGTGTTTTACCAGGAGCAAGAACCTCTTGCACCTAGCTGAGGTTTTCTCTGTTTGTTATTTTGCCTTTTATTAAACCTTTTCGTTTCCAACACTGCAATAGAAGCCATCCTGCTGATTTTATCCTGCCTCCAAAAGCAGCTGAGCTATCTTGGGTGAATAATAGACCTCCAAGAGCTCATGAGACCTAGCTCAAAGGAAGCTACTGTTACTGAGAGGAGCTGCAGCTTGCCCTGAACAGGCAGCCTTCCACTCCTGCAAGTACTGAGACAGTGACAAATGTGACCAAAAACCAGCTGCTGTTAAGACACCCACAAACCAGACTTGTCACTTAGGACAAACTATAACCCTTTCCAAACCCCACCTCACAAAAAAACCTCTGGTAAGAAAGCACAAAGCTGTGTCTGGGCACAGAAGGGTTCATACCTGCACCTGTGTTCCACTGTTCCCATTCCCATTGCTCCCGCCTCCTACTCCTTGTTTGTGTTGCTGGGAGCCTGTCATTTCAGCCATTCTCCTCTCCATCTGCTCCAGTCGCTCCAGTATGGACATCCTGAACTGGTTATCTGGGTTGGAGAAAGCCACAGTAAGGACATTTCCATAGAAAGGAAGCTCAAGTCACAAACAGCTATTCTGGAAGTGACAGAGGAGGTTTGCTCTGCTTGGAAATGCACACACACTTGCTCTTCATCCTAGCTCTTCAACTTCCTGCAGCAACCCTCTGACTGCAATTCTAGAGACCTTCCCTACAGAAAACACACAGAAAAATGAAAAATGCAGGCAGAAGACAAATCCCTTTCCCTGTGAGTCCAGCTGTAGGCACACAATACAAGGGGTAATGCAAAGCCTTTCAAAACACAAACTCTAAGAAAATATACCCATTCACTGAGCATTTCAGTAAGATCACATCTGCCATTTTAGAGTCACCGCCCTACTTTACAAGAGCCTTGAATTCAGCCTGGCCTGCATCCTGGAATCATGCAGTAATGGTATCTGGAAGAAAAAGGCTCCTCTGCTTCCTTCTGTGCTTAGGAAAAGGAGCCTTTAACAGGGCACTTGTTCCTTCCCAGGGCATTTATTCCCTCCCTTTCTTGGAAAACAGCTTCAGGCAAGTGCCAGAAACAGAACCACCATAATTTGGAGTATGGGCACTGACAATCCTGTAACACCACTCAAACTCTGGAGCCCTCTGGTCCCTGCAGAAGTCTGTGTTACTGATTTGTCCCTCATTGCATTTTAACATAGCACTATCCTACAGCTACCAAAGCTTGAATGGTGGAGCAGGGAGGTTCAGACAGATTAACAGATCATTGCTGAACCTGATCCCACAGAGATCAGCTGAGGCAATGATTCTCTGGATAGGACCAGTCAGTGCAGAGGGAATGGCTGCAAATGCAGAGGTCCTTCTGAGTTTCATGCAGCTCATGTGAAGATGGGCAGGACTGTTTTGTGCATAGGGAACATTTAATGAATCTTGATATCATGCTAAGAGCATAGGTAGTAAACTGTAAGGGAGAGACAGCCCCCATATTGTTCAGTTTCATGCATCCATAGAGATGGTGTGGTGTGCAGAACACTCATAAACCCAGAACCACTCCCAGTGACAGCAAAAGGAGTATGTGCACCAAAATAGACACGCTCTGATGAGGTTTTAAACATGTCAGTCTTCTTCAAGAAGAACACAGAGCCCTCCCTGGAAGGCTGTAGGAGTATTCTATGCCACACTGAGGCACAGCTCTCAGGGGAAGGTATTGGAGAGATGTGGATCTCTGCTGAGCTGCACTAAGGACAATATTGCAGACCACTGGTACAAGACAGCTCAGCTCCAGGGGCTGGAGACATCCCCTTCTCACCAAGAGGCTGCTGTGGTCTGACAGCAGGCAAGAGCTCCATTCCCTTCTGGGCAGCTTCAGCATCCCCCTCTGGCTGCTCAAGAGCCAGGGACAAAGGAGGACTGTGGTCAGCACCTCTCATCTAACCTCATGTCAGAGGTGAGCTCACTAATCCAAAAGATTTATTATTAGTGCCTTACTAATCCTTCATTTGTCCTGTTAATTGCAAAGCCCCTGGGAAAGGACTGGCAGCTGTATCACCACACACTGATGGTGCTGCTGAGGTGTCAGGGCCCTGTCCCTCAGCTGTGGTCAGCACACAGCAGCAGCAGCAGCAGCCCTGTTTGCCCAGCAGATCTTTGTTCCAGGAGTGCTGCAGTGTGCTGCAGTGCAGTCCACACCGCTGTCTCCTCCCTCCCCATTGCCAGGCAGAGCACGTCCACTGCAGAGACTGGCACAGACCTGGCCCTGCTGAGCTCCCCTCCCTGTAAAACACAGCCCAGGCACCTCCAAAAGTGGCCACACTTGCCCTGCAGGGAACAGGGCTCCACACAGGTAATGCTATTCTCCCTAGCTGGCTACCAGCACCTGCATTTATTAGAGCTGAGAGCAGCAAGCCACACTGGGTATCACATCTGAGCCCCCAGCACCTGCATTTATTAGAGCTGAGAGCAGCAAGCCCTACTGGGTATCATATCTGAGCCTCCAGCCCCTGCATTTATTAGAGCATCAAGCCACACTGGGTATCATATCTGAGCCCCCAGCACCTGTATTTATTAGAGCTGAGAGCAGCAAGCCCTACTGGGTATCATCTGAGCCCTCAGCCTTGTACAGGCACAAGCAGCATCTTTTTAAAAGAAGAAATTTGGCTCAAAGTGGAGTAATAAACCAACAAGCTCAGGGCTGCAAGATTCTGGGGTTTGTTCCTACTCATTCAGGGGTCCACAGAGAATAATTCTGTACACCTGGACACACAGTGAAACACAGAAGTACAGATTACTATTTTCTCCCCATTTTTTTTTCAATCTGGAGCAGAAATGGATGGCCTTATGTTCGTGACTAATTTCCAGGCTCTTCTCTCTGGGCTTTATGATCTGTAATGAGTGAAGCCTCCACCTTTCTTGATCTCAAAGACACTGAGAATTTCCTGTCAGTTTTTGCCAGAAGACTGAAGTTACCAAAGGTATACCTGTCACCTACCAATGTCCCCAGACACCACACAAAACACTACACCAAAGAAACGAAAGCAGAGAACTTTTCTTAGGAAACAGAATTCAAAACATCTGGTGCTCCCAGGTATTCCTATTCAGACACCTGGCAGTGCTCCTGGAAACAATAAGGGCAGGACTAACAGGTCAGGCATTTTAGAAATATGTTGCTATTGACAAAATGGGAAGTAGAAACAAACATTCTGGAGCACCAGCACAGCATGGCCAGAGCCAGAGCCCTCCCTGTGTCTAAAAGAGACAACCAGAGTTTACCCAGATCAGGGTGTGCTCCCAAATGAGAAAGCTCTGGGCAGCAAATGAGCCAAGTGGGGCAGCAGAGCAGTGAAGGTGTCCCCATGCTGACCATTTCCCAACTGACCAAAATCAGTGCCTAAGCAAGCCACAACTGATGACAATTCCAAAATTATTTATGTATAGTGTTTTCACCATTCTGTAGTATCAATTACACCAAGATGTCCCTTTCAAAAGGGACCCTGGTCATTTGAAGTGCATGCACTGCACTAGTCTACCAAAAACACCAAACAAAACCCCCCAACAAACTAACAACAACAAAAACCCTACAACAACAAAACCACAAACAAACAAAAAAACCAACCAAACAAAAGGAATCTAAACCAAAACACAAAAAAGAAAACAAAAAGGGAGGGGCAGGGAGGGAGTGGGAGAGAGAAGACCTTCCCCCAAGGTTTCTCCTGAACTCAGCAATGAGGCAAAATGCTCCTTTCCTACACCAGCCCTGAACACACACCAGATTAGCAGAATTTTGGACCATGTCCAGCCATTTCACACACTACTGATGAGCCAACTGATGCACCTTGCAATGCCTGAGAGAAGGGCTACAACAACCACAGGGCTGGAAGTTACAGCTAGCACTCTGAGAAGTTCAAGAGCTTTTATCCTGTGTTATTTCTCATTTTTCTCTCTTCATCACTTCAGGGGGTCTCTGCAGGGCCACCTGCTAAACAGGCACTCAAGTTACAGGAACAGTTTCCACATTCTTGTCTTTCACAGCCAGCAGAAGATCTCATGACAAACCAAGTCTCTTGCAGGGCACTGAAGATGAGACCTCAACAACGTAAAGATCACTGTCCAAATAAGCTTTTCTCCTGCTACATTGTACAGGAGATCTAAACAGCCTGAGCCCAAGGAAATGTCTTGCACTGGAAGCACCCTCACTCTGTCCAAAGGCCACAAAGATCCACATGGATATATATTCACATACTGAAGGTTTTGCTCAAAAATTCTGCTTTTGATGATAGAATTTAAAATCTTTTAGTGAGCTCAACAGTTAGACATGCAAATTTGTGCATATATTAAGTTTTTCCACTACATATCAATCTAAGAAACATTTTAATGTTCTTTAGGAAACTACTGAGTGTTTCTCAAGGTGTTCTTCAAGGCTTCCTCCACCAAAAGTGATGACAATAAGCACATTTCCTTATCTTCAAGAGAGAGAATAATTTCACAGAAAATATTCTGAACATTGTTTCTTTCATGGAAATTATCTTCTTCAAATTCAAGAATATCAGTGTAACACCAAAATTACTTCTCACTGTCTTTCCCCTAGCATAACAAGGAGAGGTGGTGGCAACCTGAGGGGAGCTGAACTGTCCCAGCAGGGAGGGACAGGGAGGAGCTGCCTGGTCAGATTTTGACCAGTAGTAAGCAATTGGTTTGAGTTTCATAATCATTTCCTTAAAACACAACCCATCTTTCAAGTGCAGAACAAGCTTCATTTCCATCTGCATTGTGAGAGAGCCTACTACTGATCACAGTAATGACAGCAGGTTATGCACTGAATCCTTCTAAAGATGCACAACAATTCTGCTACAAATCCTCTAAGGATACATGGTTGTTTACATCAGCTGGCATCTTACAGAGTTACAGCCTGTATTACAGTTATATATAACATAACTGTACAGTTACACACAGCAAACCTGGGTATTGTTTAATGTTACCTTTTTTTTTAATTTTTTTTTTATTTCAGGGTTGGTTTAATCCAGTGGTGTTTTCTTAACCCAGATCCCTTCACAATGAATTTAAAGCACACCTGCACCAACAGCTCAATAAGCCACCACAGCAGGCACAGAGAGTGGAAAATGCAGGGAGCAGAGGAGTTAGTTTAATCTCCAAGATTCTGGAAGCCACACCTCCATTTTCTCCCTCAGTGCTCTCCAATAACACTGAATTTCCTCAGTAAGGATCTGAACAGATGCCAGCCATTTACGTGCCCCAAGTTTTCACTGGAGGCTGCAGGAGCACGTGCCTTGTGGAGCCTGGTAACAGCTCCTGCCTGCACAGAGCCTGTTCTGACAGGGAGGCTGAAACACAGCACCTGCAAACGCTTCACCTAACCCAAAGCCTCTGCCAACAGCAGGATTTCTGGCTTTGAGCTGTCCCCCATGGGCAGGCACAGCTCAGAGCACTGCCTCTGCCCACACTTTATTACAACAGGTAGTAAAGGCACACCTTCATCAAACATCAGTTCTGCACTTCCTTTGTGTGGTGCCCAACACAGGGCACAGAGCTAAGAGAATAGCAAGGCACAGCAGTAAGGGACAAGCCCTCCTCTGCTTAACAGGCCAATTTTAAGAAATGAGCACAGAGAGCTCCTTTTCTAATCTCTGCACACTGCTGTACCAGACAAGAACACATCCCAAAGGATCTTCAGTCCTTTTGCTAAGCAAGCTTCAAGCAGTAAGAAACTGTCTGTGCCACACATGACTTGGCAGTGCAGCCTGAATGATTACAGGGAAATACTGCTGAAAATACAGACGAAAAATTAATGGGCAGTTCTCAGTAGCAAGCAGTGTTAACAACACTTGCTCTTTTTTCACACTCTCCCCTGGACATCTGGATGTTTTTAACATGCTGCCCAACCAAACTGACAGACAGTAACTGGTTAAAAGAATTAAAGGATGAGGGTCCATGATCTCCTGCACATTCCACTGGGGCTGCATCTGCCCAGCATGCAATTATTGCCCCACAGAATTCTGAACACTGAGCTAACAGGGGTGTGCAAGACCTGCATGCTCCCAAGCACTGTGCTCAGATACTCTGGTGTGGAGGAGCCACTCTGAGGGCTTTGGCTGCCCAGCCTGTGCTGTTTCTTTATCAGCAGTTTCTGTGTTAAGTCATCTCCTGCATGAGCACACACAGACTGAACTGAGCAAGTGTGACAGCTGAGCAATGTAAAAAAAGCCATGCAGCATGAAGACATTTTTCTGTTTTGCAGAGCAAGCCAGAATTCTCTCACCATATTCTCTCATACAGCACAAGCTGTGGGTGGGGATGGAAGCAGTCTAAGGCCACGTCACTCACAGTGCCACTGCTCTGTTTCTATTTTGCAAATCATCTGTCACTGGTCTACAAAATCTTGCTCAATTCTTCTGTACAGCACAAATCCTGAACATCTTTCATGTTGCAGTAACAATTTTATCATTTCATGCTGATTTCTGAGGTGGTATTGTTGCAGAACACCTATTTCTGAAATAGAACTGGGGTTACATCCTCAATGCCCCTTATGAGAACCTCTCTTTAGCAGTAAGTTGTTACAGGTCACAGTCTCTACCAGCAAATGAAAGCATTTAAAATTAATATTCTAGGACGAATGCATATCTATATTAATGAGGCAGGTCACTTCCAGGGCTTTAGATCAGTGAGAAATGCCACAATACTGAGGGATGAGATGAGGAAAACACTGTATTGTACACCCTGAGCCTAAAGAGCAGCCGAAGAAACTCCATGAAATGAACACTACAGGACATGGGCAGGTATGATGAAGTCATCCAGACCTACACACACAGGTACTGTCAGTGATTTTAAGCCATTAATTCACCTGCCCAGGCATGATTTCTTACTGTCAACACTTTCCCCACAATTCTTCCTGTGCTGTAGGACTCTAGCTATTACTCCCATGCCATCTGGGATTACTCTGTCCCTCTCTGTAACCCCCAGTGCTCCCTCAAAACTGGGTACTTCTCTACTTTATCATGCCATTACTAGGAAAGAGAAGCAAGAGGGTTGCTCAGGCTGACTTCTTCCCCAAGTGGCAGTCTCTATACCAACAGCAATAAAGCACTTGCTGCCCTATTTTTCAGGCTTCTCTTCCCCTGGGCTTGGGGAGGGCAAGATCTTAATGCTATCCAGGAACAGCTGCTTCAGGAAACAAAGGAAAGTTTTAAACATGCCATGTGCACTTTATATATTTTAGAGGTAGAGCACACTGCCAAAGACATCACTCCTTGTGCTGTTTTGTAATTTGTATAAAAGCTTGGCTGCCTAAGGTCAGTCTCTGCATCTCAGGTCACAAACTGACCTGACAGGTGCCAATACTATGAAAAATGTACAGGGAAAATGCTCTTGGATGTATGCAAGAGCAACAGCCAGGGAGAACGTGCTGTGCTGCTGCTCACCTGCCCAGTGCTACTACCCAGGGCTCCTGGAGATCTCCTCCATTGGGCTACATGCTAAAGGACTACAGACAGGAAAAAAGCATCTCAAGCCACACATGCAGGATCTGTGCTTACAGTACTGTGTATGATATTTACGTATGCATATGGCAACAATTCTGACCCAAGTTTTCTCTCCTTAAATCTGCAACCTCAAGAGTCAAAATACTCACTCCGAAATCACCAGACTGAAGAGCAGCATGCTATAAAATGGTCTCTACTTGCTGCAAAGTTAGGTAAATAGGAAAACTGAAAGCACTGGAACAGGTCAGCTTTGCTGGAAGCTTTCATCAAGTCTGACGTCAGTCATGTTTACCCCATCTAAACTGCGAGCAGTCCACACAGTCTCCTGAAGTCCTCTTCCCAATCCTGCTCTTTCTGGCAAAGCACGCTGCAAAACAAGTTTTCCAATACCGTGCTGTGGAGCAGGCGTGTGTTTCCAGCATCCCTAAGATCCCCAGAAAGGTCTGGGCTACCGACCTCCTTGTGTGCCGTACCAGCTCGGCACACGCGGCTGCGAGCTGCTCCGATGTAATGTGTCCTGCCGCACACGTGATGCTACAATTAAAGTGCTGTCACAACTCCGAGCCTGCATCGCAGCATCACTCGGGAGGGGCTGAGGACCAGCACGGCAGGGCGAGTACATGAAAACAGCGCCTCGTCCCACGGCTGGGGGCACAGCAAAGGGGGCACAGCGAGCAGCAAGGCGTGCAATCATCGTGGAAGTGCAGCAGAGTGAGGCACAACACAGAAGCATGCAGATTTAAACCCAAACAAGCACTGCGCAACACTTGATCCTGCAATACTTACTGAAAGCAGTACTTTGTCACATGTGCGCATCCACCGGACCCCTCCGCAGTCCCTCTACCTGCTTCCAGGTAAATAATGTGACAACACCTGGCACCAGAGGACTGACCTGGGAGTCTACAAGGCATCAGCGGAGGCTCCAGCCAGCATCTGGCGCAGACCCCGCAGCAGGGGCGGGCAGAGCAGGCTCCCCCCAGACCTGCTTGTCGTCTCTCGCATCCTCGCAGCCAACTGGAGCCCCGGGGTCCTGTCGCAGCGCCGGCGGCTCTCAGCGGTGCCACCCCCGCGCCCCGGCGGCCGCAGCGGACGGGCTAAGGCTGGCCGGGCTAAGGCTGGCCGGCATAGCCGGGGCTCGGGGCGGCCCGGCCGGCCGCGGAGGAGAACGAGCCCGGGCGCCGTTCAGCGGCCGCGAGCATCGCAGCCCGAGCGCTGGGGCCGCGGTGGGCAGCGGGCTCCGGGGCGCAGGGGCCGGCATGCGGGGACGGGCGGGCCGCTCCTCGCCGCGGGACCGGCGCCGCCTCAGAGCCCGCGGCGGATCGCGGCCGGTCCGCGGCTGCCGCCCGCCCCCCGGCTGGCGCTGCGCCGTGACAGACACCCCGGAGCGGCGTCCCGGGCGGCGGCTCAGGCAGCGGCTGGGAGGCTCAGGCGGCCGCCCCGGTCACCCCGGGCGCGCCCACGGAGCCATCGCCGCGCCCGATACCCTCTCACACCCCCAATCCCGGGCGGCCGGCACCTGCCCCGGGCACTCCGCAAGGGGAAGCGCCCAGACCGCGCCACAGGGCAGAGAGCAGTGGCGCCGGTCCCGCCGCCGCCCTCAGCCCACGCCGGGGCCCCGCGCCGCCCTCATGGCGGGAGGCCGGCCCGTCCGACGGGCTCCCCGCCCCGCGCTCAGCGCCGGCCCGGTGCGGCTGCGGGCGGGCGGCGCCTGCCGCCGCCTCCCATTGTCTGCGCGGGGCGGCGCGGCCGGGCGGGCCCTGCCCCGCTCCGCCACCGGGCCCGCCCCGGCCCTGCCCCGCTCCGCCACCGGGCCCGCCCCGGCCTGACGTCACCGGGCCCCATTGGCGGCCCCGCCGTGTTTACAGCGGCCCCGCACCGGGCACCGGGCACCGAGCGCCTCGGAACGCGCCGCACGCGAGAGTCAGCCCCGGGACGCGCCAGCCCTGCCTGGGTCACCGTCCCGCTCATACCACAGCTCTCCTCATTTCCCTACACACACAGTATTTGTATTTTTACTCATTGCTCTAATAAGGCAAATCTGCGGAGCGGTAAAACCCGACAATTTCGGAGACTGCGCGGTCCCACCATCCACAGGAATCACAGACCCCCGGGCAGCAGGGCACGTTCAATCATCGGCCTGAGGAATCTGATGTCTGACCATGAAGTCAGGCTGGCTCAGAAGACAACATTCAGCATAGGAAATGAAATATTCCTTGCCTCAATTCAATCACATTATGATCAAAATGGAAAAGGACAGTCTGGGAAATGCAGTCAGAGCAGTAGGAGACTGGCTTCCTGAAACAGTGTCCTTAATAATAGTGTGTGAAAAGAAAAAAACCACCAAACACATCTCAGCAGGAATATAAACAGAACCGACAAAGGCTCCACACTACACAGGAGTCAGTACAGGGGAGGATGAATAGAAACTTAAGGAGTTTACTGGATAGCTCCTATCAAGGCACAAGGTATCCGTCTTCTACCAATGCTCACACATCCCCGCAAGCTGCACCACAGCCTTTTAACAAGGTACAAAACATTCATCCCTCCTCCCACAGAGAGCCCAAACAGATAATCTTTTATGGTAACATCCAAGATGTAAACACCAGTCACCTTTACCCAGCTGGAAAGAGAAGTGAAAAACTGTGAATACTGTTTATAACACAGATCTTTTTCCTATGGAAAGTCTCTTACAGCTGCAAAACGTTCAGTGATAGCACATCTCTCCTACCCGACTCTGGTGTCCTGCATCTCACCACAGGCTAAGAAGGGCATCTGGTCCCACTAAACAGACACATGCCAGGGGGTTTGGTGATAACATTACCACTGTACAGGAATCATGTACCTGTCAAATTGTGGAATGCCACAGGTAGCACACACAGGCTGTTTGCTCACAGATGATTCCAGGCTGACGTGAGAGTTTGGATACCACTGGTGTGGCCTCATCATGCTAACACAAGTGAGCCACCAAGCCCCACCTCCCCGGGTCTTTTTATGTTTTCCAGCTAGGAAAGACAGCCAGATTATACACTGAGAACCAGCAGGAGCTGAAAGGCTGCCTGTCAGGTGCTCCTGCATCAGTGCCATTTACATTCAGTGCCAGTCACACCCTTGTCCAACCCGTACACACTTGACTCATCAGTACACACATGGCCTGCCCCCATTTTTAGGTTCTGTCCTCTTTCCTGCAGATGCATATGTGTAATGCCAGCAGCACTCACAGGCATTTCCCCAGAATTTCTGATCACATCCTGTGCCAAGGAAACACCATCTCTACAGACATTTTATGGAAGCAGCAAAGGCTTCTGCAGAGGGTAAACACAACATGCTTTCCATTGGGAATCTGTATTGAAATGCCTTTATAATTCCTTATGCATCTGCCATGAGATCATCTCTGCCCTTCAGTTCAGCCTTCAGTTCTTCAAGCCTCATTTGCCTTTTTTTTTTTTTCTTAAAAGAACCTCTCTACAGACAGTGAATGGAAAGTGAGCTCAAATGGCTATAAAAGCACACAATGGCTTCTGAGAACTGAGTTTTACATAGAAAACAGAAAAGGCTGCCAAGTTTATCAGCAGAGATCAGGATCACATGAGAGTGGTCCTTTATGAGAAAAAGGTTTGCTTTGAAAAGAAAGAATATCACTATTCAAATTAACTAGAAAAAATGCAAGAACACCGGCAGCTGGTGTCAACTGTCCATTTGTAAAAGACCTAACTCACCCATGAGTGAGAAATAAGGAAAACTCAGAATAAAACAAGTATCTCTGTATAGTTCAGAAGAGGGTGCACAATCCTTCATGGCACAGCAGACACAAATGAAGGAAGGAGCCCTTCAGAGGATGGCACAGAACAGGCTGCCTTCAGACTCCTTTTCTGCCCACTCCTATGCTTGGCTCAGTTCTTAGAAGCAGAAGCATGGTGGAAGATGGTCTCACAACCCTTCCCAGTCATTATCAGGACTGCTCCCTGATCCCAAAGGCAAATACTTGTGCTGTGCTCAAAAAAAAAAAAAGTGATTTTTGTCTTAATGGAACTGAAAACATGGAGTTCACATATAGAGCAATTTTGACTTTATTTTAAAGACATTTGTGGAAGGGAATTGTTTATCTAAACTTAGATGAGATGGAAATTGCTTGTTCTTTTCCCAGGGTGTTCCTGGGGTATGGCTGTTAGCTCTATTCTCTCTGGCAGTGCTCATTCCAGCTGGAATCATGAACTGTGTTTTAACAATGCAAAGGAACTCAGAGTGTTCCACTGAGTTAATTAAAAAGAATTTTAAAATTCTTGTCAATATTTTGTGACTACAAATATTCCTCGAAAATCTTCCCTCAAGACCACGTAACAGTCAGTAGGGCAAGGATTTTAAGCAGGGAAATTAAAGCAAACAGAGAAGTCAGGGATTTGTGTATTTATTCAATTGATAGAATCAACTCACATTAGTTTTCACCTTGGCTAGCTAAGCTAACATTTGCTCTCTAGCAGTAAATGAGAAGATGTAGCTGGTCCTTTAAATAACAGTGTAATTTGCTCCCTTTGGACCACTGTGCATCAAGGCAGAGGCTTCTGATAAATCATGGTTGGTATAATTATTCAGTCTTTTTCCCTGAAGGGCCTCTGCAATGCAGCGGTCCTCTTACTTTTTTTTTTCCCCTCCCTGTTAGCAATGCCCTAGTTTGTTCACTGCTGCAGTCCCCTCCCTTCCACCATCACCACAGCATAACAACCTCTAATTGAGAGCTGGGCTGCTAACCAAGAGCACCCAGAGAAGCTGCAGGGACACCAGAGACAGCACTCACAGCCACCTTCTCAGCTCCTCCCAGCTCAGCAGCACCGAGGAACTGTCAAACAAGGCATTCATAACCTACCCACCTGGCATTCCAACCCTGGATTGCTAACAGCTGAGCATCAATCACCATCACACGTTCTCAGCTGCACTCCACAAGCAGCAGGAGGCCCTGGCAGCAGATGAGAAGCACCCACAGGCTCTTACAATCTTCTCAAATTTGATTTTGATGCTGAACACAAGACTTAGTGCACCTCCTTGTTAAGAGCCAGTTCTGTTTCTGTTTGCACCTGTACCTCTGCAGCCACATCACAAACCTCTCCTCACTCTGCAATGCCCACAGTGCTCTGTCTCCATGCTGCTCTTTGGAAGTGCTACCATGCCAGCTTCTTTAGCACGTCCCTCTTGTACATGCCTTACTACCTCCCCATTTCCTGCTTAAATAAATACACACTTTTCTAGACAAGCTCAAGTTTCAGAGTTCTCAGGAAAGACAATTCCAGGGTAAATGCTTCTCTCCTAGAAACTGGGCAGTATGATCAGCTTTCCATTCAGACAAACGAACCCACCTCTTTGTCATCCTCTATAAAAGGCAGCAACATTTTGTTCACACCAACAGAGCTAATAAAACTTTTCAATGAAAGGACTTTGATTAACATTGCCACAGCCCTTCCTGTCAGGACAAACCTGCCCCTCTACATCCCTCCCCACCAGGAGCTGCTCTGCCATTCACAGTTCTGCATTTGTTCTGCTTTCTTAAGGAATATCCCACTTTTCTTACCGTCCAAGGACAGCCAGTCATGCTGGGAGGAAGGCAGGGTTGGCAGAGCTCTGGCTTTATATTCAAATACCACAGAATTGGAGATGATCTGATTGTTGAAGGCAACTTGCAAAGTCACAAGCCCAGTGTCATGAGCTAAAAGGAAAATACATGTTGTAAAACAGAGAACTCCCTGCAGAAACCCCCAGCTAGGAATTACCCCATGTGCCAAATATTGGGCTGAGAGCAGGTGAAGAGATGGGGTGCTGAACAGTATTTTTGTGACTAGACAATTCAGCAGTCCAAAATACCTGTTGGTATATTCAAACGTGGAGATTTTAAGCTTAAGAGTCATCTAATGGGTTATTCTGGCAAAAGGCAGCATCACATGTTTCTAAAGACTGAGCAGCCTCACTGCATTTCCAATGGAAAGCTGGGGCCTAGCAATGAAACCAAGTTATTCTGCATCCACTTGAAGTCATATATTGCAGGCCATCACTACTGAAAATCTCTGTGGGGAGGTTAGAGGTGTTCTCATGTAAGTTACAAAGGGCAAAACAGGCAAATCAAGCCAGCAGAGCAGTTGAGTGCACTCCTGAGTAACAGCTACTCTTTAATCTGCTCTTTCAAAACAAAAGGAATGCTTAGAATTATTTAAAATTACTTCCAATAATTATTTTAAAGTTAATTCAAAGATTCTAAATAGTATTTGTTGTGATGTATCAAGATGCCAAATTGCTGTTCTCACACTAAACTGGTCAAAAAAAGAGGAAAATCTTCTGGATGCCAGTGCACTTTTGTACATGTATAGGACACGATGAGGCTCGGAAACCCGCAGATGTAGGAGAGCCGTGCTCCTTACCTGGGCAGTAGCAGCGCAGTACCCCTGGCTGAATTAAAGATGCAGGCACTGAGATCTGATCAAACAGACAGCTGTAATTATTGCTGGCTTCCTGCCACGGGCCGGTAATCAGGACTTTCACTCCTCCCTGCCAGGAAAAAAGGGAGAGACCCGAGCGTGACAGGAGAGGCCGGGGCGGGAGGAGAGCGGCCGGACGCGCCCGCCGCCCCTTCCCGGGGCCGTGCTGCCCTCGGGCGGCCGGGAACGGGAGCGACACGGCCGGGAACGGGAGCGATACGGCCGGGCACGGGAACGACAGCCCGGGGGCACGGGAGCGACAGCCCGGGGGCACGGGAATGACAGCCCGGGGGCACGGGAACGACAGCCCGCGGGCACGGGAGCGACAGCCCGCGGGCACGGGGCCGCCCGGTGCCGCTCTCTGCCCGGTGCCGCTCTCGGCCCCGTGCCGCTCCCCGTCCGCTGCTGCCCTAGCCCGGGGGCACGGGGCCGCCCGGTGCCGCTCTCAGACCCGTACCGCTCCCTGCCCGCTCCCAGCCCGGTGCCGCCCTCAGCCCGGTGCCGCTCTCTGCCCGGTGCCGCTCCCTGTCTGGTGCTGCCCTAGCCCGGGGCCACGGAGCCGCCCGGTGCCGCTCCCCGCCCAGTGCCGCTCTCAACCCCGGTGCCGATCCCTGCCCGGTGCTGCCCTAGCCCCGTGCCGCTCTCAGCCCGGTGCCGCTCTCTGCCCGGTGCGGCCCCTCCCGGTACCGGCCCGGGCCTGCCGAGCTCGCCCCACCGGCAGTTGCTCGGCGAAGGCCGGGAATGTCCGGGCCGCATCCCCCGGAACCGGCCAGCGCTGCGGGACAGGGAGACCGGCCCGGAGCAGTTACTGCACAACCCCGTACAGACTCAACAGTGCTCCAAGGCCGGGCCTAGGAAAACAACATCCACCACCACCTCTTTTTTAAAAAATTCAAATTAACCTTCTCTTCCCATTAGTGGCTCAAACAGTCTCTTTCCTCACACATTTCTTCGCAGCAGCAAGGTCTGTGCTGCTGCCATTTTCAGCTTATGGGGCATGTGACTGATTTTGGAAGTCAGTGAGGTGGAGGGAAATGCTGAACTCATTAAGGCTGTGCAGGCCTTGAATTACTCTCCTAGGAACATCTGTGACAATGTAAGGAACAGCTCCAGTTCACAAATACTACTGCTCTACTGGGCCTAGGCAGCACCACGAAGCCATCGTGTGGGGAAGACCTGGCTTTCAATGAAACAATACCTTTCTGTTCAGATGGTTCCTTAGTGAAGAAAGGGCCCTGTCAGGATAATGAAGTGCTTAATTAAAAGTACACTCAGACATGCAAGCAGCCTTGAATGCTCTGACTTGGGAGAGAAATATTTTAAAAACCTTTTCAAAGCTTTAACAAAACAGTTCCCTTATTACCAAAGCAAAGATAAAGCAGTAAACATGAGTGAATAAAAGCCCTGGACTTACCTCAGGGTAAGACCATTCTGGTGAATAATCTGTCACCATGAACAAGCGGCCACTCTGCTGCAGCAGCCCCAAAGTGCCTTGTGCTGCAGCTGCCGAGACCACCTCAGCCACGTGCATGTATGCCATGGTGCTGGCTCCGTTCTCCGTGCTGCTCAGCTGCATGTTGGCTTGCTGAGGGCTGCAGCAGGGAATGCACATCTCGGCCTGGTTGTACGTCGCTCTGTTACTGTCTTCAGGCTGAGACAGTCCAGCACTGTCACCTGACACCAGCTGGTGTCCGTACAGAGCATTGCTCCCACCTTCTACCGATATGAAATCGTTAATTAGATCAGAAAACTGGTTGCTGAAGGAGATGTCAAAGTGGTCTAAGTTAAGCTCCATGTTGGAGGAGTTATTTAAGCTAGGATGGGCCACAGGATAGAGTCCTTGTACCATGTTTCCTTGGAGAATAGGGAGGTTGTTTCCATTCCTGATACCCCCGTTGGCCTCAGGCTGCAAGTAGTGTTCTGTGTTGCAGGCTTGAAGATCCCCTGATTTAAGTAGATTTTCATTTCCTTCTGCCTGCTGGGAGGTCTCCATGGGAACTTCAGCTTCTGCAGTCATAGCCTGGAAGTTTGCTTGGAACTGCATGAGCTGGAGAGAAGAGGTGGACTCTATTCTGGTTTCCACTGTGCCGTTACAGTTGGACGTGGTTTGGGACGAGGACTCTGTTTTCACATTGGAGATTCCTAACGTGTTCACAAATGAGCTACCTGTGTCATTCAAATTGTTGTGAGTGTTTTGTTCAAGGGGAAGAGGTTTGCTGGCATCCTGCAGAAAGAAGCTGGGGGAAGGGGTCTGATGGACGTGAGGGCTCTGGACGGTCTGATTGAAGCTGGAAGAATAGTCCTTGTTGGAGTCAATGGCACTGAAGTCCATCTGCTCCAGGGTGGTACTTGGGCTCAGACCTCCTCCAGATGGAAGTAAACCTGAACCAGTACTGAGTGTGAGCGTGTTAGATGCAGAAGTGGAGGAAAATGCTTCTTTGGACATCTGTTGTTCGAAAGATGTGTCCTCAGTTTTAATTTCTTTTGTGAGGGTTGTATTGAAGTTGAAGCTACGTTCTGTTGTGGGTGACTGCCTTATATTGGTATTGATGCTGTCACTTTTCATACCTCCTCCACCATAAGTCTGCCCTTGCTTGGGATTGTTAAGAAAACAGTCCGGGTCAAAATTCATGGTGGTTTCTGGAATTTTCCTATTTCCTTCTAAAGTTGTGGAGAGCACAAGTTCCTCAGAGACAGTGCTGGGTAGCATCGACAAGCTCTCTGAACTTCCAGTTGTTGGAAAAGCAAACTTGTGTCCATCTGAACTCACAGCAAGTACCAGTCCTTGTGCAGCTGCATCTGAGGACAGAAGGTGCTGATTTGGGCCAGATGTGGGTGACATCGTGTACACAGCTTCACTGGTGACTTCTGACATAAATACGGTGGCACTTTGTGACAAACTTCCCATAACTGATGCTACAGCCATGCTGGACACACCAGTGACAGCTGGGCTATCTGCCATATCTGGGTCGCTGTTTAACCCACTGCTGATGGACACAGGAGAATTCTGGGTTGTGTCAGGGACCTCCACCTGGTTGGTGGAAGAAACCTCAGTGCTGTTTTGATGGAGCAACACTGGTTTTGCCACTTTGCCGTTCCTCTTCTCTCGGCTGGAGGCCTTGCCGTGGCTGTGCTCGTTCTTGCCTTCAGAGACATCGTTATTTTGTACCTCTGAATGAGTGCTGTACCCACCTGTCCTTGGTTCAACCTTTGGTGATATGATGCGGTGTTTGGCACTGTTACACTTGTGATGCACACTGCTTCCTGCCCCTGTGCCAGAAAACAACAGTATTTGCTGTTCAGTAAATACAAAATTAGGACAATGCTAGTTGTGTATCTCATGCTTGTGCATACATGTGCACACAGAGCACACAGTCAGCACTGGAGCTGCTGAAGAATTTTCAAGCAAGGGCCACCAGAAGAAAATCCTCCACGAATTAAACCAGCCAGCACCTTTACTGGCCTGTAATGGTAACATCACCTGCATTCCTGAGAGCTTGTAATCAGGCAGGATGAAGTAAACAATCCTGTCTGCAAAGGCACCTTAGTCACAAACTCTGGTGCAGGGATTGCTTTTGCTGTTTAAAGAACAGCAGCCCATGAATTTTTGACGTTTCTTTTCTTAATTGATTAATTTTCCCTAGAATGATGTAAGAACATTAATTACAGAACTGCAGAATGACTGAAAGGGGGAAGAAGCCTCCTCAATATAGCTCATGGCTACAATTATAAATGCCATCTTCTGGGCAACATAAAACATCTTCGTAGCCACCACAATTTGCTGAATCTTTTGTTGCTTGCCCTTGAAGAGGAACATCTCTATTATGTGTTCAAGATTTGAATGAGGTCACTTAAAGTAGTTCAAGACAGTGCTTTTGAGACTAAATACAATATTAAATCTCTCTATTCTCCTAGGTAAAGAAATGAACAGGAACAAGGGAAAGACTTTCATGCTGCTGTATTTGTGGATGACAGTAAGGGATTGGGAATGTGTGTGTCAATGTGCAAGCCAGTTACAAAACAAAGCAATACTGTTGTGTTAAAAAGCACTGAGCAGACTTAGCACAAGACAAAACATCAAAGGGAAGAATAAAAGGATTCATGTTCAGATTTGCAAGCCTGGATCAAATGCTGAGCCTTAAGGGGTGAATTTTAATCCAAACTCAGGTATTTCAGAGGTCATCATTCTTATTTAAGCCTTGATTGTATAATACAACTGCTCAAGAAAAGAAGAAAAAAATAACTCTTTGAAGCACTGACAACTTTCCTTTATAAGCTTTGCTAAAGACTAGTTAATGTGTCATATACTTTATTTGACCAAAGTGCTAGAAAGGAGTAGCTCTATAGCAGATGAGTTGGGAAGTGAATCACTGAGCTTTCCACTGTCTGTGGGAAATGCTAACACTAAGGGTGCTGCTGTAGTGTCATCCAAAACAAGGTCATCTCCTTTAACAAGAAAGAGATCTGTATTTTTCATGATACCTAAATAAGACCTGTCTTATCTCAGTGATACCTTGAGTTAACCACCTGAGCACTCCTCCAAAAAAGTGAGCTGCAGGGCAAGGAATTCAGAGGGTGAAACTGGAGGAACATTAGATTTTGAGGCTTTGGCAACAGAATTTGCACATGTAGAAGAGAATGTACCTTTCTGAGCAGCTCATGTATGGACTGCATTTATTAGAAAGCACTGACATTTTCCCCAGAAGTTCCAGCTGCATCTTTTTATGCTCGGGACTTCTGTCAACTCTTGAGTTCACTGTGTCCCAGTGTTTCATGAGACAGCATTTTTATCACCTCAGCACTAAAAACCTTGCTCCCAGAGTGGATGAAGCTGAGTCACTGAGTGCCCTGCTGAGTACTCACCCAAGGTACCAGTGCAGAGACAGTTGTGTGTCCGAGGCTGGGGCTTGGTCTGGTGGCTGTCGAGGATCTGCTGCACGAGCTGCTCCACTGAGAACCCTGAACTGCTGTTGCCATTGCTGCATGTCCACTTGATGCCATGAACTGCAAAGAGAACAGTAAAATTTCCCATCAGAAACTGCAAAATCGTGCCAAAACCATCAAAAGCCACTCCAAATTACCAGTAAAAATCCATTCCTGCTGCTTTGTGTCAGAACTGAAAGGAGACCTATAAAAAGCAACAGTAATGGATACTGGCTTACTATTCTCTGCTCCTTGCTATCAACAGGCTTCCAAAGGCAATTCCTGAATTAGGAATACATAGAGGAAAAACTCCTCAGCAGAGTATCTGGCTCTGTTTCAGTCTGCTGCTAACAGGGACTCTGCACCTGCAATGACTCTCTGTAGTGCCAGCAACCTTCACTGAAAACCCAAAACCAACAAAAGACTTGGTTCCATTGAAGTAAAGCAGTATAATTCCTAAGAGCCTTTTGGAATCTTTTTCTGTCTAATATGAAAACAAAATCAGCCTTATAGTAAAATCAGCAGCCAAAAATACACCAGAGTAACAGCAAATGCAAACCTCCTGCCAGGTCTTCATTGTCAGATCCCAATGGCAGCAGTGAAGGCTGACTCATTTTTTGGGAGTGACTAACAGACACTGTGTGAGTTCCTCCTCAGACTTGGATGACCTTTTAGTAATTTGAGAAAACGGACAGGTGGGTGATGTTACAGAACAGGTTGCAAACTGAAGCTTTTTCCTTGGGAACTCTCTGGGCCTGTTAGCTATTTAAATAAGAATGCTAGACTGCATACAGATACACGACTTGAATAAAGACTCCCTCTCAGAATATTTTAGTTGCAGAATTTCTTATAACAGTGATGTTTGCAACCTGACTTACAATGGAAATGGCACTTATAAAATATTTTATCCATAATAACTGACTCAAAGCATCTTCTGTTTCTCTTAATGTCTCTCTGAGCAATTTATATGTGCATATTATTTATTTATCCTTTAAATGCACCACAGCTCATGTGCAGATTTTGGAAAGTGCTGATAAGTGACAACATAATTTCCAAGGTGTCCTCATGTCTGGCAGCTTCTTTCAGAGACTCTTTGCCATAGTCTGTCAAGGCACGTTCCTTGCATGTTGTGTTCTAAAATGCTTAAACCAGAATACACAAAATCAAAGCTGAAAGTCTCATGCTCTTAGGCTTTGTAGTAAAGCCACAGATCCCTGTGTGGTGAAGGTCCCTGATGTGAAGGGGAAATCCTGGCAGCAGCAGGTTGGGCTGATGCTCCTGCACAGCCACAGGCTGGGGCAAAGCCAAAAGCAGCATCGTGCAAGGAGATCAGAGCAAATGAAGGGATGTTTGTGACATCTAATGGTCACAGGGGCAGCATATCCTGTGAACAGTGTTCTGTTCTTCTCTCTGATGCTGCTCACTGAGTGTGTCACACACAGCTGGTGGAACAGAGCTCCTGGATCTGCTCTCTGAAGCAGTTTTATTGCTTTTTTGTTACCTGTTGCTGTATTGCCTCCTCACCCACTAATGTCATTTTGCCCAACAGCATCTCATCTTGGTCTAGTTTTACACTGCAGAATTCACATTGCTATTGGCCAGGCTGGATAAACTGCAGAAATACTGTAAATCAGGTTTACAAGCATTCTTCCCCATATCACTATTTAAAGTGCTGCAGATTGTTTTGTAATAAGTCCCTCTATGTTTGTTTGATGACCACATTTATTGTTATCGTACCCAGCAGATTTTGCTTCCTAGTATATTCACAGTTTTGGATTTCTTCTTAACACTCAGTCTCTGTTATGACATCTAACTTAGACATGCTTGCCACTTCACTACCTCTGCTCACATTCATTTTATTATTTAAGATACATTGTTCTGTCACCAGTGATATTATGTCTAATAAGTGATGTCCAAACAGCAATTTTGCAAAAAACACATTGTCAGTGAGATCAGAATGCAGTCAAGTATTTTGGATCCTTTCAGCTATACAACACTAAGCTACTGAGCTGTAATTACTATTGAGAAACTTTGCATTAGATAATTTCTGGTTACTTCAGAAATGCTTTTTGCTAAAGAAGTGAGCTGGAGTCCGTGTTTCTGGGTACAGAAAGTGTTTTACAGCAGGATGGCAGCACTGCTAAATCCTGGGACGAGCAGAGCATCAAGGGGGCAGCTTTGGGAAGTGAATCATGGCTCAGGGTTTGTGTATTCATGATGATGGTTCTTAAGTCTGAATCAAGCTGTGAGCTAGGAGCTAAGGCATAATGGACAGCTTTAGAGCTGGGTACTTAGAGAACCATGCCTATTATTTTCAGGTCCTTCCAGCATAGCAAAGTCCCATTGAGGATCAATTGCTGCTGAGGAAAGGTCCTTCTCCAGCCTTGCTCCAGCTGATCCTAAAGGGCTCTGGCTCCAGCTTCTGTCCACGTGGTGCCACTTTTTTTGGTACTTATGTTCCCCATATGCTATGAAGGTGATAAAATAAAAAGCCAGTGAAGGGTGACAGATTGCAAAAAAAGAATGTCTGGATGCTTAATGCAAATTATCCACTATCTTGGCACATCCAATATGCAGATTTTCTTCCTCCCTCTTTTAAAGAAAGACTCCTGTGCCTGGTGAATTGTTAGTACTGAATACCAAACACTATCAAGATGGCTTTTAACATGTCACGCTTGGCTTCCTGACACATAATGAATCAGCAGGAAAGGAGATTTCTATAGGGAAGAAAGTGCATTATGAAAGGAAGGCTAATAAAAAGCATACACACAGACTCTTCCTGCTTCTTAGTGGTTCAAGAAGTGAAACCACTGTAGAACTATGTTTGATTAAATATAACCATAATATAGGAACACAAAAGGGGGAAAAAAAAAGTCTGAGGCTTAGGAGAAATTCTGGAAAGGATTTTAATCCAGATTCCTGTTCAGACTTCTACTGCATTTCTTGACAATTTAAAATGAAAGCTGTGAACTGCTTCAACACTTTCCTTTTCAGTGATAGCATGGAGGGGTCTAAAAGCTGCTGCATTACAGCAGCAACAATTCCTCCTGCCACACACCCTCTGCACAGTGCCTGCAGCACAGTGCAGCCAGGCACAGTTACTGGTGCTGCACTGGGTGCTCACAGGAGAGAACTGAGGCTGGGGGAAGGTCCACAACTCAGAGTGCTAATGCTGCTGCACTCTCTTCTTACAAACTTGGGCTCTCATCTTTCCTCTCTTTCTTCCTTTTTGAAGAAAAGGCAACAAAAATGATCTTGTGATAGTGCCCAGCAGCTCCTGTTCATTAGCACTGCCAGGACTTTGACCACCATGAGCAAAGGAATGAAAGATGATCTGAATTACCAACAAAAAGGCTGCTCAGAATCCAAACTGGCACTCAGAAACATAACAGACTGTCCAAGTTTCTTACACCACCTTGGCTATTTCTGCCTTCTGCTGCTGCTGGGGGTACTCAGTCCTCCACAATTTCCAGGCCTGCAGTCCTGCTGTCTCACAGATATCTTCCTCCTCCCCATCACCTGAACTCTACCTCACTGCCTCATCCTCACTCTAGACCTCTGAACACCATCAACAATTGTTTCCCTCTTTCCCTCCCTGTGGTTTCTCTACCCTAACCAAAACTTGTCCTTAAAATACTCTCCTGTATTTAAATCTGATCATTCCACCATTTCTGAATGCTCTTAGACATTTCTCTTTGCCACTCCAAGCATTTTACACGTCTTGATTTTATTCCAAAGACCATACCACCCCTCAGAACACAGCTTACACATACCTGTACATGTACAGTACATTATGAAGCCGTTCCCTATACCCTCCATGTGGCTCCTCTGCCCCAGTTTGATAAATCTTTTGTTACTTGAGTAACAACAATGAGATCTCCCCCATGAAACTGGTATGTTGAATAGACTGACAGAGCTGGAATATCTAGAATCATCAAGGTCAGGTTTCTGTTTGCCTCTGCCTCCTGCAAGCCCTGGTGTCAGTCCTGCCCTCAGCCCCTCCTGACCTACACAAAGTGCTTTAAAAATCCCCAAAGTGCAGCTGGGAGCGTGAGCAGGCCCTTTGTCCAGGACCCATTCCTGCCTTGCTGCCCACATCCCGCTCCACCAAGTGCTGTCACTGAGAGGTGTTTCCATGGCGATGGTCAATGGGAAATGGCAGCCTTGTCCCTTCCATTCCCACTGCCTTTCTCTTGACAGAAGTAAAGGCCTCGCTCTGATTTCTCAGTTTGGCTGAAGGATATTTCCATTAGATTTATCCTCTCGCACTCAGACGCCCACACACAGCTTAGCTTTGATTTTCCAGCCTTCCATTTCCACTCGTTACTGGTTGTGAAGGACGGGTTTACCTGAGCCTCACTGCTGGGGACAGCAGTGACACCCCGTGCATGCTAATGTCCTGCACGGACTCACAGGGGCGTTTTGCTGGGAGCTGTTTTTCACAGACATGTCTGCCTTCCAAAACAACACTTTTCCTTGGAGGTTTACTCAGATGCAGCGGGATTTTTTACTCACAGGGGCTGGGCAGACGCGCTGGCCAGCATCCCCTGAAGAGGGACGCGGCTCTCCAAAGCCGCTCGGCGCAGCCCTCTCGCCCGTTTCCGGACGCGTTAAATCCGAGGCTGCTCGCACATGGAGGAGCAGAGCGGCGTGTGTGGTCCTCGCCCTCCTCCGGCTGCAGCTCAAGGGCACCATCACCATCCTCCCCCTCCTCCCCTTCCTCCTCCTCCTCCTCCGGCTGCTGCCAAGAGCAGCGGGAGCCGCGCACGGCGGCCGCCAGGTGGCGCCAGCGGATAAGGAACGGGACCGGGACCGGGATAAGGGCCGGGATCAGCACTGGGACCGGGACTGGGACTGGGATAGGGCCGGGATCACACCGGGACTGGGACTGGGATAGGGCCGGGATCAGCACTGGGACCGGGACTGGGACTGGGATTGGGCCGGGATCACACCGGGACTGGGACTGGGACCAGACCTGGGATAAGAGCCGGGATCAGCACCGGGACCGGGACCGGGACTAGGACTGGGATAAGGGCTGGGATCACACTGGGACCGGGACTGGGATCAGCACCGGGATCAGCACCGGGACCGGGACTGGGACTGGGATCAGCACCGGGACAGGGACCAGGACTGGGATCAAGGCTGGGATCAGCACCGGGACCAGAATCAGCACCGGGACAGAGACTGGGACTGGGATCAGCACCGGGATCAGCACCGGGACCGAGACTGGGACTGGGATCAAGGCTGGGATCAGCACCGGGACCAGGATCAGCACTGGGACAGAGACCGGGACTGGGATCAAGGCTGGGATCAGCACCGGGAGCGGGACTGTGTGGCCCGGGGCCCCAGACCCACAGGAAGCCTGGCAAGGCCTCCCCATTTCTCCCATTTCTCTACTGTTATTTTTTAAATTTTTTTTTTCTCCACTTTAGATTTGTTTGTTTTTGTTTTTAGCAAAAATCTTGTTTGGGGTATTTTGGGGGAAAAAATTCTTCAGAGAGAGTTTTGATCCCTTCCCAAGGCTCCCAGCCCTCCTTCCCCAGGTCACATCTCGGTGGCACTGCCAGGGAGGTTTGGACTGACACCTTTGCAGATGCTCTAGGACTGAGTCTGCCAGTCCCTGCCAGCCTGCCAAGTGTTAACAGAGGAGATAAAATACCAAGGAAGAACAGGAAACAAAGCCTGGTATGCCTGCAGCCTCCTCAGAGGTTCAGCAATTGCTGCATCTGGTTTAACACCCAAGTTTTAGGGGATCAGGAAATGATTTGGTTTAGGTTTCCTCAAGTTAGTTTCCATTACTGATAATGGTGGGTTCCTACTGGACTGCAGTCAGCACTCAGTGGGATTATTTCACTTTGGTGTCTCCAAACACAGCTGAAAGGCACCAGCTGACACACAGTTCCTAATTTTGTTCTTTTGGCAAAGTGGGACTGTCTATAGAAGGTGGAACTCGACCACGAGGGAAACTGTTTCCCCACAGAGTGGCCCATGTAGGCATGGGATCAAGCTTCCTCTGGGGACATAGAGGCCACTGCAGATCTCAGAGGGAGAGGAAAAGTGCATTCCTGCACGAGCTGCACTCCTGCAGGGGTGAAGGGGATGATGAGAAGCTGAGCAGTGGCCGGGAGCAGGAGGCTGATGCTGGCCACACAGACAATGTGAGCAGGAGTGCTCAAAGTCCAGGTGGTGGACTGTGGATGTAAGAACCTATCCAGCACCTTCTATCATGTTCTCTTTTTAATAAAAACTCAGACTATTGCAGTAAAACTGGATGTCAGCATTACTACCCATTTTTTTTTAAAGAATCCACATTGCTTTCTATGTGGTCAGCTGAGCTAAGCTGGCAAGCTTCAGTTTCCATTGAGGGGCACTTTGGAACTCAAACAAACTCCCTGGGGAATTGTGAAATTCATCCCATGTAGCATTTTTGTACAACTGATCTTTTAAGATGAAATATAACCCCAATCCTTAAACGGAGTTACTGAAATTAAATATAAATTCAAGCCAAGGTAAAGCTCCCAACAACTCAGTTCTTCAAACTGCATTAATTCCAATTGCTGCTGAGTTTCATTCTCAGCTTCAGGGGTTTGGTGCCTTCTGCAGTGATGCCAACACAGGGATGCAGGCTGGGGTCACCTCCAGGAGGCCTGATGGCTTCACTGACCCAAAATCAGGGGCTCTGGGAGAAGGCAAGAGCAGCCCATGCCCATGGGCTGATGAGAACACATGGAATTTCCAGCTTGCCCAGCTGTGGCTGCGTGCAGGCAGCACAAACAGGAGCCCTCAGTTCCTCTGCAGCAGAGAAATGCAAAAAGCTTTTCCTCTGAAAGGAAGATAGCTCTTAATTATAGTGGACCTGGAACAAGGATTGCAACGTGGCACCAGCTGTGAGCTTTTAAGTCAGCTTTGCCAGCTGAAGGATGAGAGAGCCAAAAGGGGATGATTTGGAGAAACCCCCAACATGAGCTGGCCCACAATTTGCTGATCATATGGAGTTTATATACAGAATTCTGCTGTGATGGATTCTGCCACTGAATTTGCTTTTACCACCAGATGCCTCTAAGGACATCTGCTAATCTATTCAGAGAAATCTCAAAGCAAGACTGTAATGGGGCACAAGGGGGGAGGAAATTGAAAGTTAAGCCAAATTGAGGCTCATTCTTCACACCAGGCATCCTGAAATGACTTACAGGTGTCTCGGACCACATTCCTGCAGAATTTTCATGGATTATAGCTATTTACTTCACACAAATGTACCCAAAAGTTGCATTCATACCAAAGCAACACACACACACACGACAACCCTTTTGCTTGAGACACCCAGCTGGGATGCTCCCAACAGCTGGATTATCCCAGCTCTGGCATGACTGGAGGTGTCACAGCCTTCCCTGGGCTCCCTGGCCTTGGTGGCACTCTGAGACAAGGAGCCTCCTCCCCAAGCCTGCAAGGAGGAAGGAATCATCCTGAGGGAGGTCAGGAATGTGTATGAGGCCTTGCAGGCTCACAGGCTTCAGTCCTGAGGACTGCCAAATGGAGGGCTTGGCAAGCCAACAGTGATGGTCCAGAGAAGGCAATCAGGAGGTCATGGACAGTGTGAAGGCAGTTAACACACAGATTACAACTGCAAAGCCATGAAAGCTGAAGTCAGGCTGATTAATTAATTATTTACAGTCTCAACTCAGCTGGAGTTGTTGAGAAAACCTCAAATCCTTAGAGCATCTGCAGCATTTACCTTTCATGGATGTTCAGATGGGTTCATTTCAGTCTCTTAATTAGTTCACACACCATCTATGTTAGAACAAGTTAATGCTCTTTCTTTCCACAAAGCTCTCAGAGCTCTATGGCCGCTCCACAAAGGTGAGGTTTTAATCCATAACCACCATTGCAAGCAGAGTGACAGAATGAGCAAACACCAGCCCTGCAGCCAGCCAAGGAGCTCTCTCTGGGTGCAGCAGTGTCCTTCAGGAGCAGGCAGAAGCCACCTCTCAGCACCCAGCCTGCAGTGCCCTGCTCTGCTCAGGGGGTGACAAGGCTGGCACCAGGAGCTGGTGCCTGTCCCTGATGCTCCTGAAGCCAGGATTGACTTTGGGATGATGCAGCAGGGGAAGGAAAGGGGAGCTGAGCAAATTATGGATGCAAGAAATGTAAATAAACTCCCTGATCATCCCAGCCAGGGTCTCTGTGCATTTCAGGAACAACAGTTTGATGTATTTGTCTAGCTTGGACTCCAGGACTGATGCTGCTCACCCTGCCAGCCATCTGCCACATTGCTTTGAGTTCTGCAGGCCAGGAGAACATGCTCCCACACCACTGACTGTCTGCTACCCTCCATTCTGACAGAAAAGCTTTAATACTGACAGAGGTCAACAGCTTTAACACCTGACTTCAGCCCAGGCTGAGCAGGACTTAAACAGCCCTTGTCAGTGAGTCAAGAGCTGGACACTGCCACCAACCTCTGACCAGGAGGAAGCATTTTCCCCAAGGAACTGTATCAGCTTCTCTCCCTTAATCCTGAATGACATCAGTGGTCTGAAATGGGAACCTACCTGCAGGTACAGAGGCCTTGGACCTCCACATACACCCTGGCTGTAATCATCACTGATGTGCCTTAAATGAGGAATTCTCATGGAAAACAGCAGCCAAGAAAACAAAATAATCAACAAAACCCCCACACAGCTTCCAAGCCCAGAGGAATAAGACACAACAAACCCCAACACAGAGCAGGTAAAAGGGTGAGACTGTCACTGCACCAGCCACACCACGCACAACGCTTTGATTAAGCCATTGACAAATCTGCTTTAGGGCAGAGAAATTTGGAAACATCAGGCAATCAAACTGTGAAGTCTGTGAAAGAATGTGATTAATGCAAAAATGTGATGAAACTAATGTGCTTGGCTCCAGAATTTCATGGCACACCCTATACTGGAACCAAATCTGATGGCTTCTTGGCGAGCAGTGCCCCTCTGTGCTCCCCAAACAGGGTTATCCGTGTCCTCTTTGTTTTCCAGGTCTGAGCAGAACACAAAGCTTTTATTGGAGCTACATTTCTAAGGATGTGTTTCCCAGGATATGTACCCATAAAAAGAGACGTGTACATGCATATATACTCTGAATAATTGCACAGAATTTCACTCTTCCCTCCTGAGACATAAAAGAGCCAAGTGTTATTAAATTTACGGCGAGTTCGTTGTAGTTTTCACATAATTTTCTTGATGCACTGCAGATTTTTTAACAGGCTGCTGCTTCCTTTCCTGTTTAATGTTAAGGCACTTGTCCAGTCTCAGCTATACCAACATCCTGGATTTCTGTCTAAGTTTATCAGCCCCAGGGGCAAATGTGTCATTTTCTCTCCTCCTCTGGTCCCCAGCTTTGTGTGGAAAAGGAATACACGGGCCTGCAGAGTTCAGGATGCAACAAAGGACTGCAAACTCAGATTACCAAGGCTGTGGTCAGCACAAGGCTGATCTTTCATGGATGGCAGACAAACATCAGGATGCACTCCGTGGCTGTGACCTCCAATTACAGAAGGCTGGGCTTGACACCAGCATCCAGGCAGGGGCAGAGGGCAGGAACAGAAGCAGACCTGGCATTTGTTGACTCACATTTGGTATTGTGGCTTTTGCAGCTAATTTTCTCTTGGTTACAAGCTCACTTTATGTCTAATTTTTCTTTCATTGCAAAAAGATGTTGGTGTGCACATTGGAATGTGCTCTCCAGGGGAAGACACACGATATAACTGTGATGCAAAGGAAAATATTATACACCAAGGCAGATGCAGAGGGGTTCAAAGAACTGCCTGTCTGAGGGCAAACTTCCCTGTCACTCTGCACACCTTCTCTAAGCAGCCTTCTCTTTAGGCTGCAAAGTTCAAAACTGTAGGAAATGATGCTCAGTTCAACACACTCAGTTCCATGGAGCCACCCGTAAGCTACAGCACCCCACTGTGCCCTGACCAAACATGGAGATGGGTGTACCACACACACAGGCTCTTTGCAAGTGAGCAGGTACCTATGAACAGCCCTAGAACATGCAAGAACATAGGTACAGTGTGCAGAGGAGACCTCTTTGGGGACAGTCTGGGCAGCTCTCACAGGAGTGTTTAATAGTGGACAGAAAGTGTGTGCAGATGCAAGCTGAGTTGGATGGACAAATGACTCCTTCACAGGATGTGAGAGACACTGTGCTCTGAACACACAGCAAAGGAGCAAAACCAGCCCCAGATACTCACACATGGGTTTGAGCTGCCCGATGAGCTCCTCTTTTGTCCACTTTGCCCATTCCTTCTTGTCGGTGTTGATGGAGCACAGGATGGGCCCGCAGGGTTTGCCGCAGTCCTCGATGGCCGGCACGTTCAGGTAGTGCACCAACACAATGTCTGGGTTCTGCAGGGACAGCACAGCAAGGGTTACGTTGCTGGGGCCAGCACTCTCTGCATTTAACTTCCTAATTAAATCTGGGACAGCAAACATCATGAGCAGACCCTAGATTGTATGGGATTTCCCCGAGATAGGAGCTGTTCTTTGAAAGAGGAGTGGGTCACAGTTTGCACATGGCTTCCCCCATCCTGAGGTGCTTGCAACTCTCCTGCTCCACTGGTATGTTCAGCATGAACCTCTTTTCCAACCCTTGCAACACCAAATACCTGGAGTATTCCTATGAACATCACTGACAATGAACACTAGGTAATATGCTTTGGTTTAAAGGACCTTTTGTTCATCGAGACAATGCTTCCATCAGTTCTGGAGCACATCAGTTTTTTCTGAATATACAGAGAGTCACCTGAGAACATCAGGAACAGCCACACTTTCCATACAGGAGGGAAGAGCCAAGGGGACTCACAAACAGTATCACAGAGCACCCCAAACACGGCCTCTTTATAGACAAGCCTGTAATTCCTTGTCTTTTGAAGATGTTTGCAAACTGTAGAGGGTTGGGACTGGAAAAGCCCCTTGCAGGACAGCTGCAGGAGGACAGAGGTGCTGGCTCCTGCAGGGTGATCCCACAGCTGATCCTGCAGGCTGATCCTACTGGTGGATCATGCAGCTGATCCTGCATGTGGATCCCACAGCTGATCCCACAGCTGATCCTGCAGGGTGATCCCACAGGTGGATTCCACAGCAGATCCCACAGCTGATCCCACAGCTGATCCTGCAGGCTGATCCTACTGGTGGATCCCGCAGCTGATCCTGCATGTGGATCCCACAGCTGATCCCACAGCCGATCCCACAGCTGATCCCACAGCTGATCCCAGAGCTGATCCTATAGCTGATCCCACGGCTGATCCCACAGCTGATCCCACAGATGACCCCGCTCCCCTCTCCCCGTGGGACAGACCCTGCCCTGGTGCTCTGTGGTGCTGTCCCACCACACCTGGAGCAGGAGCTGAGCTCTGTCCCCACCCTGTGAGTAAATGAATCATCTTAACAGCAGCAGCAACAACTCTGCCAGTTCCCCAACAGCGTCCCAGGGAGATTGTTCAATAGATAATAACAAGATCGAGGAGATGATTTCTTTCCCCTAAGTCATTTACTCCTAAGTTCGCAAACTTTAATGACTGCTTTGGAATTATTTATAAAAATAAATAGGATAATGGTGTAATTAAAACTCTAATGTTTCATTAATGCTGTTAGAGCCCTGTTCCGAGGGGGAGTGGGAACACAACCCATCATCCACTTGCACAGGTTGTGCTGATGGGAGCAGTTGCTTATGAAACCAGGGGAGAGCTGGAGCAGGACAGGGACACCTTCACCAAGGAGACCTGAGGAGGGAACTTCTGGTGGGCAAAGCCCAGCACTGAACCCAGCACGCTGGAGCTGCCCCCAGAGCAGCCCAGGGCAGGGGCACGGGGGCACCCAGCACAGCTGTTGAGGTGACCATGACCCCTCTAGTGCACCCTGCACACACAGGGAGCATCCTGCACATCCCCAGGACTGGGGGGCTGGCCATGGCTCCCAGCTCCTCCAGGCTGGCCAAGAAGGGGCTGGCAGTGGGGTGTACAGCAAGAGGAAAAGCAGAGCAACCCCACAGAGCATCCCCTCGGTGACCAGATACATCCCTCTGTCTGGAGGACAAGCTCAAAAGAGCTTAGGGAAAATTTCCTTACGTTAGGAAAATATGCAAGCAGGAACTTGCATTTTCTCCCTCTATGGATAGAACTGCAAGCAGGGGATTCTCAGTGAAGATTCTGTGAGAAAGCAGTATCAAATTCCTGCAGCCAGTGCTAAAAGAGCTGTACTGCACAGGGAAGAGGCAAAGAAACCTTGTAAGGATCAGCTAAGAATTTATTTCAGAGTGGTTTTGGGAAGTGCAAAGCAAAGAAAACTTTTGGCTCTTCTATTCCCAAGATTCTTCTGCCTTAGGCTGTAAATGCAAGATGTGGCCAGGGGTGTGTGTTCTATTGCCATCTCTCAGAACCACGTGGGGCTGTTATAATTTATCTCTTCCACAACCCATCCTCTCCCCAGGAGATCTCTGCTGTCCATGGCCAGTGAGTGTCCCTGCATGGCTGATCCAATCCCATCATCCCATGGGGAGATGCTCCGCCCAGGGGAGGAGCCAAGCATTCCTACCTGGGTACAATCTGAGGGTTGGAGCACCACAGCAGCCTTTGCCCAGTGCATTGCCAGAGGAGCAGCTTTCTCCTCCACTGCATTCCCAAAGGAAGGTCAGGCCCATCTACACCACCACTGGACCTTCAGAGGAAAACTCCATCCTTCTCCAGGATCCCTGCTCCAGCAGAGCCACAGCTGGCACTGCAGGAGGGCTGAGCCCCCATGGGATGGGGCTGTGCCACCACCCTGACACACAGGAGGTCAGGTCGATTCTGACTCTCTCAGTGTTATTTTGTATTACTGCAAATTTATTTTGTTTTTAATTTTTATTTCTCCTAATAAAAAACCTGTTATTCCTACTCCCATATCTTTGCCTGAGAGCCCCTTAATGTCAAAATTAAAATAAATCAGAAAGAGGAGATTTACATTTTCCATTTCAAGAGAGGCTCCTGCCTTCCTCAGCAGACACCTGTCTTTTCAAACCAAGACATCTTCTGAGACAAACAACTGGACCTTTTGTGTCCAATTGTGAGGTGTTCAAAACCTTTGTGAGGTGTTCAAAACCTTCTTTTTCACAGGCACATCTGCCCCAGATAGAGACAGCCAGAGGACACAGAAAACCATCACAACCTCTCATCCTACAAAGGGGATGTCTGAAACATCACAGCTCTCATGCATAACTCAGAAGAGGTTCAGATAGTAAAAATGATTACCCCACACACCCAAATAGTCTCCATCAGCTAATTTAACATCATTAGTGATCTAGATGATGAAGTAATAAAAAGTAATATGCTTCAGAGATTTCATGTAAATACACTTCTTGCTCCCAGGGAGGTTCCAAAGAAGGGAGCAAGGACACAGCAGTGGGTGATGTGGCAGTTCTGCAGGTGCTCCTGCCTCCCTCTCAGGTGAGCTGTATTTTTCACAGCCTGACAGTGCTGGGTTGTCACCAAGCAGGACAAGATTATGGGGCCTCCTGGCTTCAGTGCAGCACAGGCAAGTGGACCTCAGCAGTGGAACTGGTACTGAAATTTATACTTTTTATACATAAAAGCATATAAAACAAGCACAAACCAAGCAGGTTTGTTCCTTATGCCTGCATCTAAAAGCTGACCTCAGAATGACAGATCTCATGAATGCCAATCTACTTGATGAACTGAAATGTTTTGACACTGAAATGAACAGCATACATATGTTTTGGAAAACTCATAATCAGCAGCAAATCACTATTTGTGATGACCTACCAGGAAAGCAAGAGCAAGATGTGAAAGGAAAAATACAAATATAACTTCTACACAGGAAAGGCATCAGGAGAGTGGACACACCAGGGCAGAAACCCTACAGTGGGGTGGTAAGGGGGAATGAGGGGAGCCCTGCACTGGGCTGCAGATGGCTCTGGAAATATTCCTGCTGGAAATGGTCCCAGTCAAATCCTGCCCATCATCCCAGTGCCTGCAGCCTCCGCAGAGTTGCTCTGCTTCCCCCAAACCCAAGTTAAAGGTGCTGCCATCTGTCCCTGACCTGGACAAGGCTCCTTGGCTTCTCCTGCCTCCACTGCTGCTGGGGGTAAGCAGGAGATGGTGCAACAAGTGGTTAAACACAACAAGTCGTTGGTTTTGATGAAGAAAAATGCAACTGCAACATCTGTCTGACTCTTGTTTGAAGCTTCATCAGCACTAAGTGGTCAATAAATCAGACTGGCATGGCGTTACATTTCTGCCATGGCTTAACCATTAATCTAATGCCAGTTCTCATGAAAAATGAAGGAGAAAAACTTGGTGATGGTGAAAGTGTACACATTATTCAGAAAGTGATAATGGCACAAAATGGTGCTGCAGCCCTTCATCCCAGTGGCTGGAGCAGCCTGGCAGCCTCCTCTGCTGCCACCACACACCATGGAAATTATCTGAGTGAAACAGGGATGGTTTGTTCCACCAGCCTGCTCCACGTGGGGATTTTTCGCAGGAGCAGAAACACCAAACTGGAACAGTTCTAGCAGGTGGGGGGCTGTGGGCAGCCAGCACAGGGCTGACCAATGCTGGGGTGAAGGAATGGTCAGTTCCTGCAGAGTTCCACCATGGCTCAGCCACAGGGGAAACTCATTTCAGCAGCCACCTTTTGCTTCTTCTTCTTCTTCACTTCCCAGAGTCCCCTCCAAGGGAAGTCTCCCTTCTCAGGGAGAATAATCACAAACACCTTCTGCCTCACCAAAGCATGCTGGTTCGGTTCTCTTCTTCTATTTTTCTTTTAAAAGCAAAAATCAAAAGCCATTTCTGGCCAGCTTCCAGCTGCTCTTCAGTTGCTCAGCCAAGGCAATCAGCTCAAGGCAAAATCTCACTGGCAGGGGCTCCCAAATCACCGATGACCACAGCTGAAGATAATTTTCTTTGGAAAAATACCTCTGAGCTGAAAGTTTTGCATTTGTACTCCCTGCTGGAAGGATGAAAGGAAGTAAATTATCCTCAGGTGTTAAGAGATCAGTGAGTTTAATCTCAGCCAAGGAATTACCCCCAAATGCAGCCACTTGCCCTGGCTGGCATTGGACATTTGTGTCAGTTCTGTTGTGTCAAACCTGTGAAGCCCCACACGTGGTGAAACCATCCTGTTCCAGCTCTAATGGCTACACCACGAAGCAGGAGGGTGGGAGGGTGACAGTGGGATGGATAGGCAGCTCCTGTGCCCCACTCCCTCCCTGCTCACCCCCAAAATTATGACAGGCTTTTTCTTTTCCAGCAACTATTCATTCATGAGGTTTACTTTGTATTTCTCAAACAATCCAAAAGGCCGAAAAGAAAATCTCAGCTTTCTGGGAAGATAATTTCACATCCATTGCTGTGGGGTGACTATTAATATTAATATTTGGATTAATATTTGACAGATTATCACCTCCAAAAAAAGCTAATATAAAGAGGTCCCATAAAAAGCTAATATAAAGAGGTTTCTGTGCTTTTGAAGGGCTACCATTACATGATGCTTTAGTACCCACAGGTAACTCAGGGACAGGTACTGGGAGTGCCTGTGTATCATCTGTATGTTATCTAAAAATCAAACCAGTGAATGAAACTATTCCCAGACACATGGATGACAGAATCTTCTGCTATTTATATCAATGTCTTTCTGGATGGTTTTCTCTGGATTTTCAAAGGTTTAAGAGCAGGGTCTGAGATACCTGAAGAAAAAAGGCACAAATACATGACACACACACTGAAGTAGTGGAATTTTTTCAGAGAGCAAATGCTAGCTTTGGGCAGATTATTGGTTTGAATCCCAGCAATTTCTTTATCCTTGAACTAATTTCTAATTGAGGTCATGCTATGGAAGGCAACCTGGTGGCTGATGCCTTAGAATATATTAATCTTCCACACTAACTGTGAAAACAAAAAAAAAAAAAATTCCACTGCCTTTGAGCACACAACCTACTGCCTTAATTTATCTAGAGCTGGGCATGTTTAATTAGGGAGAACGAGCCAATTACCAGAGACATTGCACAGCCCTGGCACCTGAGCTGGAGCACTGGAGCACAGGGAAGAGAGTGGGACCCCAGAGCCAGACACAAAAGCAGTTGTTGTGCTGCAGAGCAGGACTGCTTCTGCTGGAAAATCCCTTTCAGCTAGCACAGCACCTTGAATTAACCTTGTCCCCTATGGCTCCAGCTGACAAAAGAGCTGCTGGAACTTCTGGCCCTTCCTCAGGAAGAGAAGATGCTTGGAGTCAGCCAGGCAGGGAGACATTGGTGCATGTGTGGATTTAAATGGAGTTAAACCCTGACACTCACTCAGGATCTCGTGCCACTTGTCACTGTCCTTGCCTGGGTACAGGAGCTTTGGGCCAGCCCCACCATTGCCACATCCCAGCCATGGCTGGGCTCTCAAGGTTTATACCCAATGGACACAATGCTTGTCTCAAAAGGTCAGCCAGCCCACAACTCCAACAAAGAGCCATTTTCCCAGTTTTTCAGCCCAAATTATTTTGAGTTTTTCTGTTTGTTTAAGTTCAAGAATTAATGAGACAAAGAGACTGGCTACAGGACAATACAGCTCCATGTACTGCAGTACTGAAAGGCTTGGAAAGCACACAATTATTTTGAGATTACAAGATTTCCTGCAATTGTTTTAAAGAGAATCAAGATTTCATCTGGCTGTATACTTTATAATCTGTTCCCCAGTTCCTCTTCAATACCTTGGTAAGGGCACAGCACACAGAGCAGACAGCATTTAAATAGCATGAGCAGAAAAGTAAGAGAGTCTTAATATAGAACAAACACCAAATCCTCACTAATACATCCTCAAATGTGATACATTTGAAGATATTTTATATAGAAAGAGCTGCCTCTAAATACTCCTGAGGATCATGTTTACTTAAAGTACACTTTGAAAGACACAGAGAAACAACATGCAGTAATTCCTGGCCTCCAAATTCCAAAAGAAATTGATTTCTGAGATGTTTTTTATCTTTCATAGCAATGCCTCTAGTGCTAGTAAAAGGTATAACAGGAAGATGATGCTACACAACCAGAAACGTGCAGCAAGATAAAACAAAAGGCACTTCTCTTTCTCACACAGGTATTATTCTTCTGGACAATGGAAATTTCTTTTCATCTGTGTCACCTCTCCCAGCTGGAAGCTTTAACTTACACAGGCAGCTGACAGGGACAAGATAATTCTGCCATGAGCTGGGACTGCATTTGTTTATCTGGGAACATGCAGGGAGCTTTGCTGCTGACACAGAGGTCCCAGGGATGGAGATGCAGCAGGGAAATCTCCTGTCCTGCTTATTGCCCAGAGACCATGATTCCCAAGAAATCAGGGAAGTGATTTCATGGCAAGGTGTTGTGGGTTATGAGGGTGCCCAGGATGAGGTGAGAGATGAGAATTGACTCTTAAGTTCTCAGAAGGCTGATATATTATATTATATTATATTATATTATATTATATTATATTATATTATATTATATTATATTATATTATATTATATTATATTATATTATATTATATTATATTATATTATATTATATTATATTATATTATATTATATTATATTATATTATATTATTATTTTGTTATATTATTATTTTGTTATATTATATTATATTATATTATTTTACATTATATCATATTGTTATGTTATGTTATATTATAATGCTATACTAAAACTATACTAAAGAAAGAGAAAGGAGATATCAGAAGGCTGGAAAAGAATGACAATAAAAACTCATGACTGACCAGAGTCCCGACAGCTGGACTGGGATTGGTCATTAACTTAATTCACTTGCTGGGTAAACAATTCTCCAAATCACATTCCAGAGGAACAAAACGTGGAGAAGCTGAAGCTTCTCATCTTGCCAGGAGAAGAAATCCTGGTGAAGGGATTTTTCATAAAATATCACGGTGACAGGAAGGTCTGAGGGCACTCAAGCACCTGTGGTGTTGGTACTGCCCAGCACACAGGGCATCAGTGGCAGAGCATCCCTCAGCACAGCCTGGCTCCAAGAACCATGGTGGGCTCCAGAGCAAGGCTCTTTTCACACCCATGGTTTTTACTGTCTGGATTCTGCAAAGACCAACCTGAGACTTCCACAGCTTTGAGCTGCTGGTCAGAGGCAGCTGGCTCAGTCAATAGCTGTGCTGTATAAAAACACAACCATCATTAAAGCATGCAGAGAGAACTGAGAGAAAGCAACCTGCCCTACTTCAGATACTCCTTCTTAACACCCCCACTGAGGAAAAGTGGGGAACAGCAGCACCACTGCCTCTAGCCCAGCTGCTGCATGCAGCACCCAGTGCCTCTACAGGGACACAGATCTGCTGTGGAAATCACCAAGGCATCTCCTCCTCCTCCTCCTCCTCCTCCCTGTCACTTGCTCTCTGCAGTTTTACAATTCATTCTGCAAAAGGCTTGAGGATTTTCAAACAATAGCACTGAGGGCAAAGCAAAGGTTTCTTTGGGTTTGAGCTCCTCTGAGATACTCTTCCTGACAAATGAGGCCTATTATAGCACACACATCTCTTGCTATACTGAATAAATTCTGCTACTCCAGCTCTCCACCTTTGAAGACTTACTTTGCACAGTGCCTCTGTGTTTTCCTATGTTAAACCTGTATACTGCAACCATTTCCAGAATAGTGAATTTCTCCTGCAAGGAAATTGGTGCAGAGAAGAACACCAAAACTGTGTGATATTTCAGTGTCCTACACCTGAATTGTGCTTTTTGTTTTCAAACTATCTCAAAAAATTTCCCAACTGATACAGCCCAATTTATACGTCATGATTACTCAATTTAACAGCAAAACATGGGTTTTTTTTAGACCAAGACAAAGAAAAGGCTTTGATTGATTGCCAATAAAGCACCAGAGAGGAACCTCCCAGCCACCAAAACTGCAGATGTGGAGCAGAGTTCTGCCCTGCAGCTGCAGGAATACTTAGAAATCATGTTTGGAATCATGCTGCCCATGCACACACAGGCAAAGTCCCAACAAATCACAGACACAAATGTAAATATTGAGGTACTGCAAATGCTGTAACAGTGCTGCTCTCTTTGCAGGCTGCTGCTCTGGAAAAGATTTGCTACTGCATTTGGACTATTTTTCCCCAGAAGTGTGAGCCAAAGATCCCTCAGCTGACATTTGTGAGGACTCTTTATTTATTTTTTTTTCATTCTGAAGTACAGCATCTCTTCTCCCTCTTTTCTGTTTTTATTGCAACCTTTACATGGGAATTCTGTCATTGCATTTCAAACGAGCTCAGGCAGAGCTCAGCTCAGAACACTTCCATCCCCATCACTGGCCAGAAATGCCAGCATTATAAATCATGCCCCAAGTGGCTTCTGCCCTTTCCCAGCTCACCCAAGCCAGAGATACAATAATAGTTGATCTGAAATAAGAGGAAATTTTAATTTCAAAGCTCCACTGACATTCACCAAGTGCTTTCGAAGTTTCTATCAACAGAATGCTTCCAATTCTAGTTGGAATGAGGAGGGTGCAAGTTTTTCTCTCAAGCTGATGGCCTAGTTTGCCTCAATAACACTATTATCTGTTAAATATTAATGCATTTCTGTGAATTAAGAGCAGTTCTATGGGCACCTGCAGATGCACCATTTCTTACTTTTTTAATTGGTATTGTTGTACGTGGACCAAGTAATAGAAAGCTGACATTTCCAAATACCAAACAAGAAAAGCCCAGGAGAATGTACTGAGAGCTCGTGATAAGCTTTCCCTACAGAGATGCGCTGTCCTTCAGCACTGCTCCTAAAGCTTCACCCAGCTACTTTTGTACACACAAAAATGATTTAGAATCATTTGGAAGAGGATTGCCCCTGAGTACACTCCCCACAGCAGCAGCACAATGGACTGAGGATGTGTCCAGGAATTGGCCCAACTGCTCAAGGCAGCAGAGCAGCATCTGCCAGGGTGCCAGAGCCTCCCAGCCCCACACATCCCACCAGGAAGGGAGCTCTGTGCAGGGCTGTGCTGGGAAGGATGAAAGTTTGAACAAGAAAGTCTCACAGGTGTGTGTGCTTAGCAGAAAGATTTCTAAATGTAGAGTTTGATGAAGGGATAGAGATGGAAGCAAGTTTTGATATAGAAGAAAAGAATTGCTGAGCCTGTCTCACTGGATAACCAAGGAGGCAAAGGGGGTGTTAGTTAGAAGGGGTTTTTATGGCTGAGAGCAAAGGATAAACCCACCCCAAACAAGAAGATGTTTTTACCAAGCAGAAAGAGAGCACAGGCAAACAAGCCTGCTGATGTGGCAAGTAGAAAAAAGGTCTCAGAATTTCCCACTGCAAGAAAACTGGAAAACAACTTCTAGCTTAAACTGTAACATACTGACTTTTAGTGATTGGAGAATAATAACATAAATATGGTAATTATAGTAGTTATGATGGGCTATAGATAATAGTAGATAGATAATAGATAATAGTAAAGGTATAGATTGGTTCTATGTATTAAGATGCTCAGCAAACAAAAGTAAATAATGCAATGTAACCAAAAGAAAAGTAAATAATGCATTGTAACCAAAACCAAAGGGTGTCCAGGCCTGCCTGCAGCTGGAGCTGACAGCTGTAGGCACAGCTCTGTCACCCACGACCCTGGGCTGCTGGAATGTCTTGGATGCAATAAACTGCATTTTGCAGAGCCCCTGGAGTCCCACATCCTCATTTCAGCTCTTACAGTGCTGGAAGGTGATGGCAGCTCCAGCAGCATCCCAGGGGCTGCAGCTGTGCTCACCAGCCCTGAGCCCTCTCCCTACACCTGCACACACACAGAGCAGGGCCATGGGGCTGGAAAGGAGGCACCTGTGAGCCTGATCCCTGCCTGAAGGAACAGCAGATAAATGCTATTTAATGTTCCATGCAGCCTATAGAGTACATGGTAAGCCAACAAGTCCTTTTTATTTTTATTCTTTGCTCTTGCTCTGAGGCCTCTACCATTCATAGCTTCTATAAATTTGTTACTTTTGATATCAATGAGTGGTAATACAATTCCCAGAGGAATAACATCAATAACCTTCAAAACACTTTCATAATGTTGCCTTTGATAGTCTTGCAACACGTTTGTTCCTATGGCAAAACCCTTATGACATTGTTACACAGCACTCAGGTTATTCACTGAAGGTTTTGTTGTGCCTGGATAACCCTTCCAGACATGAGTAACCCCAGTGCCAGGGAATCCAAAGTTCTCCTTTTGGAGTCCAGCTTTACCTGTGCATTGCATATGAGAGCTCACAAAGTGCATGGTCCAAACAAAAGATGCATAAAAGCTGAACAACATGGGGGCTGTGCCCAGAGGAAGAGATGGGCAGGTCCCAGGGACACCCCAAAGTGCCACATCAAGGACGTGGCTCCCTCCATTGTCCCTGCAGCTGCTGGCTGTGCCTCACTGGCCATGGTGTCCTGAAAGGGATCCACAGCAGCCAGCACTTTGAACAGGAGACATCAAATCCTACAGCAAAAAAGGGAGTATCAGACTGGAATTTCTTCTGAACTGCAAGAAAAAGATTATTAGACAACCTTCTTTCTTCTTCTCCACTACCACTCAGCATCCAATGGGATTAACAAACAGGGATTAGCATCTCAGCACTCCTGCTGCAGGCTGGGAGCCAGCCCAGCTCTCTGGGCCTCCTCCACATCCACTCCCATGTGGATGCCTTGGAATCTTAAAAGGAAACGTGACCCCCAACGGTGCTGCTGTGTGGCTCAGAGGGGCTTCTCTGACCTGCTGATAAGAATGGAATTATCTCCTTATCAGACCTCTCCAAGGACTCTGACTCCTGTCTGGCTGTGTAGGCATTCAGGTTTCCCTTGGGGAGATCTGACAAATGGATTTTGTTTCTGTTTCACTATGTGAGAGCAAGCACAGAAGCACTCCCAGGGTGCACAAACAGCTCTGGTCAGTGCCAGCACAGCTGTGAACTCAAGGGAGGGACACTCACTCCTTCCTGGCTCCTTTGTGCCCCAAATCAGGTCTCTCTTTCACAAACTAAGAGCAAAGAATGGTAAATTGGACAGTGAGCCCATCCTGCCTCAAACTGCCAAGCCAGAGCAAGAACCTGGCTGCTAAGGGAGATGTTATCAGGGATGAGCAGGAGTTGCTACAGCAAAGCAAACTGCCCTTCAGCCCAGTCCATCAGTCTCAGACTCACTGCACAGGAGCAGCCTGGCACATGACAGGGCCCTGATAACCTCCAAAGCTGTGTCATTTAAACAGACAAAGCTGAGCTTTGTTTAGCCCTTGGGCTCAGGCTGAGCTGCTGACAGATGCCAACACTTCATCCAATTAGATTTTTAAGTAGTGAGCACAAATTTATCAGGTGAGCATTTGGAGATGTGGCACACAGGAGTTATCAATTCCTTTGGTAACTCCATGGCTGCATCTCTCCTGGAGAGTCTCCCTCATCTTTTTATTTCACAGTATGCCCCAAGAAAAAGAGTAAAGTTTTGGCAGTGCCTTCTGAAGAATACAACAAATAGCAATGCAGTTGCTGTTAAATGCAGAAATTCCCTCTCCTTTTTTTTTTTTTATTAAATCTACTTGCCAGATTTGACTATGAAACTGATATATTTTATACACTAAGTGCTGCTGCCTGTGGTGTACATTCACATCAGCAAGAGAAAAGAACACACAACTGTGGTGTTTGTGAGGTTCCCAGGATGAGATGAGAGATGAGGAATCTGACTCCATGTTCTCAGAAGGCTGATATTATATTAATGATATGATATTATATTATTATAACTATGATATGATATATTATATTATAAGAATACTATACTAAAACTATACTAAGAAAAAGAAAGCATACACACAGAAGGCTTAACAAGAATGATAACGAAAGCTCCTGACTCCTCAGAGTCTGACACAGCTGATGGTGATTGGTCATTAAGTCAAAACAGTTCACAAGAAACCAATCAAACATGCACCTGTTGGTAAACAATGTCCAGACCACATTCCAAAGCAGCAAAACACAGGAGAAGCAAATCAGATAATTATTATTTACATTTTTCTCTGAGACTTCTCAACTTCCCAGGAGAAGAAATCTTGGTGGAGGGATTTTTCAGAAAATATGACAGTGACACACAAGGCCTATGACACTGCATGCCTTACAAAATACAAAAAGGCAGGAAAGCTTCTGAATTTCAGTAACAGATGCAGACTATTACACACATTGCTCATTTCACCCATCAGCTACTTGACCCAGCTACACACACTGGTATCTTCTGAGACATCCCAAAAAAGCAGCAGTAGTTGGAACATCCAGTGCCAGACATGGGAATATTAAAGTTTAACATGGGCACTTTTAAGTTGGTAAATGCTCAGCAAAGTAAGCACAGATCAAAGGGGTTTCTGAGCTTGGGCATCAATGCATCTCAAGAAGCATCTGAGAGAGAGGTAACACTGAGCAATGAACAGCTTATGACAAGAGTCCTTGAAACCCCAGAAACAGCAACACTCTGCACTATCCAGGCTCAAGAGTGCTCTGGGCATTTTCTAATTTACTGCTTTTTCCTTTTTTTTTTTTTTTCTGTCTGCACAGAACATGGAAGAGGGATGGAGACTCTTTCTTTGCTGTCCTTCAAACAAAGGACAGACCAGGTTTTGTTCTTTAGCTTGGACCTCTCAGATCTGAACTTCATCAGGCAGCATGAAAATTGATCTGAGGGTCTGTTGTTAAGTGTGCCACACAAGACTGCTGGTAGGGCTGGTTTTGAGCAGAATATTGAGAGTCTTACATGCCCACCCACATTTTAGCCTTTTTATGCATCCCACATAGGTTTTCTACCTTTTGTTCCCCCAGCAAAGCCTGTCTGAGTCAGAGACCCTGCCCAGGTGCCTCCTGTTTGTTGCTGGAGATGAGTGACTCCCCTCATCATTCTCTCTGCTACTGCTGGAATGGAGAGCTGGTGCTCACTCAGCAACAGCATGATCTGAGGTGACTGCAGTTGTGCCTTTGCAAACCACTCAACGATGAAGATTTTCATCTTGGCACAGACACAGGAGCTGCAGCTGCCTTCTCCCCTTCATCAGGAACATTTCTGCTGCCATCAGAGGCATTTCCGTCACCTGCCACAGCTGCGGGGAGTGAGGAAACGTCAGCAACAGCAGGAATTCAAGGCACCAGGATTCCCCACGTTATTGCTCCTCACTCTCAGAAGGTGCAGGTGCTCTGTGCAGGGCTGGACACTCTCACTGTGCCTGCCAGGAGCCCAGTGAAGTGATCTCAGCACTGCCATTCTTGTTAAGCCTTCTGTCTGTATCCTTTCTTTTTCTTAGTATAGTATAGTATAGTATAATATAATACAATATAATATAGTAAGAAATCTATATTATATAATATAGCAAGAAATTTATATTACATAATATAGTATATTATATAATATACTATATACATATGTATAATATACATATGTATAATATACATATTATACATATTATATTATATTATATTATATTATATTATATTATATTATATTATATTATATTATATTATATTATATTATATTATATTATATTATATTATATTATATTATATTATATTTAGTGGAAGGGTCAGGAAGTAGTTTAGTTAAAAATGCCAGCTTTGGGAATTGGAGATGAGGGTTTGAATCCTTTCTTCCTGTGATAGGGTGGTGGGGTAACTCTAAGAAGTATCATATCATATCATATCATCATATCATATCATATCATATCATCTCACCTTCCTCCACCACGTGCTCAGAGCCAGAGATGGAGCAGGAACAGCCCAGGGGATTCTGTTCTCATTACCTGTGCCACATGGGATGATGCTGTTCCCAAACCCTGGCCCTGGAGCAGCCCAGCCCAGCCCAGGGCACTGAGATGTGAGAGCACAAGGGACACCACGTCCTGCTGGGCCCCCTGAGGAACAGGTACCTCACATGCTCTGTGCTGTCTGCCTGCCACACCAGGGAGCACTAAAAACCTGTGAAGGAATGTGTAATGAGATGACAGCAACAAAACCAGCGTGGGTGAGCACAGAGATTCCCTGCAGAGCCTCCTTTTGATGCTGTGCTGGGAGAGCACTCTCTGAGGAATGCAGCATCCCCCTCTTTAGGCAGAAACACCCTGCCAGAGGAGATCCTCCATCACCACTGTTTGGAATGCTCTCTTCTCCAGGTTTCCTGATGTTTTGGTGCTATGTCAGAAATGTTTCAGCTGGCTCAGTACTGCAAGAACCTGGAAAACATCACAAAAATCTTTCATCCCAACTTGCTCACACAATCTGGAAATGACTGGAGCAGCCATCGTGCCTAAGGAGATTAGAGCCTGTTTGCTAAAATCCAAAGCCCATCCCTGCCACACCAGAGGCTGCAGCAGGACAGGTGAAATGGTGAAATGCTCAAACTGCAGTTTGGCTGATGTGGGGATGGTAACAACAGCCCAGAGCTTGAAGGCATGTTCCCAGCAACAGAGCAAACTCCCCACAATGTTCACCATGTCCTCAAGTCATTCTGTTTTATAGATAGAGACACAAGGAAAAAATGAAATCTAAAAAGCATTGTCAACTTGAATGATTTTTCAGGTTCTTGTCACTAAACAACCATCATCCCTCAGAGCATACGAAAAGCAATAAACCCAATAGAGCTAATAAAGGAAAACTGTGTGGAGCTTGACAGATCTGGCTGTCCCTGGCATGTGACAGCCAATTTTCCAAGCAGGCAAATTGAAGCTGCAGCAAACTTGTCCACAGGATAAGTGAGACCCTGACAAAAACAGCACCGAGTCCTGTTTTTTAACACTGTTAAGTTCTGCTAAAAAAAGGTCCATTTTCAAAGAACATTCAAAAGGTTCTGCAAAATACATTTGTGGCCAATAGAAGAACTGCCCAGTAATTGCTGTTTATGGCCTCACCTCTGCTGAGCATGAGCACAGACCCAGTGGTGTGTCACACACAGAAAGGGACAATCCTCACCTTGTTAACACTGCTTGTCCACTCTGGCTGTGCCAGCCCAGCCATCCCCCATTACCTGTGTTCAAAACCCATCAGAAACTCCTCTAAAAGCTGCAATTCCTCAGGCTCTGTGGCAAACCTGCACAGAAAGGTTTGCAGGGAGAGTCTGTGACCAAACCAACACCTAATTTACCCAAGAACCCATTAACATTCCCTCTGTGCAGTCACTGAATGAAGATGCTTTTGAAGCCACTTATTTACCAATAAATTATAATGGTCAGGAATCATTAGCAGCAAAGTAAATTGTTTTAATTGATCTGAACTTTTTTGCAATGAGGGAACTTCCTTCCTGTATAATTGCACTTTCTAAAAGGCTGAAACAGCAAATGAAAGCTCTCTTGGAGCTCTGTGTCTGTAAAGCGCTCCCTATTCTGAAAGGCTGAAATTATAACAACTCTTCCAATTTTGCAATGAGCCTTGGACCTGCCTCATGAACTTTAGAAGGGGACAAGGAGTTTTCTGTGTGGAGGGACACACCACAAGCCACACACAGACAGCTCATGCAGAAGCTCTTGCTGCACTGTTCAAAATCAGTATTACAGAATCACAGAATATTCAAGGACTTTATCAATTTTTTTGGGGATAGGAGAAGATGAAGACTATGCAGAGTTAAACAATTGCTGCTCATTTGGTGCAACTTCAGGCAAATGCAAAGGGGCAGAGGTCCTGTTAAAAAAAATCTCAGGCCCTGAGTAATGGCAGCCTCTGCAAACATAAGCAAAGCTGCAATTTAAAGCAAACACAGTGCACTGCCATCAGGTATAAATACATTTCTATTCAAATTGGTTGGGGGCGTTCAGAGGAAATATTCAATTTATAAGTAGAATATAAATGGCATCTTTCAAAATCAGAGTTTTCAGCACAGATTAGCTCTCCATCCCCACTGCTGCTGAGAGGGCTAATCACCAGCCTGAATCAGTTCTTCAACCTGACACTGGATAGAACATATAATTATATTGATTAATTCTGCTGAAAACATACATTGTTTTGCTATAGAATGTAAACATAATAAGGTGAAAGTGTGTTACAAATAGAAAAAGCTGCACTGTTCAGAAAAACCTGCTCAGGTGCTACAGGCATTGGAGTGACTTCATTTATTAAAAGAGCAGCACTGATTCCCACAGCTGCCTCCCGACTTCTGAGGGGGGAAAAAAACAAAAGCAGGAGAAAACTGGTGGATATATGACCCAGGAGTATTGCTGCAGCCTACTAAAGGCATCCAATTATTTATATATACATCAGAATCAAATTAAATGGAACAATAAAAAAGGGCTGCTTCAAACAGCAGCAGTCCTGCACACTGAAGGGCCTGATGTGGCCAGAGCACCCAGGGTTCAAACAGGGGCTGGTACAGAGGGAGAGGCAGGAAGGAAACAGAAGGAATTCAGTCCATCTCCTGGGAGTGAGGCACTTACAGCCAATAGAAGAAATATAAAATGGCCCACAACACAAGGAAAAAAAACCTTAAAATTAGAAATTCCTCCTTGCACAGAATTACAGCAACTAAAGCCTGGTAATTTTGCAGAAGACACCAGCATTAACACAGAGCACTTAAAACCAAGAGACATGCCTTCCTCCTCAGCTGCATCTTGCTGTGCAATGATCTGAGAAGCCACTGAAAGAAAATTGCTTGAGTTTCCATTTCAGAGCTGCACTTAACCAAATACTATCTGTCTTCAGACATATTGGCAAGGAAAAGTAGCAAATTACTTGTTTTTCCTGTAGCACCTAAAATCCCAACAGCCACAGTGTCAGTCCCTTGTCACCCACAACCTCCAGTGCCACCACACTGCTGTGACCAACTCTCCCTGTGCACTGCTCACTCGGATTGTTAGGGGTATTTTAATTTAGTCACCATATTTTAATTTATTTCTAAACCCCCACCTACAGCAAAGCACCCATATCCCACAGGAGAGCAGCATGAGTTCATGCTCATTCAGATTGGTGTTGTTTTAATTTATTCACCATATTTTAATTTTATTTATTTATTTCTAAACCCCCACCTACAGCAAAGCACCCACATCCAGCAGGACAGCAGCATGAGTTCATGCTCATTCAGATTGTTAGTATTATTTTAATTTATTCACCATATTTTATTTTATTTATTTATAAACCCCCACTTACAGCAATGCACCCACATCCAGCAGGACAGCAGCATGAGTTCATGCTCATTCAGATTGTTTGGTGTTATTTTAATTTATTCGCCATATTTTATTTTATTTATTTATAAACCCCCACCTACAGCAAAGCACCCACATCCAGCAGGACAGCAGCATGAGTTCATGCTCATTCAGATTGTTAGTATTATTTTAATTTATTCACCATATTTTATTTTATTTATTTATAAACTCCCACTTACAGCAATGCACCCACATCCAGCAGGACAGCAGCATGAGTTCATGCTCATTCAGATTGTTTGGTGTTATTTTACTTTATTCACCATATTTTAATTTAATTAATTTATTTATTTATAAAACCCCACTTACAGCAATGCACCCACATCCAGCAGGACAGCAGCATGAGTTCATGCTCATTCAGATTGTTTGGTGTTATTTTAATTTATTCACCATATTTTAATTTAATAAATTTATTTATTTCTAAACCCCCACCTACAGCAAAGCACCCACATGCAGCAGGACAGCAGCATGAGTTCCATGGAGCTCTCAGCATTTCCCAGGACCTTTTTCCAGCATGGCAGGTCATGCTCCCATGAGCCAGCCTTGCCCTGGGATGGGGCAGCCCCTGGCTCCTGCAGAGCATCACTGCCACAGGCAGCTCCTGGAGAGCAAACCCAGGCTTTGCCTGATGATAAACGGAAGGGAAAGGCAAACACAAAGCTGCAGCTGAGTAAGGAACATTAAGTCTGACACGGGGAAGCTGTGATGCATTACTCAGCCTGATAAGTTTAATGTATAATTTAGAAAGATATCACCAAAATGGAAAAGAGAAGCTGTTAAGCAGCTCTGAAGGGTACTGGGCTCAGGCATCACACGCAGTTACTGTTCACAGGGGCTGCTTTCCCTGTGGCACAGAACAACCCCTTGCCCAATAACTTGATTTAGATGTGTCTCAGCACTGAAGCACTTCAGAAAGAACTCATTCCTTTCCACAGGCCAGGTTTAGGCTTTTCACTGAGTATTAGGTATTGCCTCCCTGCTTGATAAGCAAAAGTCATCCAATGGGAAAGCCCATCTCCAACTGCTGCTCAGAGTAATAGGCTCAACCAGGCAGTTTGAACCCTTTGACACCTTGGAAGTCACTAATAATCCCAAATCCTTAGAGAATGCATCAGCAGAAATAAATTTAAAAAAAAAAAAACCCACTGCTCACATAACACATCAGTTATGCTTTTTGTTTAAAAGAGTATAATGACAGCCACCTTGCCACAGTCCTTTGAAGAAATACTTATCTTGGGGGAAAAAAGAGCTTTTCTGGGGCTCTTAGGGACTCTTCTGCCCTTCTGGTTCACCAGGACATGCAGAGGAGGAATGCTGCAGCTGCTTGTTGAGGAGGCTGCAGGCTGCTGAATGACAGCTCAGCACCTGCCTGACAGGGGAGGCATTGACAAGGAAAGGTTTAAGGATTTATTTGCCCTAAGTGTCCCCTGGAGCCCACATTTCAGAATTAATGACTTCTGATACTGCTCATGCCATCACCAGAGGGCCTATGGAAAATATTTTTGATGATGAGGGATGCCATTTGTTAACAGGATGGATATGAAGAGCAGAGGGAGGACACCCCAGGACACCCCCAGCACAGAGCAGAGCCTGCCACTGTGACACACTGACACTGTCCCACCCCTCACAGACCCACCACAGCACTGCTCCAGCCTCTGTCTGCTCAGCACCACGGGCAGGATTCCAGCACTGCTGATGAATCCTCAGCTGCTGCCTTGAATGATCTGTGCACAGCTCAGTGCAGGGAGCTCAGGCAGGTCTGCATGGATGCCCCAGCCTCACACAGGAAACCATCACCCAAACTGGGCAGGACTGGCAGGCTGTGCAAATCCACACTTGAGTGCAAATCCACCTTCAGTGCAAACCCACACTCTCCCACTGTGCTGGTGGTCACAGGGGTCTTAGGATGAGGGAAGAGACGAGGATCTGACTCCATGTTTCAGAAGGCTTGATTTATTATTTTATTATATATATTATATTAAAACTATACTAATATAGTATAGAATAATATAGTATAATAAAGTAATTAATTGACCTTCTGATATCAATGGAGTCCTCCTCATCATTTCTCCTGCCCTTCAGGCACCCTGCTTTTACTGTAGCTGGGGGTGCTCAGCCTGGAGAAAAGGAGACTCAGGGGTGCCCTCATCACTCTCTACAACTCCTGAAAGGGGCCTGTGCTCAGCTGGGGCTGGGCTCTTTCTCCAGGAACTGACAGAACCAGAGGACACAGCCTCAAGCTGCACCAAGGGAAATATAGGTTGGATATTAGGAAAAAGAAGAAAGAAGAAAAAGAATAGAAGAAAGGATTTCATCAGAAGGCTGGCTAAGAATAGAAAAAGAAAGAATGATAACAAAGGCTTGTGTCTCAGATAGAAAGTCTGAGCCAGCTGGGCTGTGATTGGCCACTAATTAGAAACAACCACATGAGACCAATCCCAGATGCACCTGTTGCATTCCACAGCAGCAGATAACCATTGTTTGCATTTTGTTCCTGAGGCCTCTCAGCTTCTCAGGAGGAAAAATCCTAAGGAAAGGATTTTCCATAAAATGTGTCTGTGACAGCCCCACCAGGATGCTCCTCCACACATCCACGTCAAGGCTGCCATGGGCCCTGACAGGTGAATCCCAAGCAAAGTAGAACTAAATGATGGGTGGCAGCAGGTTAGAGGTGAGACAGGAAGGAAATTCATTTACAGAGCCCAGGCAGCATTGTGGCACAGCAGGGAAGAAGGTCACACAGCAGGACAATGGCAAAAAGCTGTGAAGGGCCCCAGATGTGCAGGCAGTCCCAGAAAGGTCCAAGTTCTGATGTCCCTTCTATCCCCCTAACAAGCTTGCTTGTTATTTCCCTGGATTCTCTCACCATCCTCACATTTGCATTCCATTTTTGAGTTTACCACACTAGAGACAGGAATGACATCTTGCAGCAGTGTCACTGTATTTCCTTTCCTTAAATCAGATTTAACTTGTGTTGCTCTTTAGCAAAATTCATTGTCCTCTTATTCAGTACTACCAGATAAAAAGGACAGAACTGTCTTATCTACAATTTTGGGAACAATTCCTCATCTGACACAGTATTTGTACAGCACTGCCATTTGTCTTTTCCTAGTCTGTTAATATTGACCTTTTCTATTTCCTTTAAAAGGACCTTTCCAGGAGTGATCTCTCCCCATCCAGCCCCTGTTGAGCAGGACCATCCTGCACCACCTGCAGCATCTCAAGCTGTGACACAGGATTAGGTTGCACTTGCTTTATCCAACCCCTCTGTTCTTTATTTTTATTTTAAGTTTTTGCTCTTGACTTTAATTCCATATAAAGAGAAACACTGACAACCCATGACTCCCTCTAATGACATCCTAACCACCCCCCAAGTGCCTGCAGGACTCAGAAACAGCTTTCCTATTTTGTCCCTGTTCCCCAGCTCCATTAAAAATATTCATTATAAAAGGTTTTGATTCTTGCTGGCTCATTATCCAGAGCACCCTGTGCTCCAACAGCTGTCTGACCAGTCCCAGTGACATTCCCATCCCAGGGGCATGGCTTTTCTGGCTTCCCACTCCCAACAAAATCGGAGATGCTTTTCAGGACACATTGTCACTGCAACTGCTCCAGGAATTGCTTTATCACACATATATTTTAAACTCTTGACAACACTCACACAGAGATAAGGGAAAAAGGAACTTGGGCCACAGTTTTATAACATTTTCCCTATTTCTAGTGGTTTATCTCCAGAAAATATCAGTATGTCTCCCAAATCCTTACAAATCAGTGCAGCTGGCAATATCAGCCTCTCCGACCTCAGCCAGTGCTGCCTGCCATGATTCACTCAGAATAATCAGCTCAGTAAGGGAGCCCTTGTTCCAAAAGCCTCCAGCACTCCAACACCAGGCACCCAGCTCTGCACTGAGACCAGAATTTCTTGGGATGATGTGCTGCTGTTTCCTCAGAGCAACAAATGTACCTGCACCTGCCACACAACGACCTGCAAGGTGCAGAACAGCAGAGTGTCACTGTCACATTCTCTGAAAAACCCCTTTGCCCAGGATTTTCTCCTGGGAAGCTGAGAAGCCTCAGAGAAAAAGGAAAACAATAATTATCTGATTTGCTTCTCCTGTGTTTTGCTGCTTTGGAATTGTTTGCCAACAATTGGTAAGTGTCCCAGTGTTTGGAGATTGTTTACCCACAGGTGATTGTTTCATTGGTTTCATGTGAATTGTTTTGACTCATTGGCCAATCACAGTCAGGCTGTGTTGGGACTCTGGAAGGAGTCACACGAGTTTCCTTTAGTATCTTTTAGCCTTCTGTCTGTATCCTTTCTGTATTCTTTAGTATAGTTTAGTATAGTATTCTTAGTATAATACAGATCATTAAATAACAAATTAGCCTTCTAAGAACATGGAGTCAGATTCATCATTCCTCCCTTCGATGGGGGGCTCAGAAAATACCCCAGCAGAGTGGGATCCCCAATTTCCTTCCTTTCAGAGGTTACAGTGTGGAGGGAATGAACGTGTGATGAGTGTCACACCACTGCACCAGCCAGGGCCACCAAGCACCTGGAAGGAAGGTGCTGGTGGCTGCTCCAAGAAGCTGTCAGAGCCCAAAGTCAAGGCAGATCATGCAATACATGAAAAAGGGGCCTGGGACAGAGAGATACCAAGCACACGGGCAATCCCAGCCAAATCATTTCAAAGCACACAGTTGGATCCTGTGATTCTGTACACAGCAGGGAGCAACTGGCCCCTGGCCACCCAGACACCCTGCAGCTGAGCAGGACCAGCACCTGGTGATGTGTTATAATCCCTGGCAGCCTGTGAATGCCTGTGCTCCCTCTGGATATGCAGGAACTAATCCTGGGGAGTGTTTGGTGCAGCTCTGCAAGGAGCTGGTTCACCCTGCATGGAGCAGACCAGCAGTGCTCATGAGCCAGAGCAATCTGAGGCTGCACTTTGGTGGGGTTTTTTTTTAACAAGCACAGACTGTGCCCACAAAATCTGACATAATTTGAGTTCAGAGATGCAATAAAAAATAGCACTCCCTTCCCAGAGCTTTTAGGCTCAAAAAACTCTTCAAAAAGAAATGCAGGTCTATAAATTATGCAGCCCTACCCTGCCTATCACATTCAGCTGATGTGTAGAGTCTCTTCTCTTTCTCAGTGGGTTTGAATTACAAGAGTTGGTAAAAATGCTGAGGTCTCCTGCCTCAGGCTGTGGGAGGGCAGCCCTGTGCTGGGCTGCTGAATAATCTCACAGCCAAAGACAACGATTGCTTTTGCTGCAAATGCTCCTGAACAGAAGCTGATCTGGCTCAGAGGGGCAAGGAATATCCCAGCCAAAGCATCCTCCTCCCACTGGACAGCAGCTTTCCCTGAAGGACACTGGCCCCAGAGGCACAGCAGGGAACACCTGAGCAGTGCTGGGCACTACCTGTGCTCACACACAAGCAGAACAGTGCAGCACTTTTCACTGTAGTCAGATCTTGGCACAGCATGCCATGAAAGACTTTCAGCATTGCCAGTGTGCTGAATTTAGCAGAGAAGGGAGCTGGGGAGATGGGATTCCTACAGACAAAAATAGAAAGTTTTAAAGCTGCAGCAAAGAGAAAGACTGCTGGAACATGGAGTCCTCCAGCAGCATCCAGCCAAGCAGCAAGAACCAAAAGGAAACCTATAAATAATATAGAACAGATCTGCTCTGATCCACTAACCTACTTCAGGACAGGTTTACAGTGAAGAATAAAAAGAATTTAAGCTTGATTGTGGTGATTTAGAACGTGTACAGTGTTGATGTATATTCCTTGCCCTGGTTTCTCAGCTGGAATTAAACCAGATCACTGACTCCATGCACAGGGAAAGCAATCTGTGTTCTCTGGTTCTGTTAGAGCAGAGGAGAGGAGAGGGAGTGCCTTGCACTGCCAGCTCCAAGTGCTGTGTGGCTGCTGCTGTGCTCTGCTGGTGGCCTGGAGCTGTGCCCTTGGGGCAGGCAAGATCCCAGATGCTGTGACAAAAACACAGCAGGATTAGAGCACCCTCATGGGAAAGGAAAGGAAAGCAAACACATGGATGTCACCATTTATCAGAGCTGTCCTGGGACATGCAGCATGTGTAATACTTGTGTGCTGACAGGACATGTCACAGAACATGGGTGGTCAATTGCCACTATGGAATGGGTGAATGAAGGCACTAAAAGTGAGCCCAGCTTTCCTACAGGGTGCATGGCAAGACTGTCAACAAACCCAGGGAACAGTCTTAACTTCACTTAAATAATGGTAAGTAGTATGTCCTTTATGTCCAGATTAAATACAGCAAAATGGTGACATGTAACTTCACAGATACTGAAGTTTTCTTCTTGGCTGGATGCTTCAGCCAAGAAATTCATGGCATGGGACCCCTCAGTCTTGTGTTACAGCCTCCTGCCCTCCCCTGCCCTGAGACACCTGAATGAGGTGCTAGATCCATTTCATCACTGGCTAAAGAGTTCTTCAGAGCACCCCTCCATGCTGACAGCACCCCTGGCCCAGGGCTCCTGAGCCTTTCTGTCTCCTTTTTCCATTATCAGCACCATCTGAACTTCAAGCACAGTCCCCAAGGCAGACAGAGCCATAAACAGCTCCCACCTCATGGTCTCTGCTCTCTGGGAGCACACTGGCCCTGGCACAGGGTGTGTGTGCTGTGCCTTGCCCAAGTGGGTTTCAGCAATGTGTAAGGAACCCAGAGCAGGGCTGGAGCCTGGATGAACACTGATTCCACCAGGAAACCTCAGCATGACTGGCACTTGCACAAACTTTAAAGACTATTAATTACTGTTACTTTCCTGAAAACGCTTTGAAAAATAATTGTGAACATGATTTGGGCTTAATGAGCAAATGTGTTTGTGCTTTTGACACAGGCACAGCCTAGACAGGTGGATTGATAGCCTGTAATCTGCTAATTTGTTATTCCAGACTCTACTGATGTTCTTAGCATCCCACTCTTCCTCTTTCCCATCTATTTCCATTTCCTTTTGACCCAAAGGAGATCATCCAATTTTGCAGGTATATGTTGCCATTTTGCCAGTCTTTTACAGAATTCACAGAATTCACAGAATCACTGGGTTGGAAGAGATCTTCAAGACCATGGAGTCCAACCCAGCCCCAACACCTCAACCAAACCCCGGCATCCAGAGCCACATCCAGGCTTTGTTAATTAAACACACCCAGGGATGGGGACTCCACCACCTCCCTGGGCAGCCATTCCAGAACTTTATGAACCTTTCAGTGAAAAACTTTTTCCTAATATCCCACCTATATTTCCCTTGGTGCAGCTTGAGGCTGTGTCCTGTGGTTCTGTCAGTTCCTGGAGAAAGAGCCCAGCCCCAGCTGAGCACAGGCACCTTTCAGGAGTTGTAGAGAGTGATGAGGGCACCCCTGAGTCTCCTTTTCTCCAGGCTGAGCACTCCCAGCTACAGTAAAAGCAGGGTGCCTGAAGGGCAGGAGAAATGATGAGGAGGACTCCATTGATATCAGAAGGTCAATTAATTACTTTATTATACTATATTATTCTATACTGTATTACACTACATCTAAACTGAAACTGCACAAAATCTTGTGACTGTCTCTTGACCAAGTCTGGACACACACTTTGCCCTGACAGGCCAAGGAAACAAAACCCCATCACTTTGGGTAAACAATCTCCACATTGCATTCTGCTTTGGCACAAACACAGGCACAGCAAATGAGATAAGAATTGTTTTGATCATTCTTTTCTCTGCTTCTCTCACTGCTTCTCTCAGGTTCAGAGAATGTGAATCCCACCCCCAGTTCCCTCAGTGGTTCCTCACAGGGTTTGTGTTCCCAGCCCCTCTCCAGCCTTGTTGCCTCCTCTGGATGTGCTTGAGCATCTCAACGTCCTTCCCAAACTGAGGGGCCAAAGTCTCCTGTCCCTGAAACTCAAATTTATCCTGCCAAGCAAGGCTTGGGCACCTGGCAAGCAGTGCCTTGGGAAGCCACAGGCTGCTGCCACTGAGCTCTCATGCACTTCTGTACAAGTAAGCCTGCAGTGTTTTGCCTACATGACATGCAAATTCACACTTTTGTGTGGGCAGATCATTTCCATAAAAGATTTCCAGTGATCACGCACAAAGTCTGGCACTTCAGAACAGGTTCCTGCCCTGTGTCAGCACCTGAATTTTTTTGTTTGTTTTTTGGGGTTTTTTTGGAGGATCCCAGTATGGCACCCACAGCGCACCCTGAGAACAACACAACCAAACAAACCCAGCACACCTCAAAGCCAAGCAGCACTTCATGGAAAACAAAAAAAGCTGAATTTTAGCTCTGTGCTCCTGGATTTTTCTGATTAGAGAAGCCCATGCTAAACACTTTTAAAAGCTCTTCTGGCCCCAGGTAATTCCTGGCATAATGTCCTTCCCAGCAAATTGGTTTTGGGGGCGGGGGACTTGGTGCAGACTAATTCCCTGTGTTTTGCTGCCAGGTCTGTGACAAAGAACTGCTCCATTGTTCCAGAGTAAGGTAATCTCTTGCTCTCAATCAAACACAAAATCACAAAAATACATTCCCCCCTTGATTCAGTTGAAACCCTGAGCTGTTCCCCAGGTAATTAATAATGTTTGCAAATGTGCCTCCTTTGAAGGAATATTATCGTAGTTTAGGTGACAAGCTCAGACTTGGATTCCTCTTTATAATTCCTAACATCTACTCAGGCAGCATTAATTGGATTCAAAGCAATTACAAAGGACTCGGGTTGGCCACTTTATATCAAATTCCTGAAGAAATTTTGCTGTGGGCTGCTCTGAGCTGCTGTGCTGCTTCTCAGCCTCTCCCCAGGTCGTGCCTGGGCTCGGCAGAGCTGAATTTACTGACTGCAGAGCAGTGCCTGTGCTGTGGGGTTTATTAATACATCAGGAAGGACCAGGAGATGCAGACTGGTCATCTGAGGCCATGGTGGGTCCTCCACCTGGCTGTGCCACATTTGAGAGAAATCCCTTGGCCTGGAAGGTCCCAAAGCTTCCATGGATACCCCAGGAACAGATGTGGCTCCAGAAGGGAAAAAACCTAAAAGGGATGTGTCTGTGCAGTGCTGACCCATCTCCCTGGGCTCCAAAGAGGAAATTTCTTGGCTGTTTCATCTCTGTGTCTGTGCAGTGCTGACCCATCTCCCTGGGCTCCAAAGAAGTTTCTTGGCTGTTTCATCCTGCACAGACCCACGCATGCAGACAAGCAAAATAAACTGAACCCAAGGGCCTGATGGAGGCATGCCCAGGAAGTGTCTCGAGCAAAAACTGCCGAGCAGGGCCTAACACTGGAAAAACACCAGTGTGATTCACTTATTTCATAATCATTTAAGATATCCAATACATAATTCAACAGAATTTGAGGATCCTGGCTGGAACCAGGACCAAGCAGCCAAGCCTGGTCTCATAAACTCTGCTGTAGAATCTCTGGCTGGTTGAACATGTTGTTTTTTTGGTTTTTTGGGTTTTTTTTAACTGCAAAATATAAGCTTTAAATTCAATTCCCCTGTGTGTAAACAAGATGCACCATTTTGCTCAGGAGTATTTTCTCTTTTCTCATTAAAGACTACCAAACAGAGATTATTTTCATAGCAAGTCCAACACAAAGTCCATGCTGCCAGCCCTGGCAGGGCTACCTGGGTCCTGAACTTCTTCCAGGAAAGGGCTGAGACTGACCCAGGGATGGGGATGAGGGAGGAAAGCACCAGGCAATCCTTGAGGAGGCAAGGCTCCAGGGCTGCTCCTGGCCTCCCTGCCAAGAGGGCTCCATCCACACCCAAGGGTAAAGCAGGCAAAGTCTTAGGCACAGCAATGGGAACCCCAAAGAGCAGAAAGGCTGTCAGGAGGATGAGGAAGAAATGGCTGGGATCAGAGGTGCCAGTGGATCTGCCAGGGATGGAGCAGAGCAACCTTGAAAGGTGCCAAGAGCAGAGCCAGAGGCTCCCACAAGGAGCCAGGGGCACAGGGGTCATGGCACTAAGACAGTATTAAGCCCAAGGAATTGCAAAATTATTTGGTGAGAAGTTTGCACCACGCCTTTTGTTGAAGCAGAGCAAGTTAAGCCCAGCTTTGAGCCACGCTGATGAGTTTCAAAATTTTAATACACTGACTCTAATATCAGCACTCCAATTATCCCTGGGAACATGCAAAAAAAATCCACGTTTTGTAGTGGTTCCCAGTCACATCGTGTGCCTGTGGAGGAGGCATCTGCAGAACCTGCTCCAATAGAGTTAATGGGCTGCTCTGCCAGAGTCTATTTAAAATTCCAGGCAGCACCAATTTAGTTTTAAATGGGCACAAATTCAATTCCAGTGGCTAAAGTATGCAAATAACAAATAAAAGGGAACCACTGCTGCAGCAGCTGCTGGAGAGAAAATGAGCGGGCGCCCAGCTGCCCACCTTGCCCCGAGCTGCTCTTCCTCAGCCCATCATCCCCAGCAGAAGCAGCCCTGCAGCCACACAGGCAGCTGGCAGGGACAGGGCTCACCCCCATACTGCCAGCTGATGTATTTATTTGCCAATGAGTGCAGAAATTACACTAAAGGGCCCTCAATAATACCAAGGCTCATTAAATTTTAATCAGGGCAGCCTCACACTCCCTCTTTAAACACCAAGGCGTTGCAAGGGAGGGGATGCCATGAGGAGCCTCCAATGGGGCAGGGATCACCTTGGGAAGGGCCTTTCCAAAGCACCAGCACTGCAGCTCTGCCCCCCAGACCTGGAGGACACAGCTGCTGCTGTGAGATGTGGCACTGGCATCACTGTGACCCTCCTGCTTCATCACAGCACTGCCCCTCCTCTCAGGGCATCCCACACGAGAGGCAGCTCCACCCTGCAGGGTCTTACAGGAGCCAGCAGAACTGGATTTCTGCTTTGAGCAACATCATAAAGGGCTTTGGATTCAAACTTGAGCTCTGAGCTGCAGCTGGGGCAGATTTGTCAACACTCAACACGTGGTCACCTCTGTACAACTCAGGAACAGCACTGTCACCAGTGCTTTCCCCTTGGCACTGGGATTCACTCGTGGGGGAGCTGCATAAATTCATCTGCACACATTTGTGCCTTTAACCCAAGGGCTGGAAACACCTGAGAATACAGAGGTGGCTCAGTAAAAAATCCTTTCCTTGCTAAATATCGTACTGGCACAACGTGGTGGGTGCAACACACTCAGTGACTCTCACTCTTGAAGGTGGCTTCATTGCTTGTCATGGGGAGGAGGTAAAAACTAAAGACATTAGAGACAGCTAACAAGCTGAGAACAGACCACAGGAACAAACACCTGGCACACCCCAAGCTGTTCTTCAGGTGAGCACAGGTTGGGTACCAGAAAGGAGCTGGAAAAGGCCAAGTCTCAGGTTTGCTACAGCACAACAGGCAGAGCAGCTGAGGAAACCTGTCAGGAGTTCCATGGTACCAACCAAAGATCAAATTTCCCCAGCCTGGGGTCCCCTTTTTCACTCTGCTGCTACAGAAGATGGACTCAGTTTGAGTTATGTCATGCAGCTACACAGGAAAAGTGCTGAATTAAACAGCTTAGTAACTTTACACCCTCAAACCAGGGCAAAATCCCATAAAACACACTGAGCAATGGCCACCTAATGTAGATTTCTTTCTTAAAAATGGCTAAGGCAGCAGAAACTAAACTAAGAAGGAAAGCACCAAGAGTTTATGTTCTCTGTAGCTGTGGCAGAGCTGGTCCCTCTTTGCAGCATCATCTCTGCAGCCTCTCCTGAGATCACAGTGGCTGCAAGGACACCAGAGGGAAACCAGATGTCAGCAGCTGGGAAACAGAGAAGCTCAGCTTTATCCAGGGGAACTGAAGATGCTTCTCCCTGTTAATCACTTCAACCTGTATTTAGCAGGAAAAGGCTGCAGCAATTCCCTGACTCCCATCCTCTTCCTGCACTGCCTGCTTGCTTCTCAGCTGTGGCAGTGAAAGCCTGGCCAGGCTGTTGGGATTCTGGAAATGCCAGCCCTGTTTGGCACCTGTGGGCACCCCCTGCTCTGCCCCAGGCAGCATCACTCACTGCTGATCCCCTGGGTCAAGCCATTCCTCCTCTGAACTGATTTACTCCTCGGCAAAAGCTCATTATGCCACCAGAAAAACACTGGTGGATGAAGGACTCTGCAAGGACACTCTGGGGCACTCAGAGGAAGCTGCCAGGCCCAGGAAGGAGACAGCAGGATGATGTGCCACTGTGATGGAAGGATGCAAGTGTGGAATTCACATTCTCTGAACAGAGACATCATTCTCTCTCCCAGGACTTTTCCTGGGGAAGGCAGTGAGAAAGCTCAGAGAAAGAAGAAAGAAAATAATTCTTATCTCTACTTGCTGCTCCTGTTGATTGGCACATGTGGAATGTGTGATGGAGATTGTTTACCAAAAGGGATTTGTTAATTGGACTCTGTTGATGGTTTTTTGGGTTGATTGACCAATTGGGTAAAAGTTGTGTCGTGACTGTCAGAAAGTGTCATGGGTTTTTCTTCAGTATAGTTCTAATATAATATTAGTGTAATATAGTATAGCTTAATAAAGCATTTCTTCAGCCTTCTGAAATCATTGGAGTCACTGCAAGCTATTCCCTGGATGGGGGTGGCTCTTCTTCATGCAAGAATCTGCAGGACAGGGCTGAGCACATCCTGCCCCTGCCCAGAGGCTCCTCCTTGTGATCTGTGGCTCTGCCATGCAAAAGCTGCTGGTGACAGCACAGCTGCACCCTTGCCTCTCCTGCCTGGCACTGCAGGGAGAAGGGCACACAGGGCTGGAGTGACACAGCACAGCCTGGCTGTCCAGGCCTGTTCTTGTCCCCAGCACCAGGGGCCAGGCACAGGTGAGGCACAGCCCCGGGGAAGGCAGCACCTGCAGGCACACAGCTGGGGCACGCTGCCAGGCACAGCACCCTCCTGCTCCAAAAATCCTCCTCCCCCTGCCAACAAGCAAGGACTCCTGGAAGGATTTTTCCAGCAATTGCCTCAGCAGAGGTAGAAGGCATTAATATTGCTGTCTGCTCCCTGCAGGTGCACTGAGCCCTGTGCTGCCCATATGCTGCATTGCTCCCATCAGAGGAACAGCAGCATTCTCCCACCGTGGCTTACAGTCACTCTCACGTGTTTCAAGATGGGGTTTTCCCTTCAAAAAAAAAAAAAAAAAAAAAAAGATTTCAAACTGGGAAGTGGTTTCTAGGAATGTCTCCAGTTTGGCACTGAAGGGCTGGCACTGAGGGCCCACAGCTCCAGCAGGCAGGAGCCTGCATCATGCTGCCTGCCCCAGTTCCAGATCCAGCAATGGCCCTGAGAGCTGCAGCTGCAGCCCAGGGCTGCCTCCTTCACTGCCCTTCTCCCTTGGCCTGGTGTTGGCACCCAGGAAATTCCTCTGACTGCCCTGGAGGCTCAGAGACTTTGGCATGGAGTCAAAAACACCCATGCCTTTGATTTTAATACATGGAAACAATTACCAACTTTGTGCAAGGAGTTACAAGCCACAAGAGTAGAATGTTAGTGAATTTATCACCAGGTGAAGATGTAGAATTTTGGAGTTTTTAGAATGGGGGTTCAAGAGGCAAAATGGAGGTTTGATCCATGGCAGCAGTGCTGCTACTGCCAGCAGTGTGCTGCTCCCTGATGGAAACTGGTGAGGAAGCTCTGGAATGATCAGTAATTACAGTGGGATGTTGGAACCCAGGAAATTCCTCTGGCTGCCCTGGAGGACTCCAGCCCCTGCCTAGAGGGCTCAGAGACCTTGGCACAGAGCCCAAGACCCCTGTGCCTTTGATGTAGCCCTTGGAAAAAACAATTACCAACCTTATATGAAGAATGACAAGCCACAAAAGTTTCAGTAGAATGATAGTGAATTTATCACAAAGTGAAAAATGGATTTTTTAGAGTTTTTAGCATAGAAGTTCAAGGAGCAAGATAGAGGAATCTAAGTGTGTCCAGTCTTTCTCCTTCTTCTTCTTGGCCTCCATCTTTTGCTGTGATGGTGGCACTTTTGGATTGGTTTAGAGTAGAAGCTCACTGTCTAACATAGGTGATAGGTATTGGGAAATTATTGTAAATATTGTACAGGTAGTTTTTAGTATAAAAAGCTAACACCACCCCAAGGGCAGGGACTGTGCCACAAACTGACCTGCTATCCTGTGATCTCATGGGGTCAGAGAAAGAATTTTATAGACAATAGAAAATAAACAACCTTGAGAATGAGAGCCAAGGAATCCTGTCTTCTTCTTCAGTCTCAGGGCTGGGAAAAAGAGACTTTCTAACACCTTGGGGTCATCTGGACACCAGAGACCCCCTCAGCCTGGCTGTACCTGGCTCTGTGTCAGCACAAGCTCACCAGGGAAGGAGCCACAGGTAGGGAGCAGCAAAACTGAGAAGTTTCTCCCTTCTGCTCCAGGCACAGCAAGCAACACTTCCTTAACCTCAGGTGCCATAAATACCTATAGTGGTATTCACACATATTCACAGTATCACAACAGAAATGGAAATTCAAGTGAAATCATTAAGATGATGCACAGGAAGCCTGGGACCTCCTACTCCAGACACAGGGCAGGTGTTCCTCAGCCCACTCAAAGAATCCAGACTGTGTTGGGCACCACATGCAGGACCCCCTTGTGTCCCCTGTAACCTCAGCAGAGCCTTCCAGCACATTCCACAGGAGGAGTCCCAGGAGCAGCTGCAGCTGGACACCCAGCACCCCTCATCTGCCTCCTGCCAACAGCAGGGTGGCACCCCTGGCTTGTCCCTCTGTCCACTTACCCAGGACAGAATGAACGTGTCCTCTTTTACCAGTAAGGATAACAATTTGTGAGGTGCAAAGAGCTTTTTCTACGTCAGGAAATTGAATCTTATTCAAGTTCAACAAAGATAATGAGAGCAGAAGAAATGCACATCATCAGGGCACAGCAGCCAGAGAATGGAGAGGGTGAGCCTGATCAATGGCTGCACTTACTGCAGCTGTAAAAAGGAGAGCCTGGGTCTTTTCAAACCTTGGGCTGCAAAATGTAATTACAACACCATGGGATTATCACAATCAGACGTTTTTCAAAGACTGCATCTTGAGTACTTTATATCAGTGATTTCAGTTTAAATCTGAATTCACAATATGATTTCTATTTATAGGCTCACATTCTATTTTTGAGAAAAAAGAGGAGTTTCTTTCAAAAGTAATACCTAGTGTGATGAAAGATGGTATTTCCAGAAGAATTAATCCCTAAAACTATGAGCACAGTTCAGCTGAAATATAATTTTATAATTAATTGCTGCAAGATTGCCTTCCAATGGCAGAAGACCTCTTTAAAAAGTCTCTTCAAATCAGGGCAGTAACCCTGGACTTTTTATTGTAGCACATCTAATTTTGGAAAGCACCAACTACACTGGCAAATGCTAATACATCAAAGAATAACATGTGCATTCTCCCCAGAAATGAAGTTCCCAGGAAAGCAGAAGGTCAATGCTCAAAGCATGGCTGAGAAGGCAAAACTGAGAGGGAGAACCAGAACCACAGCAGTGAGCAAAGCTCATCTCCTGCCCCAGGGATTCTGAGCAAAGGGCCTGTGACACATCTGCCCATCCTCATCAGACAGGGAAACACACAGAGAGGAGCATTCCTCTCCTTCAGTGCCAGCAAAGACACCTCACTCCTTCCTTTTGGCCGCTGCTGTCCCCTTGGCCCTGGCTGTGACAGTGATATTTCACATTCCTAATGCTGGAAGCTGTGCTGGCTGCAGTCTCAGTCCCTCAGCAAGGACAGGGTCAGTGCTTCATGTGGGAGCAGTCACTCGGGGCATCCCATTTTCACACAGACCACAAGGAGTAAATAGAAGAAAAATCAGCTACTGCTAATTGCATCTTGACGTTCTCACCTTCAAGCTTTTAAATCACAAGTGACATTTCCAAATCAATCCTATTCTTTTTTTGGAGAGTTTAACAAGAAACATTCAGTCTTCCAAGAGCACTTGGATTTATTTCTTCAGTAATTTGACAAGAACCCATTAAAATCTACTGGAGGTTGCTTTACCCCCCTCAGAGAGAGTTTAGTCCAAGGGCTTTTTCACAGTTGCCTTTTGGAAAAAAATGGAAATGGAAACTCATTGTAACAGGTCAAGTAGTGGTAATGAGCAACTCTAAGATGTTAATCCAAGCATCCTTTCCATTCTGCACCTGATGCTGAGCTGTAGCAGGATGTGCTGAAGCACCTGGAGCAGCTCCAGCCCACAGTGCAGGGCAGAGCATTTGTTCTGTTTCCCGGAGGGAAAGCTGGGAATGCCCAAGAGGAGAGGAACCTCTGGCTCCCAGCTTTTCTCTTGTCAAGAAGGGAAATGTTCAGTTCCCCAGCAGGTTAAAGGTGCTTCCCATCATGTCCTGCTGCAGCTTTTCCACTGGTGTTTGATTCAATGCTGCACACTTCATTTACGATTCAGCTTTACAGAGCAGGGCTTAACTAAGGTTATTTAGCACCAATTTGGGCCTGCAGCTGAAAAAAGCAACCATCTCCAGAAAAGGGGCAAACTTTTTCTAAAAGACCTCCTGATTAGCAATATTTACCAGAGAAAATAATTGGGGGAGTCAACACCCTGTCTACAAGGAGATCAAAGTGCAGATACAGTCACAAACCATCAGCTGATTGTGAACTTTCTTTAATTGCTGCCAGTGGATCCCCAGCAATTAATTCCTTATCAGGATGCCCCCAGCTTTGTGCCTAGCCAAGGAACACACAAAGTGAGCATCAGCCACAGGATAATTATGGGATGAAACAGACACCACTGTTGCTGCTCTGAGCCCTGGCACCCTTCAGCAGGAACAGCCTGTGTCGAGTCAGCTTCATTAGGTATTGTCTAGTGCCCCAATCCTCATTTGTTTGCATCAATAATACATTCAAAGGGTTTATCTAACTTGCAAATGTGAATTCATTTATTGGTCCCATAAGCAAGAAAGAGCTGTGACCAGAGAAGTGTTTCATGTTACAGGTTGGGCACTAAAGTGGAATGACTTGCTGAAATTTCAACAATTACACCCTAACATAAATGTTTATATTAGTGTAATTTCCCTGTGCACATTGTAATAATGAATTTTACCATAACATTGCCTGCAATTTCAAAGACACATATTCCTTATAAGAGTGGTGCAAACACATGAACATTAAGAGATGTGTTTCTACAGTATTAACTTAGAAATAAAGTTAAGCAACAGAGTCGATAGAGTGCAATTTGCAGAGCCTTGGCAAACCACCTGTGTTGACCCTCAATTCCTCCTCAGAGTACCAGGATTTTTCTACCCAGCAAATTTCAATTATAGTTGCCTTTTCTGATCTCTCTTTTTACAGTGACACATCCAACTTTGGTATTCCTAGTCAGTAAAAATGGTCCTCCCTGCATTTTCTGCCCTGGCTGTACATTATGAAGCAATTCTGAATGCTGCTGTTCCACCTGAGATCACAGGTGGTCCCACATCCTGGATTTTCTTCTTGATATCTTACTGAAAACCTGTGCAAGGATGCAGCAAACCCTCACAAAAATGGAAAAAGCCCAGAGAGAAATAAACACCAGGGACTGGTAAGATTCAGATTCTGCCATTAACTGGATTACTCCCTATAAAAACTACCTAAAAATAGTGACAATCCTGTCTGAAATGGCCACCACCCATAGCAAAAGCTGCCTGCCATTGCCACAGCTGCCACCAGCTCCAAGGAGCTTCTGAAAGCTTTTTTGCAGCAATGAGACATAAATGAAGATGGCAGGGCAATAATCTGCCATCACACCACACTCAGAGGTTTCTGCCTGTTCACTGAGACATGGCAAAGCTCAGGGATGCTCTGCCACAAGGGTTAAAGTCCTCCAGGCCTTTCTGGCTGCACATCAAAGAAAATCAAGAGCTGCCATTTGCTTTAAGGAAAACAAACAGAGGAGGTTGGGACTAAGAGAAGATGAATTTCTCTGACAATTTGTGCATCACTGATGGTATTCCCTGTGTCAGCAGAGCTTCCTTCAGTACCTGCTTGGAGGGGCAGGAGGGGGCTCAGACAGTTCAGTCTTGTTGGATTGAAAATTAATTCCCTGAGCTGGACAGCAGCACAAACCAAAAGCAGTGGCAGAGCCTGTGCTGGTGGGAGCCCGTCACCCACATGTGCTGAGCAGAATTGTGATGTGTCTCACCAAAGGGAGGAGCAGTCCATTTCTTCCTTGAGGCAATTAAAAAGTGATTTAGCTCAGGCCAAGATGCCCAGCTTTGTGCTGTCCACCTGCCAGAGCTGCTGGCTGGAGTGGATTTGTCCTGGAGTGGGTCTGGGTGACAGTGTTGGACACCCCAGGGTCACCTCAGTGAGATGCAGCCATGGCAGCAGGACCCTTTGGAAGATGCTGACTCCTCTCTTGCCCACTACTTAACTCTTCCAGGCAGCAACTTTGGAATGAATTCTGATGATATTTCTGAATAATTATGAGAATCAGCTGAAGTATGGACTTAAAAAGAGGCTCCCTGAATTCAAATGAATCCCCAAATTCCAATTAATCCCCAAAAAGATGGAGCAATAACTCTATCCAGAGACAGAGCAAACTTTGCCTCCTCTATCTCCCCTTCTCCCACCATTTCAAACCCTTTGATTCCCCTCCAGGCTTCCAGCACATCAAACATTAAAGGACTAACGTTATTTTGAGCACACAACAACCCTAAAGTTCAAGATATTCTGCAGATGGATTTTAAAATCTTTTAATCCATTGTGAAGCCAAAATCCTGCCGTAAACACTCTCTGGCATGCTCCAGTTAGCTGCTCATGCAGAGAGAAAAAAAGCCTTTCCAGCTTACCCTGCAGATGACCTTGCATCCCCCCATCCCATGTTTCATGAACCTCAGGGGACCAGCAAGGAATCAGATAAAAGGATTTCATTTATTTTTGCTGGCATTGTTTTATGAAGCTTTCATTTTATCGACACCTTAACTTCAAACCATTTTCAAACACCCAGCAAGGCACCAGAGATCAGCAGATATTCAAGGGACATGCTGAAGGTGTCTTGTCTTTGTTCCCATCAACTCTTCCTGTGAAGGGAACTCTATCCTGCACGTGGGCTGAGCTTTAACCTAAATACTGGTGGCCCCATGTTGCTGCTCTCCTGCTGTGCTATCCATGCCAGTGACACCCTTTGCTGAGGAATGAACAGTGCTGGATGCTAATTAAAGATCTGCAATTAAGCTTCACATGGTCCTGAAAGCTATTTCATCACAGGGCTAAACTTTGACCTCATTTCCCCAACAGAAGTCACAGCATAAATTGTATCAGATGCTTTTGCCCAGCTTTTCAGACAAGTAGATGGTCTCTCCTAACTCCATGCTCACACATGTCATCTTTTTCCTGGTTTTTCAGGCAGGAACATGGAAGATGCATGGCTGGTCCTGCTGGAAATGGAAGGCAGCTGTTTTCCCAGGGGCCAGAGAGATGCTGAGGATGCTGAGTGTGTGTGGGGTGATTATTGGCTACCTGCTTCCCACACCACAATATGCAAACACTTCATTTAAGAGGCTCATACATCACCAGTCCCCCAAGCTCCTGCTGAACATCCTCTGATCTGCTCTCCTCTGCATGACAGGAACTCAGGGATCTCTCTGGAAGCCAGGCAGGAGGTGAATTCATGACCTCTTGGCTCCAGGAAAGGGAATGATTTTGTGTGACATACCTTCCTCCAGCACAGCCTCTGCTGCCACGAGCAGGGATCTCTCTTTGTCCCCAACAGACTGATTTCCCAATTAACAATGCCAATGACTCAGACCAGTTAAATTCAACAAGAAAATACAAACATTTTTTAAAACATCAGGTTCTTTTAACACCCTTCAAATACGAAACCACAAAGTGCTCCTGGGGCAGCAGCTGCTGCTCAGCACCTGCCCTGCTGAGCCCCCCAGCCCTCCCCAGGGGCTGACACCAGGGCACAGCGGGCACAGTGGGCACAGTGTCCTCCCCATGCTGCCAGCCCCAGCCCAGGCCCTGTCCCTGCCTGTGACAGCCCCAGCTGCCCCCTCTGCCAGCCTGTTCCCCTCTAGGGACACCACTTTGTGGGTCTCACAGTTTCCTTCTGCTTTTCATTCACAGTTCAAGCTGCCATGCTCCTCCCCAGCAACTCTGTCTGCATGTCTGTCTGCCCTGAGTTTTTCCTGGAATAGCCCTTGGACCAGCAGCCTCAGAGTTTTCTGAGAGCCATCAGAAAAAACCAGAATGCTGAGCTTTGTTTCAAAAAGCCATCCAGGCCTTCTGAATAGGATATTCAGGTCCAGAAAGCTCCAGCTGAAACTCATACACAGCAAAATGCTCTGGGTTTATCCTTGTTCCTAATGGGTATTTAGCCATTTAATAAATACAGTTGCTACTCAATGAAATTATTGAAGCCTGAGGCATCTGGGAGCTCTTCCTGCAAATCTGGGACAAGGAGAATGAGAGGCCTTGCAAGGGATGCCTGCTGGGAGGGTGGGTCTGCTGCAAACCAGCAGAGAGGGCCCAGGGAAGGGCTCTCCTTACCCTGCACTTGACCATCACACACTCCCTGTCACTGTGTCACACATCAGTGCCAAAATAGCATCAGGAGAGTGCTCAGATAATGGTGCATTTACAATTATAATTGCTCATGTCCAGGAGTAATCCAGTTTAAGCCCTTTACCATCTCAAATATTTAGAGAAATCCTGCCAGCTGCCTGGAGGGGAGAAAGTTAGGAGCCCTGGGAGAGCACAACAGATTTTCATCTTTCCAGCCCTGACAGCCTTTCACACATAAATATCCTCTCAGCCCTGCTTCCCCCCTCTTCATGGCAGAGCCACTGTCCTGCCTGCTGACTGGCAGTCCCAAGTCTCACTGTCTCCCAAATCTGGTCCCCACCCCACTGAGCCCCAAACCACCACAGCAGCCCTGCCCTGGCAGCATCCTCCTGACAGAGGTTTCCATTTGGTGGGATATGGATTTTTACTTTTTTTATAATTTTTATTTTAAGCAGGCAGCATGTGTACATCTCCTAGACTCCCTGATGCCAGGAGTGGCAGGGTCACCAGCACAGCTGCCTCAAACCCATCCCCAGCTCCACCAGCATCCCAGATGTGCAATTCCAGCAGTTTTCCTTCTTTCACCCCTCCTGCCCTGCAGGATCTTTGGGCAGAGGCCCTGCAGGTTCCAAGAGCTGCAGAGCTCCTGTTTTTCTAGCTTTTAAGGCCAGGGAATAGCAGTGCCCACACTGATCCTGTTGCCCAGCACAGTGACACAGATGTATTCCAGTCCTCAGCAGGGACCCAGCTGAGCAGGACACATCTCCCCAGACACAGCACATTCCAGAGGGACTGTCCCAGAACAGCTCTCACTCTCTGGGTAACTGCATTCACCATTCATAGAGCAAACACATGTGCAAGTTTTCATTTTGCTGACTTGGGCCTCTTATTGAGCTTTTATCTGCTGCAAGTGCCTCAATGCAAGTGCAGTTAATAGGCTGTGACCAAATCACTGTGGCTGCCTCTCTGAGCTGCTTTGTCCTCTCACCAGAATCTCTTCTCCAAACCTCTGTCATTTCCCACCTTTACAGCAAAAGGATCACGGCTGGCTGCATGTCAGCACTGCTCATCACAGACCTGAACAGTGTCCCCATGTCCCCAGATCTGAACATTCATTGCCCTGCAAGCCTCCTTCTCTCACCTTTTTTATGCAAAAGCTTGCTTTTCAACTCAAACATGTGCTGACAGCTCTACCCATCTCTAATCACCATGTTCAGATTAATTTCTGTGACCAATGTTCATCAATATTTATTACCCTGCAAAACTTCACAAATCAAAGCGGTGATGAAACTTGCAGGTAATGATTTTATAATTCCTTTCAGATGATTGATAAAATATTGAATACTACTCCAAAGCAACCTCAAAGGCATGCTGCCAGAACTGCCATGACAAACTGATAAGGTTCCCATTAGCAAGATCCACCAGTGGCTACTGGAAGCCACAGCCAATGGTCCTTGCACATGGAGTTGATGTTCACACCATGGGATTATGTTTATACTGAAGAAGACCATGAAGAAGACTTACTCCAAGTAAAATGCTTCATCTTCTCCCAGCCTGAGGTTCCCAGCAGGACAGGCCTGAGTGTGAGGCAGGAATGGCCCACCTGGACACTGACAGTGACACACAGCATTGCCCCAGTGAGGGACAGGACAGTCTCTACAAGGAGCAACAGATGCTCCTGCAGACAGTAACTCCTGAGGGGTGGCAGAGCAGAGCATGGACCTTCTCCACCTTTGAATCCATGCAATGGATGCTCAGTGGGACCTGAGGCTCCTTCCAAGGACTGCTCCATGTTTCTGAAGCATTTTCACCCCAGGGACCATGCAAGACCTGGACAGGAGAGCTGTGCAGGCCGTGAGGCTTTTTTTAGCACTGCAGCTGGACACAAGCAGAATATTGAAAAATACATTTCCACATGCATCACTAAAATGACATCCAGCATTTTTCTACTTTGCATCACAACTCCCAGTCATCAGAGCACCAGCAACTCCCTGGCATGGGGGATTAGATTAAAAAATTATCATACTGGCTTCCTACACTTTCTCCATTTGCCATCTAATGCTATTCTGGAGCCCAACAGGATGGAAAACCTTTGCATCTGATGAATGCAGACAGGCTGATATTAAGAACTGTGGCAGTTTTGTCAGCAAGAACCCATCAGGCCATCAATGCAATATTAAAGAGAGAACACTGGGAGCTCTCCCGAGCTTTTGTGTGAGCACAACCATGGCAGAGTGAATTGCCCCGTCAATATTGCACTGCCAAAGAGAACCATTCATCATTACTGCTTCAGACTGGTAGGATGGAGCACTGCTGAGAACATGGGTCTTGTCCAGCTTGTAAATCTCAGACTCAATCACAGAATAGTTGGGGTTGGAAGTGCCCTCTGGAGATCATCCCATCCAACCCCTCTGCCAAGGAAGGGTCACCTGGAGCAGGTGACACAGGAAAGCATCCATGTGGGTTTGCAATGTCTCCAGGGAGAGACTCCACACCCTCCCTGGGAAGCTGTTCCAGTGCTCTTCCACCCTCCATGGAAAGAAGCCCTTCCTCACGTTGAGGTGGAACTTCTTGTGGTTTAGTTTATGGCCATGGCTCCTTGTCCTGTCACTGGGCACCACTGAAAGCAGTCTGGCACCCTTCTCTGACATCCACCTTTGAGACATTCATACTCATTAATGCAACACCCTCTCAGTCTTCTCTTCTCTAGACTAAACAGGTCCAGCTTACTAAGTCTCAGCTCATAAGAGAGATGCTCCAGACCCTCATCATCTCTATGCGTGTCTGCCATCAGCCATGGTGATACAAGCAGCCAGCACCAGGGAAGTTTTCTTGCATCTTTTCTCATCTCCTGATTTATGTAAGATGTTTTCTTCACAATGGAGTTGCACCTTTTTTTTTACAGAAGTGGCAGCATGGCATCCCAAACTAAGTGAAAATGTCTTGGGGAAAGGATTTGCAGGCTGGCCTCAGCACATCACCTGTGGACCAGAGGGAGCAGCCATGAGCACCCAAAGCCCCATCCCTCCTGCACCACCTGCTTCTCCCCCTTGCCATGGCTGCTGTTTTCACCAGGAAAACAACATCTGAGGTGCTGGCTCTGTGTGTGATGTAAGGACAGTGGGGAGAGGCATTCATCAGCAAAACCCAACCCAGCCAGAAACATGGTGGGTTTGTCAGATGGGTCTGGTGAGCTGAGCTCACGCCTCTCTCTCAGCAGACATTTATCTAAGTCAAAGATAACAGGTTGCCATACAATGGGAAAAGGAGAACTGGTCTATGTTCCACTCATCCCTGCTGTGTTGTCAGGTGTGTGCTGGCACTGCTAGGGGAGAAGGGGGAGCAGGGAAGGTGCTCCATGGTAATAGGCTCCAAAGGGACCAGAAGGGATGGCGCAGAGAGAGAGCCACTCTTCATCCTGGTGCACCTTCTGCTTCCTAGCAGGATGATGAAGAGCTTGCATACCTAGAGCTGGCTGAGATGTTGCTGCAATAAGAAGATCCTATGACTGTCCTTATAGTCCTGATTACAGAAAAATGTCCTACATAAAAGTGGAAAAGATTTGCCACCAGCAGCCTCCTCTTCACAGTCCCCATCCAAAAGCACCTTATGTATTACTACCTTCTTTCTTGCTTAACATTCCTACAAATTCCTCCAGGCCTGCCACTGTTATTCTGCATTATTTTTACACTCCTCTCCTGCAGCACCAGTTTAATGAGAGTGCAGCTTCAATTAATGTGTTCCCCAGAGGGAAAGGGTCAACCCACGTACGTGAGGAATTTCTGATCCGGTTACGCAGAAAGAGAGGGATCTCCTCTGACAACTTCTAACAGCACAGAAAAATTAATTCTCCTTTCCCACAGAAGTTTATAATGAGAAAGCCACAATATCAAATTGTTAATAATTTCACAGGCACAAATTAGTGTTGCTGAGTGAAATCTCACTCCTGTAACTTCGCTTTTAATGAAAGGCCACAGATGTTGGACTGTATTTGCATTACAACTTGAGAAATGTTTCATAGTTTAGACCTCATCTATGTGGTTCTATAAGCTCCATATCTCAGCTAATCTGCATAAATTTTCCCTTGTACTCATTCCCAGTGGCCAGGACAGTTTCAGTGCCAAACCCAAACAAATCTGACTGACCACATCCTCACACAAGCTCTTGTGTCCTGCTGCTGCTTTAGGCAGCTCAGAGCCCAGCACAGGTCCCACAGCTCCACTACAACAGCCATGGTTCACATGGATCCAGTCAGCTTCCAGCTGGCATGAACTTTTCAGTTAAATTACTTGTTTGGTCAGTCCTTAAATGCAACCAGAGGATTCCGTTATTCCAAGTAAAAGGAGTTTTGCTTTCCTGCTTACATACTGAACTGATAAAAGTTAAAACCGTTCTGCTGAAAACCATGAACTCAGCTTCTCTTTCATTCAGCTTGTGCAAACCTGAGGCAACGCTGATATTATTGCAGACATCATTTGCATAGGAAGAAATTTTTCTTTTGATTAAAGACAAAAAAGCCTTTCTGTATTTCTTGGTCTGCTTGTGGTGGAGACAACTGTGGCAGCTTCATCACTGTGCAGTTATCCAAAGGTCTGTGCAGTTATCCCAAGATCTGAGCCATCACACCATGGGAGTTTGCAGTAAGTCTGCTGAATGCATGAGTCAACCCTCTACTCTGCATCCCCAGATGCACAAAAAGCACTAAAAAGACACCCAGATTGTCCATTCTTACTGAACTCCTCAGCATGCAAAGACAACATCTTCAGATGTGACAGGAGCTCTGCTTTAGCAGGTGAGTGACAGAAGAGGTTGAGTCTCAGTGCCCAGGATGCCACAGGTGCCTGGAGGAGCAGAGGACAGCCCACCCCTGGGGTACTGGTGCATGCCATGAGGGAATCCTCAGCTCCAGGGCATGTCCACTGGATCAGGCTTGGATTCCAACACCATTTTGGGAAGTGCTCACTCCAAGTGTTTTGCTGAGCCTCTCTATAATAATCACATCTCCCTCCCACTACTCAGATGATTAATGGCTGGACTTGATAGAAAACCTGGTGCTGTGCCCCATTTTCCCAAACCTCCATGAGGAGAAACCTTATTCTGCTATTTTGAGAGGAGACCTCACCTTGCTGCCCATGCCATTAATTGAATAACTATCAGTTCCAATTTATTCCACTTGGCTACAAATTAGATTTCAGCTGGCTACTTCCAAGCCTGCTTCAACACAAACTTATAAAGCTGAGTCCCTTGGCTGATGCCACTTGTCAACCTGCATCTGTTCTTGGGGTATTAAAAGACAACAAAGCCAGAAACCCGCCAGTCTCTGATGAACAGAACCCAAAACGTTTGGCTTTGCTTTTTTGGAGTTTATCATCACTTTAATGGAGCCAACTAGGCTTAGTATTTCAGAGGCTCAGCCTGGCTGCCTGCATCCTGCAGAGAGCAGAAATACAGCAAGAAGTCAAGAACCAATCTCAGGAAACCCAGGAACACCAAAACTCCCTCAGAGCTGGGCAGTGCTGCAGGAGCATCCTCCAGCTCCTCAACAGCATCTCCAGTGCCAGTCCCAACTGTTGTTCTGTGACTGCAGCCTGATTTAATTCCTATTGGGGTATAAAAATTAATAACAGTAAAATGTCATGATCATCTCACACTAATTACGCATCTAATGAATAATTAGCTGCGGACACATTTGACATTTTTGGTCATTAATCTGAGCAAGTGTTTTAAGCCTTGAACAAAACTCTGCAAATGCAAACTCGGTGCTAAGCAGCTCAGACCTGCAGCATTGATGCTCCAGACAGAGACCACCCTCTGGTTCCTGTCCCCTTTCCTGGAAATGGGGGAGCTCCCTGAGGGCACCCACCAGCTCCTGTCCCCTTTTCTGGAAACAGAGGAGTTCCTTGGAGAGCACCCACCAGCTCCTGTCTCCCTCCCTGCTAACAAGGGAGCTCCTCAGATTTCATGCAGCAGCAGAGCAGATCTGTGTCTGCCACTACGATATCAGTTGGTGGAAAAATTAGGATTTAGGAAGGCAATTTCTGTATGCCACCTCTCCCTTTGCATCAAACCTGGCTATTTATACATGTAGCTGTGAGAAATACTTTTTCCTGAACATGCCATGAATTTTGTATAAACCAAATTTCAGTTGTAAGCTGTCATTTTTTAATGATAAAATCATTATACAAACGGTGGAAGAAGGCATAACTTTGCATCTTGTATCTCTATGCACATGTACACACACATCTTCCTCTGCCTGGCTCAGGCTTTTACTGCCTCTTCTTTCCCTCCATCTCTAACATTTTGCCTGCAAGGTCTTTGGAAGGAAGGAAAAGAAGGAAACAAATCTCTCCTCAAGGGTAGAGATGAACTCTGTTCAAAGGTGCAACACACACCCACAACTAATGAACAAAACGTGTCTCATGTTTAGGACAAGGGGACATATAAAAAGGTCACAAAAGGCCAGGATTAGCACCAGATTGAGCACTAAAACCAAAACAGAAAGCAACAGATGTTTCCCTCCTAATTTACTCCATTAGGATCTTCTCCAGCTAGCATGCACTGCTGCTTGCTAATGAAGCATTTCCATCTCCTTGCTGCACAACTCGTAAATAAACCTCCCTGAGGTTGGCGGCAGGAACTCAACCGCCCCTCCCGGGCAAGCTTTCTCTCTTTTTATAAACCCTAGTTTTTGTCAAAGAGAAAATAAAAATCTGTTCCCAAATTCTCAAGTAATTCTGACACAACTTCATTGCCTCCTCTTGCTGAACTGCATTTCTGAACAGGGATGCTCTAACCCCACGGTGAACCCCTGTTTCCTTACTCTCATTAAAGCAACTTTACCCATCATGAACAGCTGTGGATGCACCAGGTGTATTGATTTTTAAACTGCAGGAGAAAGGCACAACAGACCTAAAATAACAAAGCATTTCACCTCCTGTATTGCCACTCTTGGTAGCTTACACTAAACTGAAGAAACGCCCCAAAGTTGTTCCCAGTGGCAGACCCCTCACTGCTCCATCCCCGCCTGGAAACAGCCCCCAATTCCAGCCTATGGTAAATAAATCACCTGCAGAACCAACCTCAGCATTGAAACCTGCCTCCTGTCACTGCCCCAGCCACCACAGGCACGTCTGAGAGCTGCAATTGTCCAGTGAGCCAAAAGCTGAAGAGCTGCTGCCTTGCAGAGGCTGTTTTCCATCTCTCTAGCCTGTGAAATATGACCTGAGGCTGAAACAGCACCTCGGGGGGCAGAAGTCCCCTGAGGCACAAGGCAGAGGAGCACTGCTGGCATTGCCTGCTCCTGAGAGACTTCAGACAGACACTTCCTAAGCAAGACACACAGAATCACAGAATCAAAGAATGTTAAGTGCTTGGAAGGGTCCAAGCACTTTAAAGACCATCCAGTCCCACTTGCCATGGGCAGGGTCAGCGATCCTGGGTTGTCCCACCTGGCTTTGAACCCCTCCAGGGTTGAGGCACCCACTTCCTCCCTGGGCAACCAGTTCCAGTGTCTCACCACTTTCCCAGTAAAGAATTTCCTCCATTAACCTAAATTTCTCCTCTTTCAATTTGTACCCATACACACATCCCTACCCATTGCACTACAGCTTAATTATAATGCTCTCGCAAAGAATTTCAATTTATCCTACCAAGGGAACAAGCTCTGTAATGAAAAGGCTTTATTAAAATAGAATGTAAAACATGATATTAATTAACGAGGCTGTGCAGGTGTGTTCATGAAGGTGGTGGCTGAGCTCTGTTAACACTGAAGGGAGGTGGAGCAGGGTCAGCTGTGGGACAACCCCCCCATGGCCATAATGCCACACGCCCTGTCGTGACATCCTACACAGCCAACACAATGCTGCTGCCCAGGTTTGCATTCAAATGAGAAATACCATGGAGCACCTGGGGAGAAGATGATAAAAATGTGCTCCTGGCAGGAATTCAATGAGAGGTTGAAAGCAGAACCAGCCTGTGCTGTGCTCACCACCACAGCACCTGAGAGATCTGACCAGGCAGAATTTCGAGGTGAGAATTAACACGGACCAACAGCACTTAAGGTCAGAATGCCTTATCACACAGAAAAACATGAGCTTAAAGACAGGCCTGGCTGACACTGACATAAAACTCCTGCAGATGGAAAGCCAACGAGAGCCAAAATGTCACGGAAGACGCATCAAGCTGCAGCGAGGTTCTCAAGGACTTGCAGATTGTGTGGGGTTATTTTTTCGGTTTTTGACATTTGGCTCGAATCTGTGTCCTTCATTATCTGGGTGTTTGCAAACCTGAAGCACCCCAGGGGCTGCTGGAGCTGCAGTGGAAAGACACCCCCACAGTTGTGTGCAGGGCCAGTTTGTCTCCTCTGACAGGAGCTCATATGTGGGATGATATTCCTCACTCCCTCCAGCTTATTTGCAGAAATGCAGCAAATTATACTGCAGCAGGTGTGAGCATTATGCAGGGCTATTAAAAGGAGGCTGCTGGTATCTTACACACACATCAACACAAGAAGAAAACCCACCCATGACACACGTTCAGATCCACGTTAGGCTTGTAGGTATTATCAGAGCCACAGCCTGGGTGCAATTCTGTTCTCAGGGTCTCTTTTGGTAGAACAGAGATATTTGTGGCCAATTTTTATTGTGTGGGCCAGATACACTTTGGTGAGTAAGCTAATCACCCCAGGTATGTAAAAACCATCAGCAGATCCACTAAGAGAGGCTGTGTCCTGTCTCACAGCTCTGCTTCAAGGTCTGGTTCAGATCAGAACCCCCTGGCACCCAGCACCCCTCTGGCAACCCTCCTACACCCCTGCCAAAGGGAGCATCTCCTGACTTCCAAGCAATTAATTTGAAATAAAAACTTAGCGCAACCTTACGCTGAGTTTTAATACAATTCTACAGAGCTCTATGTATAAATGCATGTGGGAAGTGTGGTTTGTTCTGCTTTGCAGGAACTACATGCTAGCACCCCCTCTGCATGACAGAGCTGCAGCTGTTATACATACACACAGCCAATTTTTATGGCTCAGCTCTAAACCTCTGAAAAATAAGGTTTTTAATAGAAATCCTGACACCATCTAAAATATGGCAGCACTACTGGGTGCTGCTGGAATATGGCCCTAATTTATAAACCAGGGAGAAATCCTGTTCCATTTTGAAACTAAGAGACAGTAATCTAGAAAAAGGGTAAACCACAGGGAAAAATGGTAGTGTTGTCCATGAGCTATAGTGTCTAGTCCATCCAACAATTCAAAAATAAAATAGGATGCCACAATACTTAGGCCACGCACTGAATCTTGGACTGTCACAAAATAAAAACATGGTGTATCCTAGATGGGGGTATATTTCATAGAGCCATATGCCATTTTCCATGCTTCTGGGTAGTATTTTTCCAATGAAAATCTGATATGAGAACACTAGAAGTAAAGAAAAAAAATTTATGAGAGAAGTAGAACCCAAACCCTCCAGTTTTGCTTGATACAATAAATGTTTTTGCAAGAGGGCTTCAGTGTACTCCCTTCTAAATTGAAAGAAGTGGTGAAGCAGCAGATTGCTCACTCACAGGAGACACAAGTTTATCACTAAACCTTAGGAAAAAGCTCTGGATTGCCTTGAGGCTCCAGCTTTGCATTAAAATGCATTGAGGAGGTGGTGATTCAGGGGGCAGTGGAGCAGAAACCCGTTTGAGATATTCCTGGTGCCCCTGAAACACTGAGCAGAGGATTCAGCCTTGGGATTTCTGTTTGAAGAGTGACTCTGAGCCTGCTTGGGCACCACAACCCTGGGACACTGCTCGAGCACCAGGTGGGAGGAGGCAGTGGGACAAACCTGGCTCAGGAGGAGCTGCTCATTTGCAATTTTGGGAAAGAAACAGGAACCTTTTGGAACAAGGGTTGGAAATTAGGAGGTCAGTGAGGATTTCACTCATCAATATCAGTTGCTCCAAAGCCTGGAAAGAATTCTGTCTCTTCTCCCCTACACCCCAACACTGACCCATCCCAGGATCACATCCTGCTACAGCCCAAATAAAGGAGATTATTCCCCCACAAGGAGCTTTGGGGGCTCACAGGTCTACCCTGCAATTTTCATTGTGGCCATCCTGGATTCCTTTCCCACTTCCCCATAACCATCTCCTTTTGCAAGCTGAGCATCACAGGAGAATAAATCCCGAATTATTGCATTTTCCTGCTAAAATTATTTCCCAGCAGACTTGTTACAAACCAATCACACCACGTTCTTGTTGGCCACATCACTGTCCATCAGCCTGACAATATTTTACCTGCCTTGGGCTCAGCCCCCCTGCATTCCTCATGAACAAAAAGCAGGATTTGCTTATGGAAAAAGCCAAGTAGCACTGCACACAGCTGTGCTTCCCCCCAAACCTTCCCCACAGGCGCTGCAGGAATGCCCAGAATGAGGGCAGGAGAAGGGCTGAACTCTTCATGAGCTGTTAGCAGGCTAACGAGGGCATCTGCAGGAGGAATAGGCACTAAAAGTGAAACTAGATACAAAATAAATATCCCAGAGCTGGATTTCCTAAAAAAGATTCTGCTGAGCTATAGTTCCACATCAAATTTTTATTGAATACATTTTCTTCTGAGAATTTGTGCACTAAAACCAGTCAGAATCATATGAGAGGAGTATAAATTTCACGTACAGTTTTCACTGCAAACATCCTTCAGGAGAAAAAGCAAAAGCACTTTTTAATCAAGCCCACTCCACATCCTCTCCCTCCTCCCGTGGAACCCAAGTGGGAGGGTGGGAATTGGAGCCCCTGCAGCACTGGGGCAGTGGGGAGCTATGGGGAGGGATGCTCTGCCTGAAGGTTATGGGGAGGGGGAGACACGATCTCCCCTTTGCCATGCCTGAAGGCAATGCCAAGGTCTGCTTCACATAGAGGAAAGCTGTGGAGAAGGTGAATTTTCAAGCAATTTATATTCTTAGCTGACAATGTGAATTCGCACAATTTCAGCAAACTGTTGTTAAAACCCAAACGTGACACTGCCTCTTCTCCCAAATTCAGAGCTGCCCCTCCAAAACTTACTTGGTCGCATTATTTTCTGAATCTGGAATGGATTTCCTGTCTGGTTCTACAAAACCCAAAAATGAGGGGTTAGTTCCCTGGAAGGACAATGTTTCTCACTGTACAAATGATTTTGGGTCACTTTGAGCTTGAAAAGGCTCTAGGATCTGAAATGCTATTACAAACAGAAAAGCTATTTTAGTCAACTTCTTTTAGCAGCATCCCAGCATCCAACACTTTTAACTTCTTCTCCCCCAACAACTACAAGGAGAACTCAGAAAAAACCTTCTTCTCACTGAGGTTTCCAGATTTGTCACTACAATGTAAACTTTAAACAAGCCTAAAATCAAGCACCTTTCAGCACTTGAGCAGGTCTTGGTGGCTGTGTTGCCCAGATGCTCACATGGCAGTTCTTCCTCGGATATTGAACTACCTGGACCCCTGAGAAGAAAATTACACTGAAGAAAAGGTCAATAAACGGCAGAGAGGAGATGGCATCCCATAATAGTTATAATTACTGTTTATCAGAGTGCTGCACTGCACAGATAGCAGGTTACAGGATGTATTTGCTGGTTTTTTTAAATAAAAGAGCACATGGCTACAGGACTGAGTTGGATCCCATGACTCGTGTGTCTGCTGTGTCACAGGACACACCACACAGTCACAGTGACCTTGAGAGATGTTGCATTCATTTTTCTTCCTGCATATTTTTGTGATGGATTTATTGCTCAATAAACCCAAAAGAACAAGTCAGTATTTGATGCTGGAGCTCTTTGTGCCAGTGCCAAGAGCTGCAGGAGGAGCTGGGGCTGGTTCTGCACCTTGCTCAGACTGTTCGTGGCAGAACTGATGTTGTGGCTCCATTCTCCACTGCAGGCCAAGGAGGGGGATGAATCTTCCATGAGGATTCCTTTTCCTATAAAGTTTTACACTAGGCATGTAAAGCAAATTCCCAGCAGGACAGCTCAAGGAAATGCAGAAGTATGAGATGAGCAAAATTTGACTGGTATGCTTCAGAAAGTCATTAGGTATCTCTAGGGAGACACTATAAAACAGAGACAGTGCATCTGTGCTGGTCAACAGGGGCTGAAAGACTCTGAGATGCTTGGCTGAACCAACCTGACAAGGTCCTTGCACCCCAGAACACTCAGACACCAGTGCTGTGTCTTGAGAACAGCAAAATCCCTACAGAAAGTGACTCGAGTCTAAGTTATAGAGAGGAATAAACACCAGTGTTCTGCATTCAGAAATAAACACTGTGATTATGGAGCTGTTGGTGCCAGCTTTTGAAGAGTGCCACAAACAAAGATAATTGAAGAAATTAATAATATTGGTGATAATTGGTGAAAATCTTCACCATTCATCAGGGAGAACAACCTCCTCTCTCCCTTCTCCAGCAGAGAGTGCCTGTGGTGGCTCAGCTGAATGGCTGAGAGCTCAGCAGAAGGGCAGTGGTGCACCAAGTACCATGGGGACCACTGGGAGCAGCCATTCCCTTCTGCCATAGCACAAGGAGAACAGTATAAAGACACACTGAATCAAACAGACTTATTTTGCCCTGGTTACATTATTGGGAAATCTACTTTTCTGGGAAGAAGAGATTTTACAGTGACTTAAACTGATAAAAACTTCAACCTCTATTTCACTCTGTCATGCCTTCCTGGCTGCCCATGGCCAATGAGCAGCACGAGCCAGCAGACAGCTGTACCATACACACCCCACGAGGCACACAGGCAAAGCTGATGTTTCATGGAAAAAAAATGTACAGTGATAAAAATTGTGCACTTTTTCTTTGACACAGAAAATGATCCCCTTAGGAATGCTGCCTGTTCAGAAGCAAAAGCCATTTAGGATGGTCCTTCTGTGACTTTTGCCCCTCCATTAATACATTAAAGAAGACCATGATCTCACAGAGGACTAAGGCTGTGGTCCCTACACCCCATTTCCACAGCCTCAGAGGTGAGCACAGCATTTTATAGAGCAGACCATGAACTTGAGGCTGTTTTTGAATGATCTCACAGAGGACTAAGGCTGTGGTCCCTCCACACCATTTCCACAGCCTCAGAGGTGAGCACAGCATTTTATAGTGCAGACCATGAACTTGGGGCTCTTTTTAAGAACCTTTACTGCCTCTCACTAAGGGTAGTGCACCATGTGTGCATTCATGGGTCTAACAGCCACTTTGCCATCCACTGGTCTGACCCACAACATCCCCATGGGTGTGGAGAGAGGGATGCAGGGATGGCCCCAGGTGGGATCAGGTGGCAGGAGGCAGGTGGCAGCTGTGGGAGGTGACAGGGATGGAGAATCTTCACACCACTGAGGCAGTGTGAGACACAAGAGGCATCAGAGCTTCATTAACCCAGGGCAGCACAGACGTCAGTGACAGCTGAGGCAGCCAGCTGATAGAAAGGGAGTAGAGACTCCTTCAGAAATGAAAGATTATTTTGAGAATAAAAGCAACCAGGGTAATCAGCAAGACGTTTACAAAGGCGGAGGATAGAAGGAAGAGCACTCAAACCTGCAGGCACCTGGGAAGTGATTTATCCAAAACACTTACAAAAGTGTTCCTTAACAAATAAAATACAAGGGTAACTCACTGCAGGCCAAAACACTGCATATTAAAGGAAAAAATATCCTGCATTAGAAAGAGAGACTTCAGCCTTGGCAGCATCTGCTTCAAGTCCTCTGCTGCCCACGCCAGAACAAACTCCAGATGCCTAAACTCAAATTGTAATTTGCTTCACTACAGAATTCCCAACTCAAGCCCCAATTATAACTCTCCAGTGAGGGTGGAACTCCAGCCAAGGCTATAATACATTCACCGACACCTGCAGACCTAATAATTGACCAGGGAGGACGTGGGTGAGCTCAGCAGAATTGCTGCATTGCTCCTGCAAGGCTCGGTGTCCTACACCAGGAAACAGCTTCACTACTGCAAGGTGCATAATTTAATAAACCATTAACTCAAACCTGAGGTGAAGTAAATTCAGCATATTATATATTTCAAAACAGCATTAGAATTCAATTTAAGTGTCACCAAAAGCCTAATCCTCAGTATACAGAGCATATTAATAAGTGTCTTGGAGCCTGTGGTTTGATTTCATTTCCAGCTGGGCTGTGCTGCCGCATGGCTGCGATCCCTGCTGCGAGGATGTCTCGGTGACAGCATCACTGCCCTGAACCAGAGCAGGATCACAGGGATGCCAGTCCCACCCTCTGGGGTCTTCCCAGGAGAACACAGGGGTGGGAGCTGAAGCACAAGTAATCCTGCTTCCAGTGGTGTCACTTCTTGGTGTCCCTGCTGAGATGCTGATGTTCCCCACTGACAGCAGGCTTCTCACAGGGCCCCTGACCCACCCCTGCTTTGGGTCCCTTTGCAGCCACAGGGGCAAAACTCATTTTAGGTAAGGCAGGAGCTCCTGTTCACACTGAGCTGCCGGATGAGGCCCAAGCAGGCCCTCTGTGGCTGCTCCCCAGCCATGCTATGGTGCAGGATAGGGCTGCAGCCCCCAAGGAGGGACAGAGCCAACGCTTTCCCTCCCCTGGGTCAAGCATCCAGGGCAAATGGGGCATTATTTCCACCAATGCTTTCCCTCCCCTGGGTCAAGCATCCAGGGCAAATGGGGCATTATTTCCACCAATGCTTTCCCTCCCCTGGGTCAGGCATTCAGGACAAATGGGGCATTATTTCCATCACCAATTATTATTTTCCCAGGGCAAATGGGGCATTATTTCCACCAAGAGCTGAAAGCACCAAACCTGTTCTCCCTTTCTGTGGGACATGTTTTGGCCTTTTCTCCATCGCCTCTGCCAGAACTTCTCTTGATCAGCAACCCAAGCACATCCCCCAGCAGTTTGGGAAATGCATCCCTTCTATAAATGACAACAGATTATTTAAGCAACAACTAAAGCACTCTGACTGCTTTTTAGTTTGCTTGCATTAACGTCAGTCTCCTCATATATCTAGGGAACGAATCCGGGATTTTCTTTAAAATGGTGGAGAGCAGTACAAAAATAGAAGCCTGCTTGTCTAAAATAAAGTTATGTGTTTGAAAGGGTTGGAAATTGTTTTTTAATCACAGGCGTCTTTCTTCTGGAATATAGTCTGCCATCTATACATTCTGCTCTTCCACCCAATTTCTCAGGAAAATGCAGCAAGTGTGTTAATAAATAATTTATAAAAACATTACAAAAGATAAAGCACTGCTGCTAAAACATTTCCAGCCTTTGACACACCAGTTCATTTGTAATCCTCTTTGCCTCCCTTTCACTGGAACATCAGCAGAGGTTTTCTGCTGCTGCTCTCACACCCCCACTTCACCCACCCTGCAGAGTCTCTGGTTCACAGGGATGCAGGCAGACACCAGCCCAAGCCACAGCTCAATGTTATCTACTGTAGATTTCTGTCATGGAAAATGTTTCTCATGGAAGCAACACCCTCATTTATTTTTGCCATTTGGCATGAGAGGATGGCTGCAAATGCAGGTGGCTGTCCCAACAAACAGAGCCCCAGGGTTTGTCCTTCCTCCAGCAGCACGCAAGCTGTGCTCTCTGTGACACTCCTCAGGGTGGTTGGGAGCAAGATGCACAGTTTCTCTTACACAGTTTCCTTGAAATTCTCTTTCAGGAGTCAGTATGTTAGGCATATGACTAGAAAAAAAAACCAAAAAAAACCAACTGGACAATTATTACAAAAGAGTTCACAGAACCCTTGGAATTTCAGTTGGACTGAGCAATAATTTTTGCACAGCTCCAACAATTCCATGAGTATTTCAGATCTTTAATGAACCCTGAAAAACATGATGGGAAATCTTGAGATGTGGCTGTTCCAGTGACTGCAGCAGCAGGGACACAGCAACGAGCACGGTGCCTTCAGAAGAACTGGTGAGGAGATGAAAGGAGGGAAAGAAGAGAGCATCCTTCAGAGAGATCAAGCCAAAGGCATGTTAAGGAAGCATGAAAAGGGTACCCACAACTTCCCCATCCTCTGAAAATGCTTGTGCATTGTGAAGCCAAGTGATAACACAAGAGGACTGACTGCTGCATCCTGCCAGCCTCTGGTACCAAAGGCACCTCTGCTGCTGCAGCTCAGAGCTGAATCAACACAGATTCTGCTCTCCTGGAACTGCTGTTTGGTCTCCTGACACCCAGTCTCCTCTCCAGCACAGCTCCACTTGCACACAGGGCACTGGGAACAGGAACCACAAGTCTGCTCTGTGAACACTCACCTGTATCCTGAGCATGCTTGGGATGTGCAGCCACACTGGAGGTACCACAGTACCACAGACCATTCTCTGCTGTACTTCTACACCACTTCATTTCACCACACAGGCTAAAACGCACTTTGGGAACAGGTACCAGCATAGCAGCAACAGTTTATAACCCTGTTAGCAAAAATGCAAAGGCTCCTTGTGCTGAGGCCTTGCTCACATCCCACCCCCAACACACAGGACCCAGCTGAGTGCCCATGTGCAGCACAGCATTCTCTGTGCTTTATTGCCCAGCCACTTTTATTTCACCCAAATGAAAAATAAAAACCCATTACTAAGCAAAAGTCTTGAGAAATTTTATGAGATTGTAATGCTTCCAATTTATGTTGAAAAAGCCCCAAATCCTCAAGCTGTCTGTCGCTGCTCCAGCCAGGGAGGCAGGAGATGCTGCTGACACAGCACAGCACAAGTGATCAGAGAGGGAAATGCTGCTCTGACGGGGTGCTATCAAAAATAAATGGGAAGGGCTTCCTCTTGTTTGGGGCATAATGGAAAACCATGGCAAAAAATATAGAACAAACAATAAATTTATGCAGGACGGTGACAGATGTCATGTAGAACATTTTAAATGAGTTTTAGGTCTTGATATTTTCTGCCCACAGCTTTCAGACAAGATGTATTTTAGGAAGGGAACACACTCAGGGGGCATCAAGCATCAGTGCAGACACTCATAGTAACAAACTGCTGAATATTCAAGTGTATCAGAAGGAAGAATTCAGAAAAAAAAACGGAGTAAAGAGAGAATATTGCAAAAGCCTCTGACATTCAATCAGTGCTTACACATACTCTGCAAGGCACAGCTGGTGCACACAGAACCACAGGAACAGTAATTAAATACCACTACCTAAATCCTGCCCACCACCAGTGCCCCCCAGCATCTCCCACTCGCTCCTTGTGTGGCAGACATCCTGCCTGGATGTCACACCTGGCAGGACTGCTGATGTCCCTGACTTTCTCCTGCCATTTCCTACCCTACAGAGAAGTATTCCATGACTTCCATGGCTGCTGGGAGCATCCTGTGAGTGTGTGAGCAATAAAGATGAAATGCAGTTTTTCCCCCAGGCTCCCAGAGAACTGGATTATCACATTTCAGCAATTACTGCAAACACTGGATTTACAACAGGGCTCCTTGGAGCTCTGGTGTGTCCCTGTGCCTGCCTAGCTCAGCCTGCATCCCACTCTGCTTCCTTGGCTCACCTGCCAGAGCAGTGCCACTGCCACTCTTCTGCACCAATTCTGAATTATTCAGTGAGCAGTTAATGCATGTGCAATGTGAAACAGCTCTCTGCCACCTCTCCCCAAGCCCTGTTAGTCTTCATTTGTTTAACCAGCCAAGAGGTCTAAATTTACATGTTTTTAGCATGATCCTCTAGCACTGTACTTCTAATTAAGAAAAAGGGCAACACTTTTAAAATATGTATTGCCTCCCATCCCCACAGCACCTGAACACCAGCACTAAAGAAGACATCAGTATCTGCTACAGGTGGAGCACAACGAGCATCTAACAAACTCAGCATCTGCAGCTGTGCAGCACAGGAGTGGGAGTGAGCAAGGGGCCCATCACAGCCCATGGGTGAAGGCAAAGCCTCTGTAACCCTGGCAAGCAGCAGCCTGCCTGGAAGCCTGGCAGCCAGATTAATTTTCAGTTCCTGGGGTGCCAATTTCCAACACACAGAAGGGAACGCTGCATCTCCCTGCTCAGCTGTGCCAATGTTTGAAAATCATCCATGTCTGAGATTCCACATTTTCCCTCCATTAGTCAGTACAAGTACAAACAGGGGGTTTCTTCTTCTTTTTCCATTGACACAAAATCTGGCAGTGTGCTGAAGGTCTAACATGGGCAGCCTGAGTCCTGCCAGTGACAAACCAAGGCACTCAGAGTCACAGCTGTGCCACGGCCTCTGCTGGAGGCTGGGACCTGCCATCACCCCCATCTCAGAAAATATTTCAGAAGCTCTGCTCCACCCTCAGTGAACTGTGGACAGCCAGGGCTCTGCATCTCTTCAGAAGCAAACAGATAATGTAAAACAATAAAAAACTGAAGTTCTACTGAGGTATTCCCCAGCAACCTATGAAGAGGCCACCCGTGTCCTCATCCCCATCTTGTTCTCTGCCTGTGTCACTCAGCATGATCTCATATCTCTAGAGATCAGATAATCAAAAGAAAAATATGAGAACCAAATGTAGGAAACCACCACCTTGGGCATGCTTTCTTCATTCAGGCCCAAGAGTGAGTGGCCAAGAGAGTATCCATGCAAGAGGCTACCAGTGCCCAGCAGGAACATGTCAATGCTGGCTTGGAAATTACAGCACCTATTACAAATACTAAAGGTCTTTAGGGTAAGGCAGCATTTAAAATCTGTCATCAAGAAAGCTTGAAATGTCTCAAAAACATGAAATCCCTTCAGTAGAGAGAGGTGGAGGCCCCATGCAGCAGACCCCAGCCACAGCTGCCAGCACCATGGTCTCTGCCAACAGCCTAAGAACTTCCAGCAGAGACCCAGGAAACTGAATCATGCAGTTCCAGATGACTGGTTCTCATTTCTCATCCCTCTGACCAGTCTGCAGGGAGCAGGCACATCATGTCAATCATAAATGACAACACAAAGTTGTTTAAGTAAGAAATTGGACATCACCATATAATTAATGGCTAGGGCTCCGTGTAAATGCATGAGAAAGGCTGTGAGTCCCTGTGGCTGGTTTGAGTCCTGGCCTTTACACTGAAAATGCGAGGCAGAAAATATCAAGAACATTTGTGTGGGGCTTTTTAATCAATATCTAACCTGACAGTGGGATTTGGAGGAAGATCATCCCATAAAACATAGACAGCATTGCAGACTAATTGCATTTACTCCCCATTGACCAGTCACTGCACAGAGAGAGTCCCAGGAAGGTGCTGGATGTCTCCCCAAAAAAAAAGGGAAAGTCACCCATGTGCCTCAGTGAACTATAAAGCTAAACACATTACACATTGCCCTGGCTACACCTATTTCTGAATATCAAACTCATTTACCAGTGCTGTTGGAAGTGAAAGCTTCTGAAGGAGATGCACAAAACACCTTCTGTCTCTGTGGTGTCACTGCTCCTGAATTCACCATGGAGCTGAACACAAGCAGTGTGCAGAGATAGGGAAGTGGCATCTATTCTTGGCCAGCTCCTTTCTGCTGGCTGCACAACCTTGAGCGCATGACTGAAGGATGCCCGTCGGTGCCTGGAGATGCTGCCATGAATCACAGACCCCTCTTCCTCCCACAGCCAAGGCACAGCATGTCCTTGTTGAGGAATACCAGTCTACCACAGCCACAGCGAGATGTCCTGCAGCACATTTTATAAATAGGCTTCTAAAAAATGTACTTCCCATCCACTTGACAAAAAGTGATTACCAGAGCAAAGAAAATGACTAAACATTGATGCACACCCTGTGAATGTGAAGAGCCAGACCTGGGGGAACAGCTCAGAGATCCTACAGTGCTGCAGTGCAACCCATCAGGGAGATGCTGGCTGAGTGCCACAGCAGCCAGGGCCAGCAGCACTTCTAGGGAGCACATCACAATGAGAAAAAGCAATACAAAGCTCAGAAATGAAGAGAAAAGAGGTGACCTTTGGGGCCAGGAGCTCTCGAGGAGGACAAGCACAGCCTGGGCAGCTGTGAGGGAACAGGATCGATGCAGTCACGCTGTGATTTCAGAGGAGCCACAATTCTCCTCTGAGAGGTGCAGAGCTGCTCCCACCACTGCAGCCAAGCATCTCCTCTTTCCTTGCACACAGCATTTTTATGCCACAGATGCAAACAGAGCTGAGAACACACAGATACCACAGAGGAGGGTGACATCTGCTGCGTGTTTCCTTTCATTATGTCCATGGTGTGGGCACCATCCTCTGTGGGTTGTGAGGGCTCTGTCCTGCCCCAGTGACAGCACCAGTGTCTTCTTTTTTTAATATGGAAGTGCAATTGCAAAACCGGAAAGAGAAACAGGAATTCTTTTCCATTTGCTTCTAGAAACAGATGCCACTTTCCTCAGACTTGTTTGTTTTCAGGACCATGGGAGTTTAATCTTTAAAACAATATTTTTACAGTATGTGTCAAGTGTCATTTCATAATGAAAGAAAACAAATTACTTCCACTTTGTACACCATAGTAACCAGTCAAGAATGTGAACAGCTCCTCAAAGGTGGGGTCAGCAAACACCCCCCGGGCAAATTCCCACATGAGATCCTTTGCACACCCCCACAGCCCCAGGGGAGCTGCCCAAACCCTGTTGTAAATAAGAGGAAAATTTGGCTCAACTCCTCCTTGGACTTTGCTGTTCCCACAACAGCCAGAAGAAAAATCATTGAGTGACTTCAAGTACTCCCTGGAGACTGAATATCTCACTGGAGGAAAGCAGATCCACTGCAGGACCAGCTCCAAGGTTCACCCCAAACTCAAACACAGCCCCAGGGTTCTCCTCAAAGTCAAGCACAGCCCAGGGCTGGTGTCTCTCCCACACCATGGTATGCCTGTGTATGCCACTGTAGCACCCTGTATTCACTGTATTCACTTCTCTGGCTCCTGCCTTGCTTCAGGAGGGAACAACACAACCAGAAACCTCCAGAACGTCTCACTTGAGCCAACTCCATGTTTAGAGAACATATGAAATGGCATCAGCTCCACATTGCTAGAGAAAATATATAATCCCTCCAAACAGAGACATACAGCTAAGAAGACCCAATTCCCTTTCAGACAAACAAAATCCCCCAGACAGTAAAGCACAGGATGCTGATCCCCCCTGGCAGCAGCTGAACGTGGCTGCAGCAGCTCTCAGGTGACCCCAGAGAGAGAACTCGTTGTCATCCTACCTGCAGAAGCCAGTAGCACCTTCTGTGAAACGTGGGGATGATGGAGGAATGGACATAGCAGCCATACAGGCACTGGGGACACAAAAAGAGAGAAAGCAGAGTCAGGTTAGTGGAGGAACCATCCCGAGAGGCCGTGCTGGGGATGGGGCAGCAGAGTGACCCAGAAATGGAGGAGATTGTTCTGCCCTTGGGCTGGGGATACACAGCTGGTGATACACAGCCCTGTGGCTTACACCCTGGTGTAAGAACTGTAAGCTTTGCCACAGGTCACAGAAACCCATCCCTGCCATGCCACCCCCACCCAAGGGTGCCCACCCTGGAGTGGCCAGAGCCACAGGGGCTCCCGTGGTGCTCAGTACAACACAGACAGGGCTGCTCTGGGGGCTGCCTCTGAATCTTTGCTCCATCGTATTTTTATTTTTTTGGCAAATAAAACACGTTCATCTCTTTTCCCATGGTTTATCTCCTGGGTATTTCAACTGAAAACGTTGTGTTTGTAAACTGAAAAAACTGCTGTCAGATATTTTAGACAGCAAAATGCCAAAATATAGTTTGTTTCTTTTCATCTTCTTTTTTTTTGGTTTTTTTTTGTTTGTTTGTTTGTTTGGGGTTTTTTTGGTTGTTGTTGTTTGTTTTTTGGTTTTATTTTGGGGGTTTTTTGTTTGTTTTTTTTTTATTTTGGGATTTTTTTAAAATAAATTCTGCTTCTCTGATTAACTGAAATCAGCGAAGCCGAGGAATTCTTTCTGCAGGAAAAAAACCCCACATTTCCACTACGTTAGAACTTTTTGGTCGGAAACCGAGCCCAGTGCCAACCCAAACCCACAGAAGTGGTTTTAATTGCAAAGATCCCGAGCTCAGAGGGTGCCTGTGCTGCTGGACATGTGCACCCAGTGAGCACATGGGAGGCTGCAGCAGCCCCCCCTCCCCAGGATCACTGCTCACAAGGTCGGCCTGAATTAAACAGGATTTAAGGACTGGCTGCTATCACTGAGTTATTTTTAAAACACAAATGACAAAGATTAATAATGTTTTTAAAATGTGTCAAGGGTACATTCTACACACTGAAATGCAGGGAGGAAAAAAACAGACGAGGAAAAAAAAGCCCTGCAGAAAATAATCCAAAGAAAAGCTTAACATTTAAATCCCTCCTGAGGGTTGGAGAACAGCTGCCCTGACAGTGACTCCTGCACATGGCACTGCATGGGAAGGTCTGCAGTGTTCATTCTGCTGACTCAGAGCAGGTCCCCCCACTCCAGAAAGCAGCTGAGAGGGGCAGCATCTCCCAGTCCAACCAGCTCCCCAGGGAGGATGGCAAAGCTGGTCTGGAGCTGCTCACAGCTGCCAGGGACCCCCTTGTGAGATACATATCAATCTATTCCAGCCCCCCCGACTGGCTTCCCACCCCGATTTGCTGTGGAGTCAATGGAAACTTTGCCCTGATTAAAACAAAAGCCAAGGCTGAGCTCTGTGCAGCTCATGGGGCACAGCAGGCAGGAGCTCTGCCCTCCCTCTCCAGAGCTGTCTCGCAGATAATTCTAGAGCTGTCAATAATGAATCACACAAAAGCCTCCCACCTTCATGAAACTGGTTCTCAACATTTCAGCAAACCATTAAAAAAATCCTAACAGCTCACAGAATTCAAAAAGCACACAGAACGCAGAAGGGATTTCTTAAATTTTTCTTTTCTTTCTTCTTTTCTTTTTTCTTTTCCTTTCTTTTCTTCTTTTCTTTTTTCTTTTTTTCTTTTTCTTTTCTTTTTCCCTGTGGCTGGATGTTTTGAGGCTGGATGTCCTAACCTGGGCAGCTGGGATGAAGGAGACCCACGCACTGAGCAAGCTCCTGGCCTTGGAGGGACAGCAGGGACTGTCCCCACAGGCACAGAGAGGCACCACAGAAGCAGAGAAACACTGCAGGGGTGAAACAGACCCTTGGGAGCCCAGCACACAAAATGAGTGATGACAGCAATAAAAACTACATTAATTTTGGGGTAAAAATGCGTAAGAAAAAGTTGAGGACGTAAATAGAAACCTTGGAAATCTGTGTGTCACTGTTTTGGAGGATTTTCAAGATGAATGGGTTAAGCTCTGTGGGTGACACAAAATCTGCAGCTCAGCACGTGGGGGCTGTGGGGAGGTGGGTGTGGGATATTCCTGCCCTCAGATCTGCTGAGCCCTGCCTTTGGCCCCAGCATGGCCCAGGGCTGCTGAGCAACCAGCCAGCTCAACACCTCCCTGCAACTAATGAGGAGAGTGGAATTACCACCCTGCCCAGCCAGAGCAGACACACAACCAGGGCAGAAGTAATACCTTTAGCTAAAGCAGCCTTTAAAATAAATTCTTGCTCAAAACAGGCAAAGGGGGGGTTCGTTAGCTGTGTTTTCTTTTTTGTTTTTTTTTTTTTTTTTAATTCTTTTTTAGTGGGAAGGTAAAAGCTGCAGAGGCCTGTGTGTCTGTGGAGATGTTAATGCCAGGCTGGGCACGCAGCCAATGCATTAAGTGAAATCGAATTCCAGAAACCAGCTTTAATCAGCAGATTTTTAAGGTTAGAACGACTCTCTCCTCTGCAAGGCTTGCCAAGGTTAATTCTGTCCTGAGCAGGCTGAATTAATGGGCTGGACAGAGGAGAACATTTTTTTTCATGTTTCTCTATTAAGTTTACAAAATCTCCAGGAGAAGAGAAAAGGCATTTTGGAGCAGTCTGAGGAGGAACAACACCTCAGCAGCTCATTGACTGCTGTGTGGAGAACACTGGCATCAGCCTGACCCAGAGGAGCCCTGAGCAGCACCAGCCAAGGGACATCCAGCTGTGGGGATGCTGTGGGTGCCCATGGTGGTGGCCCTGTGGTCCCATCACCCAGCAGGGAGTGTGTCCTTGGCCCTGGAGGTGACCCTGAAGGATGCTCAGAGCATAGACCACGTCCTGCCATCCCCAGGATGAGAGCCCCACACTGCTGGGTGCCCATGCTGGTGGCCCCATCACGCACCAGGGAGTGTGTCCTTGTCCCTGGAGATGACCCTGTGTGTCCTGCCAGCACGAGGGATCCCTCCTGTGCAGCTCTCCAGGATAAAACCCCCACAGCTACCCCAGGAACCAGCTACAGGCACCTCCTGAGCAGCCCCACACTGCTGCTGGAGGGCCTGGCCCTGACAGCTCTGCTGGAGCTCATCCCTTTACAATTCCAGGGGTAATTAAAGAGGAAAGGCCTTCTCTGTGTGCAATTACAGCTGCCCGCCCTGCCATTTGTATGCAGTGCACATTTGGCATTACCAAACTTCTGAAAACTGGAGGGGGGGGAATATAAAATCAAATTATTAGTGGATTTTTTTTATCCTGAGCTCCTTAAAGTGATTGTGGCTTATTTAAAAATAATACAATAATGCTGAGGTGTTCTTTCTTAACAAGCATACCTTGGGAATGGAAATAAGAAAGCAGGAGAATCAAAAATTCAAGATAGGGTTGGACAGGCTTTGAAATTCTTCTCCCTGGTGAGTTCCACTAGTGGATATTTTAAAAACCCTAAAAACCGCCTAGATTTTGTTCAGATTTTCACACCGAATTCCCAATTCCCTTAATAAGAAGCTAAATCAATCTTTAGAGAACAAATCACGTAAGACCTATGGCTGTACATTATTAAAATATATACTTGAGTAATTTGCTGGTGGTAAGGCTTCAGCTTTCAACATCCCAGGAGCAGGATCTGTGCAGGTTTCTGGGGGAAAAGGACCCTGCCCTCTGCTCCTGGCTCTGTGGTGGGATTGGGCAACATGTGCTCAGCTCCCTGTACATCTCCATGCTCCTGGGATCTCCCTCTCTCAGGACTTTCACCTGCTCAGAGTGACTTTGAGATACATTAGAAAGTTTTTTTTCTTAGCTCGGCGGTCAAAGAAGGAGTTTGAACTCTTCAGTTCTTGCTCTTAAGGTTGTTTATTGTTTCTTATCTATAAAATTTTCTCTCCTGTTCAGTCGAGGTCTGCTCAGCAGGACAGTCAGAGGCACTCTGTTTGCTCCTGGGGCAGGGTTATCTTTTTATACTAAAAACTACCTGTACAATATTTACAATTACTTTCCAATACCTATCACCTATGTTAGACAGTGAGCTTCTACTCTAAACCAATCTAAAAGTGCCACCATCACAGCAAAAGATGGAGGACAAGAAGAAGAAGGAGAAAGACTGGACACACTTAGATTCTTCTATCTTGCTCCTTGAACTTCTATGCTAAAAACTCTAAAAAATCCATTTTTCACTTTGTGATAAATTCACTATCATTCTACTGAAACTTCTGTGGCTTGTAATTCTTCATATAAGGTTGGTAATTGTTTTTTCCAAGGGCTACATCAAAGGCACAGGGGTCTTGGGCTCTGTGCCAAGGTCTCTGAGCCCTCTGGGCAGAGGCTGGAGTCTTCTAGGGCAGCCAGAGGAATTTCCTGGGTTCCAACATCCCTCTGTAATTACTGATCATTCCAGAGCTTCCTCACCAGTTTCCATCAGGGAGCAGCACACTGCTGGCAGTAGCAGCACTGCTGCCATGGATCAAACCTCCATGGAAAGCCATCAGAGGGGTTGGCTTTGTTCCTCTCATCATCCTGGTGACAGGGGACAGTCTCCTGAAGCAGAGGCTGTATCTGAGCCCAGCCATGCTCTGCTCTCACCTTGCCTGCTGTAACCAGCACACATACCCAGACTGTCTGTAACTCTTTGTTTTTGTCTTGTATTGTCCTAATCCTAATGGTCCAAATTGTTATTACTCTAATTTTATTACTATTTTATTATATTTTCTATATTATTATATTATATATTATTCTATTATATATTATTATATATCTTATATTTATATATTATTAGATTTATAACAATTTTATCACTATTAAACTTTGAAAATGTTAAAAACAAGTGATTGGCGTTTTTCACAGAGGCAACAGGAGATTCTCAACATTCCCCCACCCAGACTGGCCCCAGTTCAGCTTTTTAAAGCAGCAAACAGGGAGGGGAAACCACGTCTGAACCCCGGGGAATCCCCAGGGCCACAAGGCTGCCACCAGAGCTCTTATTTTGACTTAAGGAGTGTCATAATATAGGAATGCATCCAAAATTTCCCATTACTGCTGCAAATCAAAACCAAAACGCTGCTAACCGTGTTTTCTCACTCATCATCTTGGAGAAACACAGATATTAGACAGGTTTGGATTTTCCTCTGACGTTCATAAATAGTAACTTTGATTCAGCAAAGCACAAAACCACGTGCTCAGATCTCAGCCTGGGCTGAGACATGCTGCTGGCAAGGCTCGCCTTTTATCGATGTCAACAGAATTTAAGCAATTGCTCACAGTTTGCCAGGTTGGGCAAGGAGTGCCTGGTACTGACAGCAGATCCCAAAAACATTCTTAACATTTCCAGGCAGCTGCAAAACCCAGAGAACCTGAGCCTTCACTTTCCAGCTGTGGCATCCCAGCACAGCTCTGTGCAGCCCTGGGCACTGCCTGGTGTGCAGGGGCTCAGCCTGGTGCAGGCATTTTGGGTTTAATCCTGTCAGTTCTTCTCCTGACACATTTCAAACCCCCTCCATATGCCCTCGATGCCACTGGCAGCCATCCTAGATTTGAGCCCAGGGCTCTCCTGTGATGGTTAATCAAGGGAGGAGAGGTTACACAGCCTATGCATTGCAGGACCTCGTCACTTCTGCTGGCTTTTGTTAACAAATATTGTTCTGTTTACCTCGGGACTCGTTAGAAAGCAATTTTTGAAATGTTCAATATTTAATGAAATATTTAAATGTTTAATGGGTTCTTTTTCAAACCCTGTGTGGGTTGTGGGGTTCTGAAGTCTCTGCAAGGATTGCAAGGTTTTAAGTTTCTCACTGTTAGAAATGAATCCTCTAATGACATTGGCTTAACGACAGAAATTGGTGTACATGGGGACTGATGCTTCCACAGGCAGCAACTCCCATTGCCCAGCCCACTGCAGGATCATTGGTATGCATCCCCACACCCCCACTGCAGTGCCTGCCTCTTCATAAATGCATATTTCTTTATTAATACAGGGATACTTTAATCTTAGCCTAATTTTACCTTTAGGGAAGCTCTATCCCGAGGCTGCCAGGAGCTCAGACCCTCCAGATGCAGTGGTGTGATTTGTATTCAAAGCAGCAGGTCTATCTGTCAACATGTTTGTCTCCCTTCTCTGCCAGCTCTTATTTATAATCCCATTCAGATTAATGAATGACAGTAGTTCTCATCACAAGAAATTTGATTAATCAATTTAAGTGCTTAATCACCCTGGCCTGGGTGAAAAGCGTACTGGAGGGATGCTGCCTGGATAGGGGCAAAGTTGTGAGATGTAGGAGGAAAACATCATCACTTTCCCTCATGAGCAGCTCCAGCCAGGAATGTGCACTGGATCCTTGAACAGATTACAAGCTTTCCAAGAGCTCAAAATTTTCCTAGGGCCAGCAGTCATGGCCAATTAGTAAAGAAATATCCACCTCCTCATCTGACACAAAAGGCTTCCTACTACTCACCTCACTCCCTGCTACCCATGTTGCTCAAACTGAACCCAAAAACTGTCAAACTGTCACATCCCACTCCCCATCAGTCCTGCCCATTGTACCTCAAAGAGTCTCACAGCCTGCCTGTGTCACCAGCCTGAATACTCCAGAATAATCTCCAGGGTTCTCTGGAAACCTGGGAGGTATTTCAGGTGAGGGGTAGGAGCCAGGCTGAGCAGAAATCACGGATTTGTAGGACAGAGGCTACACAGTGTGAGCACTGCCTTTAGCTGCTCTTGCAGATACTGTGAATGACATGATAAACCCCAAAAAACCCTGTAACACAGCTCCAAACAGGCTGTGCTCAACAGGTGTGCAGGATATGGGAATTCTCACTGGGAAGGATTCCCACATTCACCTCCACTACCTAAACTCACAGGGACACACCTCAGAGGAAGGTGACCCATTTGGAGCTGGGTACAAACAGGGCAGCACAAGCTCTGTGAACAGAGCATCTGATGACACCTGTGTGCAAGGCATCACTGAGAGCAGATCTGGGTGACACCTGTGTGCAAGGCATCACTGAGAGCAGATCTGGGTGACACCTGTGTGCAAGGGATCACTGAGAGCAGATCTGGGTGACACCTGTGTGCAAGGCATCACTGAGAGCAGATCTGGGTTATTGGGAAGGATGAAAGTTTGATAAGAAAGTTTAACAGGTATGTATGCTTGGCAGAAAGATTTTTGAATGTAGTACCTGAGAATAAAATAGAGATGGAAGCAAGTTTTGATATAGAAGAAAAGAATTGCTGAGCCAATCTGACTGGATAACCAAGGAGGCAAAGGGTATGTTAGTTAGAAGGGGTTTTTATGGCTTAGAGAAAAGGATAAACCCACCCCAAACAAGAAGATGTTTTTACCAAGCAAGAAGATAGCACAGGCAAACAAGTCAGCAAATGTGGCAAGTAGAAAAAAAGGTCTCAGAATTTCCCACTGCAAGAAAACTGAAAAACAACTTCTAGCTTAAACTGTAACGTGCTAACTTTTAGTGATTGGAGAATAGTAACATAAATATGGTAATTATAGTAGTTATGACAGGCTACAGGTAAAAGTAAAGGTATAGATTGGTTCTACTGTATTAAGATGCTCAGCAAAAAAAGTAAATAATGCAATGTAACCAAAAGAAAAGTCTATAATGCATTTGTAACCTAAACTAAGGGTCTCCAGGCCTGCCAGAAACTGACAGCTGTAGGCACAGCTCTGTCACCCATGACCCTGGACTGCTGTAACATCTTGGACACAATAAACTGCATTTTGAAGAGCTGCCTGAAGTCCCACATCTCTCATTCAGGCTGTTATTCTGGGTGACACATGCTCCACATGACAGCCAGGCTCCCATACTTTGAGGTGAGGGAAAAGCATTCCCAACGTCACTGATGTGAATTATTAGGAGGAAAAGTGGTAAAGAGCCTGCTCTGACTCCACAGGCCTGTGTTGCAAACCAACACTGCCCAGGTGGGATACAAAACCCACAGGACAGGCATTACCTGGGTCCCTAAACACCATCAAGCCCCACAGCCTCCTCAGCCCATGTCACCCCACACCACCCTGTGCAAGAGCCTCCTGGCTGTCACCACACGGTGAGAACTGTGAGCTGCAAAATCATGGAGTGTATTAATGTCACACTGAAATATGACACAATACACAGAAGTATTTTATATTTATTCTCTTTTAGAAATGTTAGAAAGACAATATAATGAGAGCACTGCAAACAAGTCAAGCGTTTTCCTCCTAATCTGGCAATAAAAATGTCAAAGAAATGCCTAAAATCCTAATAGGAGAACAAAAAAATAATGGGGTGGGCTATAACAAGGATTTAGCTGCAACTTTACTTGAAGGCTTTAATCATGTCTCCTATAACATCAATGGAAAATCAGATACAAAGCTGTATGAACCATTAATGTCTGTGTTGGTTGTCTCAGCTGCTGGGGGGCTGAGACTGAACAGATCAGGCAGAGGCTAATGAGGACAGGTTGGGGTCAAAATACCTTTAAATCTGGGGAAACTTTGCACAAAAGGAGGATTACTGAGCTGGTCTTGGTGGAATCTTGACTGAGGTAGGAAAGGCTGTGTCAAAAGCAGCAGCACATCTCCAGCCCAGCTGCCTCCACTGTGGCCATCATGGGCAGACTGCACCCAAGTGGGAAACCTGGTTATTATCTCTCTGATTCTCTTTTTTGGGAAAGAAAAAAAGACCATCACAGCATGGGGGAACCAGACAAAATGTGACAGTGCCCTGGGGAAATGCAGGCTGAGGTGGTATTTTTGCAGATACTCAAGAGAAACAAGCCACATCTGGAACAGGGCATGCAGGACGTGAGCAGATCATGTTTGTCTGACATGTTCACTGTCTGTCTGACACAGGCAAATAAGGACAAGTCTAACAAATCCAACTTGTAGGAAATATATAAATATCTAAGAGAACTTTTGGGAGCTATTAATTATACATGCAGTTTTATCTTGGATTAATTTTGTGCTGGAATGGACAAGAAGCCTTCACTGGGATCTTTTTTTGGCAGCCTCCCTTGGGCAAAATCAGCCTTGGAGTTATCTGCAGACATCCCACGCTGAAAAGGGCTCAGGTTCTGGGTCCTGTTCTCTTTACTCCACTTGCTTACAATTAAGAGCAGTAAATGCTCAATGTTCAATGACCAACACATGTCCATCCCTGACTTCAGGCTCTTTGCAAAGGTGGCACAGTTCCACTGCAGCTCTGCACAGCCTGAGCAGAGAGCACAGGGCTGAGCAGTGGCTGAGGGCTCCAGACAGGGAGCTTCCAGTGGAAGCTGATATGGGAAGCTTCCCTTCCCATTTCAGGAAGCCATTTAAGGTTTTCAGTAGCTCCTGCATTCTGATAATTGAATCCCAAGTGCATAAAAAACTCAGAAGGACCTGACTTTCAAACCTCCTTCCAGAGAATCCCTTTATTAAAAAGCATTTACACAACCTAAACCAAATTATTATGTATGCCAATACTAAATCTTCCCATTCTGATTTAAAATCCCTACAGCCTCACTATTGCTCACAAGCAATGGCAGGAGCTACAGGAAGCAAGCATTTAAGAATGTCTTTCTGGACAAGCTGTTGTAGAAATACTAAGTTTATACAGCTTACAACCAACCTATCAATATTTCATTTCTGTCTCAAAAACCCAAACAGAAAAGGAGCAATTTCTCAAGACTAGGGCACCAAAATTTACTGAAGTTCACCACCAGCAAACAGCTGAGTGTTTCTGACGTTCAATAAGCAGTGAAAAGGTCAACATTTTACTTGCATTAATTTTTTATCAGAGAAGGGAAAGCTCATTTTCATGACAGATAATGAACATTGGAAGGGGTCTGCTGTGGCAAGATACACAAAATGGGGGTACTCTCCATATGAAGTGTCTGAACCTCAGAGCCCTTCCTGGTGCCTACCTGAGGTGACATTATCACTGGGATTTACCTGAAGTGACTTCATCACTGGGAATTTGCCTTCTGAAGAGCTCTGCAGGGCTATTTAACAGTTATGTCACTTGGACAGTGAGGAAGGAAAATACAACTCTAAACACAAAAGCAAATATCTTCCATATGCCCTGAGACATTCTGGAGGGTAGAAATAGAGATGGCAAGCTAAGAGCAAATTTTCTTCTTGTAAAATAATAGTGATTTCTATTCAAAGTGTAGCTGTCCAAAGAGGATCTGTCTACACATTGCCAACGAGTTATTTGCATTCTTTCAGGAATGGGACTCGGAGGCAGTGGCATCATGGACCTTGGGTTTGGAGCCTCCCACTCCTCCTTCCTTGTGGGTGACTCCACCTGGGGCAGAAGGGCTACAGGGCTGCCCTGCCAAGAGCTGTCCCTGCACTCCTGTGAGTGGACTGTCCTCCAAGAAACACCTGGAGCCCTGCCATGTACAGAACACCAGCCAGCACCTGGCCCTGAGGCCCTGGAGCTCACTGTGCCAGGACCCTGCTCCTGCAGCTCCCCAGACACCACTGTGAAGGTGCAGCCCTTGGGATGTCACTGCCACTTCTCCTGCACACAAACTGACCCAAAGGGATTGACTTTCACTGTAAATGACTTGGCACCAGCATCTAATAACAGACCTGGGGGGCTTTGCTGATTAATTAGATGCAAGGCTTCACGCTAATGAATCTTAATGGGATCTCACACATCCCCCTCCAACCTTTTGTACTCTTTAGCTAAGAAGCTGAAAATGCTTACAAAGGACATGAGTGGAATTGCAGGTTCTTTAGCAGGTCATGAGGGTCGAAAAGTCTCCCCCAAATGCATCAGTGAGGTCACCCTGGCCTCAGTGTGAGAGTGATGGTGGCAATCAGGGCTTTGCTTGGCTCCAGCACAGCCTCCTCCAGCTGCAGGGTCCCACCATCCCACAGCCTCTGCACAGAGAAGGGGACCTGGCAGTCACAGAGCACTGACAAATGAAAGTCAAGTGATTAGCTGGTATGTTCAACAGTTTTGCTTCTAAAGTGCTTTCTGCATATTTTCTCAATAAAAGCAAGACAGCGCTGATGAGCTATATGACAAAACAGAATGCTGAATCATTTTTAGTACATCACCTCTTCTCATGCAGAGGGAATCTTCTGTCTTCCCCATCACAGCCAATTAGAGCATTCACAACATTTCTTCAAGGCTGACAGTGATTAGAAAAGATCATGAGACTCGTAAGAGACAATTCCATGCTTTTTGTCATCAGGTCTGTTCTCTCCATCCTCTTGGTTTCCGGGTGTTTTACTGGAAATGGCACAGCAGCATTTTGCTCAACCCAAACAAATTTTCCTTGACTGCAAGTACAAAGTGTAGCTTTGCTGATGTCAACAGAAAAGATGGTTTTCCTTCAAAACAGCAGGGGTGTGTTTGGGGTGTGGAACAGCAGCTCTGAGCCCTGTCCCCTGCTCCTGTAGAAAACAGCATCCTGGAAACCCTCTGTCCTTCTGCAGAGAAGGACACAGCTGGCTCAGGAAAGAGAACTGCTGGAGAATGGTGCTGAGCAGGAACTGAAATGTCATTTGAACATGAAATGACCATTTCAGCTTTCTTCAAGACTGAAATGGTGAAACACCATCCCTTGAAAGGAGTCCCCTCTTAAAAAACCTGGACCCACACATGGAAAGTTGAAACACGTTCTGAAATGTTCACTGGCTGAATCCAGCTCAAAAGGAGATCAGTGCTCTCATGGGTAACTCACAGTGTCCAGAAGTTCACAGGGCTGACAAATCACAAGGAGATTCACAGTGACACATGCCAATTTAAACAGTGTTTGTTTCATTTTTCTAAGCAGAAGTTTTTCAGCATTTGGGAGAAAGGTGCAGACAGACACCCATGTGCTCGTTCACTGCCAAGAGAAAACGCTTTGCTGAGACTGAGCACTGGCTGCAGCACAAAACTGAACAGCAAGATTTTCTCTTGTCACTGAAACAAAGTTGAAGATTCAAGGAAAAGCAGAAGAAAACAGAAAATTCTAGGCTGCTTGCTTCCCAACCTCCCACTGACACCACAAAACTGTCATTAGAAATGAGTCCCACGGGCAGGCAGAAATCTGTTCCCTCAGCCACACAATCCATCATCTCTATCCAATACGCTGCCTGTAGGTTTACAAATCACAAGGAATTTACCAAGTGGCTTTCATAAGGAAAAGTGGACAATAAATCATCATCACACCGAAGCCACTCATGTAACACACAGCTTCATTTTCATGCCAAATTTTATAATTGGTAGCTGTAAAAAAACACAAACCCTTCAAAACTTTCTTATCTGAGCAGTCTTCAAAAATAATGATATAGTGTTAAGGATGGACATTAACAAAATTATTCACCTATTGCTTCTTCTCTAATTCCATGCTGAACCTGAAAGGGTAGGAACTCAGCCCTCACCAGAGCCAAGGCTGCACTTTGCCCCAAAGTGCTTTTGAAAACAACTGGTTTTACCTGCATTAAGCTCTGGGGTCTGAAGGACAGGGACAGTCCCTCTGGAACTCCTACCACTGCTGTGCAGTGGCTGCAGCACCTCCTCAAACTTTTGATAAATCCTCCTCTGAAACGGCAATTAACACCTTTTGCAGGTCACTCCACAAGATTAATTTTCCAAGCACAGATTAATGAAAATGCAGACAGAAGTGTTTAGAAAATATTTTCCCTATTAATCTTCATCAGTAGCAGATTACCAGCAGGGCGGATAATGAAGACATCGGCTCGTTAAGGTGAGAGCAGGCAGGGAGAAGGACAGGGCTGCTCTCCCAGGCACCATAAGCAGCTCTGTCACCACCATGGCCCAGGACACTGCAAATTCCACAGAGAAATTACTCAGTCTATCCCAAAACACTGGGTGCTACCCATGTGCTGAAGGGCACCTCAGAGGAGGGAACTGCCCAAGAATCACAATCGTCACAAACCCCCACAGCCAATAGGTCCCAAGTTCTACAACAGGAGCACAGACAAACACATTTAAAAACCTTCAGTCCCCTCAAATCCACCAACAGCAAATGCTACTTCTGGTTGAAAGTTTACCCTTAGGACTGGGAGGCTCCTTTTTGACAGAACTTTTCTATGCCACACACAAATCTCAAAGGGATGTTTAATTGAATTGGATAAAGAGTCTGAAACTAATACAGTGACAATCCTGCAGAGGAAACCTGCCCCTGAAAGGAGCCCATGGTCACTGCAGTGCTCATGGATGATGGCTCTGTAAAGAGGATTGAAGCTGGACTTTTTGACTCCCAGAACCCCTGTATTTCCCCAAATTACCAGAGAGTATTTCATGTTTCTTTCTCTAAACACTGCATCTCACGCAGTTCAAGCAAACAAGAGTTTCTCTCCTCATTTTATTTTTTTTTCCAGCATTAACCCTCTTTTAAATTAAAAAATGCTCTTCTTCCCTAATTTTTCCAAGCTCATCGCTGGCAGTGTTGTATTTTGATGCAGTCTAGCTGAGAGCCTGGTTTGGTTTTAGAAAGAGCAAACGTGTCAGTTTAGGAACCTGGCAATGTTGCATTTTGATGCAGTCTGGTTTGGGTTTAAAAAGAGCAAACGTGTTGGTTTAGGAACCTGGCAATGTTGCTTTTTGATGCAGTCTAGCTGAGAGCCTGGTTTAGTTTTAGAAAGAGCAAATGTGTCAGTTTAGGAACCTGGCAATGTTGCATTTTGATGCAGTCTGGTTTGGGTTTAAAAAGAGCAAACGTGGGTTTAGGAACCTGGCAATGTTGCATTTTGATTCAGTCTGGTTTGGGTTTATGGTGTTGGTGTAGGAACCTGGCAATGATGCATTTTGATGCAGTCTAGCTGAGAGCCTGGTTTGGGTTTAGAAAGAGCAAATGTGTGGGTTTAGGAACCTTGCCTCGGGTGAGGAAGCACGCTCCTGCCTGCTCACTACAGAATCAATCAAAGCCGCACTTAATGGAAGGACAGGAAGGCAGTGGGAGGAGAAGCTGAAGCCACATCCCGTCCTTTGTCAGCAGCACAAAGCTGCACTCCCTACCCTTCAAAACTCCTTGCAGGCGGGTGGGGAACCACTGCTGAGGCGCTGCGGGTGCTTCCTCCCAGCAGCTCACTCATCCTCCTCCTCCTCCTCTGTGCCCTCACAGCCTTCGGACCAGCACCGAGGGCTCGTGCCAGCTCCGAGCTGAAATAAACAGGACAGCTGAATGTAGTGTTAGCAAAGGTCACCTTCAAAGCTTGCTGGTGTTTAAATTCAGCGTGCACCCCTCAGGAATTAGCCATTACCTGTTTAATGTGAGGGATGCCGCTCCAGCATGCCGGAGTGGGCTTTATAATGTGAAAATATCGTCGCTTTCTGTCAAGGTTGGCTTGCAAGTTGAGTTTGTAATAAAAAGGTGTCTCTCTAATGATGTCAAGGAAAAGAGAGGGATGGACTCAGGCTAAGCTGGATTGTGACTGTCAAGACACCAACTCACCTCTCCCTTGCAGAGCAGGGGAACCCAGTGAGGATAAAGTTTAATGCTACCCTGTTTAACGATATTTTCACTGCAACCGAACTGTAAAATTAACTGAGAACTAACATTAAAAAAGGACTTTTATTTTATGCTGATCATTAAGTAAGGAGTTTCACACTTGAGATCTGTTATATTAAAGGGGGCTGAAATTGCTTGTATCAATTACTTTATTCTAAGTGGACAGACTTCTTACCAAACTGTTTTGTGACTATAGAGGAGAAAGCAGCCAAATCCTGGGTGGGAAGGGATCTCTCACCTCCCTGTGTGTCAGGGGAGCTGCTTCAGACTCCAGGCTGGGCACACAGCATCATCCCACGTGACCTTTGGTGGACCAGAGGCCTCATGTTCTGCCACTGAAACAATCTTCTTCAGGTTCTACTACCTAGAGTAAATGAAGGTGCACTCCACAGGAGCCTGGTAACTCTGCTGTTTCCCTTGTAGTAAAAACATCTACAAGTGCAGTTTAAAAAATAACCAACTAAGGCACTCAGAAGAACCATCCTCAGCATCACCCAGACACTGAACGAGTGGACACTGACACAGAATGAAGGAAAAAACTGGTTAAGCAGAAAAGCAGCAAGAGCATGAGCAACTGCGAAGATGCATAGCCTTAAGTGAGTTCTGCACCAAACTGGCTGCTCCAGCAACAAAGAGTGAAACACAGCTTCTAAAAACTGATGCACTCCTCTAATGATCTCACTGTGGCACCTCTGATACAGCTCGGTGCCACAGGTATGCAATTAATTACAGACCAGGTGTAATGCACTTTGCAAATGGAAACTCTATTAATATGTGATTATTAGTTCCACAAAAACATAATTATTAATTCCATTACTACTACTGCCAACGGCACAAACCCAGTTTGAAATGTAAAAGTCCCCTCAGGTAACTTTAAGGCACACAAAAAACGGTGCAAGGAAACAAAGTATTTGGAGGGTCCTCAGGCCATTAAAACTTTCCAAGCACAGTGCAACCCACCCAAAGACCTGTGCTTGCACAAGGGCACAGGCAGCTTTAGGAAAGTGCTTCCTTCTGCAGGTTGTGTGTTTTGTTGTGATCATCCTCATCATTGTCTTTTAACATACAAAAAGAGGCATTTTCAGTTGCTGAAGGTGCTGACTTTGCAAGCTCAGGCTTGCCAGTGAAGTATGGGTTATCCCCGTTTATACAACTGCTCAGTGTTTATTTCAACACGAGCCAAAGCTCAGCTGTGTGAGGGGGACGAGCACATGGCAGTGCCAGCCATCCAGCTCTGCTGCTGGCACCCACGAGCAGAACTGCTCTTTGTCATACACCCACAGCCAGGGAGGCTCCATGAAGCCAAGCCCTAAATTTAGAAGTCATCATCCCAAAGCTGTACATGAAACAATTCATCATGACGACAGCAGCAGCATGTGAAATGGAGTCCTTTGGAGAGTAATGCAGACAGGTATTTGCACAGCACGGTGCTGTTTGGAGTCTCATGAGTACATAACCTCCTGCTTCACAATGGGTGGGGCTTTTCCAGGGTCCTGTGGAAACTCTGCCTCAAGGTTTAACCTCAAATAACATTTCAGCCCATCCTAGCACATAACAAAAATCGAATTATATTCTGAAGAGGAGAAAAAAGAAGAAATACAGTGAGAAGAAAAAGGACCCTTCCTGCCCAGAGAGGCTCTGCTGTGGTGTTCAGCAGCACCAACAGCTCCTGACCACCAAACCCAGCACTCTCATGTGTGAACACCATGGGCAACATGGTGCTGTGCCATCCCCCCTGCTCCTGTCCTCATGAGCCCAGCAGCTGGCACCTGACTGGGACAGAGACTCAAAACTCCAACATAAGCAGAGACAGTCTTCAATGTGCATTTACCTGCAGCCACTCCTGCTCTGGTCATTCCTGTGCCAATTCCAGCCTTCATTTTATGTGATTTTCACCTCCCTACTTTATTTCTTTGACATTTGTAGATGGAACAACTGCATCACTTCCCAGCCCTGGTTTTGCCAGATTAAACAAGCTTTTTATTTCTTCTCATAAAACAGCCCATTTTCCTGATCCGACCTGTCGCTTTGTGTTCTGCTCTGCACCAGTGTCCCCTGAACACTGCACTCCTCCATTGTACACAGAGTTGTAAATGACACAGTAGCACCTTGCTCATGGCCCCATTGTGCCCCACTGCTGCTGTTATTCCCTCTCTGAAGCACCCAAAGGATTGCACATGCCAGAAGAGCCATTAGCACACGCTGTCTGAGGTTAAGGAACTCCAAATAACATTCAACAGTGTGTGCAAGCCACCCTAAATTGACTGATGAGAGATCAATTTTAGCTGGAAAGATCCTCCACTGTGCAAACTGTTGGTAAACACAGGAAATTTAACTGAGCATGGCCTTACCTGGCCTGCAAGCAGGACATCCCCAGGCTGGGCAGAGGGAAATTAGAACACACCTCCAAGAATAAAAGTTTTGTAAAAGCTAATCTCTCTCATTGCTGTATTCCCAGTCACAAGCTACATGTTCATTATCTTCCGTTAACATATTGTGTCCTCTTCCTTAACTAATAAAACATTTATCTCCAAGGAAATTCTGCAGAAAAGACTGAATTTGCATACACATAATAGACATGTCAAAATATAAGATGCAAGGACTTGGTATTCCAGCTAGGAGTGTTATACATGATTTGTGTTAGTTTCCCTAAATTCCAGAAAAACTCCAGTGAATCCCATCCCTGCCAGTGGCACTGTAGGACCAACTGCAGATCTGCTGCATTTCCTGAGGGTACAACACTGAGCAGGAGCTGCACATTTGGGCTACACATGTTTTGGGGCAATCACTCCCATAATCTAAATGCAGCTGCTTAATTGTGCACTTCACAGAGGAAAAGCCAGGTGACAGTGAAGCACTAGGTGGGATAAAATCTGAAAAACGAATAGCAGGGAATTCACGTTTCCTGAGGAGGAGGGAAGGTCAGGAGACAGGAGCTGGAGCACTGGTGCAGCTGGCTGCCCCACAGCACCTCACAGCACTGCATTAAGCACCAGTGCAATGGCTCTGTGCATGGGAGAGTCCCAAAGGAGAGGAATCTCTGCAGATCATGATCTGCCTCAAAGGCTTTCTCTCAGAGCCAGGACAACCTGGAGTGCTAAAGGTGAACTTCACTTACAGATCTGCTGTGCATTTTGCTGCAGACTGTGATGAAAACTTCTTCCCCTGCCAACAGCAAAGTCTACCACGATTTTTTTTTTAAACTATTTTTGAAAGCCCACTTAGAAAGCAGATGTGCTCCAGGGGACAGAGAAGGCAGCACCAAATGCAACACTGGGAGGCAGAGCTCAGGATACTGATATTATAAAACCCAGGCAGCAATGGGAAATAGTGTTTTTACAAAGGTTACAAACAGGAATGCAAGGTCTAAGGGCAGTTTTCCAGATGCTGCTCAGCAATATAGTATTGTGCATTCCCTCCTTTCCTACCAGTGAGCCAAGGAGAGCCACGCTGAGCAGAGCTGTGATGCTCCCTGGCCGCACTGGTCAGTGTCCTGTCACCCAGAGCAGGCACATCCTTCCCTTCCTGGGAAGCAACCTCCCAGGTGACAATTCCCCAGCATGAGAAGCCTCATCCCAGCTCCACAGCTGAGCCATTCCCCAGTACATCCCCCCCATACCAATGGCTCCTGCAGTTCAGTTGCTGTCGTCTCTGCATCCATAAATCAATTTTATGGAATGCACCAATTCAGGAGTGGTGCAATAAAATACACCTGTATTATTGGAATATCAACTGTGTTTGCAAAGAAACAAGTTTTTTTTCCCCATGAGCTCCCCAGCCACCTCCCCCAGTATCTGCAGAGCTGAGCACAGAACAGGACAGAGGTGACTCTGCCTGGCAGGGAGAGGTTGTTCACAGCACCTTGAGGATCAGCACTGATGGGGGGCAAACTGTGCACAACCCACGGTAAAATCCTGGATAACAGAGACTTCTCACATCCATATTTTTAAAAAAAACCCCAAACTATTTCAAGTAGTCGGGCAAACATCACCCAGATGGCAAGTTTGCTGTATCCTTGCTGAAAAATACTATGCAGCCAACAAACCCATATGGCCAACCAGAGGAGCCACATAAAGATAATGATACGCCTATACAGGCAAAATGTTAATGAATTAGGCCCAAAGTACATAAAAATCTGCTACCTGGTCCATTACACCTGCTTATGAAATCAATGCTTGCATTTACCTTAACATTTAGTAGTTCATAAACAGGGGATGGGCAGGCAGGGTCAATGCAAGGGTGCTGCCAAGAGGTCACCTGTGCAGCCCACTCTGCCTCCCACACCCCAATCTCTGCCCCCTTTCAGCTGGAAATGGGATCTCACAGTCTTCAAATTCCCCTGAAGGGGAAAAGGGATAAGACATACCAGCAGATGGTCTATAAATAAGGTTCTGGAAAAATCTCTCAATGCCTGTGGATTTATCTCCTCTAAGAAGGTCAGCCCGTTCGCTGGAGGGTTATTAAGCTCTCTGCCACGTACGTGCAGGCAGTAAAAGAGATGCAGAAAGGGCTGCATCACCTGAACCACTGACTCAAACAAATGCCAAACACTGACACCTTCAAGGCTTTGCCATTGTCACCACCTTCTCCATGGCTCTCACCCATGCAAGAGCCATTTCTGTTGTTTTCCAAGACAACACTGAGCTGAGAAAGATACGGAGGGATTTAAGAGCATGAATCTTCTATATTAGAATATCAACGTCATATTTTCCGGAAAAATCCCCTTGACCAGGATTCTTCTCCTGGGAAGCCTCAGAGAAAAAGGAAAACAATACTATCTCATTTGCTTCTCCTGTGTTTTGCTGCTTTGGAATGTGGTTTGGAGATTGTTTACCCAATGTGTGAATTGCTTTGACTTATTGGCCAATCAGGGCTCTGGAAGGAGTCACAAGTTTTCATTACTATCTTTTAGCCTTCTGTCTGCATCCCTTCTCTATTCTTTAGTACAGTTTTAGTATAGCAATCTTCTATATAACATAATATCATAAAAAAATAAATTAGCCTTCTAAGAGCATGGAATCAGATGCATCATTTCCTCCCTACGATGGGGGTCTCAGAAAATACCACCTTAGGATTAATCAATTAAGTGGCCATTACATGAGGAACTGTCAGGATGTTCAATGGCCAACAAGATCTGTATTTATGCCCTGCTGCCTGGAATCCCCCACTGTGAAAAATGCATATTTTATGATTGGCTTTTCGCAAATATTAAAATGAATATTATATGTGTTATGTTAGAAAGTTATGCTGCATTAATTTTTTAAAGTAGTGTGTTAAATATAGTTTAGGTTATAACATACTGTTAAAATAGAAACTATGTATGTGAGATATTTTTTAAAGAAAGGAATGAGGTGCTCCCCCTGAGACAGCAGCCACAGGACACCTGAATCTTTCAGAGAAATGGAATTTATTGCCCCATTATCAGAAGAAATGAACTTCTTCCTGCCTTGCCCAGCCCTGAAAACACCGTCAGGATTCAGAGGAAGAAGTTGACACTGACCAGACAGAATCCTGTGTTTGAATGGAATTTATGCATCATGTGTGAGGTGTATGAATATGCAACAGGCTGTTGTTTTTAAGGGTTAATCCTCTGTTAACCTGGGTCCTTTTTTGGGCTTATTTTGCCCAGAAAGAGGTACCCAGACTGTCCATAACTTTGTTTTTATTGTCTCATATTGTCCTACTCCAAATTGTTCAAATTACTATATTATATATATATAAAATATATAGTATATATATTATATAGTATTTATATAATATATTATAGTATAGTATATATACTATATCTATAATAGTATATATTACATATTATTATAAATATTTATATAAAAATATATGTATAATATAGTATATATAATATACTATATATTATATAATACTATACAATATTTTATGTAAATATTATCCATAATATAGATTACTATTATATATTAATTTATCTATTACTATTTTTATACTCATTTTATTACTATCAAACTTTTCAAATTTTAAAAAACAAGCGATTGGCGTTTTTCACACCCACCAACGATTTACACTCACACACACACACCCCCCCAAGGCTCTGAAAGCAGGGATGCTCCATCTCACAACCCCCTGGGGATGCCGGGGTTTTGGCCACCCCCGGGCTGGCTCGGCGGCGCTGGCCACACGCGGGGCACGGCAGCGGCTGCGGCAAAAGGCCGGTGCCAGGAGGGGCTGTGCGTGCCCTGCCGGCTCCGAGCAGAAGCATCGCGGGTACCCCCGGGCCGCCCGCGTGGGAAGCGCCGCAGTGGTTTCCAAGGCAACGATCGGATGCAGGATTCCTTTCTCATCAGCGACGCGGCTCAAGTATCCATTACGTTCCGCGGCGGGTTGAATAACAAACAGGAACGCCAACAAATCAATGAGACGAGCAGGATTTTTAAGCCCTGCAAAATGCTTGTTTTCTTCTGTATTCCCTCGAGCCCGAGGCTCCCCATCCGAGTTAGAGCAAAGGGATTTCAAATTTGGCAAGAATCTAGGCAACAGATCCTCCTGAAGTGCAAATTGCCACAGTTCCACTGAAGTCAGCAGAGATATGACAATTTACACCCACTTAGGTTCTGCCACTGGGTAATTAGCACATTGCAAATAACTGGAAACAGATTCCCAAATAAGAACACTCTTAAGCTTGAAACAAGAATGTTTAAATAAAAAAAATAAAAAAAAACAACCTCCACAGTTTTCTCCAGGATTAAGGAAACTTGCAGGCTTCTCTGCTGGGTTCTACTATATTACTGGATAAAGTCAAAATTTGTTCCCCTGATGACCCAGGTTGAAACCACAGCTGTGTTATCAGCCTTGCTGTACCTGACATTTTTGGCTGACACATGTCCCACCAGGTCCAGCACAAATCCCCTTTCAGTACCAACACCCCACATATGCCCAGGGACCCAGCATCCCAACCACTCATTCCAGTCATGCCCAGGTTTTGCCACCTACCCCATTTTACAGACTTTTATTTCAAACACAGAGGCAACAATGCACATGTTGATCATTTGCAGGATGTTACAGGCAAGTTCTGTACAATTTCTCTCTTAATCAATACCAAAAAAGGTCAAGCAGAATGAACCCTTCATTCTTTCACATTGGGCTGACTGGTCTAACATCAGTCCTGGGCAAAGCAGTGGAAAAATTGATATGAGATTCAATTAATAAGGAATTAAAGGATATTTAAATGCATTTAATGCTCACCAACTTGGTTCCAAGGGAAATAGCTCTTGTCAAGCAAACCTGATTTCATTCCTTCAGGAGGCTCAAATGCTGGTTGACAAAAGCCACATATTTGGAAGGCACTTAAAATTCTGTATGGCATTTGACTCTGTACCAAACAGCATTTGAATGTTAAAAACACACCCACATTTAATGGCTTAAAAGCTGTCTAGCAGACAGATCTTGAAAGCAGTGGTCAGCTGGTACCTGTAATTGAATTGTGTGCTTCAGGAGACAAGGCTGCACCCCGGGAAGGGATGACCCTGGAGGAGCTCAGGCTTTGAAAGGGACAATGGCTCAGCCCACAGGTGCAGGCAGCTGTGGAGCCCAGCTGCTGCTGTGTCAGCACTAACAGCAGAGACACGTGGCTGGTGATGGTTCCTGCAGAACAGCTGGACAGACAGACCCACAGGTCCCCTCCTTTGCCTGAGGAGCAACTGCCTGGCTCTGTCACACTGGTTTGCCCAGTTAGAACAGTTTGAAAGAGGGGAAACAGCTCAAGGGCACAGCAAGGATGCCCTTCCCTGTCCTTCTCCTGGGATATGGATTCTCCTTGCACCCATCCATCACACACGAGCTGTTACCTCACAGCAGAAGGTGCAGATCAGCCTCTGCCCTCACCCCCTGGCCATGTGCAGGCACTTCACCCATCACCCACAGGTGAGCTCGCTGCAGGGAGTCAAAAAGGCACAGACACCCAGCAGTGAGAGGTCTCCTGGATCTGGTCCTTCTGCCACCAGCAGCAGACACTCAGGGATTCCTGAGAGCTGGAAAAGCTGCCCTGCCTGTAACTGCCCTGTGCCCTGCCCAGTGACTGACCAACAACCTTGCCTTTCTTCTCACCAGGCTACTCTAAATGCCAGGAGTGCTGAGTCAGAGAAATTTAATGTCATCTCTACATCTCAACAAGAAAGAAAGCCAGAAAATGTCCCTGTGCTCACCTGCCAGCAAGTCACTGGCTCTGTCATCTGCATGAAGAACTGTGGGAAGGAAGGGAAGGGAGGGAGTTATGTGGCCCCAAAGCACTAGCACTGAGACAGGATCTCCCACCCACAGCTCTGTCCCTGTTCAGGGTGCCAGACTGCTCAGAAATCAAGCCTGCTTTAGCCATGGCAGCTGATAACTCACTGTCAGGAACTGTGGCTGTAAGGAACATTCCTGTTTTAACACCATCCAACGGGGAGTGGGAGCTTGTCTGACCAACATCTGCCTCTGCTCACAGCAGAGCCATCCTTCCTGAGTCCCTCCTCAGAGCAGAGCCATCCTTCCTGAGTCCCTCCTCAGAGCAGAGCATCCCTTCCATCCCCTCCTCAGAGCAGAGCATCCCTTCCATCCCCTCCTCAGAGCAGAGCATCCCTCCCATCCCCTCCTCAGAGCAGAGCATCCCTTCCATCCCCTCCTCAGAGCAGAGCATCCCCTCCATCCCCTCCTCAGAGCAGAGCACCCCTTCCATCCCCTCCTCAGAGCAGAGCACCCCTTCCATCCCCTCCTCACAGCTGAGCCATCCCCTCCCATGTCCCTCCTCACAGCCAGGCTCGTTATTAGCTGGGGAAGCAGAGGATGTCCGATGGCAAGGGGGGAATAAATCATTGTTCCCAGCTAAATGGAGTAGTGCAGATCTGCTGGAAACGCTGCCTTTACCAGCAGTGCAAATAATGGAGATTGCACGCGCCGGGGCCAAGGCAATGAGGCACCACACTATTGATGGGGCATTGGTACAGCTGCAGGAGATGTGCTTCACAGCTGGCTTTAACAAAGGCAGCCTTGCTGCTCAGAGCTGAGGATTAATTCTGCTCCTCACCATGCACAGGTTATCCCAGCCAGACCCCAGAGAAGCTGAAGGACAAGCAGCTCTTGCTGGCGTCTCCCCCTCAGCCACTCCTGTGTTTGTGGGGTCCAACATCTGTGTGTGTGTGAGGGAGGATCCTTAGAATGCATTAGTAAACAAATATTTACAGAAATGCATTCTGTATTTAATCTGGGGGAATTATCACTTGCAGACATGAAATAGAGCCATTACTATACTGGATCCATCCCAGTTTAGCCTCAGTTCCTGTTCCTGTCAGCCACCAAAGGCTTTTGCACAAGACACGAGGAACACCTGAAAGCATTATCCAAAATCCTTAACAACCTTCCACGCTGTAGCTATTCCACTGGCAGAGAGAATGAGATCTGTGAGAAACATGATTTATCTACACAATTATAATTTACATTTTAATGAATGATGCTGCAACAAACACACCAGTGTATCTTATCTCGAGCATCTAATTCTGTTGATGCCAGTCAACATGTTCCACTGTTCACCATTTTTACTTGAAATTCCTGGCACTGGTGGCTGTGTAACCTCTTTATTCCACTCCCCACGTATCTGCCATCTGCATCTTTGCCCAAATTAAAAAAGAAAAGCACCCAAGTGGTTGACAGCCACTTCCCAGTGGGAACCACGATGGGGGCAGAGACAGGAGAATTCCCAGAAAGCCATTCTGATAGAATTCCCAGAAAGTCATGCATTCAGGAACAGGACAAAAGACCTCATGAACCCAGGGAGAGACTTACAGGCTTCATTCTCTGCAGGAGTTTGCAGAAAGTGCTTAACAACATATTAGTGTATAAAGATGAAAGGCCTACAAATCTGTACAAGAAAGCCCAGAATCTCTGCAAAAGAAATACAGTGAAAAACCAAAATTACAGATGAAAACTAGGCATCAGCTGTGACAGTGCTTGCTCAAGTCAGAAAAAACAACCAGGATGTCAAGCCAGTGCAATAACTCACTCTTTGGGTTTACTTTTTTAACCAAAGAACTGCAGCTTCTCATTGATTTTTTCAGCATATTTAAAAATAGATTAGTACATTACTGCAACTGCGGTGGGGTTTTTTAAACAGATGAAGCAAAATAGCATTACAGATACTCCAAGCCTTAGAAATTTTTAAAAATGGGACTTGTTAAGTAGTTGTACGCATTAGTAGATAATTTTCTACAAAACAGAAAGTCAAAGAGGCTTTTCCATTAAAAGCATCTCTGCCTTGATCCCACCTGCTCTGCACTGGAGCCTTTTATTCCACTCTCTGTGTGTATCTGCCCTTACAGAGATCCTGGAACCCTTGGGTTCAACTGAGCCTTATTACATTTTAAAGCCTTTGGATGGCAGCAGCAAAGTGTTCTGCACTATAAACCAGAACACAGCTGAGCTTTGATGGGTATGCTGCTTCTTTCTACCCCACAAAACACTTTCTAAATGATATTAAAATTTAGCATACGCCATAATAACCAGGCTGCCTTTTTTCTACATTTAAGTCAATTGACTTTCAAGTTTTATCTTTCCACATACTTTGAATCAAATAAAGTTGTTTCTGCAGCTCAGGAGGAGGAGGACGTGGCTCATCTTGACGAGCAGCAGTTCCATGAGAAAAATTCTGGGTAACCAAATAAAACTGCCAGTGGCCAGCAGAGACAAAGTAGAAAAGTTCTACATTTTCTGTCTTTTCCAGCTATTAGATTACTCCAGAGTGACAGGGAATGCAGAACACTCCTGTCAGAGTATTCTCAGGGAGAACAGGAGCAGGAGGATGCAGGGAAAGGTCACTTTTCACATAAACTGGAGGGGTACTGATGCAAGGCTGGGACCAAAAATAACTCCTGGAAATACAAACCCTGGTGCAGGAAGGGAAGTGAACAGACAGTGGGGTCAGGGACCCCTGTTTCACCCAGAGGGACCCCACCTCCCACTTCACCAGGAAAGCTGAGCTCAGCCCTCAAACACTTCAAACACTTTTATATTTATATTTAACCACACTGTGTTGCCCAAAAGACAAGTCATTCTGAAGGAATGTCACTCAGGGAAGACTCTCCAACTGGAGCTATTGGACTCTGTCTCTAACTTAAATATAATTACAACCATCAGCCTGTGCTAACAAGTGGGAAGGGGAATGATTTGCATCCAAACTGCAGCCACGTCAAAGCAGAAGATGCTTCTGAAACAGGATCAGCAAGGCACTGAGCTAGTAAATCCTTCCATTTAAAGTTTCAGATGATATGCAGGGAGTCATGCTAGAAACTCCTCCTTCCAGCTGAGTCAGGATGCAGAGGCTAAAATGAGCCAAATCTGAGTTATCTTCAAAATAATCAACATGGACAATGAAAAACAAAATCACCACCCACCACTGCCAGGAGCTGGGCACTGTCCCACTACCCATGTGGGTGGAAGGAGGATGTGGCTGGAAAGCTGCAGAGAATAAACCATCAGATATTGGGACTAGGACTTACATAGACTGCAGGAAATTTACAGTAGGTAGAAAGAAGAAAACTCTTCCTCAGCTCAGGCAGAGCATTACAGAAGCCTCGGTGGCAGGATGATTTATCATGTGTCAGACTCACCTCCTGGCCCAGTGATGGAAGTTTCATCATTTGGAACACTGGAGGTTCTGCACAACGTTAGGGAACACACCCCAGGGCACAATCCACCTTTGGCTCCAGCAGCAGGAGGAATCACCTGATAGATTTTCCCTGCACCTGGTTTCTATGATTCAAGGCTTTGGATTACAAAGAAGTGAGGAAGGAAATGTTGCACAGATCACATTTGATTACCATTTCCTTCAGCTGATGGCACTGGTGCCACAGAGGGGGGTGGGAGCAAACTGGAACCTCATTGTCCAGTGGGCCACTTACACCCCAGCCTGCACGCTTTTCACAGGCACTTATTTATGAGCAGCCTGAAAACCTGGGGCATTTATCTTCTGGTAATTTCCTCCCAAAGCAGGTGACCAGACAGACACAATGCTTTTCCCACAGTGACCAGAGCATGTGCTTGCTGTGACTTATTTGCTCACCTGCAGGCAGCCTCCTGCTGTGAGCTGGATTGGCTTCTATAGAGCACACAAGCAAGCCCTCCCTTAAAACCACTCAGGAAACTCTTTCCCTGGATTTTGGCCCCTTTCTTAACCTTCCCATTTCCAGACAATATAGAAAGTGGGAAACACAGCACCTATAAATCCAGGTTATGATCCACATCCCAGGGACTCTCTCAGACTCTCTTGCACCTCATGGGATCTGGGGATGTTTCCAAGCAGCTCTCCTTAGCCACACACAGTTGGCTTCAGGAGGGTTGTTTATAGTCACTGGCAGTTCCACAAACAACCATGATTTAGTTCCCCAAATATTTGTCTCCCATGAAAGTCGGGAACCTCTCCATTTTACAAGAGTTGTTACAAGTCAGACAAAAGCTATTAATAAAGTGTGAAACCTACAATATCCCCCAAGGGGGATGGAAAAAGAAATCAGTGCTGGAAGGAAAGATCAAGTGCTGCTCCAGTGACAGATGGTGCTCCACAAAAGGTCAACCCTTGGCTCATTCTGCTGCTCATTATTTATTAACAATCTTTCTGACATTGGCATTACTGCAAGAGTCCAGCGTTATGCAGATAATAAAATGCTATTTTATAGTCCAAGGTCTCCTGCAGGTACAGCAAAAAGTTTGCAAACTGATTTCAGTGTTGCAGGGCACTTTTGAGGGTGCCTGTGCCAGGACAGCACAGCCAGCCTGTGAAGTGAAGATGAAATGGAAAAGTTTCATGGCTCACGTGCCTGGCCTCTCACTTACCCAGAGTTTTTAGCACCATTTCCCACATCTCACTCCTTCCACAGCTGCAGGGAGAGGGAATCAGCAACACAGCAATGCAGCAGGGTGGGAGAACCTCCTCCCACACCAGGAGAGCTCTGTGCTCCCCAGTAACAACCCCCTGTTCACTGCAGCAAAGAAGATGCAATTGCTTTTTTCCAGCTTCAGGTGTGAGCAGTCAGGAAAATGAGCTCAAACAACAGCCACAACACTGCTACAAACCCTGCCCAGCCCAAGAGAGCCCAGAAAGATCCCACTGGCAAAATAAGAGACACTTCCATTGGAGTGAGCCCTCTACTGCCTCTGAGGAATGATCAGCATAAGTATGATTATATCAATAAAAACATCATAAAAAGTAGCCAGGCAGAGATAAGTTTATGACTAATTATGAACAGCATGTCATGCCCTGACTCCTTGTAAAATAAAATATAGTCTATTTTTACTATCTGCTCCCATGACTTCCAGATAACAAACATGTTTACTTCCAAGGCTGTACCTTGCTTAACATGTAAAGAATTTCAACCCCATGCAGAGAAACCACCAAAGGCTCCTGCACCCCACAAAACTCCTGGGAGCATGACTGTGTTTGAGCCTCCTTAATGTGGCTTATCAGTAAGTATCAACTGAAATTCATTACAGACACAGTTTAAATTCTACATATACATCTACAGGATTTATGAAGTACCAAAATATTTAGGATATTTAGGTTTTTATCCAAGAACAACAGGAGCAAGCACCAGCAAAAAATAAATGCAAATCAGGTATTGATGTTGGCAGCAGTTTGGGAATCAGAGCTACAAGCAGGGTGGGGATTCACATCAGTGACTCCAGTGCACAACAACTTTACTCTGACAAATTCAAAATGGTGATTTAACATTTGCACTATAGATGCAGACAAAAGACCTGCAGAATTCTCCTACCCAGACCCAGAGGGAGCTGCTGGCTGTGCCCCTGTGTGTGCTACACCCAATGTGAGTGACTCTGGAACAATGACACGGTGCTGGCAGCCAAGACACATTTCCTGAACCCAGTGCCCTCCTAACAGAAGCCCTGCTTTGTATCATCCAAACATCCAAATTGTTTTACTAAAACAAAGTCAGATCACTTGATCAGGAATGGAAAAATCTTTCGTATTCTCCCCACACTAAATTCCAGCACTTTGAATTTATGTCTGTAAAAAGTTTAATGAACTTTCAAAGGCTCCCAGGGAAGGAGGGAGTAGTGGCAGGCATTATCTCTGGGAACTGGTCCTCCTGTAGAGCAAGGGTGAAGCAAGGAATGAAAAGAAGCAGAGGGTCCCTTGGGCAGCTCAGGAAATGGCCCAAGGTGAAACAAGATGAATGACAATCCCTGCAGCCTCCTAATGGAGCAATAGCCATGGGACATTCCCCTCACTGTGAGCTTTCTGGAGCCTGGGTTCTGCTGACTGTGAACACAAATGTGTATAAATAAACAAAGAGCACACTGGCAATGATGTTAAATGATGCTTTGTATAATTATCACTATTCTGTGGTACCATTAACAGGCAAAAGCACAGAATCTTAATGACCAGGTTCTCATGGCAGCCTGGATTTGCTGTCAGACACCACGTGGCTGTAAAACCTCCCCATGAACACAGCTGCTGATGGCACAGGACCCACAGGCAGACAGCAAGAGGCTGTTTTAGCAACAGACAACCCATTTTGTGCATGAAACCAGCAGAGTCTTACTGCTGGAACCTGAAGTGAGACTTTCTCCATTTACCCAACAACCTGACAAGACCCAGGCTCTGGTCCAGCAGCTCTGTATTCCCTGCCCTGTGTGGGAATTCCTATCCAGTGTGGACCAGGATATTTGTGGCCAGGGCCTGCATAATCCTGCTGACCAGGTGTTTTCTTAGATATTAAGAGTTCTATTATCATTATAGTGCAAGGATTCCATACCACCAGAGCCTCATACCTCAATATCTCCCACAGGTAGCTCCTCTAAGCACTGACTCTCCTCGGTCCTTGCAGTAATCATCTGACTCCAGTGCCTACCAATCCACTCTTTTATACCACTTGTTCTTATTTGCCACAGGTGTTGCCTGTTATCATCCAGCCTGTTCCTAGTCTTTAGTAATAGGGTCCAGCTGCAACTCATTGGGGCTAAGATTACATTCTACATTACCTTCATTTACCCATACTGTGTCCCCTACAACCAGGGGCTTTCCAGTGCCTCTGCCCTTATTTCAACTCTAACAACAAATCCAGGTTTTTCAGAGTTCTTGAGATTCATGTGAGTGACTTGAAAGCTTCTCCACTGAGGCCAAGAGCTTCAGGCCAAATGTTTGAAGGTTTTTGTGGGCAGACTGCACACCACTTCTTGTTACAAGAGAAGCAGCAGCAGGACTGGATCAAGTCAGTGCTGAAGCACCTTCCTTACAACAGAGGACACTCTTTACATCATGTAACTCTTAATGAAACTGAGCCAGAGCCACAACACAAACCCTACACAGCTCCAAGGCACAAAGCCTTGGTATTTTATTTCTCAGCTGTATACCTACCACTTAACTCTGAAAAAATATTACTTATAAAAGATGATTCCTAAAAGCAAAGTTTGGAATTTTATTACGCCTCTGGGCTAGATTGGCTGATCTTTGAAGAAATAGGGTTGTACCCTTTTCATTTGATATCCACAGGACAATATTTTAGCAGTGAGAGAGGTCCAAAGAAATGGATCCATGGGGCTCTTGGCACGTGATGCATGTTTAGCCAGCCAGGGCAGCACTGCCAGGCTCAAAGGGCACCACACAGCCTTAATAACACAACACTCTGGAATTTGATGGATTATCCCTACCAAAGTGGGAAGATACCATCCAAAAGGCCATGAAGCAGATGGAGCTTGTGAAAAACACTCAGAAATGCAGACAAAAAAAAAGAAAAAGTAGTGTAGGAAGGAATCCCTGTGACACCACACTCATTAGCAGTGACACAGAGACTTCTTAACCTCAATAATCAAACGTCCCTTCCCATTTTACAGAGCATGCAGATTATAATAACCACTTCTGCTATCACTGCTGTGTTTTATCTTCACTTTGCTGTGTGAGCCACTACAATTATCCCTTTCAGAGCTTCATTTATTCCCTAGAGAAGGCAGGACACCCAGGCAGAGATAGCCATGATGGATCAGGGTGTGGAGGAGCTGCTGGACACTGACCAAACTGCCCCAGTGCTGGCAGGTAACACCTGTGGACCATGCTGCTGGAGAGAGGGGCAGAAGGATCCCTCAGCTGTTCTGAGCCCATCCCAGTTGGCTGCTGCCAGCTCCCCATTTTTAACGTTTTACAGCTTTGAAAATGTCCCTGTGTCTTCAGGAAGGAAATGGCTTATTGAGAGGTCATTTAGCTGAGATCAAAACAAAATGCTGTTTTAAACCCCCACTCATTTACACTTTTATTTCTCTACCATTCCCTAATTTCATGTCTGTCCAAGTCCAGGTCTCTGCAGGATGTACTGTGGCCCAAGGGTAGGTGGTGAGCCATCCACCCAAGGTATCGGGATTGCAGCAGGACCAGCCAGGGACACCAGGGGAGCTGCATGCTGGGCTTTTCCCTTCCCTTCTCCCTTTGTCTCCGTCCTCCCTTCCCTTCTTTCCCTTCCCTTCTCCCTTTGTCCCAGCCATGGCTTCTGAGCTGCCTTCCTCCTCTGCTAGAGGACCTGGGGCTTTGTCTGCATTTGGAACAGGAGAAACCTTCCTGCAGGGAAAATCAACATGGACAACTCAAACAGTTTGGCATTGCTATGTATTGAAAATTAACTTCTATTTTAACTACAATTTAATCCATACTTTTCTTCGGTAAATGTGCCGATAGGTGTTTGCTGCTTGCAGATTGTCACGCTAAGCAAAACATCAAGTCAATTTGTTTTAAAAGAAATTGATTTGAGAGCATTAGATTCATCAGCATTCACTTTTTCCAACTGAAAACAGGGTCTGAGTAATGACTCAATATTCTACTCCAAATCAAATCTTTAGTTTAACTTTTTAAAGTACCTGAATAACTTCTTTAAGCACCTGATTAGCTTTTTAAAGCAACCCATGGCTGTTGGGACACTGCCCATCCATCACCACGGCACTTCCCATCAACCCACTGCTGAAATGTTCCTAGGCAGGAGCTCTGCAGACAAAGCTGTTTGTCCTGCACCAGCTCCAGTGAGCAGATCCATCAGCCCAAAGTGCCTGCAGACTGCCAAAGCTGAGCTTCCTCCTAAATCACACCACGCCATGTCCTGGTTGGAGAGCCGGCTCTCAGCGGCACTCCAGCTGCTGGGTTGTGAAAAATGCGTGTTTTCTGATTGGCTTTTTGCAAATATTAAAATGAATGTTATATGTGTTGTGTTAGAAAGTTATGCTCTATTAATTTTCTTAAGTAGTGTGTTATATATATATATAACATATATTATATATATATATATAGTTTTAGGTTATAACGTCATGTTAAAATAGAAACTATGTATGTGAGATACTTTTTTAAAGAGAGGACTCACAGTGAGACAGCAGCCACAGGACACCTCAATCTTTCAGAGAAAAAGAAGTTATTGCTCCCTTATCAGAAGAAACAAATTTCTTCCTGCCTTGCTCAGCCATGAAATGCCTTCAGGATTCAGAGGAAGAAGCTGACACTGCCCAGACAGAATCCTGTGTTTGAATGGAATTTATGCATCATGGATGAGGTGTATGAATATGCAACAGGCTGTTGCTTTTAAGGGTTAATCCTCTGTTAATGTGTGTCCTTTTTCGGGCTTATTTTGCCCAGAAAGAGGTACCCAGACATCCATAACTTTTTTTTTTGTTGTCTCGTATTGTCCTAATCCAAATTGTCCAAATTTTTATTACTCTAATTATATTACTATTTTTATAACCATTTTATTACTATTAAAATTTTAAAATTTTAAAAAACAGTGACTGGCGTTTTTCACATGGCTGATGAGAAGTGCTGACATGTCTCTGCCTCCAGAGCCACTGGTACAGCCTGCAAGTAGGGCAGCTCTGAAATTCAGCTGTGCCCCACCAGCATCAGGAGCAGCAGCCTGTGGAGCAGGGAAGCATCCCCACCCTCAGCCTGCCCCTGCTCCCACCAGCAGGAGCTGCTTCTCAACAAACACCTTGCAAGTGGTATTTTTAAACTGCATCCAAGGTTTGAAAGAGCTGCCTCCTGGGAAGGTCAGGTGAGGATGAAGAGGCTTCCCTGGGGAATCTGGCTGCTCACTCTGTACCATGTGCTGCACGTCCTGTCCCAGGGAGGGGACTGGCAGCCCCCACTGCTCGTTCCATGGCACAGGCACTGCCCTCTGACTGCAAAGCACCTCCTCAGCTGTGGGACCAGGCAGGTGCTCCCACCACAAGGCAGGAATTGTTGGGAAGGATGAAAGTTTGACAAGAAATTCTCACAGGCGTGTGTGCTTAGCAGAAAGATTTTTAAATGTAGTACCTGAGAATAAAATAGAGATGGAAGCAAGTTTTGATATGGAAGAAAGGAATTGCTGAGCCTGTCTCACTGGCTAACCAAGGAGGCAAAGGGTGTGTTAGTTAGAAGGGGTTTTTATGGCTTAGAGAAAAGGATAAACCCACCCCAAACAAGGAGATGTTTTTACCAAGCAGAAAGAGAGCACAGGCAAACAAGTCAGCAAATGTGGCAAGTAGAAAAAAGAGAAAAAAGGTCTCAGAATTTTTCCACTGCAAGAAAACTGAAAAACAACTTCTAGCTCAAACTGTAACATACTAACTTTTAGTGATTGGAGAATAGTAACATAAATATGGTAATTATAGCAGTTATGATAGGCTATAGATAATAGTTAAGGTATAGATTGGTTCTACTGTATTAAGATGCTCAGCAAAGAAAAGCAGCTGGAGCTGACAGCTGTAGGCACAGCTCTGTCACCCACCACCCTGGGCTGCTGTAACCTCTTGGATACAATAAACTGCATTTTGGAGAGCCCCTGGAGTCCTGCATCTCTCATCCAGGCTCTTACAAGGAATGACACCAGAACTCCTTCACTGGGCACCACTGCCTCCCCTGCCAGACCCCCCAGCTGCCATGAGGGCACTCATGGAGGTGAACCAGCCTTCCACTGTAAATGTTTGGATAAATACTCTCAAAGCTTACATACTTTTCTTAATTTTGCTTTTTAAAACAACAGTATTAGAGGTCTCCCTTTTGGCATGAAACAAAGAAATGTGACTTTCCACTTCCCACTCATTTTATTCCATGCTGACATTGCTGAAAATTCTATTTTTAAATAGAATTTCTTTCTGATGATGTATATTGGCAATCAAACGCAGGCACAGCATGGTTTTCTGACAAGTTAAAATTCTATGGTATTTTCTCCTAAATAGTCTTATGTACTGATTACTTAGAAGAGTGAATTCCCTGCAAAGCTGTACCCAGGCACTCGGTTTTTGCTCCAGCTGATAAATGTAAGCAATAAAAATATGTTCCATTCTACAGCAGTGCCTATTAAAATGTAAACACCACTGGAAGATTTTGAGCAGGCTACAGAAATGCTTTATTCAAAAGCAAAAGGCTGTCTGAGGCTGCCAAAACCTGGCACAGAGCATCCATTCGTCAAACAGCGCCTTCCACCAGGCACTGGGACAGTGCCACGGGGGTCACACTGGGAGCACTGGTGCTGGGACTTTCCCTGCTCAGCCCACAGAAATCAGGAGTTGCCATGGGAGCAGGACATGAGTTTGATGGGTGCACAGCACCCCGTGTTCTGCTGGGCTGGTGGGAGAACCATGGCACCCACCAGGAGCTTCCTGTTGTGATTTCAGGGTTTACCTCAGAACCTCAGGCCCCTCCCCTGATAATTCCCTGCAGGGTGTGTCAGTCACCTCTCCTTTCCCCTCCCAGCACTGTCTGTCACTCCTGGCATTCCAGAAGGGCATGGAGTGATTGGCAGATCCAAAGGATGCCCTCTACCCCTGGGGGGCATTGGGCCATCCAGGTGTCCTTTGTCCCTTTGTCCCTCCCCTCCTGTCCCTGCTTGGTGCCTCCCTACCCCTTCCCTGCCCCTCTCCCCGGGGTTAAAGGAGCAGCAACCACGGGCTCAGGGAGTTCTGTGGGAGCTGGTGCTGCATTCAGAGGCCTGAGGGCCAGAAAAAAGCTCTGGATCCAAACCCTCCATCAGAACCGACTCCTTTCCTTCACCATGGCCTGAAAGCTTCTCCACAGAGGGAAACCTGAGGAGCAGCCCCTGTTATGGGGGGAAGCTCCATCCCAGCACCACCAGAGCTCCTGCAGGCCTGGACTTGTCTCCAAGCACCCAGCTGCAGCACCAGCCAGCCAAAAGTGTCTGTGGGGTGAAACACCACACACCCAGCCAGCCAAAAGTGTCTGTGGGGTGAAACACCACACACCCAGCCAGGCAAAAGTGTCTGTGGGGTGAAACACCACACACCCAGCCAGCCAAAAGTGTCTGTGGGGTGAAACACCACACACCCAGCCAGGCAAAAGTGTCTGTGGGGTGAAACACCACACACCCAGGCAGCCAAAAGTGTCTCTGGGGTGAAACACCACAGTGCTGCTATTTGGTTCAGCACCAAGGGCCAGACAAGCTCAGGGATGTCCCATCTGGCTATACTGGTAATTATTCCAATAGCTTCCCCTTGGCCATGCTCAAAAGAAGCCCCTGGCAGAGCTGTGGGGAAGCAAATATGTCCCATGTTCAGAGAAACTTTCCTGCCTCTGAGGTCAGAGGTGCATCTCCAGCCTGCATGAAGCAAGATGCTGATGAATCGAAATTCAAAATGTCCCTCATGAATAATTCATTGAATGCGTTTGAGCAAGCTATAGCAGTGTAAATATATGTATGGCTACAAACAGATATGTATATATGCAAATTAACAAAGGAATGGCTCAAGCTACCCACATGGAAAAATCCCAGTGACCTGAGGATGTTTGCTTCATATGGCTCAGACACATCAAACTGTAACTAAAGAAAAAGCCTGAAATTTATCAAACCATGGTGTGAAGCCGTCCTTGTACCGTTCACTCATAACATAACAAATCCTGCTCATTTATTTATATTTGGATTTTTCCTTAACTCAAGTTTTACTCTCCCAACCCATCATCTCTGCCACCCCAAATGAAGTCCCCGTGTCACCAGGAGCCATCAGCTCAGCACCACCTCATCCACCCCTGGCAGTGAAATTACATGAATAACCATTACCATGGTAGGCCAGCAAGTGCATTAAACCCCTGGAATTCATATAAACAACACAAGAACATAAATGACAGACATAGGTGCAGGGTCCATCGATCATCCCCTTCTCCCTCACAGCAAGAAATGTGGGATCACATTAAAAATAGAACAGACACCTGCAACTAGACGGGTATTTATACAGAATATTGTGACAACTGTCATTTCACATTAGTCAGCAAGATCCCACAGGACTTGGAGAAGTATTAACTGTGCTGCCTTTTTTTTTTCTGGCAAAATATAATAAAATCCACTTTCTTGATGGCTTCCTGGTGGGGATTGCTCCTCTCCCTGAAGTCATTCATGAAATAAGGATGCACCTCCAAGAGCCTGGATAGAAAACATTTTACCTAGGCATCAGAGTATGGGGAGAGGGGGGGTTGTGATTCTTCACTTGGGATTTATCCATTCTTTTTCACAATGTTTTGATGACACCAAACTCAAAAAATGACCAGAGATGACCCAAAGTCAAGGCAGACCCAATGCATGATGCTTATCTGATTAATAATTTGAATTATGACCCCAAATTGTGAAGATTAGAGAAGGACTATGCACTCCTAAGAGCCCATTTATTGAACAAGTTTCTAAAAGATCTGAAGGAGGAAAATTCCAAATTCCAGAGTCAGAGGTACAGAGGCACTTCTGTTTACAGTAAAAAAAATGCTTTGCCCATACAGATAAAGTATTTCAAGGTCTTGCTTGTTACCCTGAGCCTGATGCAATAAAAATAGGACTTTTGTGAAGGTCCTAGACACTCCTTTTATTTGGTGAAAGACATTTACATCACTGGAAGCAAAATGTATCCTCAACAGCAATGTAGCTCCTGTCAAAAAACACACTGTGCCCTACATTTTACCATCATCACAGTTAATCATTTATACACTGTGCAGAGGCACGTGGTGCTCACTGAGAAACACCAAGGCCCACTGTGTGTCCCAAAGAACACTCAGCAAGTACAGGCAAGGTGAACAAGGACAGAGGAAGAAATACCTTGGATACAACCCCTGATGGACAGGGCTGGAGAGACAAGAGATGATGGACCAGGAGACAGAATTGGAAGGGACAAAGGGAACTGGAGAAACAAGGGTGAAATCAGGACAAGAACATGACAACAAGGAAAACTCAAAGATCTTTATGGTGAAGAAGAGGGTCTTGAAATAGATGGAGAAAGGGCCAAGATGCCACCAAGGGGTTCCAAAGAAAAGGTGACAGAATTGGGAGGGCTGACAAAGAGAGTGCTGAGTGCACCCAAAAAACTTTATGGTGAAGAAGAGGGTCTTGAAACAGATGTAGAAAGGGCCAATGGGTTCCAAAGAAAAGGTGACAGAATTGGGATGGCAGACAAAGAGAGTGCTGAGTGCACCAGCAGGTCAAGGGGAGCCACTGGAAGGTGAAGAGCGTTATCAGAGCCCTTCTGAAGGGCTGTCAGCAGCTGAAGGGAACAGGGGAACATCTGTAGTCTTCTGGAAAGAGCCACAAAAATGCTGTTTTAGAACAACTCACACAAGAGAAGAGGCAGAACTGCCCTGATCAGAACTACAAGGTAAAATGTAATGTGGCACAGTGGAAAGTGGAGAACTGGTCTGCCTGTCATTTGATGCCTCCAGAAGCATTTTATAAACACACATTAAAATTCAGGTTCTGTTTCTGAGTGCCTCTTGCTGAGGGAACTGGAGAGGGCATGGCCTTGACTCATGTCCTGGCTGGCATGGAGGTCCCCAGCTGTGCCAGCTCAGACCTGTGCTCCCGACAAAGGCCATCTGTCAGTGGCCTCTGACACCCCAGCTCTCCCCAGCCTTGTCCCCGTGCCCAGGGCATCTGGGCTTGTTTGTACCAACAATGCTCGTGTTGAAGCACAGCCTGTCACACAGCTCCCTGTCATCTGGGCTGGGAATTGGCTCAAAGACTCAACCACGCTTCCCTTCCACCCCATCAGTGGTTGGTCCAACCCCAAAGTCAGCACCTGCCCAGCAGAGGGGGACAGGCCACCTGTCCCAGACTCTACAGGGCTTGGAGGAACCTGTCATGGCACTCTCAGCCAGGTGGAAGACATCCAGCTGTGGGCTCCTACAAGAAATTAGGCCACACACAAAATGTTTGACCAGTGCAAGTGATCAGCCCCTTGGAGCATCATTCCCAAGCCTGCAGCAAGCTCTCCACCTTTGCATCATGACCAACATCTTCTTTGGAAGATAAAGGCATAACAACTGAATTCAGGCATCAGTAGGTGGAATTTTCCAATGTCTGCTGTGCAGGACAGGTGATCCTGATGCCTGAAGTTTTAGTTTTCATATTATCCATTAGTATATAACTCTGAACTCCATATAAAGTGTTAGCAAGTTCTCCTCACAGTTCAGTCACACAAACAATCTTTTTCCAGCCTCAGAACCAAGGACAACATTGCAGCTTCAGGCCCAAAAAGTGTAAACAGCAGCAAATTGAGGAGAGCAAACTGGGAGGATGGGACTGCACAACCTGAAGCTGTAAGTGGACAATTAATCCCAATATGTAAATGGACCAAAAGTTATAATAAAAGTGTGAAAACTTGTGACCCAGGGTCCATCTTGGGGGTAGCCTTGGTCAGGATCTTGTACAGCCCAAGGTGTATCCTTGGAAGGCCTTTTAATAAATCTACTTTATTCCTTTAGCACTGTCTAGCCTCTGTTCTAGGTAGCCTCTCAAGGCATCAATCCCAGCTGTTCCTCTTGACCTTGCAATCTCTGTTTTAATTAGTGTGTCCTCCTGGTTACAGAATATCAAGGATATCAAGGAACATTACAGTTAACAATCTTGTACTTGGGGGTTTTCCTCCCACCATGGATTTTCAACAACTGTTACATGTTTTTCTTTGATTTTGATAATCTAACGTTAAAATCACGACCTATCCCCCATCCACTTCAGATTTTGTTTGTTTAATCAAGAGTTGAGCAATTTCAAAGATGCTTTTACAATTCAAACACTGGGTAGTTGCACACTGAGCTGATCCTTTGATATCTGAAAAGTTCTCCAATGGCAACCTCACAGTTTTAATCTTCCTGATATTGCAGGTGATCTAGTTGATCTTACAGATGATTCTGATTAAATGAGCTTTTTAAATGAGCTTTTTTTTTTAATGAGCTCTCTCCAGTTCTCACAAAAATATATAAAATATTCACAAATGTGATACAATGAACTTTATGTTCTTCTTCTGCTTAGAGCAACACTTGGTGCACAGGTGCTGACATTTCTTAGTCATTAAAGAAACTAAACCTAAAATTCTTCAAAACTATTTTATTCAATATTCTATTGGGGTTTTCTTGTAACAGCAGTTAGTGCACAGCTCTCATAGGTTATATATAAGAAGAGTTATTTTTGTGGATAAAAGACAACAAGAAGTCAATAATCTTTGGCAGACAGCCTTCATTGTTCTGCTAGCACAAGCGCATCCAGCTGCTGATGACCCTTAATGTTTCCCTGATATTGTTTTCTGCTATAAAATGGAAGATCTAATATATGCTGAAGGTCAGTCCCCACCAAAGACTGTATCAGAGATAACCTTCATAAACTCACTGAAATTTGTAATACTGTGCAACATCCTCTGTCCTGTCACAGCTGTGACTCCATCCATGTGTCCCCTGCCCAGGATGCTGCAGAGCTGGAAGTGCCCCCAGTTCTGCACCACTCCTTGTGCACGAGGAAAAGCTGATCCCTGGATCACAGCAGAGCATGTGGAAGCTGCTGGCACAGGCAGTATAACCCCATAAACATTTCATGAAGAAGGATAAAGCCCTGCCCACATTCCCCAGTGGCCCCCACCTCTGCTAGGGACACACACTTGCACTTAGGGCAACAGCAGCAGAAAATCAGTGATCAACTCTAAATGCACAACATCTTTCAGAAAAAATCACAGCTAAAACCTAGACTTCTCACCATAGCTTGGAGTCAGGCAATTACAAGGGACCTTTAATGAGTAATTTAGGTAATTAAAAAGTCAAATAGGCAATATGCAAGAAGCAGCATCAGTGTGTCACTGCTCTGTGGCACGGTGCTCCTGATCCTGGCCAGTTGCTCCAGTGGCTCATGATGGCTCCATGTGCCATTGGAACACATCATTGTGGCTCTGTGATGGCTGCAAAGGGTTTTCCACACAAGCCTGAGCTTGGCTCATGTTGGAACATGTTTTGTCACCAACATATATAAAGTGTGTTGGGTAATTGCTGCTGGAATTCAACATGTGCTGTATCTCATCTAGGAGATGCAATTTACTGGCTGTATTCCAGTAAAATAACTTTATGGCTTTCTGTCATGATAAATAACTGTTAATAGCATAATGGAATTAATATTTACTTTGAAGCTATGCTGTCTATTCAAATAAAGTTGCTATATTTAGAATCATCCCCATGCTGCTGGGCTTTTAAATGCTGAGAATTGACAAGACAACAGGCAAATATTAAATTCCAGCTCCCTCCAGCCATTAATAAACCTTTTGATTTTGGGTTTGTGATTGAAACCCTTCTGTCTATCTCATACAGCTTTGATAGTTCAAGAAGTGTCAATTCAAATGTGGGACAGAGGAGGCAGGAAGGGCTTTTGGGGTCTGGGAGCTCCCTCTGCCTGCCCTAAGAATGGAGACAGCGTAGGATGGTGGGTCTGGACCACCTGGCTTGGAACTAGGGGCAGAAACCTCAGCAAGTGTTCACAGGAAAGTTCATGATTTAACACACAAAAATTTATCGTGTTTTTGTCATTATAAATGTACTTTTTATAATTCCAACAAGGAATTATAAATTAAAGCGACACTGAAGTCTAACCATATATCCCTTCTTCCTGGGGATAAGGGAAGCACACAGAAGGCGGGAAAGGAGATGGCATTTCACCTTTTAAAGCTCAAAACCATGCTTCTTTTTAGTAGGAAAATGCTAAAATAAATTGTCCTGGCTGTGGTAGGACATTACAGACACAATGGAAACCTGCCTGCAGGGACAAGAGTGAGCCTGACCAACAGAAGGACAAGGAAGGGCCAAGCCATGGTTCCCATCATGCATGCTCAGAAGGAAGTGCAGCAGGAGGATTAGGCAGTGCAGCAGAGTCACAGGCGTTGCAAATCCTCCTCACAGTGCTCCAGCATGCTCGTGTCACCTCAGCCTGCTTTTATTCAAAATTTCTTCATAGCAACAAGCACACAAAAACTGCAGGCAAAGTGTAACCATCAACAGAAACACCCACGCAGTATCAGAGAGTGTCTGGGGTCAGACAGAAGGCAGAATCTTCACAAACATATTTATAGTGCTCTAAGACGCTGCAGTCCTCTAGAGCACAGGGCCTTTTAATGGAAAAACACCACGGATTTGTCGTGGCAACTGACAAGGAGCCTCTGGTGCTGTCCAGCGAGGAGCACAGAGGGAATGCCATGGTGGGGGCTGCAGTGGGTCAGGGCTGGCCAGAGCAAAATGTGTTGGTGGTGGCACCCAGCCCTGCCACCACCAACACATCCCCTTGTGGAGACCCTGGGGGGGCATTCCCTGGTCTAGGGAGACACAAGAAGCTTCCCTCAAAAAGCTGTTAGATCCCATTGGCTCCTTCCCCTGATCCTATGTCCCTGAGCCACCCTTTCCCTATTCCCTTATTGGCCCTCATCTTTGTACTGCCCCAGACCAGGGTCACAGCCCCCAGGCCCCTTGGGGAGACAAAGTGAGACCCTCTGTGTGTGTGACCTGAACATCTCACTGAATAAAACATCCGTGGATATTATGCAAAGGTCCTTTTTTGCTTCCTTCCCCTGGACTATGCCAGCAGCAATTCAGACTGCTACACCCCTGCAGAGGCACCCAGACATGCCCCACGAGCCCCCAGGCTTTGCACTGGGACATCAGAATCTTTAGTGATTGATTTGAATGCCTGAACTCTTCACTTTAGAGGCCTTCAGAGCTCCTGTACTTTATTGTGAGAACTCAGCCGAACATTAAACCAAGTGCAGCTCTGCAGTCAGAGATGGACATGGAGCCCTCCCTGGTGCTGTGTCCGTCTCCTGTCCATGGAGGGACTCCAGCTGCGGCGGGAGCATCACCAGAACCCCGAGCAAGGCTGCAGCGTTGGGATGGGGGCCTGGCTGCAGCGGTGCAGCCCCCGGGATGGCAGCGGGGTCCCTCCCGCCCGCAGCCGCTGCTGAGCCCCGGCAGCCACGCGATGGCAGCAGAAATATGGGAACACCGGAGCGCACGGACGCTCCATCCCACCGCTCCAACGAACAGGGATTCCGCACAGACCAGGCAGCTGCTACATGCGAGACAAAGTCTGCCACGGGTTTAGGACAAGCAGAGAGTAGAAAAACAGTTTTTCTCCCCAAAATACAATAATTCACACTTTCTGCATTCCTGGTATTACCAACAGAATCACTAGAGCTCTCCTGCTGTAGCACAGACACAGCACAGCCGTGTGCCCCGGCAGCTTCACTCTAACCTACAGCACACACAGCAAGACCCAGAGCCCAGCTCCTGCTTCTCACTAATTCCTGGCTCAGATCCCGGCTGGGAACCAAGAGAATCCCGGCTGGGAACCAAGAGAACCCCTTGCTGCTGGCACTGCCAAGCCCTCCCTGCTCCCCTCTGTCACGTCTCCCTTTCACTCCACCCTAGGGTGCCAGTGGGCAATTAATGCTTTTTATGTACAGAAAGTGTCCAAACACCATCTAATTAATCCTCATCCCTTGCCTATAAAAAAGGGAAATAAATAACATCCTACAAAGGTGTGGCTATCCAAACATGTCAGATGTATCCACACTCTAAAATCCCCTCTTGACAGGTTCTGTGTCTGTGTTGCTGGCTGGGGACAACACCAGATTGTGTTTAGGAACACCAGCACCTTCAAACCTTCAAACAAGACTCTGCTGTCCCTCCCCACGCACACCTTGGTGAGCAATATCCCACTTTCCAACAGGAACTCATGAAATTTAAATGTTTAATGCACCCCTGATGCACACAGAATCAGCAGCAATACAGCAAACAAGGTTTGCCCTTCTGCCCAACACACAGAGAAAGAAATAAATGAAGAGGAGCTCACTGAAAGCCAGGCAGGGAAGGCAGAGCCACCGAGGTTCCTCACTTGCCATGGAAGCCCTTATCTCCTTCACAGCCCACAATGCAATTACAAGATTACAAGGCACATGCTGCTCCAGCATCTGGATCCTCTGTGCAGACACAGGGATCCCTACAGAACCAGGAAACCTCTTCATCTTGTGAGGAATGAATGGCAGGGATTCTCCTCACAGCACGGCTCCCTCTGACCCCTCTCCAGGCACCACTCCCAGGGACAGACGTTGTCTGGAGTTCATATTTGTCCACATAGGTACAGAAAGAATTATTTTGTTTTGCTGTAAACTAATCTACATTGTAAACCCAGGGATAAAGTCTGTACCAGTACCCTTCCATCCCCATCCCAGTCCCCAGCATGTTAAACCCAGACCACAGAGCCAGCAATCCAATCTCCATATATTTTATTCTCAATATATTTCATTTCTGGCCACCAATCTTTAGATCTCCTATTGGATTTTGTTTTCATAAATGGATTTTCCCACAAAGCTGGCAGAAAATAGATTTAATTTCGAATTTCTCTAAACTGAAATAGTCAATATAAATGTCAATGTGTGTTTGTGCCATGCAGTTGGTGAGGCAACACAAGCCTCACATTTCAGAGGGATTCAGGGGCCTGCCAGTGTGTTTTCTGTCTGTATACTTGTTCTAATGCTTTCCTTTATAAGGATGACTAGAAGTATATATATATATTTATTAAAATTTTTGTTTTGCTGTTTTGTTTTGGGGATGCAAAAAGCTGTATGACGTCTAGCGCTGCTTTGCAGGCAAGTCAGGAGGAAAAATTCAATGTCAGCAGAGGATTCTGCAAACTGACATCCCCACAGACCCATCACAAAATGGTCTGGATTGGAAGGAACCTCAAGGACACCCAACCATGGGCAGGGACACTTCCACTACTGTAGGTCCCTGGTTCCCTCTCTCCCCCCCAGCACAGGGTGTAGTTGCAGCACCAATTACTCAACAAAATTCCAATCTAGCCTGATGTTAATGCCATTAGTCCACAGAGATCCTTTTGGAATCATTTACATCAGAACTGTCTTTTTACATCCTAAATGAAAAATGCTCAGACTTCAGTGAATGGGATTTGAATTACAGCCCTACCACATGTGGCTCAGCTTTATTCACGCTATTTATTAAACAGGGGAAAAAATGATGATGCAGTCAATTACAGAGCAATTACCTGAGAGCTGCTGCAAACCTGTTGCCTTGCACTGCAGGGACAGTGGTTGTCCTTGATTTGGGCAGAACTTGCCTATAGGGCACCTGCCAGGCAGAGCATCCCCCAAGGCCCTGATCTCAGCCTGAATCTTCATCCTGAGACACCACATAATAGGAAAACTTCTACTGATGAAGTTAAATAAACCATGACAATTAAAGGATTAGGAATGTTACGGGTCTTGTGAAGAAAAATATCTTCTGGACATGTACAGGGCATTAGGAAAAGAAGCCAAAACTCAAGAGAATTTGCTGTGACTTTATGTGACTGCAGGAGAATACATCAGGGCCCTGATATACAAAAGGATTATTGATATGTATGTTCCCTTCTGAAGAGACTCCCAGGAGATCCATTCTGGATTTAACAATAATCCATACCGCCCTTCAGAAATGGCAAAACAATGCTCCCATTTCCCAGGACTCCCTCCAACACAGGAATCATTAAGATGCCATCACAGCCCTGCATTCCAGGTGCCATAAACACCAGCTGGAACAGGAATAAATCCCAACCACAGCTCATGAGCAGTCAACACCTCCACATTTCTGCACAAGCATCTGCCTGTGGTGCCCACTGTGGAGAGGTGCAGACTGCAAAGGTGAGTGTGCCACAGCAAAGGTGTGGGTGTCCCAGCAAAAATGGGGAGATGCTGTTGGTCTCTAATGAGCTACGGGGGCTTAAGAGAGAGGCTGGTTATAAAGGGGATCAGTGAAATCTCAGGAGAGGTGTCAGGACAGTGATATTTGCAGCAATGATGAAGAACAGAAAAGTGCCCCTCCTTGTGAGCAGTTTCTCCCTTGTTCAGGGCCACTTGTTTGTGTTAATATATGCACACGTGTGTGTCATATTTTCAGAAAGCCTCTCACATTAAACTCTCCTTTCTCCTCCAAAGCCATTCCACAGTATTTCTCTGAAATGCATTAAGCAGGCTGAGTGAACAATGTGATCCTAATTAGTTTGCAAACTACACAGCTCACCTCTGAGGGTGAGCAAAGCCCATGTAAATTAAAGTGAATTGCAGAGAATTGGCTCAGGCTGCCCAAGGAATCCCTCTCCAGATTAGGGCTGCTCCAAAGTGCCACCTCCACCTCCCACCCTCCCATGACAAGTGAGCAGATTTCACTCACGATAGCAGGGAATAGAGAGATGTAAAACCACTTTGCAGCTCAGTATTCCATGGTGGGCTATTTTGCACAATGCAGAGGAGCCCATTTGGTCATTTACCAAAAGCAAAAGTCTGGTCCTTCACAGGTGCCCCAGGCTGCAGAGGCCACTGATGCTGTCCCCACTCTGGTGACCCAGGGTGAGCACAGGGACGCTGCCAAGACCCAAATGCTACAAAACCTGTGTGAAGTTTTGATGGTGATGTCCCAGGGTTTATGCAGTAATTGAATAATCTAAAATTTTCATTCCTGTCCTCGTGGACTAATCTGCAATAGTGTTAAGGGACTGCTATGATATTAATTAAATACAAGTCCTGCATACAAAATTGATACTTCGCATCTCCATCTCCACAAGGGAGTTTCTCTCTTAATAAGACTGAAATCAAGTTTTACTTTTTTGTTTGGTTTTTTTTTTTTTTTCTTTATAAGGAATTCATAAAGATTACCATATTGTACCAAGGTAACAAACACCCAATCTGCAAGAAATTTCCAATACAGAAGCTCTGGTGCTTGGAGTGGGACCAGGGGCACAGCTCTGCCCCAGCCCTGGGACAGCCCCTCTCCAAAACCACTTCTCAGGCACTGGGGTTTGGAGAGACTAAAATATCCTCAACACAGGATAAAGAGCAGCTTGATCAGTGTCAACCTTCCAAAACACAGATGACAAGAGGGAAATTCACTATAAAAACATGACCTCGTTTTAATTTTGGCAGCAATTTACTACGAATTCACGTGAAGGCACAGTTACACTCTCCTGGAAAAGTTCACACACAAGAAAAGGCAGAAATGCATCCTCTGAGCCAGGAGCCTGCAAAGCAGAGCAGCACCATCCAGAGTCATGGCAAAGCTATTCCAACACTCCCCTTACTATTATTTATTAGTTAATATTTTTAATTATGTGAATTGATTAGGAACGCATCACCAGGGATCCTAATTAATTAGAATTTTAAAAAGGATCACAGACCAGAGATTCCACAAAGAATTGCACAAAGAGGTGTATTAAGGGAAAGGCCAAATTAACTTCTCCTTTCTGGTTTATCCAGCCTTTTCTGACAGGACTGTGATCAGATTAACCAAGTAATACCCAAACCCCTCCTGTACAGCAATGCTAACCAAGGCAACAGCTTGAGGATTTCAGGCCATTTTCATTTAACATCCACTTGGTTAAGTAGTTTATTCCTCCTAATCCACATTTATTTAAATGAGTGAAAGTAGTTTATTCCTTATTTATGTTCTAAATTTGCTTTAGCTGTCTCACCAATGCTCATCAAATCCTTCTACAGGGTTCTGATAGACATCAACATCCCTCAGGATGCAGACTTTTTGTTTCAAAAATGTATTTTTCTATTTACCCAAGACTTGGAAAGACAAAGGAACCATCCCACTGACAACACTCAGGAAGGAATTAATTATTAAATCTTCTAATACAAATCCCTGTTCAGAACTGGCTGGTCAGTAGTTTCACAGGCCAGCATGTTCCTCTGCCCTGCCTCCGAGCTGCCATTTCCAGAGCAATGTTTGGATGCTATTGATGCTCTTGGCTGTCGGCTCTGCAAGTACTTTTCCATCAGTGCAACAATGATCCCTATTTATCTTCTGGCTGCAAGAGTTGCTGAGATGATCTGGCAGTGCCACAAGGCAGACAGTTATTTCATGCCCTGTTAAACCCTAATGCGGCTAACTACGGTATCACTCCAAATTTGAAAAAAGCCTTTTTTTGTTATTTTAAATCTGCTGCCTACGTGTCCAAGTTGAGAACATTGCTTCCTTTTAAAATGGTATCAGCAACCTAAAGCCAAAATGCTCTCTGTGAAGCAGCAAGGTGTACTGATTGAGTAATTAATTAATAAGGTTAAAACGACATCATTCTGCCCAAGAAGCACCTGGAAGTCAAAAGAACAGACAATTTCTGCATCATTGAGAACAGAGACTGGCAGTGGCCACCCAGGTGCTGCCTGTGGATGAGAGGGTCCAAGTACCTTCTTGAAGATAGAAAATCAGGTAGTAAAGGGCTCTCAAGCTGGAGGAGGATGTAGGAACGAATGGCTAAACCCTGGTACATCCAAATCACAAAGCAAATAGTTGAACACTTATTTTCCTGAGTGGTGAATGTGATCAGCCACAAGGAGGATCCCTGAAAGCTGTGCTTCCTCCAGCTCCAGATGTGCCCATATTTGCTACTTTCCAGGAGACACACTTCAGTAAAATAGAAATTAATGGGTTCAGTGCAGGGTTCTTTGAGCTAAACACAATCACCACCACATCCATGCAGTTGGGCACTAAGGGGCTGGATAGCTCTAGCTTTGGAATAACCCCAAGAAAGTCCCATTTATTTTCTCATGTGCTCATGTGGCAGGCAAAGGTCATCAACAATCTCTTGCTACAGGTAAAGGGACAGCACAGGGTCTGGTGTTCTGAACTGTGAAAGTTTACAGAAGTTAATTAAATCACACTCTGCAAACCCAAAACAAAAACAAGGCACCATTTCTGTGATGATGACTTTTTTTTTTTTTGTGCTTGTCATAATAAAACATTGTTATTGGATGTAAAAATTATGGAACAAAGTTATGCCTCTCTGGTGTAATATAATGCAATCCATTTAATACTATTTTAAACCCCAAAACCTCATTAGAGCAGACAGAATGTAAGAATGACAAATGGGCTAGGAGGAAGCTGGAGCACGAGATGAATTCTGGGCACTCGTCCCCTTCCCGTTGCTGGCACTGACTTTGGGGATGCTGGGGGAGTTTCAGCCACCAGCTCCACGTGGGGAGAGCAGGGTGCCCCTCACCCCAACAGGAGGGAGGTTCATGCCTTGCAAAGCATCAGCCAGACAGGCCTGGAGACACAGGTGAAGCTCTGCCTGTCATGGACACCCCCATTACCCCAGCCAGGCTCACAGGCTGTCAGCTGTAAAATCACCCCAGCCTACACAAACACACACCCGGCAGCCTCACGCTCCTTGGCCAAAATGACACAGCTGAACACTGCAATTACACATTTTAACAGCCTTGGACCACTCTGGCCCCAAGTTTGGTATCCAGTGTTGGGAATATAGCCCTGCTGTCTTAGGAACGAGATGGGCACAGCTCTGTGGGTAGGCTTCTGCTACCAGAACAAGTAATTGCTATTTAATAAATATAAAACGTGCATAAATGCACTTGTTATCCACACCTGTGCAAACCTTTAACATCAGAAGTGACCAGAGTGATCAGAACAGCTCTCTCTTCATGCAGATTGAGGTTAAGAAAGAAAAGTGGTGTCAAACAATGACATATTTTAGAACAAATGAGCTTATTCAGAAATAATGCCTCAGGTGCAATCACTTGCATGAATGTGTCTGAGTGGCTGAATATCATCAGCAGAGCAAAGGTTCTCTCAAAACACACATGGATTCTGGGTCAAATTCAACAGAAATTCTTCCCCTGCATACTGCAAGACCAACACTCCATCAGCACACAGAAATTACAGCAATTGCTACCAAAACTTAGCTGAGATTTTTGAGAATCAAATTGGACCCATTCCAGCTGCCATGGTTACAGAGTGCTGTGCAGCCCATGCTGAGGTGTCGGGCTGCCCTTGGGCAGGGCCTGTTACAAAAAGCAGAGTTTACCAGAGTGGAGACACTCTACAGTCACACAGCCCAGCCAGCAGCCACACAGGCAGGTGGTGAAGCTGTACTCACAGTTTGCTCAAAGGAGTAATAAAGAACAAGTATATTTGCTGGGGGTGGGGCGAGTTGGGGTTTAACCTCAGCCAATAACGACGACCCAGGCGTGGGGTAACAGATGCAATTCAGCAAATAGGAGTCATTTTCTGAAGGTGTGGACACAGCCTTTGTTGGTTTGAGGTGTCTTGGGGAGCCATCACAGCCCACAGCCACCCCCACCAAGCTCCTACCTCCACTCCTTGCACCTTCAGTTTCATGTGATCCTCTCTGGTGGTCTTCCCGTCTTTCCTTTTTTTCCAGCAATATCCATCTTTCCTGTATTTCACTTTCTTTCTGTTGTACAGGATCATAGAACCATTCTGTGGTCTAAAAGCAAGAAATAGGTTTGGGTTACATAAAGCAACAAAACCAGACTGAAAGTGTCTATGGAACAATGTCCCACAGACCAGCAAAAGGCTCCACAGAAAGTAACAGTCAGGATTTGGTGTCAAATGAAATAAATGCTCCCCTTTTGCTGCTGTTACCTGGCTGAAGCGATGTCTGCAATCTGCAAACTCTTCTGTGAGGATCTCTTACCTAATGCAGGGAGTGCCAGTGACAGGTTAAAGAAAGGAAAGAAAGGAATTCTGATAAAATAGCCAACATTTGCACAGGATGTATTTTGACTGCTACATGCTGAAAATTAGAAGGAAAGAAAATTTAGGGGGAAAAAAGGATTGTTGTTTTTTAATTACAATTTCTCTCTCTTGCTAACACATCAGCAGAATGAGATTCCAACCACCTCTAAGGCTGCACCAGGACATGGATGTTGGCTTAAAATGGCAATAAACAAGCAAAACAGAAGGGGAGGATAAAAGCACGAGCTTACACATTGGTTTCACTGCTCTGCTTAGATCAGTGCTAGACAGGGAGTAACCTGCTCCCTTCTGAGCACCTTCTCAACTTCAAAGACACAGGAAAACTTCTTCCACTTAAAAACTACGATGGCAATTTGAAATGTCCTTAAAGGCATGGTGATGCCCAGCAGACAGGAGCCACTGTAGTTTGGGTGTGGAGAGATTTTGCTATTTGTAAGCCAGATCACAACTGAGGCAAGTCTGCTGTAACACCAAGAAATAACAAATACCCTCCAAGCTGGGAGGCATTTTTCCAAATACACACAAATATTTATTGCTTGTGGCCAGAAAGCCAAGCCCCATCCTCCCAAACTTCACCTCCTCCTATCCCCCAGGTCCCAGCAGCCTGGACCCAAGGGCTTGGGGAGGCTGCTCCTCCTCTCTTCCTCCTCCTCATCACCCTGAAAATAAACACTGGGGTGTCAGCACAGCCACGGTAACTGTTTGACAGCACTGGAGATAGTGCATTAATTCAGTGGAGGTATTCTGTATCTCATTTCAGTGTTTATTCTATAAACCCCCAGTCACTGCACGTGGCAGCTTAAACCCTTCTCACATCACCAGAGATCCCTCAGGCACCTTCGGGCTGTGTCCGTGGCTCACGAGTCACCCAGGGCAGGCAATGAAAAGCCAGAGAGAGCTGAGCTCCTGCCTGGTGCCCCTGCCCTCACACACATGGTTTTCCACAAAACAGAGGAGTTGGAGGCTTTTGATGCCAGGGAAATCGTGCTTCCCTCACCCCCAGCGCCACGCGGGCACAGGTAGGGCAGAGCTGAGCTCTGCAGCCTCGCTGCTGCTCTGCAGGGCTGGAACAGGGTTTGTTGGTTGATTTCTGCAATGAAAAAGGAACACAGTGAGAGGGCACTGGCAAAGCAGTTAACGAGATTTATAGAAAATAGAGCCCAATGAAACAAAATCTCTTAAGGATCTCTGGAGCGGTTTTCGATTTTGATAAGAGTGTATCGAGCTGCTTTAAGGCTCACAGAAAGCAGCTGGTTTTTAAAGATAACTTCATGAGATGAGACACAATTTTAACCTGATCTACACTGCTGCTGCATTTCGCCCACTGTAAGGAAGAAAAGAGGAAAGCTCTGCCCTGCTCATCCATCCCTCAGCATTCAGACACAGCCCAGAGCAGCCAACTGATCATGTGGGAAGACACAGCAGGCAAAGCCTGCCGGGGATTCCCAGGGCATGTGACAGATGTGACTCCAGCCCAAATCTCTGGGGGTTTTGCCACTCAGACTGAATTTGGGGATTTCCTTTTTCCCTTTGCAGATGAGAGGGACAAAGTCACAAGCCTGAGCGCAGGCTGCAATTCTTGATTGCTCTGGATTTCCTCTCCTTTACAAGCCTGTGGCATTTAAAAGCTGCCTAATCTCTATTTTTGTTTCTTGCCTGTGGCCTGAGGGAAGGTGAGGGAAGGACAGGAAGAGTAATTGCAAAGCAGAAAGCCTTTTGTCTCAAGTATTGATGAGATCTGGAATGCTTTCCTCCCTCTCACCCTGCTATCTACCGCCAAGGCTCCCACAAATTGCCACAACAGCCTAAAAGCTACTTTTGCCCAAATTATTCCTGCTACAGCCAGGAAGAAGAGCCTAAATTCTATTTTCCTATTTATTTTTAACATGAACAATCATCCCCTGTAGCCAGTGGGTCTGAGCTCGTTGCTTGGGGAGACCCAGGGCTCCTGACAGAGCTCAGGAGTAATCCAGGCCAGTGGATAAATCAGTTTCCCTCAGTAAAACAAAGAAAGGAAGGAAAAGAGGAAATGGGATTTCCAGGGACAATTTTCCAGAGAGGTCATTTTGGATTTGACACCCAACTCAGCTGTCCATACTCACCTCTGGCTCTAAGTCCTGCTCTGAGTGGGTTTTGTTTCTTTTGGATTAAGTTCCTCACCTGGGTCATAGGAATCTAAACCTACTTATCTTGTTAACAGGAACCAGGATGCAAAGAGGGAATAAACAGAAAGCAAGTTAAGATTAGGATATTTTGGTCAACTGATGCTTCATCTGTCACTCCATTAGTGCTCAAATTTAGGTCTCTCTGGCCTGAAGGACAGAGATTTCCCCTTAATCACATTACTGCAATATTAAAAATGCTTTTCAGTTTAACCAGTTCCCTCTAAATTGTCACATCGAGATGTGGTAAATGTCAGACATATCAGTTAATGAAAACTACGTTTTACTGCCTCAGGAGCTGGGGGTGCCAAAAGGGAATTGCAAATACTGCAAATCCAAGAGTCTCTTTTTCAAGATAACAAAGCAAAATCAGCCAGAACCATTCCTTGAGAAGGTCCATGGCTCTAAGAGTTATTTTTTATTGTATCACCTGCATTTATTCCAGTTCCAATCCAAGGAGGATATTTAAAGGACAAATATGGATGTTTAATACCATAAGGCAGAGGCACCACACACCAGACTCTCCCTGTACCTCACCAGTGCACGAGCAGAAGCTCCCCAGAGCCTGGGTGACAAACCCTCCCCACCCCTGCCACCCACCATACTGAGAGATGGCTCCTGCACACAGCCTGGATGGTGCCATTTTTCACCTGCATGATAATCTTCTCTGGCTGTGAAGTTATCACAGAGCCAGGGGACAACAGGAGGGAACTATCTTCCATCTTCTGCATCTATGCATGATAATAATGAGAAATTAACTTCTGCTTTCCCAAAGGAGCAACCTACTGATGCAGAAAGTGGCTGGGAAAAGCTGGAGTCCTGGAGGAAGACATGAAAAGAGACAGCCTTTCAAGAAAATACTGCACAGAATCCTTGTCCTCCTTTCCTTAGGAATGCAAAGAAGACCAAGTCCTTGAACTTGTCTTCATCCAGGCCAGCGTGGGAATGGGGAGAGGTGCCAAGAGTGAGTGTGACAAGGTCCCTCCCACTCAGGCAATGCCCTGCCATGCAGCAGAGCAGGCAGAGCTCTGGGGCTAGCAAACACTGCAGGTGATCAACTCCAAGTAATCATCTATTTCCTTCTTCTCTGCACTGTCCTCACACTGCAGCAGTGATGGACAGGGACTGTCAGTCAGGATTCACATCATGCTCTCAGAAACACCTCATCTCTTATTTCTTGTTTCTGCCCAAGAAAAATATCTGATGACTGAAGTTATTTCTCCCTTGAGGAATGCTGCTCTTGAAGTCTTCATTTACCTTGACATTTCCCCCCACTGCACCTGTGGCTTATCAGAAGATTAAAGCCCAAATGGAAAACTGAAAGAGGAATCTCAAGCAGTTGCAGCCCTTGACATCTCACCTGCCCTTGGCCATGCAGATACCTGGACACTCACTGCTGGTTTAGGAGGATGTGAGCCTCCAGGCTCAGTAAGGATGGAGGCACCCAAGGCCGAGCCATGACCCCTGTCCCACCAGCCCAGGGATGCATCTGGAGGATGCTCTAACAGGTAGATCTCTTCCATACTGACAAAAAGCTTTAAAATTATATTTAAAATTATATTATATTTACATGGGCAAATGTTTTCAAGACTGTGGGGATTTTGTCCACCACAGCTGTAACACTGGCAGATCACACACAAATTTGTTTGACAAACACTTTTTTCCTCCCTCCTAAATAAGTGCTTGGCTTTGACCCTCAGGTAATGATTCACACTTGCCCTGAAAGAAGAGAAACCCCAGCATGTGCCCAGCCTGCACTGGTGGGACCAAAAACCAAAGAAAAGCCCTTCAAAAACTTCATGTAGATGTTCAGACTTCACCATAACTGCTGGAAAGCCATGGCATCTCATGGGGAGAGGCTGCTGCCATTACAACCTCCACTATACACACTGCAAGCTGGGATTATTGGCACAGCAACTGAAGGAATCACAGATTATATGTTTGAAATTTTTCTGATCTTTGATCTCTATAGGGATGAAATAAAGACTTCAGATAAGTCTTCTTATCCATGTAGTAGGAGGTATAAATCACAAGGAAACGTAAATAGACTGCAAGTTTTTTGTATCTAGAATTAAATGTCATTTCCATTTAAGATGTAAGTGAATTTTCTTCATATCTACAATATTTAAGAAGTTGAAGTCGAAAGTCACAGACGTAGCAATTTTATCCAGAGCTGCAGTTAAGGCAATGGCTAATCCCATCAAGGGGGCATTAATTGGTGTCTAGATGCTCCTTCTCATAGCAGCAGTAGGCCATAAAACTTAATCCTTACCTCCTCTTTCCAGCATGTAGCCTCTGTGTTCATCAATAAAAGTAATGTGATTCATTAAGTATGGGAGTAATTACCTGTGGCTCCAACAAACAGGACTGAACAAGCCATGCCAGTGCCAAGTTGGCTTTTGTGCCCTCGCTCAGAACTGCCAGGGGCTGCCAAGGAAAGCCCTTCTGCAGATCAGGATAAATGCTGATGGCTGCAACACAAGCTGCAAACCACTACACAGCTGCTGGGCATCTCCTTGGTGTGGGTGAGATAGCCAGTAACAAGTCCTACCCCAAAAGCAGCTCCTTGGGGCAATTTAAGGAGTGATCAGGATGCTGGTGCCACAAAACCACATTGTGAAGATATTCTGTTTGCATGGTGCATTGGTACACAAGTGAATCCCTAGAACATCTGGGGCTCTGGTGATAGAGGCAGGACCTGATCATTCTCCCCACAGTGATGTCCCTGCAGCACAGTGCAGGCAGGTACAGAGGTGAATCCCTAGAACATCTGGGGCTCTGGTGACAGAGGCAGGACCTAATCATCCTGCCAGCAGTGATGTCCCTGCAGCACAGTGCAGGCAGGTACAGAAGTGAATCCCTAGAACATCTGGGGCTCTGGTGACAGAGGCAGGACCTGATCATTCTCCCCACAGTGATGTCCCTGCAGCACAATGCAGGCAGGTGCCAAGCACAGCACCTTCAGCTGAGAGTGGTGGGGAGGCAGAGCCTTGCCCATGTCCCCGTGGGTGTCCCCGTCAGGCTGCAGAGGCCAAGAGCAATGGGGCAGCTCCAGGCACCTCAGTACAGCAACAACTCCAACCAGTACCACTTCTTCTGTGCTAAGACCTGTACTCACTAATGGGTCAGAAATTTATGTCTTTGCTCTGTGTCCTAGCTCTTGAAACAACTAGAAAACAGGTAACAGTGCTGCCAGCACTAATAAAAGTGACAGAACTGATCTGATTCTCAGTAGCCACTTACTCTGCTGCCATTTAAGTGTATTGCAGCTGGCCCCTAAGTGTGAACTCTACAAAAGACTCACACAGCACCTCTGCCTATCATAGCTACTCAGCCTGATGAATTCCATCATTATAATTTTCCTTTTAGAGACAATTGAAAAAAAAACCCAAAACAGTTTAAAAATTAAGTAGATATGTTATTTACCCAACCAGGTGGGTGAGCTCTGCTCTCCCAGTGACATAGCAGGTCTGAACTCAGTTCAGCACCTCAGGACCTCCCTATGCAGGGAAATACTTCTGGAAACAGCATTGTCCCAAAGCTGCATATTTAGTTCAAGCAGTTAACAACAGTTTTCCCCACATTTTACTCAGCAACATGATAATTCACATGTTGATCACTCTGAACTCTTTAACAGACTTGAAAAAGAAATTAGAAACAATCTTTATGAACTCCTCAGCACACCGAGCAATTGAAGCCTCCCCGTAACGATGTAGGACCAAAGACAGAATATTAAAATTGTCATTAAGTGGAATGCACATGAAATGCTAAAAAGTCTTTCTGCAAATTATTTCTTGATATAATGTCATGCTGTAGAACTAAATCTTAGTACAAGGTATGAAAAAAGCCAGTTAAATCAACTTTGTTCATTTAAATATAATTTTAAAAGAACTGGCATTCATCTCTTTATTGCTCAAGGATTTTTATCAATTTCTTTAGCCCTCATTTATTTCTCTTCCCTACTCCCATGGGGCTACCATTTGACTTATTGGGAATTAATTCTTACAATTCATGAATGCTTTAAACTATTTTCAGATTAATCACCACCATCTCCACTGGTGCACCAAGGAGAGCCCCATTCCCTTCTCTGTGCTCACACAGACCAAAGGGCTCCAGCCCCCGGGGTACCAGCAGCCATTCTGCCTTATCAATTGCTCTCTCCATGGACACAGATTGGTACAGTGAGGACCAGGGGCTCCAATTAACTTTTAAAAGACTTATTTGGAGATGGTCTCCTCCTGAGGGCGGTGCTTCAGTTCTAAATCTGCTCCCTTCCCAGTGCAGCAGCAACATATGTGTGTGCAAACACTGCATTCTTATGGGGAAGGAAGAAAATGGAAGAAAAATTCTATTTATTTAGTTAACTTACTTCCTGTTCAATTTTCCCACTTGTAACAACACCAGCTCCAGGCTAACAAGGTTTCCACAACTGTGTCTAAGTGGGACTGTACCTTGGTTTTGTCCAAAACACCAAGTACCAGGGAAATTTGCCATGATGCACATGAACCATGTCCTTGGACTCTGGCAGGTGTCACCCCCAGCACTGAGGCTGGTGGGAGCCATGTGGGCTTTGCTGGTAATTGGGAAAAATCTCACTGGGGATGGGAGGAGAGCAGAGGTCTGAGGAAGAAAAAGGGTTCTCCCTCTGCTAGCAGCATGCTTGATTCATGACTTGAGACACTATAAAAATCTGTAAATATTTGAAAATTGAATAATAATAAATAATTATAAATTCAAATTGAGAACCACTCCAAGTTGTAAATGCAGTTCAACAGCTGATGAACTTCTAACGCTGTAAGCAGAGAAACAGCAAAGACTGGAGGAACTGGTGATGCTGGTGTGGGAGGGAGCAACTCCCCAGCTGTGGTCCAGTAACACATCTGTCCCAGCCAGGCCCAGCAGAAGATGGGCAGAGCACTATGGACAGCACTGGAGAGGGGACACAGTGCTGCTCAACAGCCAGCACCAGCTCACTCTGTCCAGGCAAAAGCATCATTTGCAATATTGCAATTCAATTAAAAAGGCTGATTTGCCTTGGACTGCATCGATTGCTGGGACTCCATTGATTCCTGATTAATAGCAACTATGTACATAAATCTGGATTAATTTACAAACCAGAGATGCTCAAAGTGTCCCAGAAGCTGGGCAGGTTGGGATGCCTGTCCTAAGCCCACAGCCAGGACCATCAGCTCTTTGTAGGGCTGAAGCTTAGGACTGAGCCAGCTGTTGAGGTCAGCTTTAAGATGGGGCAACACAAGCAAGCCCAACCCTGTCCAGGCAAAGCGAGCACTCCCAGGGAAGGAGGGCAGAGCTCACTGTGCATCCTCCAAATGGGTTCACTGACCAAGCCTGAGCTCTCTTCAACAGGCACTGCTGGAATGCCCTGCAGCAGCCTGCTCTCAGCCCTTCCTCTCTTTCAAATGAACCTCACAAATATAATCTGTTTATTTATATCAATTTAGTCCCATCAATTAATGATGACAAGGCAATTAACTAGAATGCCAGACAGTAAAAAATAACCACATAATGCCTTCTTTAGAGGAAATCTATTATGTAATTCTAATCGGTCTTCATTAACACAAAGTATTCCAGTAAAAGGTAGTAATCTAGTTATAGTCTGTGAAATATGAAGATCCACAAAGTAATTTTTCAGAATTAAGGGTATTTTTAAGTCAATAAGAAGAAAACCTGTCTGCATTTTTTCTGCAAAAAACTTTTTTGCAAAAAACTACACAACTCCATAACATAAGGTGCTGGTGCTGAGCAGGCTGTGCAGTATCACCAAAGAGGAACTAAATTCCATTCATCACCTCCCTTCCCCACAGTGTTTGGGGTCTGGATCAAGCTGAGAGCATGGCTGCACCCATTTCTTCCATCCCCCATCCAGCACTCACTGCACAGGTGCTGGCACCAGAGAAAGGAGTCTCAAACCATCAATTGTAGTGGTTTTCAAACAGCCTGACAAGCAGGTATTGTGCTGATTAGTGTTCAAATCAGTGTTCACTGATCTGTTCAGATGATACCCCACTCACCCTAGGCATGAGCTCTCCTTCACACACTGGCTCCACAGCTGCCACCAGTGACAGGAGAATGGCACAGCACGACCTGACCTGGCTCATTCCTTCCTGATGGACTGAGCAAGTAACTTGTGCACAGAACAAAGACAACATAGTTGCTTCAGTATTTCATGTGAGACATTTCAGAATTACCAGTGTTTTAATGGTACTAACCTAATTTATCAGTTGTATAGATTAAAGATTCTATTTTTAGGGAAAATGAGATGAAAAACATGACACACAATCAGCTTCACATGGAAATACACATTTTCTAATTTTAAGCCTTATTCCCCTTCAAACTTATTAATAAACTAGTAGTTGATAAGAGAGAATTAACCCCAAATATAGAAAATCCTGCAAACAAAGAACACAGACAAATATAAAAGTAGTCAACCACTTCTCCAAAACATTCCCAAGCTGTTAAGTACTCCCGACTTAAAATTTCTAATGAAGCAGCTTAAAAATCCCAAATTCCTACAGGAATGTGTTTACAATACAAACTCAATTATTGTCTTATTCTGATGCTTATCTTTTCTCACACCCTCTCAGCTCATCCTACTTTGGAATTTAATTACATTCCAGTATTTTTAGTTCAGATGAAATTACACATTTTCAGATTAATTTAGCCTAAACCAACTCTTGTTAACAGCCAATCCTTTTTCTCTCATGCCCTAATTTGTGACCCTACAATTCAGCATGAACTGCTCTTTTAAACCTTGTGTCACCCACTGTAAAGCCACGCTCACTGTCCCCAAACCCAGCACAGCACCCAGCATGGCTGGGTCAAAGTTTGCCCAATTTCCTTTGATCAAAACCCTCCTTTTCCTCTTACCTCTGTTATTTTCTGAGCTGGGTTGACAGAGAACAGCCAAGGAGTGACTGTTCCCTACACACTGGTGCAGGGAAAGCGTGACCTCTTGTGATTAGTTAGAATCCAAGGACAATGTTCTCACAAGGACATTTCAGCTCAGCTGCCACAGGAGAAGCACAAGATGGGAACATGGGCCTGAAGCAGGCCCAGCACAGCTTGCCCCAAACCAAATCCCAGGCCATGAAGCATTCCCTGATGGACACTGATGCTTCCCACAGAAGGCGCTGCCAGCACCATGCTGGGAATCCCGGCCTCTCCCAGGCTGCCTGAATCCAAGCACGGCCTCCACAGCTTTCCTCTCACCTCCCTCCCACCACTTGTGATCTTATGCAACTGTCAAATCCTTGGCATGTTTGAAACCTACTTGTTCAGGTGCCAAGTGGAGACTCATCTAGTCCCTGCAACGAGTCAGATGCTGCAATTGTGCTAATGCCATGCAAGACTTCCACTTTCCAGAACTTCACTGTCACTGTCATATTTTCTGAAAAATCCCTTTGCCAGGATTTCTTCTCCTGGGAAGCGGAGAAGCCTCAGAAAAGAATGAAAACAGTAATTATCTGATTGCTTCTCCTGTGTTTGCTGCTTTGGAATGTGGTCTGGAGATAGTTTACCAACAGGTGCATGTTTGATTGGTTTCAGGTGAACTGTTTTAACTTAATGACCAATCGCCATCAGCTGTGTCAGACCCTGAGGAGTCAGTCATGAGTTTTCATTACCATTCTTGTTAAGCCTTCTGTCTGTATCCTTTCTCTTTCTTTAGTATAGTTTTAGTATAGCATTCTTTAATATATTATTAGTATCATAAAATAATAAACCAGCCTTCTGAGAACATAGAGTCAGATTCTCATCTCTCACCTCATCCTGGGGACCCTCACAAACTCAACACTTCACCAAATTTTTAATATTGGCAAGAAACTTGGATTAAATGTTAGCTCTCCTATGAACTACATAACCTGAAGAAAAAACCCAAACCCTGCTCTTTTCATCCTTTTCATACATTACCTAGAGTGCCCTCATGTCCTTCCTAAGGGCACAACCTCCTCTCTATCCACTGCCCGCTCTGGCACATCAAAACTACAACAGTGGGACTGTGCCACACATCCCCTGCTTTGCTTGGTTTAACACCTGCACAAGCCTCTGGCTGTGACCAAATATTATCTCGGCCAGTACCAGGGATTTTGGTGAAGGCAGGTGGGCAGACTAAAGGAAGCCATAATAAATATAACAGTCCCTCCAGATCTGGGATCTGTGCAGGATTAGAAGTGACTTTTTTATAAATTTAAGGAGTTGAAGGGATGAGAGCAAGGATTGAATAGGAAAAGAAACCAGACAAGAGCAGCAGTTAGAAAAGCCTGGGAGAAAAACCAGTGGGAGAAGAGGAGGCAGAGCAAGCACACAAAGCTGCGATTATAAAATCCTCCAAATCTTTCATATCCTAAATTTAAAGCAGAGCACAAAATACTGCCCTGCTCTTGGCTAGCACTGTTCTCAAAGGCCACAGTTTATTAAAAAAAAAAGTTTACTGCCCAATTTAGCACTGGTTGGGCCTTCTAAAGCTGTCTGGGATCACAAATGCCATTGAGCAGGGAGACAGGTCCCCATGCCACATCAGCACCAGTGTTACCATCCCTGGCCTGAGGCATCTGCCTGAATACTGCAAAGTGGAATTCAGAAGCTGAACAGTGGAAGAGCCATGTCCCACCTTGGGACTGGGCACTACTTGGTGAACCCAATGTCACCTTACACATGGAGTATTTTCTTGGCAACTGTTCCAACAATGTCACCGGTTCTTAGTTGTTGACAAATCCTGTTACACAGCAAAGATTTGTATCAGAGCTTTAATTTAATTACTGTAAATAAACCCAGCAACTTGGCCCAGTGGTTTCATGGGTTACCAGCCCGGCTGAGGGTCAGGATCTGTAATCCTCCTGCAGTGCTGCTCCATGTGATATCCCAGGTGACACACAGCTACAGCAGCCACTGCTTCCAAAGATCCAGACAAAGCCTTCAAAACAACTTGGGGTTACTGCTACAGAGACACAGCCCCAGGCCTGCACCCTCACTTCAGTTCCTGACTGTACTGTGCTCCCAGGAGCAGCCCCATTGGTGCCCTGCAGTGCTGGTGCTTCCAAAGCCCTTGCAATTGTGTGCAGATCATGATTCCAGCCCATGCTGCTCTGCCATCCTGCTGTGAATGAGCTTTGTGAGGCTGTAGAGAGAACTGATGGCACCCCAGAGAAACAGGTCAAAAAGAGACTCTTGGACATGCTGCTAAAAGAGGTTTTGTCTCTCTTAAGGAAATGTGGAAAGGTTCCCACAATTATCACTTTGCTTCCTTTGCTTGCAACTGTGTAAATCAACCCCTAATACCCTGTTTACTCACTGCAGCAGCATAAGAGCAAGGGGAAACACAGGAGCCCTTTAGCCAGAGAGAATTAAATAAAATAGTGGGAACATCCCACAAATACCAAAGTCAATTAATTCATTTGTTACGGGGCAAGAGTCCTGCATAATTTGTCCTCTGAGTAGTTTATTTTACCTAATTGCTTATCCAGCAAGAAGATCTCCCCTGCATGACCCATTTGCTGTGCAAGAAGCTCGACTGATGAGAAATAAATGGTCACCTTCCAGAGGGCACAGAGTGACAGCAGGGACGCTCCATATGCTGCTCTGCTCCTCAGACCCACATCCCAGCAGAGGAATGCACCCATAACCTGACACTTCATAAGCTGGTGTCCAGGTTCTCCTGAGGAAACCAGGAGCCCTCAGTTCCCCTTTCCAGGACCAGCAGGAGAAGGGAAGGCTGCAGATAAGGCACACCCCACTAAGGCTTTACTTCCACTGCAACCCACAGCAATGTGTTCACCACCACTCGCCTTTTACAACAGCACTTAAGGCAACACAACAATTCCAGTTGTGAGGGTGGAGCTCTTTGTCAGCCACATCACCCTCTCAGCTTCTCTACTAGAGTCAGACAGAGCAGAGGCAGAACCAAAAGACTTAATGACTCACTTGAACATCCCCTGTCTGTAAACATTGCTGAGGAACAGGTGGAGCAGAGCTGTCAGACCCACAGCCACTTCAGCTGGCCAAAAGATGGAACCAGGACAGATGTTATTGGTCTCATCAAAATTTTGTAAATTGAACAGTGAAATGGAGCAGCCTTATTTATTTTAATTTAGTTTATCCTTGACATTTACAAAATAAATACAGGAATAATACTATGGGCACAATTCATTCTCACTGATGGCAGCAGGAATCACACGTGCTCTGACAAAGAACAGGGAGTGATACGGCTACTGTCTGCTGGAAGCAGAGCAGAGGGTGCCAGAGGATCCCCAAGGGATCCACCAGTACCTCTCAGCTCAACACCTCCCTGCAGCACCAAGTACATCCTTGCTGGACAGAGAGAGGCAATGCTGAAAGGAGAAAGGATTGCAAGATGATGCTTGGAGATTGGCTGGGCAGCGCATTTCGAGCCACCACCAAAGAGGCAACAGGATTTCTGTCAGGAAAGCTTCCAGCTTTCACATTCCACTGGGAGGCTTCTGATGGGCTTTTACTGATGCTTCATCTCCCTCAGAATCAATAGCAAACAATAATCCCACAGCTAGGCATAAATCATGCTGCACAACTCGGCAAATCATCACGTGGGATGCCTCCGGACGGGGCCACTTCTTTATTTCCAGAAACAGCACCATTAATGGTTTCTGCCTGCCAAGCAACAAGATTCCCACTTCACAGCACTGGAAATCTTCATCCTGCACTGAGCCCAGCCACTGCCTCCACTTACTGTGGAGCAAACGTGGGCAAAGCTCATCTCAGCTGGTGGGTGTTGGTGCTGGGGACGAGCCAGGGAGGCAGAGGGGCTGCAGAGGGGCAGATGCCCACCTGCCCTGACACCAGTCCTGGGGCCCCAGATCCACTCCTCACACCAGTCCCAGCACACATCCAGCTGCCCAGGGCTGCAAAGAGGCTCCCAAAACCCCTTTTACCACTTGTCATCCTGGTGATGCCACTTGAGGTGCAGCAGCCCCAGGCAGCAGACTGCACTGTCTGTTTACAGCAAACAGAGCTGCTGCAGCACGAGTCAGAAACTCAACGCTCTCACAAAGAGCAGCTCTGGAAAACCCCGGCAGCACCTTCCCTCATGTCACTTTACATCCTGTCAGTAACTTACAGGAAACAAAACGGCCCATCAGAGTTATCCAAGGGTGTGAGACTTTAGGTACATCTGTAATTAAAACACAGACACCAAAGCTGCGAAGCAGCGCCATAAAGCAGATCATTTTACAGCTGGCTGGGCTCCCTCTGATGTACTTGAGAACCATTTTTAAGTGACATAAAGTTTAACATACCGGTACATCTGCCTACCCACCAGATTCTACACGGAATTTAAAATTTAATTATATTAAAGTATTGTTACAGTGCGCATAGCAAGAACGCCAACCAAGTGTAACTTGAGGAGAATCTTTGCCAGATTGTTGTGAATCTGTGTTTTCAGGACTAGGAAGAAAAAGGAGAAAAATTCAAACCTGAACACCTGTGTCAGCTTCATTACTGCTCACTCACCAACTGCTGCCCATTTGGGCAGAGCAGAATCACACACTTGTCCAGTGTTTCACTACAATGTCATTGCACACCTACAGCACCTGTGCCTGCCAAGCAATTACTCCTCACACCACAGCAAAAGCAAAGCCTGTTCACTGCCTACACACACTTATTCAGCACCAAAAGGAAAACCTCAGTCTGCAGGCAGCTCCTCATCCTCCAACAACCACAACACAAACCAATCTGTCCTCTCCAGGCTGAGCAGCAGATCCTCTGGGATGCCTCCAGCTGCTCTGCATACACAGGCACAAACATCCTCCCCCCAGTTCCATGTTACCAGCACATGCTGGCTAACATTCCAGTGGGCAGCTTAAATAACACTGTGCTTCTCATATAAGACATTGTCCCCATCATGAAATCAAAGCATCAACCCCTCTGCCCTGGGCTCAGGGGGGCCAATCCCTGCCAGCCCAAGATGGTCATGGTGCCTTGCTTCAGCCCTGCACTCCAACCTCAGGGCCAGGTTTCCTGGATGCAAAAATCCTTGTCAATAAATAAAGAACCCAAATAAATAGTTTATTTTTCATCAGTTGCTATATGCAGCCATTAAGATGCAACAAGCAGTTGCTGGATGGTGTTTTTGACACAGAGAATGTATTGGAAGAAACAAGAGAATATCATTAAGGGTCAATTAGGAGCAACTTAAAGGTTATTTTTGCATATCTTACCTCCTGGACAAAAGAAGGTTCTTCAGCGCCATATGAGAATATAAATTAAGTTGCAAAAATCTTTAAAATGCAACAAAGACTCATTTTGTTGCCATTTAGAGCAGCCTGAAGAACAAACAGCAGGTGTTCTGCCACTCTGCAGCCTGCACATATGACCCAGGAAAGGGCAGGTCCAAGGTGGCTCCACAACAGCCATCAAGCCCTGTCCTTCATGGCCCTCTTCACTAGGAAGCACAGAATGCTGGACAATATGGAATTGTCTGCCAGGTCTGGGTGTGACCATCAGAAGCCCAGCCCAACAGCTCTTCCAGCACACTCTTTCCTCTGCTCTAGCCAGGACAAGGGCAGCTCCTCACTGAGCTGCCTCAGCCTGGGAACCCCAATTGCAGCCCAGTACAGGGGGCTCACACACACCAAGCAGCCTCCTCAACCCTAAGATCCTCCCACATGGCATCAAGAACAGTCAGAGCCTGCCAAATACTCAACGTCAATGTTGTCCAAAGCCACATTGTCTTCCCTGGCCTTACCCATTGACAGAAACACCTACCAAGCCTTGCTGCAGGCAGATGGGTTTGCTGAATGATTTCACTGCTTTGTTATCAGATAATTGCTTTTTGTGACTATTCCATATTTTCCAGAGTTCCTTCCTCCTCCAAGGGGCAATGCTGCAGGACTCTTATGAGTCCACATAAAGAGGAGAAGGAGTCTGTGCACCCCAGCCCTGTGTGCCTGCAAAGCCAGGCAGTGGGGGCAGACCTTTGTGTGCATGGATTATCTGTGGAGCCACCATCTCTGACAGGTATCCCTCTGAGATGTGCAGAGCCCAAGGCTGGTGACCATGCACAGGGGCTGCAGAGCCACTGGTGGGCTGGGAAGAGCCAACCTTCAGCCTCTGTGCCAGGTGAATCCACAACAGAAACACAGACCTCTGGCCTTGGTTATCCAAGTTGGCCAGTGACATCTTCTGCTGTGATGCTCTTCTGAGCTGCCAGCTGAATACAGAGGGAAACCAGCACTCCCAGAGGACCAGCACACACCAGGCTGAGTTTGCCACAGGAAGAATTTGGAAGGAATACTTGAAGACCGTTGCCTGATTCAGGCCAGGCATCTGGATGGCTCCCAGCAACTCTGCCCTTAGGTCACTTTACAATCAACACAGTGAGCTGTTAAAAGAATTCATTATTGGTGTCTCAACACCCCTGGACCACAGCAGCTAAAAATCCATACGAACGAAGGGCTCTTAAAACCATCTGTGCACTGTTTATTCTCTGCAGGGACAATAAAGAGAAGGAAATACTGAGAGCAGTGAGAAGAAAATGTTGAGAGTCATGAAATCTATAAAGTGTAAAGAGAGATGTGCCACATTTAGCAGGGATTATGTCAAGCAGCATCCTGAGCCAGGAGTGCTGACAGCACACACACGCTGCCTTCCACAGAGGAAAACAGGTCATATGTGACCCCAAACATGCCAGCAGAGCTCCCAGCAGCACAAGCAGAAAACCCAAATTTCAGCACTGCCCACAGGCAAGGTTAATGGTCCTGGATCCTATGGAGAGTACGAGCCATATGAGAGAGCAGGACCTTTGAAACGTGCCTTGAAAGTCTAAACAAGGTCTCGAGAGGACTTTTATTTGCAACAAGCACAAGGGGAGAGGACAGAACTTTTGCCACCAATCACAGCTCTGGGCAGCTGCTTTTCCACAACCTCCAGCTCCCATGAGCTTCTCCTCCACAGGGAGCCTCTGTCTCATTTCCCAGCAGCCAGGACATCCTGGCAGCAGCATCCACTCATGCAGTGGGACAGCTCTCACACAGAGCACACTGGAAAGAAGGTTCGCAAGGTAATGGCCTAACACAGTGAATTAATTCCAAAGCACAATTGTTTTCAATCTTCATTTAAACCCAACCTTACCTAATCTCACTTTAACGACATAGGAAATGGAAATTCCCTTAATAATGTAAGTTATGAATATTTATTACCCTATTTTTTACCTGAAAATTGAGTAATTCAATTAATTTTACTATTAATTATTTAATACAGAATTAATATGCTGCAAGATCCTAACTTTTCTTTACAATGCTGCTGGTATCCCAGATAGGGGATGTTCCTTATGCTGGACTGATGGGCAGGTAAGGCACAGGGTGTGCTTCCTGGACAAGGGACACCTGGACAGGAGGTGGGGAGACTCCAGGGACTGCACCCATCCTGTTCTCACTGTGGAGTAAGGCTGGTCCCCCCAGCAATCCCCCTGTGTCCTTTAAGGGACAGAAACACATCTGAACTGCATTCCCAGATGGAAAACTGACCTTGCAGCTTCTGAGCACAGCCAAGGCTTTTCCATTGCCTGGGGCCCACTTGTGAAATAGTGACGTCACCTCGGATCGCTCAAGAATATTTTTAAAATACCGTACAAATGCTAATGACAAAAGGCACCTGGAAACAGAGAAGCAAAGTATCTCCCTCTGGCAGAATGCTCCTGGACTCAGAAAATTGACTTTGTCATTGAAATTCCAAAGTAAATAACAATTAAGTTCTACTTGATATATAAATGTCAAGTAATTTTTTTTTTTTGTCATCGTGATTTGCATTTAAACTTGGAAATGTCAGCCACTTGGCCCTGCTGCATTAGCAGAACGCTTCCCCCGCCCCGCTGCCGGAACACCCGCTGCGGATTACCCGGCACATCATCAAATAACCAAACACCATTCCAAGGCAGCCTCAAGGTCACTGCTTGTGAGGTGTACTTGCTAATTTATGTTGATCAACTGGAGCGCTCAAAGGAGTGTTGTAATAATGCTCCAGTACATTTATATCAGGGTATTCAGTCAATTGGAGTCGTTCAACAAGAAGTTTTCACCAAGAAAAGAAAGTTGTTCAAAAGAAGTCGTTCAACAAAACATTCAGAACTGCAACATGGGATACTCTGTTTGGGAAAGAGAGTATCCCATGTTAACAGAACAAAACATTCACAACTGCAAGCCTGGCTCCAAACCAGCTCGTCCCTCAGTGCCAAGCTCTGCCTTAGCTCAGGGACCTGTGAGGCACCACAGCCCAGCCTGGCCTGAGACCCTCTGCAGCAGTTCCTTCACTGAGCTGGACAGCACCAAAACCCCATCACCAATATCAACCCTCTGCCCACACATCAAGTAACCAAACACCATTCCAAGGGAGCCTCAAGGTCACTGCTTGTGAGGTGTACTTGCTAATTTATGTTGATCAACTGGAGCACTCAAAGGACTGTTGTAATACTGCTCCAGTATGTTTATATCACTGTATTCAGTCAATTGGAGTTGTTCAATGAGAAGTTTCAGATTAGGGACCTTTTGCAAAGGTTTATCAGAGCTCCTTCAATGGCAAGAGAGCCTCCCTTCCATGTCCACAACTAAAGCAATATCCATCCGTGCTGTAAACATGGGAAACTCTGTTTGGGAAAGAGATTAAAACATTCAGAACTGCAAACTGGGCTCCAAACCAGCTCGTCCCTCAGTGCCATGCTCTGCCTTAGCTCAGTGACCTGTGAGGCACCACAGCCCAGCCTGGCCTGACCCTCTGCAGCAGTTCCTTCACTGAGCTGGACAGCACCAAAACCCATCACCAATATCAACCCTCTGCCCACAGCTGCAGCAGCAGCAGCTCCCACAGGCAGTGTCCAGCCATGCCCAGAGCCCCCATGGCATCCATCCAGCAGTGACTCCTCACAGCACACTATACATCATCATATTAGGAAACTCTGTGTGTGTCAGTGATGCAATTAATTTTTATTAATTTTGTGAGATGAAATTAGTAGCACCCACAGCAGCAAACAAAGAACAGGGAGTGTTCCAGTTCAGTGCCAAATCGATGTCATTAATTCTGTAATACCGGGAGCTCTGATTGTAGCAACTCAGCATTTAATTCTTCCAAATAATTTTTATATTAAAAAAAAATAGAAAACTAACTGAACAATTTCAGAAGGACCTTGAACTCATGTCACAACTTTCCTTCTCCTGGGACATTCTTTCTTCCAAGTGTAAACACACAAGAGGAAGGCAAGGAAATGTGTTTGCTGCTCTCTGTGGAGAGAGCTGCAGACACAAGGAAATGTTCATCAGAAAATTATTTTCATGCATTGCCTTTAGCAAACCAAGCTCTTAAAATCAGAAGATGCTGCTACAAAAACATTTATAATTTCCTATCTTTAATGATACCATGTAGAGCCAGACTAGTTAATGTGTTTTCTGACCCCTTAAAAGGCTTCTCTGGCAAAGGCTCAGCCAGAAATTGTTTTAAATTAATTCTGAAACTGGGATTACCAACCCAGAAAAAACTATTGCTAATATTAACTGAATTACCTGCTGTTCTGCTGCCAAGGAGAGCCTCACAGCTGCTACCAGCAGGAAAGATCCATTCAGGGCCCTTCCACCACCATGGCAGCTCCAGGTCTTGGACAATCACTGAGAAACAATTGGGTTTCCCACATCTCCTTCCCAGTGCTACACTTTTTAATACGACAAGCAAATGCATTACTTACCAATGTCACAAAAATATACAGTCTGAGGGGGAGGAAGCCCACAAAAGTAAAACAACACTGCTCTTTTGTTCCCATATTTCATGGAAAGCAGGTCCTCTGTGTGCCCCACCTGCAGCTGCACTGCAGAGGTGCAGAGAAGGCCTCCACGTCCATCCTCTCTTCAGCTGGGTGCTGTGGAACACCTGGAATCAATCTGTGCTATTCGTTAGGGTGGCACCGCTCCCCGTGTCCCACTGGGACCTCTGTCCCTGCTCATGGCAGCAGGAGGTGATGCCAAACCTGGAGCACGCTGCTCCGGGCGCCTGCGGCACCGGCCCCTGCAACGGATGATGCTGGGATGCAGGATGCTAGAACAGGCTTTTCTCTCACCTGGGTCCCAGCAGGCTCCTTCCAATGGCCCAGCCCTCTGCAATAGGAAAGGGGTGATTGGGAAAAAGAAAAACAGCAAAAGCCCAGCAAGACCAGAAAGCAAGAGTCGTTCTCTGCGTTAGTGAGACGTATGGAGCCAGAACATAGCTGAAACAGCAGGAAAACATCCACAGCCAAAACTCCATGTCTGGGTTCCCAGGGGAGCGAGAAGTTAAACATTTATGGCAGCACGAAGAAGACATGACATTTACTGAATAATAAACTGCAAACATGTCTGTTAATGCAGCTTTTTGGGACCTCCTCACCATCAAACACTTAACCTCAGCAAGGGAAACACCAGAACACAAACAAACCCCATGCCTGTCTGTGAACAGGCAGCACATGGTGGGGCTGCTGCTTTTTTATTTATTTAAAGTTAGAGGCAAGGGAGCTCTGTCAAGATAAACAGCCCACAACCTTGCTCAGAGACTTCAGATCTGCTCATCTGAAGGGATACAATTAAATCCTGAGCAATCGGGTTAAAACTTTAACCTGCCAAGACTGTAGCTGTTCCATTTTTAATCAATCTGATTTCATTCAATAAAATGCTCATTAAGGCAATTAATGAGAGTTTGGTGTCACAAGCCATCAGGCATGACTGGGAGTTTCCACTTGGTGGTCAAGGCATTGATCAGTGAGTCAAGTCATCAGCGCGAGAGAGTCAATGTGCTGAGCAGGAGAACATTACCTGGTTTTGGGGGAGGTTGTTAGCCACTCCTCATGCTTTTCAAACGTTATTAAATAAGCTGCAATTTCCTGAAAGAGAAATGCAGAAAGAAAACAGAGTTACTTGCATGGCTGTGCTGGGAACTGGAAAGTTTTTATAACAGAGACATGGAGCCGCCTACCCCGGGGCCAGGCTGCAGCTGAAATCGGGTTTTGACTGACAGAGAGCACTCAGTAAATGTTCACATCCACGCCACCAAGGCCAGGCTTAAACAGGACAATGAAGAGATGCAAATGAGGAAAGGCATTAACATTTTTCCAGCACAGAGAATTTGCTGGTAACTGTGGTGACCACGGCATCGCCGAGAGCCCGGTATGACGTCAGGAAGCAAAGGGGAGGGTAGCGACAATACGGACACAGGGAGCTAAATAAAATATTTATAAATAGAACAGCATCACTGCAGAGAGAATTACTGAATTATTAATCGTTGCCATAAAAAGCCAGCGGGTGACATCAACATAAGTCATTGCTCCCACTTGCAGGAATGATACGGGCGATTACTTCCAGATCAGAACCGATTTGTTTGCAGGAAATTATCGGCGCCAGCGACATAATTCACGACAGTGCCTGTAAACAGGCCTGAGGAACGGGACAGACATTCATCCATTTCCTGGGTACAAACCCAGGGTGGTCACAAGGTGACAACTGTCACCACACCAGCAGGGTCCCGATATCTAGAGATGGCCACAGACTTCTGAGACTGTGATGAAAATAAGCCCCCTATGATATACTCAGAAAAATATATGGCTTTGATGGTTAACTTCCAAAAATTATCACTCAGCCCTCTCAGAAGGGCCTGCATAGCAAAAGCTGAACAAGTGAGGTCAGTGAAACTGCCTTCAATGTAGAAATGCCTCAAATCAGACCCCCAAACCACAGACAGTATCATCTCCAGAGCCACTGCAGCAGAAGTGTCCCCAAGCTGTAACTCCCAACAGCACAACACACGCCAGTGCCTGGGCTTTCCACCAGGAGAGGTGTTTTTATTATTTTTTTTTTAGCTAGCTCTATATAAGGGCTGTCGCTTACAGTACCAAAGCTAAAAACCCCCACAATGCTCTCCAACCAGCTGGCCCAAGCATCTGCTAGAGCCACAAAATGCAATTATATTACTCCCAAACGAGACGTAAAAATATCTTGTTTCCAATACTCTTGGTTTTAAGACTCATACTTAATGTCCTCTGGGCATTGCGGCGGTGCCAGATCTCCGTGTTATGTACTTTATTAGAGCTGTGTGAATGTCATATTAATGACTCCTGACCAACATGTTTACACTGCAAATAAATTCTCCTGGAATCCACTGATGCACCCCTTGTTTCCCAAGCCAGTCTCTGCAGGTTTAAGGGATCCCCATACACACAAATGACAGAGCAGCAACACAAAGCTCCAAAAACTCTTCTTTTTAATTTCTGGCTAGTGGCTAATGGCTGAATAAAACTCAGCATCCAGGAAAGCCCGTGCAGATCTCCAGCACTGACACTGATGACCTTCTGAATCCTCACAGTTTCATAGCGGCTGCACCTGAATCAGATGCAAGTGCTGAAATCTGGACACTACATGGCCAAAAAAAGTCTGAGCCCAGATTTCCAACAAGCTAAAACTACCAAAGAACTCCATAACTAAAATTCTTCAGAAAATATGGAAAAAGATCTCTGGGGTTTTTTAAAGCTAGTGCAGTAATTCCACCAAAAATGCAGCAATCAGCAGAGCTCTATTCCCAACCCATCCCACGTTATGTGTCCTCAGCTCACTATGCTACAAACCAGTGTCACCTCTTGCTGTGCAGTGAGATGAGCTCTGAAGAGACTGAGGAACACTTGGGAGCTCCTCAGCACCAGGCAAGCACCAGATAAGCAAGCATTTACAGAAACAAGCCCCTTCAATGCCATGATGGTTTAGGGGGTTCAGATTAATCTGAGATTTTGGTCTATTCCTACTAAAATTCAATTGCTGTAAGGAGAATTAAGCTGGTTTTAAATTTGTGGTAAATAAATACCTTGCTATGGCATAGAAACCCAAAGTATTTCAGGTGAAGAACTCAGCCTTACCCATGGCTCATTCACTCTGCTCCTTCCTGCCAGACCATGCTAGGCACATGTGAAAACCTAATCCCAAATCATCACTAACTGGAGGAGCTGCAGCAACAAGAGGCTCCCATGAGAGGCAGAACATGGGGCTCCACTCTGCTGGCCTGGCCCACTCATATTTGGGCAGAGGAAAGGCCAAGCTGCCAGTCAGTGCCAGATACACATCAGGGAAGGAGATGTGCTTCTCTGCTTCAAAAGCCCCTTAAAAACCCCATTCCTTACATGTTCTGCTTTCTGGAACTACAACTTCATGTCAGCTCTGCAGAGGAAAATGCTCAGGTGGTTGATCAGAGGTTTACACGAGATGCCTCTGCCCAGTGGCTCCCTGTCTACATGGGACAGGCAGGGCACAGGCAGGGCTGGGGTTCAGCAGCTGCATGGGCCAAGTACCCTGCTGCCACACCAACACCCTTTTTCCCTTTGGAAAAAGAGGAAAGAAATAGATTTATCACCAGAAGACACAAAGTCATTAAATAATTAAAAACAAAACTATGGGCACAATAAAAGCCCTCTGATAAAACCCTGCATTTTAATGCGTGTTAATTCCCCTAATGATTCTTTCTGTGTCTCACAGGGTCAAATCAATGTCCTCACAAAAAAATCCAATTATATCCCATTCATCGTATCTTTGGAGCAAAGCTATTGTTTGCTTTTGTCTCCTATCAAACCCTTTTCCCATTGCTTCTTGCCCGAGACTACAAACAAAAGACAGCATGGCACCAGCAAGGTCAGATGAGACAGAGCTGGCTCTGAAACCCCGGCTGGTCCTGGCTCCTCTGGGATTGCACAGCAAGTGACAAACCAAGGGATGCCTGCAGGTGACACAAATGCTCAGTCCCGTCATCAGTGAGTCCCCCTGCAGCACCAGTCAGGCCAGGTGGCTCCAGGTGGACCCCAAGGCCACCCAGATTTATCTCCATGGGCAAGGGCACCACACACCATGGGCAGCAGCATTTTATCTAGGTGCCCATTTATTTTCATTGTGCACTTGCCAGTGTGTTCAGATTATTAGTGTGAATGCATCAGGGAGCCACCGGCTGGGAAGCCCAGCCAGCTGTGTGAGACAGGACACAAGCAGCTCCACCATCTCCAGACAGCTGCCACCAAGGATGCTCCCACTGCTCCCTCAGCCTCGTGCCACTGTGGCACCACTCAGCCTGGCATTCCTGGCTCAGGCACGATGGCAGGGCCACCACACGCTCCCCACCCAATGCTACGTGACTGCAGCTCCTCAGACACTTCAATATTTAATGTCAGCACGTAACAGCCCAGAGCTGTGGCACATGGGCGACCTGATCTCACCCGCCACAGGGTGGATGAGAGGCAGCGCTGCAGCCAGCGGCACAGGGACAGGGACAGCAGGGAGGAAAAAGCTCCCTCAGTGCACTCAGTGCTGCCCAGCAGCTGCTGCAAAGCTGCTTGTCTTCATGCACAGGAACCAGAGAGGACATGGCCACAAAGCAAAGGACAGACAGATGTGTGGTAGTTTCTGAGTCCCCTGTCGTTGGGAGGAAATGATGAATCTGACTCCATGTTCTTAGAAGGCTAATTTATTATTTTATGATCTATATTATGTTAAAGAATATTATACTAAACTATGCTAAAGAATACAGAAAGGATACAGACAGAAGTTTAAAAGATAATAATGAAAACTCGTGACTCTCGCCAGACCCTCAACACAGCTGGCTGTGATTGGTCATTAAGTAAAAACAATTCACATGTTGGATAAACAATCTCTAACCACATTCCAAAGCAGCAAAACACAGGAGAAGCAAATGAGATAATATTGTTTTCCTTTTTCTGTGAGGCTTCTCAGCTTCCCAGGAGAGAAATGCTGGGCAAGGGGATTTTTCCAGAAAATGTGACAGTGACACCGACGAGCAGGGATCTGGGGGTGTCAGAGAGGCTCGTGACCCATCGTGCACACAGAAAGGCTCCAACTCTGCCCTGAGCTGAAGGGTTTCCAGTGAACACACATTTTTTGGTAGAAAAAAAGTTTAAAAACTCTGAAAAGGACAACTAATGGGTTCCCTAAAGCCATGGACTGAGTGTTGGTTCCTTCCTCCCCGATTCCTTCCTCCCAGCTCAATTCCCTCCAGGTCATTCTGCATCATCATAATGTACTGGCAATTCCCACCTCACCTCACAAAATAAAAAAAGACTGTAAGGGAGAAGGATTGCAGGATTCCCTAGGCCAGGCAGCTCTGGTCACCATCTGGTCTCAAAGCAACATGTAATTCATTAAAAAAAAAAAAAGCAGTCTGAATTTCAAGTTATTACTTTGTATGAATTATACACACCCGAATTAATAAGCCTGGATCTATGCATGTGTTATGGTGTTAGGAGAAAGTAGAAGAGTTTCTACTCATCCCTAGATTTAGACCACAGGGCTAATAAAGCTGCAATCTCTTAAGCGAGCACATTTATTCTCTTAGGAATTCACCACGTCCTCTCTGCTATAAAGACAAATTCCAGCCCATCACTTCCTTATCATCCTTCTGCTCTGAAATGAAAATAAAAATTCATGTTGACTGTGGACCATCTTCTCAGTGGGATTGAGCCATTTTCGTTTTCAACCCATACCCACTCTCAAAGCTATTAATATTCTGAATATCCCAACTACAAACTGCTCCAAACACCACACAGAGCAGGCTCACACCACCTTCTTCAGCATCATGGGAACAAAAATCAAAATCCCCCAGCATTCACTCAGTTGTTTGGCCTAAATCAGCAACACTATAAAGGGATATTGCTCATGAGCTGGGTGAGACAAGGAGCAGGAGAAAGGCAAAGTGAGCCCACGAGTGTCCAGCAGGGACAGGAGGGACATGGCAGGGTCAGGTGCCTGCAGGCTGCCAACACCTGTCAGTGACAGAACACTCCTGCACCAGAATGCTTCACTGCCATTTCAGGCAGCACTTGGTTTGGTCTTGAGGCATCACCTGTCTGCAACTCCTCAAAGCAGAAACATTGATCAGCCTATGCTGAGGCTGAGAAGGGGATAAAGCTCAGATATTGCTGCTGTTTTGCTGACAATCTGTGTCAGCAGTACAAGCTATGCCTGGGGTCAGAGGTTGCCCAGGGCTGCCCAGCCAGAGCACGTGTCAGGCCAGACTCGCACAGATTTGGTTTTCCAACTCATGCCATCAATTTCCTGCCAGCTGCAGAGGCATTTATTCATACCTGTGAAAATACCACAGACCCTTGCTCTGTTGCCCTAATGGATGAAACCCCCACCATTTTGGGGCCCAAAGTGTTGCATTCCCTTGGTTTGCAGAGAGCAGACCCATAGGATGCTGTTCACAGGGGTCCGAGGATGAGGGAAGAAACGAGGATCTGACTCCATGTTTCAGAAGGCTTGATTTATTATTTTATGATATATATTACATTAAAACTGTACTAAAAGAATAGAAGAAAGGATTTCATCAGAAGGCTGGCTAAGAATAGAAAAAGAAAGAATGGTAACAAAGGCTTGTGGCTCGGACAGAGAGTCTGAGCCAGCTGGGCTGTGATTGGCCATTAATTAGAAACAACCACATGAGCCCAATCCCAGATGCACCTGTTGCATTCCACAGCAGCAGATAACCATTGCTTACATTTTGTTCCTGAGGCCTCTCAGCTTCTCAGGAGAAAAAATCCTAAGGAAAGGATTTTTCATAAAATGTGTCTGTGACAGCCCACAGCCTGCAGCTGTCCCCTTTACCCAGCTAGAGCTCACCTCTGCAGGAAAAGGCCTGAGGGCAGCCCTGTAGCATGTCTGGTGCCACAGGACAGTAAAGCCACCAAGTGGGAAATGCTTCTGGTTTGGGAGATGCTCGCCTTGGTTCCCTGCATGGCAGTGAGCAGCAGGATTGCAGGAGGGGGGATGTTTTCATTAATATTGGTGTCTCACCAACCATCTGCTAAAGGTCCACACTATTAATTTAACAGGAAAAAAATGGAATAGATTGCTCTACAGTTTTCAATTAAAGTACATGATGTCTTCAAACTGCAATCTTAATTAGATATTATAGGGTGACATTTAGGAAATCCTGAGCTGTGATGGCTGATCAAGTCATCTGACTGCAATGGTGTTCTGCAGCACTGCTGGGGCCTCGTGCACCCAGCACCCTCAGGAGAGCTGTCTGCCCTCAGATTCCAGTGCTGGAGCAGCCCTGACAAACTCCTGGGGTTAAAGGATCACAATGGTGAGAAATAAAAAACCAGCTGCAAATCGAAGTGGACACAATCCCAAAGAAAACTTATGGAAAAGGGGAGAAGAAAGGGAAAAAAGTACACAAAGTGAAAAAAAAAAGAGAAAAGTAGCAAATGGACAACTCAAAAACTATTTTCAGGGTTAAACCTAGTATGAAAAAAATAGATTTGGACAAGAAATAATTTTCTCTAAAACACATGAAAAGGAGAAGGAAAAAACCCAATCAAGAGCACAAGCAGTGGCTAACAGGCACAGGAGCTGAACAAGATCTGCTCAGCTCCTTCAGCTGCCAAACACATGGACAAGAGCAAACTGAGACACACATTGGGTCTTCAGAAAATCAAGAGCATAATGGGGCACCACTCCCCAGCCATGGCTGCCCTGAACCACTCAGAAGTGCTGTTAGTCACAAGTAAGAGCCAAGTCAGCCCTTGCATCAGCCCATGCCTAATAGGATTAGGATGGATTTTATCTTCCATTTAGGCCTCACACTGAGGGACAGTTAGTGAAACAGAGCAGGAACAAATAACGCCCAGTCTTGAGTTACTGGAAAACACCCACAGGTCATCATGTGGGGTTTTTTTCGTTTTAAATGACCTTGGACTAAACCCTGTGAATTAAAGAACCATGAACACTGGCACCCTGCTGGTTCAGTTCAAGTGTCCTCTGAAGCCTGAAAGAGTCAAATATGCGATGTGATTTAAAAAAAAATTCACTAAGATCCCTGTGTTTATGATGCATTAATTAAAGCATAATAGCAAAAAACTCAATTTTTGTACACAATTCAAACAGTCACGTGGCCTCAAGATGCCAAAGAGCATTCCAGAAACCAGGAGGAACATGGAATGTTCTGCAGCTCTCCTGCACCAAGTGGCAAAGTCTAACTGCATCACAGGGGATGGAGCAGATCCCTGTGAACCTGCCCATGCCATGGCCTCCCCCCAGCCTGGATGGTCCCTCCTGCCCCAGGGGGACTCACCAGTCCCACTCTCAGCAGTGGGACAGCTGTGCCCAACAAGGTACCAACACCAGAGCCTGCTCCATTTGCCTTCTCTTGCATGGAGATAGCAGCAAGCCCTTCCAAAGTCCTTCCAATGGAAGGATCATTAAAAGGGAAATATCCCCAGAAATTGCCCCTTTCTACAAACTCCTTGCTCCCATATGCTCTGACATAATAATGTGCCACAGTCCTGCAAAACTGTCTTTTCAGCATGTTTTTGCATTATGCCTAATTCTGTCAGAGTTTTTCAGTCCCACGTAACGACAGCTCAATGCAGAGTCAGATATAAATCTGGCTTAAGAGACTCTCACCAGGAATTCATTTAAAACTGTAAATGTTAAAAGATTCTGCTGCTGATTTATGGCATTTTCTTATTTCAAACAGAATTAAAATCCTTCTTAAAATATACATATTCAATCATGATAAAAGCTGCATTCAAATGATGCTGCTGGTCAGACTGAGAGCCACAAAGCCCAGAAATCTGGGAATAGCAGGGGAATCCAGGAATAGCAGGGACTGGGACATTTTACTGGTTTGACCAATGCTCTGCTGTCATGCCACCACCTCAGTCTCACATCTTAATTAGTGCAAATGGGGATGCTGGTGCTTTCATGCTCCATCTATCCCACTCCAGCCCAAACACAAGGATCCCTTTTCCTGAAGATCCAGTTGAACACAGAACTTGCTGTACCTGAAGTCATTACTGAACGGGTTTATTCATTTTCCATTGTTTACACTGAAGGCATTCCCAGCTCTGTCAATACCACACAAGTGTCCTGTATCGTTGTGCAAACAGCATTTAGTGTTAAAAAAAAAAAAAAATTACCCGTGCTACTCATTATCATCATTCCTGCAAGAATTGTTCATGTTTTGCATTTGTGAACAGAGAGCACCACAGAGCCTTGAGTTGCACAGCCCAGTACCCAAGCATGGCCAGGCTGACAAAAACTCAGGAACAGTGTCTGGAATGAACCTGTGCAGCACCAGTACAATTCACAAAGGGGTTTTAAGCATTGAAGATGCCAAAAGAACCACAGTCTATGAGAAGGGTCATGGCTTCTGGCTGTCCTTCCTGGAGGCACATTGCCTGACCTGTACAGGAGTCCCTAATCTCACGCTGCTCCACTCAAATAAAAAATCTAAATGGAAGGACCAATATCAAATACAAGCAGAAGCAGCCAGAAAAAGCATTATTCATATCTTTATATAATTAATTGTTCATTATTCAGAAGCCACAGCACCATTAGCAGAAAGCCAGGGCTCTCTGCACTGCAGGAGATGCCTCTGACATCTCAGAGTGGTTCTGTCCCAGCCCCAGCCAGGCCCAAGCCACTTGTGCTGATGTCCCCAGCTCCTGGCTGCTGCTGCTGCTGGGTTGGTTGGTTTTGGTGAGGTTTTTTGGTTTGGGGTTTTTCTTCCCAGTTCTTCCCTGGTAAATTCAGAATCACAGCCAATTCTGAGTTGGAAGAGACCCTGAAGGATCATAAAGTCAAACTCATAACTGATTGACCCATATGGGGATTAAACCTGTGACACTGGCATTACTCACACCATGCTTTAAACAAATGATCTCAGGGTCACTTTGATGGATTCTTCACAAAATGGGGAACAAAAAGTCCATTTTCTGGAGGCAGCTCCCAAGTGCCCATCAGCTCCAGTAAACTCACAACACTCACAGCTGTCATCAAACCATCCTCCCTTCTGTGGGGGCATGAAAAGGGAAATATTTCTGCCCCATGTCAGGATCCAGCCATGATGATTAACCAGGGCCTGTGGCCTAGGGGGCACAGCAGGTCTGCTCCCAGAGTGGCTGGCAGCTGCCAGCTGGCTCCCATCTGTGGAAACTGCCCCTCTGACCTGGAATTATTGTGTGCGCTGGCACTGCAAGGAAACAACCATAAAATCAGAGCACCATCAGGGAACTGTAAATTCCTTGTGAGTTATTTTCAAACTTCCAAAAGTTTAGTTAAGCCTTGCCTCTAAGAGAACACATATGACAAGGGAAAAAATGACCAGAAAAAAGGATGTTTGTGTGAAAGAGCCATTTCCCATTCTGAGCAGTGCCAGGACAGCAAAATGCCCAAAGTGGCCAGGATTCCCTGTATTTATCCTTGGAAAGGGGTTGACCAGAAGGCTGGTGAAAGGCAGGACTGATGCCATGTCACACCAGTGACCTCTGGACTGCCAGCCCACAGAACACTGCTGCAGGCTGTGCTGGGGCTGCTGTGTCCTTTCTCACAGACAGCAGCCAGCACAGAGCAGGGATGCTGCTTCCCAAAGGTTAAGCATCACAGGTGATTTCATGCTCTTTATATTTCTAAGTGTTGATTTTTAGGGTTGTTTTTTTTAAATAATCATAAATCCCAACATCTGCTCCCAGGGTGGGAGCCCTTTGGCTCTGTGCTCAGCCAGGGAAGGGAACGTGGCTGCCAGTGGCTGCTGCAGGTGTTATTTTTAGTGCGACAGCTATTTACCAGCTCCACTCCCAGAGGGAATTCAGGGAGTAAAAGGGATGCTGATGCATTTCTTACTAAATATAGAAAAGGGCAGAGTGGCTGCAGGTTGCTGCTCCTGCCAGGATGTGGCCTCAGTGAGGGGGATGCAGCCCCAGTGGTACCGGCACTGCAGTGGGGCCACCCCACACAGGCTCCCCATTCACCACATTCCAGCTAACCTTCAAGCTGGTGTTTGGAAAAAAGCTTTTTAAAAGTAGCTCTTATAACTAATTGGCTTCACTTTGAAGCCTTGATCCTGTAATGAATGGCTCCCAAAATCAAACAAAGCATTTTCAACACCAACAAAATTGCCTGTTATGAAAAGCAGAACGTTTTTAGGGTAATATTGACTTTAACGCTCTGTCAAGGCACATTGACAGCAGGATGAAAACAGCCCTCCCTCTGCTCACCCAGCTCAAATCCAGCTGCTGAGGGGACCCTGAACACTCATGCCACTCTGTGCTTTATATCCCCAGCAGTGGGCTCATTTCCTATTAGTTTATATACCTTAAAAAAATTAAAATCTTGCTGATAAAAGAAAGGGATGTGTTTGAGAATTACTCTGCTCTTCTCTGGTTTTAAGTCTTTAAAGTTCTGGAAAGGCAATTTTGACATCCAAGAGCTCTGCAGGCCCAGACAGATGGGGATTCCTGGTTGAACTCCTTTTATATTTCCTTTATTGCTTCATATTTACCAACGACCTGGAAACGAGCAGTGTGAAGGTGCCACTTGAACATGACAGAAGGCATTTCCGAGTGAGGCTCAGACAGGCTGGAAAACCAGCCCAGAGCCCTGAACAAACTACAAACTGGGCAAATGACTGACACAACACAGAGTGCGTGGGATGCAAAAACCACAAAGCAATGGGGATTGGAAGAGCAAGATGCATTCATTATTCATCCAGCCTGTGAGGGTTGGCATTAGTGGCATCAGGGCACAGCATGATGGACACCTTGGATGTACCTGCATCACTGTGAGCCACACGGGTCACCCCAGATCCACTCTGTGCTCCCCAGGGCTGCTGCTCTGGGCAGCCACCCAAATCCCACCCACAGGATACAGAGAGACCCATGTATCTATAAATCTATATATCTATATAGATACTTGAAACGCACACACTCTTTGGGACACTTCATTTCCCTCTACAGTTTCCTAAGACCACTTACAGAGCAGAATTAAAGTGCAGTTAAGTCAGGGAACACTAATGAAGTCACACCTCAGTTGGGTATAACTGGGAACCCAGCCCTGCCACTGTTTGGGTTATGACCTGCAATTTCTGGTCCCATGGAAATCAGCAGCTCCCTCCTCCTGGAGCAGCCTGTTGAGAATGAAGTGCTGGTCACTCAGCACCTGTTACAGCTCTCTCTGTTTCTGTGGGGGAAAGCACCAAGGTTCCCCCTTATTTCCCACTCCTGAGGTTTTCACTGCCTTACTTGGCCCTGATTTACAGCAACCATCCAACAGCAGTGCCAGCTGAGGGATGCCACTCTCAAGGACAGCACAGGCAGGCTCAGCATCCCCAAGGGCAGCCCAGCCACAGCTCTGGAGGGGCCAGCAGTGCTGCATGGGGATGGCATCCAGCAGCCAGCGTGCCACAAGGGACATCCCATGCCAGGGATGGGCTCTGTGCCAGGCCCAGCTATGCTCCAGGAGCACTTCAGAACAGGGCAGCTCCCAGGCCCTGTGCATTGTGCTGCCAAGAGGAGTCTCTGGCATGTGCAGACAGCTTCTTGTCTGCACTTAAAATACTACTTGATTAAAAAAAAAAAAAAAGAAAATAAAGGAAACAAATCGTGTTTTGTGGGACTGGGAGCATCAAGAGCAGAAATGGCAGCAGAAGCAATGCTTACTCGAGTCGTGCTGCCAAGCTGAAAACACTTCAGCTGTGCCTGTGTGTGCCCTTGCCTTCAGCTGGTGTGGCTCCCATTTGCTTGGCTCCAAATGGGGAGGAAAAATGCCATTTCCTTAGTGCTTACCCTGGAGCACTGTGAGGAGTGGTGAAGAGGAAAGGTTGCACCATTCCAGATACACAAAGAGTACACAGAAGTAGAAAAACGTCATCCCATCACTTAATATATGCAAATTATGTTAAATATTTCATTCATTAAATGGCTCAGGTTATTACAGAATTGTACCTTAAGCTGTTCAGAAAGTTCATTCTTCTTGCACTTGCTCGGTAACGTGAAATAACTGACTGAAATGAATATTTTACAGTTTGTGCAGACAGAACATTTATTAACAATTCTTTCTCTCTCAGAGTCCCTTTCCTAAGCAGGTTTCAGGCATCATGCGACTTAAATTATCCAGAGGGAATGAATTTTGGTTTATTTTTAAAAGTTTGGTTTATTCCCAGTTTGGAAGAGCCCAGCAACCTGGAAGGACCCAAACACAACCCTGCTGGGAAAGAACAGACACAGAGCTCTTTCCCAAAAGCCAGTGGGAAGAGCCAGGGGAGAGGAAAGCAGCCACAGAATTTGGGGATTTTCCTTACTCTAAGCCCAGACAGCTCCACTGCTCACAGGGAAAGAGCTCCTGCAGCAGCCCATAACGTGCCATGGGTCCTCTGGGATTTCACAGGAGTAATGTGAAGTGACAGCCTCTGGCTCCCGCCATCCCCTGTCCCCGCCATCCCCGGGACAGCCACACAAGGGGAAGGGGCCACTCCAGGCAACTCCAGCTGCTTCCAGCCTCACCAACAGCCCAGGCAGCAGCGTGCTCCCCCTTGGAGGCAGGGTCAGTACCAATTCCAACCAGAGGAGCAGGCCCCAATTACCCACCTGCACATTCCAGCAGCTCCCAGCTCCAAGGCCCAGCTCATAGAGCCCCCTCCTTGGGGTAAGGGCAGGACACAACATACCTAGGGTGACATCCTAGGATGACATTATGATGCTTGTATTCCTATCCATGTGTTCTGTTTATGCTGGGTATTATGTTCTGTGCCTTCAAGACTGGCTCTGAAGAGTGAAAGTTTTGTTTTGGTTTCTTATCAGCCGCTTCCCCAGGGCTGGCAGGACACACAGACGGGGCAGTGCATGGTGCTGCTTTTGCTTTTCACTTTGCTCTTGCTCCTGCTTTGCTCCTGCTTTGCTCTCACTTTTTGCTTCTGCTCATTAGTTAGTAGCTAAGCAGTCCAAATGTTTCCCTGGACTGTCTCCTTTCCCTTTTTTGGACCTACTCGAAACTGCTCTGGACTGGGACCTGGGAACACTGAGAATTTGCACCTTGTGGCTGCAGCAGCTGCCCCAGCAGTGGAGGGACCGATAACAGAGCAACCATCCCCAGGAGAGACTTTCTGAATTTGTCATCTTTTTCAGAGCAGTGAAAGAGTGGTGTCATCCAGTATTGTTCATTTTGTGTGCTGGGGGGTGCTTTGCCTGTTAAATAAACAGGTTCTTTCCTCTTCTCTCCAAGGAATCCTTCCCAAACCGGTTGGGAGGAGGGGCCGTGTGGGTTTGCTTTCTGGGGGGGGCCTCCTTTTGGAGGTTTTCTCCCAAATTTGCCCTAAACCAGGACAATACCCCAACATACACGCAGAAGACAGGCAGCAGCCCAAGGGGTAACACAGGCAGCTCCACCACCCTCCACAGCAGCATCTCCAGATGAGTTTCCCTTTCACATGCCATGGGCAGCTCCCAGGGAAAACCCACAGGGCTTCAGCCCAGCTCCTAACACGGTGTGGCAGCCACGTCTCTGTGAACTCCCAGGCTTAGAGGAGACAGATGGATAAAAATAATTATCACTGGAATGGTGGCTCTGGCATCTAAGTCAGTCCCTGGCCAGTGACCCGGGGAAGGCGGCTCCCTCTGGCAGGAGCATGTCCCTGGGATGGAGGTTTACAGCCCCAGCAGACACCCTGCAAGCTCTCATCAATCTCAGCTGGGAAAAACCTTTCCATTTCCAAGGGGAATATGCAAACCAGGCTCTGCACTGTAAATCTTCCTTTGCAGCACTAAGGAGATAAGTAGGACCTATTAACCTCCCATGTTATTTCCAACTTCATTATTGGAGCTGACACAGAGAGAGCACGCGGTGACGGCTCTTTTTGGCAGAGTGCATGTAAATCGCTTTCTCAAAGGAAATTACTTCTCTGGGCTGAATGTTATTAATCTAAATTCTCCCTTAGTCAAATTGTTGCCCGTAATAAATATGGAACAGGTTGCTACGCTCATCTCCGAGGGCATCCTAATCCAGCTGCAGGTTTTCCCCTCAATTTGAAGGAGCTTCTGAGGATCTCCTCTGTGAAAGCAGCTTTCACCCAAGGATGGGACCATCCACCCCAATGTCACCCAGCACATGAGCACCCTGTGATTTCATAATAAAAACGTATTTTCGCCCTGCCAGCATCGTGTGCAGCAGTAAAGTGTGAGCAGGAGCAAGCCAGGGCATGTGAGGCCAGGGAAGGGACACAAGGCATGTCCTTTTCCTGCAACATGATGTGGTGGCCTTCCATGGCCAACATCTTTTTCATGGCTGGTGCTTCATTTATGTCAGCCTTGCTACTGTTAAAGCAGCTCAACTCACAGCGTTTAGGACTTTATGCTCTTTTCCAGTGGATATGCACTTGATATCCTCCTTGTGCAATTAAAAAACCCTGGAATTAAGCACAAACAGATCAAAAACCCCATAAAAACCAGATCCAAACCCAAACTGAACTTTGCCAGAGATAGAGCTAGGAATTTTATTTGCAGGGTATTCCTTCCTTTCACTGAAAACCAGCTCCTTGCCAGTAAAGATTTTCCCAGAAATCCTCACACAACACCCCTCCACAAAAAGCTACGATCCCTTCTGCTCAAAGGCACACCCCAGGTATGGAGTGGATTTGGAACACTATAAATCCAGTGGCACACACAACCCTTCTCCTCATTTGTTACCAGCCAAGTGTGAAAATGTTAATGAAGGCAGCTGTAATAATCGACGGGAATTTCCCAATTAAGATTTTGTTCACGTCCGCCAGCTCCCACTCCAACGCAGCCTTGGAGCATCCCCCCTTCCACCCAACAGCAGCCCTAATTGCCACACTCCATCCAGGCACCCTCACCAGCCACGCCAATGAGGGAAATCACTGCCACTCTATTAACTCCAACTTCTACTGCCTGTATTCCTAGAAGAAAATGAATGCAGAGAGGTTTTAAGTGTGTGCCTACCCCCTACACGAGTATGTTTGAAATACAACACGCTGACAGCACTGAGTCAGGCAATACCACATCAGCCACTTCTACTGAAAAAAAAAACCAAAAAAAAAATTAAAAATTAAGCTTTGGGGGTGGCTTATGGCAGCCCTGGCTCGTGGGAAGCTGATGCCTTCCTGGTTCAGGAAGGCAAACCCTGGGAGCCTGTCTGGGTGTCAGGAGCACATCTCTCTCCTGGAATAGCAGAAGGGGAAGAGACACCATGATAAAATGAAGGCATCCTCACAAATAAATTACTTTTCTACCACAGTCGTGTGATTTTTAATTTTCCTCTAATTTCAGGACTGCAGCACTGATATAAAACCCCTCTAAGTGTTTTAGGGAGATGGTAATGGTCCTATACTAAAATAATTCAACCAACACTATAATTTTAGTACCACTATCAAAATGAAATAATGGCTGTTTACTGTGTTACACCTTTCAAATGACCTTCATTTGAATACAAATTGTGGCTCCAAACTCCAAAAGCTGCTCCATTTCAGGAGGCAGCAAATTGAGGATGTTTACCCGGGGTTTACTCTGCCAGCAGATTCCTCAGCATAACCACAAATGCCAAATGCGTTTGGGGGGGTTCTTTTCCTCTGAAGTTGCCTAAGACCAGCCTAAAGGACCCACCTGGATCTGGCCAGAAGCCTGAGCCACAGCCACTCTGCTCCAAGCATGATGGGAAGCACACATTCTGTTTTATCTGGAAATATTTATTGCTGATGAAACTGTTCACTCACAGCTCCCTCCCTCCCAACCATCTCACCCTAGACAAAGAACTAAGATTACTCTGCCAATAATCAGGTACCTGGATGAAAGGAAGAGGTGGATGGGTCCTGTCTCAATCTGGGACTTGAGAACACTTCACTGGGTTTTATTTTTTAGGCTCTGCCTGCCCATCACAGGCTCTCACACTGGTTTTGGGGAAGCAGTGCAGCCACAGAGAAGCTGTGGGTGCCCAGGCTGTGGGGACAGACCTGGGCAGCCCTACAGGGGCTGTTCCAAACCCCTGTGGCTGTGTGGCACTCACAGCTCAGCCCACACAGGCAGAGCAGGGGTGGTCACAGGCAAGGATTTGCAGAAAAAATTTCATTACAGATATTTGCTGATATTCATTCATACACCTGGGAACCCCAGTCTATCACCAGCTATTTCACTCTAATAATGAATTTCTGCCCTTTCATCAACATTAGTCAGAACAAGCTCTGAGAAAATTCCCATTTGGTGCCAGGAACATAACAGAAAACATTGACATGAATGGCAGCAAGCAAAGCCAAGCAGTGTGCCCAGCTGCAAGGCAACACAAGCTGCCACCACCCAAATCTGAGCCCTTCCAAGATCACTCCTAAGAAGGGGAAAAAAGTACAACAAAAAAAAGTTTATCTTTAGGGTGCCAGTAGCTGCGCTACAAACTCCCTTCCTGTGGACATCGAAGGGCCATGATCACACAAGGATACTCCATGCTCAAGAGCATTCCCTCCTCTTCCTCAGTTCCCAACACAGCAGTGGTGATCCAGGCACCAGGCTGAGTGCTGCTTCTGCTGCTGCTCACAGCCCAAGTGCTACAGTGGGAAAATCCCACACGCCGAAAATACAGAGTGTCTGTAAACACTCCTGTTCCGAGACACCTACGTGTAATTACTCACTATGAGTGAGGAGGAGGAAGAAAAACCCACTTTTTGTTTTTAATTCTCTTCTTTGTGCATAGAAGCTCCTGCAAGAGAAGCCCTGGCCGGCCAGCATCTCTGGAGGGGAAGAGCAGCACAACAGTGGCCACAACAGCTGGAGTGAGCTGCAGTGTTTGGACAGCAGTGCCATTTTGGGGCAGCAGAAAGGGAAATCCTTTCTATAAAGGATGATCTCTGCCTTTCCCCAGAGCTGCCTTTCCTTGGCAGATGCAGCCCTCCCAAGGGCAGAGCCATGCCAGCAGTGGATGCCCCAAGTGGAGATCTTGACCCAACACCTGCCTCTGCTGTGGTAACATGTGGAGAAACAAAAGGAGTTTAAACAATAAGTGTTGTATAAAACATCTGAAAACAAGACAAATTAGTCATTAAAAATTAATTTTGGAAAATTACAGTCTTGTTAATAGACACTGTCGTGACTTTGCATGCTCTTTTTCAGACAGGAGGGAGGAAGGGGAGGACTCAAAACACATTTTGCTGTATTTCAAAAACCGAAGAGGTTTACCTTTCATACCCATGCCTTTGGAAGCCTGTGTTCCTCGGTGCCATCCCAGTGCTGGCAGCTTGGCTCTGTATGGTGAGGTGCCAAACAATCTGACCAGGGCAGGTGAGCACCTGCAACCCTGTGCTGAAACCCCCACCATGAACCTGCCTGTGGGATGCTCCAACGTTATTTTCATGTGCTCAACAGAGAGGACTATGCCAAAATACTCAAGGTCAAGAGACCAGCATGGTTCGAGGCAATCTGCACCTCTTAAAACAGTGACAAATATGTTATTTAATTTTAATGAGCTTTTTTGCATCTCCAATCTAATTACAGCATTATCAAGCACTGCTCTGAACTGCAGGTGGCTGCTCATTACTTGGGGTAAGGCTGTCACAAGCATTTTTCATGAATACTAAAAACTACCTCGTTTCACCACCCGCTCTGAAATATCCCCAGCTGATTGCTCCACTTCTGAGTGTGGGGTTTGGTGTGCTTAAGAGACAGCAACACCCACAAGCACAGCTTTATGTGCCTGCCCAGCTCCTCTGGCCAGAACCCCCAGGGGAAACGCCACATCCACCAAAACCAAGAGAGTTTTGGTGTGCAAAATACTTGTGCCAGAAATGTCCCCCAAAAGCAAACATCTCCCTGTTCTGCACACAGCAGTGAGGACACTCTGTGGCAGGGCACTGAGGAAAACCCCTCATTTCCAGATGGTTTCTTATTTTTTGCTTTCAACTAAGTGGTTTTTTGAAATCATTATTAAAAACAAGGAAAACTCCAATGTCAAAAGTATTTTGGCAAGATCAAAATTCTTCCATTTTCCTCTTATAAGCTTTGCAAAAAATCAGATTTTTCTGTTCCTTTTTGGCCAATTCCTTTGACCATCTCTCCTCATGGCCTGCTGTCTCCTCCACGCAGGACAAAGCTGCTGGAGCTCACGTCCAAAAGGCTCAGTAACCAAGCAAGAATCAGATACTTTAATCCTCCCCAAATCCCCTTTTCCCTGCACGGTTTGGTGAGCACAGGCAACAAACAAGCGATAACGAAACCCCAACAGCAGCTTTTCCTCCTACAAAGCAGGAAGGCAAGCAGGACACCCCCCCTCAACAACCCCAAATCTTCATCCCTCAGGGAGGCAGGAATTGCCCAGGTCACCTTTGGATTGCCTTTCCCCCCCACCAAAAATACTGGTCCAGCTTGTGTGAGCTCACAGGAGTGCCTGGCCAGGAGCACTCACTGGCATCCAGGGGGCACAGGGGTGATGGCAGGGGACTGAGGGCTGAGGGGACACCGGGCTCTGCACCCCAGGAAAGCGAGAGCATCCCAGGCAGGCTCTGGGCTTGTCTGAGCTCCCCGGCAGCTCCATCAGAGCTCACTGACAGCAGCTGGGAGAGGCCACGGCAGCTGGGGCTGAGGCAGCTGGGCAGCAGCACCTGGGCAGCCTCCCACAGGCCAAATATGCATGTGTGCACGTGTGTATGCAGGTGTGTATGCACGTGTGTGTGTGTGTGTGTGTGTGTGTGTGTGTGTGTGTGTGTGTGTGTGCAGGTGTGTGTGTGTGTATGCACATGTGTGTGTATGCACATGTGTATGCATATGTGTAGGAATGTGTGAATGCACGTGTGCATGTGTGTATGCAGGTGTGTGTGTGTGTGTGCAGCTGTGTATGTGTGTATCCAGGTGTGCATGCAGGTGTGTAGGCACATGTGCATGACGTGAGCGAGTGTCTATGTGTGTATGCAGGTGTGTATGCAGGTGTGTGTGTGTGTATTTGTGTATGCACGTCTGCATGTGTGTATGCACGTGTGCATGACGTGTGTGTGTGTGTCTGTGTATGTTTGCAGGTGTGTATGCACATATGTATCTGTACACACACGTTTCTACCCGTGGATATGCATGTGTCTGTGCGCATTTATCTGTGCACGCACGTGTGTATCTATGTTCTGGCATGTACCTCGGTGCCTGCACGTCCATGTAGCTGCACACACACACACACACACACACACAGAGCAGAGCTGCCCAGAGCATCCCCGCTCCGCGTTTCCCCGGCACACGTGAAGCCGGCGGCGGGAGCCGCGCTTCGCTCCCGGCGCCGCTGCGGCAGTCCCGGCGTGTCCCCCTGACCTTGCTGCAAACCGCAGCGGCCTTTGGGACGCGGGATGGCACTGGCACGGCTGTGCAGCGAACCTGCCCGCACGCTGGGCCGCACGGGGGATGCCCCCGGGGACCCCCTTGGCAGGGACACTCCGGGGAATTCCAGCTCCGGGCTGGGAGCGCGTTCCCTGGCGGAGCCGGAGCTGCGGAGGCCCGGGGATGGGGAACGCGGGGCAGCGAGTGTGTGCAGAGACCCGAGTCTGCTCAGCCGGGCCCCGCAGGAACACCCGGTCTCCCCTGGCCGCCTCCTCCGGGCCCCTCTCTAGATAAGCACACTGACTTTAGTTAAAGTGTGCGCCAGCTGCAGCCCTGCGACCGGAGCAAGCAGAGACGTGGCGTTGAATGATAATTAAATACATTCGCATCATCTGTCATTTTTTATGCAGGTGCCGGTGTAATAAATCCAAGCTTGACTCTTCTGTCAGCTGGCAGCGAACATGTTTTAACACCAAATCCCGGGGGATGAATTCAGAATGGCTTGGCCTTGCACAGGGAGGAGCCGCCTGTAACAACGCCAAGTGGGTAACGCATACTTGATTGCTTTCATAGTATTTTTATTATTTTGGTGACACGTGCCTGATGTAGCGTTTCAACCCCACTCCCACAGGGAAGGCAAACATTTTTCCACCACTGTCCTCCTGCCACACCCCAACCCTCCACACACAGCCCCAGCTCTGCTCTCCTCGGCCCCTAGCACTGTCCCAGCATCTTGACGTGCCTGTGACCTGTTGGGTTATTAGGATTTTGGTCAAAGAGAAAAAAACCTCAAAATAAAAAGGCAAACAGAAAAAAAATTGCATATTAATTTAATTAGAAAAACGACAACTCAGAAAATTAAATATTTAAGTTACTATGTTATAAAACCTAACTCATCCCTCTGGTGCACAGTGAAGGAGCAGCTCTGTTTCCCCATGGATGTATGCAAACTGCTCTGCAGTCATCCTGTGGAGAACAGTGAATCCTTCACTGCAGGTACTGCTGGGACATCCCTTATGACACTATCTTCCACAGGCATCCACACACCTGTGATGCAGCACCAGCCTCTTAAGTGTACTGACGCTGCAATAATGAACTGTTTCAGTCTGAAGTCGATTTATTATTTTACCAATAGTAAAATTTCTTCTCCTTGCCTTCTGCACACGGCCCAGTTGATGCACAGATCAGGTACAAATCCAGGTGCCGCAGGATGCTCCTGCGTCCAAGCTGGCCCCTGTCCCACAAAGGATGGCCAGGCCTGGCTACAGGAACCAGTCCCTGCAAGCCCAGGTGGGAAAAGCGTGGAGTGCAAAAGCAGAAGCCAAAACCCAAATGAGAACAATCCTCCCAATTCTCACTACGGAGCACCGGTGCCACGGTGTGCCATGGCTGGGCCTTGCCAGCTGCACCCGCTATTTATAACCCTGGCACTTACACAATTACAGCTTGACAACTTACAATACAGGCCTGGAAATCAGAACACTTTATTTACCCAGCCAAAGCTTTATCGGTGCAGTCGGCTTTCCAATGAGGGAAGTTGTGTTTATGAAGCACTTCCTTGGAGGTGCCTGTCTGCCTTCAGCTGCCCTGAGCAGCATCTCCCTTCTGGCAGCACAGGCTGGTGGGAAACACGGAGGTAAATCCTTTGGCAGCACTCTCCATCTTCCAGGTCTTGCTGTACTTTTAACCTAATAAAGTTCTGATTCTCATTTGAGGCAGAAAATGCAACTGAAGGGGCTAACAGCTGTGGGTCCTGCCCCAAAGTGAGCACAAGTGCCTTGGATTGCCCCTAGGTGGTTTCTACCCACATTTACTGCATGCTCCACTCCTTGTTCAGTTTTGACTTTGTCATAGTACTTTGCCAGCTGTATTGTGTGTCCTGGAGCCACATCTTTTTTAACAAATTACATTAAATTAAATCATAAGTAAGCTGAGTGGCTTCAGGAGAGCAGAACCCCCCCTTTTGTGTGCAGAACAAAACCCGGTGCTGCCTGCTTTGCGGTTTCCTTGGCAAGCACACGGCTCTGCTCAGCTCTCCCTTGCTGGAGCAGCAACAGCCCTGTAACATCATCAGAACACAGGGATGATTCTGAATTCGGGGGCAGGAATCACTGACACTGAACTTGGTTACAGACCCATTCCCAGCCACAGACTGTCCCAAGACTATCCCCTTGTCATTCTCCCAATATTCCTAAATCCATAATCCCCAAATCCGGGATCCACCAGTGCCAAAAATTCCTGGTGTGGGTTTGCAATTCCCCCCACCAGCACTACTGCCTGCAGCATCACCCATGCTTTAAACAAAAGCACAGTTTCCCTTTCATTAAAAACATTCCCACGGATTAAAGATTTGGAGGCCGCAGCAAAGCAAGTTGAACATTTACTTTCTATTAAAACATCTAAATGAGAAGATTAAAACCTGTTTTACATTTAACGGGCAAAGTCAAATCAGCATAGGAGCAGCTTAGTGCGTACTTAGAGCCAAGGCATTCTGATGTGCAGAGGTAATCAATTTACAGAGGGAGGGATTTCCTAAAACTACTCAGAAAGGGGTAAAAAAAATAGCACGCATACATTTGAACAGATCTTTCCCTTCTGTCCCCATGGCCGCCTCCCGGAGCTGTTTTGCTGCAGCTCCAATCAGCTCGCTCCCACTGACAGCTCTTGCCCCAGATTCCCCCATAAAATATTTTCACAGCTGATTAGTCTATTTAGCACGTTGCACGCTTAAGCTCTTTTGTTTATTTTTCATTTGAGATGGCAGGAAGAGACGATCCAATGGAATGCAGAAGGGGGTTATTGACTGTGTTTAATGGCAACTGTTTGCAGGAGTAGCAGTTAGAGGTCACAGAGGTGACGCAGACACAGCTGACTGCTGCAGGAATTTCTGCTCTAATTTTCTAACATCCAAACAGACTCTGCCTGGTAACAGAAACCACTGAACTACAGCTGGTTTCTGCCAAGGCAGAATTCCCGGGGGAAGCTGAAAGTCTCCCTTTACAGGGCCAAAATCCAAGTCTATTTGTATTCGCCTGCAGCTGATCTAACAGCATTTGGATACAAGACCAGCTCTGCCCCTGCCACGCGGGTGCTGAGGCAAAGCCCCCACTGCTGCCAGGCACCTCTTCCACAGTGTGTATTAGCCAAACTTTGGGATCACCCATCCCACCAAAAGCGTTTTTTGGTGATGCAATTTCAGATGAGTGCCAAACCCAGAGAGTAACACAAAGCACCATCACTGCTGGACACGGCCCTCCATCCAAATACCTGGGATCCAAACCCAGGTACTGAACCAGCACATGCTGTGATGCCCCCATGGACAGCAGGGAACCCCACAGGACTTGCACATGGATCTCAGTCCCAGGTTTCCAAGTGAGGTGCTCTAATGCAGTGAGTAATTAATTTTATACCCCCTCTCTACAACAGCTCCAACAGATCAGTTGATCCTGCTGCCATTAAAAGGAAGGGATCAGAGCTCCCACACTCCCATATAACAGAATTAGACTGAATGCCCCCACATGTCCTAGAGGTCATCCCAAAGAGAAGTCTCTTCTTCAGTTATATAATCCTCCGTTTCAAAAGTTTATTTAAAAAGTGAAAAGCAACAGAAGGAAGTGAGGGGTAGAGTGGATGTGTGGAGCCCCCGGGGTGGAGGGTTGTTTTCTTTTAAATGATTACACAATTTCAGGGTGAAGCAGCACACAGCTAAAGGGAGAATCACGTGAAAGTGCTGCTTAACTGGCCTTGTCAGACAAGTTTTTTGGCATGAGCATGTATAATGCAAAAGAAATAATCCCTTTAACTAAAATATTTGGAAGAGGGTTGCACAGCCAGCAACCAAAGGGAGGTTTTGCCGTTATTTCTCATCTGATCGCACTGAATAAAATGGTCCAACTTACAAAGTATTTTAGGACAGAATTTGGAGGCTGTCTCTACTTGGAAGCAAATACATTTTGCCACTTGTGCAGACTAAACATACTACACGCAGACGGGAAAGTAGCTGGGTGCTGCAAGGCTCGCTGCAGAAAGCCACACGGACAATGCTCACAGGGGAAGGGTCCCAGCACCAGCCGGCACGAGCAGGAGGCAGGGGAACAGCCCCGGGACGCTCTGCAGCCACCAAGCCCTGCACCCTGCAGCAGCCGAGTGTCGGTGCTGCCGCCGCCTTTGCTCACACACCGGACACGGAGCCCACAGCACGGCAGCGGCTGCTGCGGCCACCACGGGCGGCCTCCCCCGCGCCGCTCCCCGGGCACGGCCCCGGCGCTGCCCCCGCTCTGCGGAGCCACGGCGCTGGCTGCCCTACAATCGCCGTCTCCTCCAAGCCCTCATCTTGCCTGCAAACCTGCACATTCAGTGCCTTCGCAGCACCCTCCTGTGGGGATTCCGCGTCCGTACAGACACGGGGGCAGCTGCGAACGGGGCGCGATGGAAACTCTCCTCTTCCTCCTCCTCCTCCTCCTCCGGCGAGGCGGGCACGGGCAGCTCCGGCCGGCGGCTCCGGGGCGCCAGGCCGTGCCCGCACGCCTCAGGTCCCCGGTACCGAGCGAGGCTGGATGGGTGAGAGGCGATGCCAAAAGCACCGGGGCCACCGGCACAGCCCGGACAGGCCAGGCAGCCGGGGGGGCTGCGGCCAGCGGCGCCCCCGGCACTGCTGCGCTGTGTTTATCTATAAACTACTGACTCACAAAGCGAGCAGCGACAGGTAATTACAAAAAGATGTAAAAATGAAGATTTCTTTGCAGCAAGCCCTGACATACACAAAGTGCTCCTAAACTCCTTCCCTGGGGTGTGCAATTGCCCCCCACGGAGGATATCACTGCTTAAAAACCGGCTCTCAAAACCAGGAAAACCTTCATTTAGCAGCAGCACCTCGTTTGGAACCACTTTTGCATTAATACTTTTGTTTTCATGGTGATGCTGCATTTTCATCCAGATACTTTAAAGCATTTTTGTCGCAAGTTGCAGTGATTTTGCACAACACTTTACACCTCAATGAAAACCTAACACTGTTCTTATTTTTAAGAAAAAGAAGATTTGAGAAAGTTTATAATTATTATGTTACTATACATTTAAGTTTTTTAAAAAATTGTGTTTTATCTACACTCTTAATGCAGAGCATTCAGAGTGGTGCCAAGATACACAAACTCCAGATATTGCTGCAAAATTAGACTTGGATAAATCTCAAATCTGAATCACTGATTGCCCTCCAGGTTACACAGCAATTTAACATCCTTCAGCATGTGACTTGCAGAGAGCAAACAAACCAGTTCTCTTGTGCAACGGGCAGTAAGAACATGGATATGGCATCATTCACTTTTGAAGCATCTCACACCAAATTAATTCATCTTAATAGATGATGTTTTTGCAGGAACAAACCGATTTTTTTGCTTTCCAAATGAAGGATTTTCAAACAAGTCTGGCAGATGAGCATTAGGTGAAGCGCAGACACACTACAGACACACCTCTCTAGTTTAGATGCTCTAAAGCAATGCAAGAGCAAATCGTGAGAGAGATGATAATCCCTCATCTACTTTTTCCTCCACCTAACGAAAAAAGTTCCTTCCATACCCTCACTGCCTGGCAATGAACGCTTTCACCACTCAGGAGTGGCACATTGCTCCCATCCCTGGAGCACTCAAGTATCCTGTCATGGAAAAGAACAGGCCAGAGAATCAATCAGACAGAAGCTGTCAGAAAAGAGCATCTAGTCTGGAAAATTCAGGTGCAAAACTGCAATTAAAGACTGCCTTCCCATTGCCAGAAAGCCTTTCCAAACCATCATCCCGGACAGGAACTAAAACCTTCTCTTAAAAGTTAAAAATTCATTGCGCTCGTCAAACTCTGAGAAAGGAAGAGCTGCTCAGCTACCAAATTCTGCAGACTTAACTGAGCCTTGCTCTTCCAGGGCAAAGAAAGGCTGAGGCTGATGGGAAGCAGGTGTATGGAGGCTGGAGGCAAAGGCAGAAAATCCATCCAACAGAAGCAAGGAAGGTAGGGAATAAGATGTGGCAGAACAGAGCAGGCAGAGTTGCAGCAAGATGAACCAAGCACATGATTTTTTTTGTTACTGTGCCATGAGGTCTGAGACCAGGGAAGGCAGGGATTGCATAGGAGAGGAGGCTGTCATAATTACCGGATATATGATGTGACTTATTACTACCAACAAAAACTACAGCACCTTCCCAGCAGCAGCAGGAGGATTTTCTGGATGAGAACACTCCATTTCTACCTTGAAGAGTATCAGTTCTTCCTCCACTACCCAGCACTGCTCAGGGGATAGTAGGGCTATTCCCAGCTACAAAGAAAATGTGTCCTAAATAAATAGAGAAGAGAAAGCCAAATAAAATGTTTGATAATAAAGTCTTGAAGCTGTAGGCTTTTACAGGAGGGAAATAATCTCCACAGCTGGAAGGACACCTCTCCTGGCATCAAGGTCAGAACTTCTTAAGGAACAGAGGCCACTAGGCAGCACAGACTGGCCCCAACCCAAGTGGTACCTCGGGAGCAGTTCCCTGGCTGCTGCCTTCTACATATCCCCAAGAGGAAAAGCAAAGCCACAGCATAAACCCTGGCAATCAGATCATATGTGGCTCCAACTACTGAATCAGTAATTCCTCAGCCCACAGCCCTGTAACACAAGAGGGTGGAGGGGAATGAGAAATGAGCAGAGGGATCTGGGTGACAGGGCAGCAGAGCTTCTCACTGGGAACACATCCTGTGACATGGCACCTCCCAGGCCCTCGCAAAGAATGGAGAAAAGCAAGTTGTAGTATTTGTTTCATGCGTTCATCACAACAGGAACATCAGCCAGATCTAGACTAGGTCCAAGGGATAATCACTGTAATTAGCACTTCGTTCATATAATTACCAGCAGACCCTGTAACATTTTACAATGGAGGTAATTACCCACATTTTACAGCTGAGGAAACAGATACAGTGCAGGTGAGTAACTTAAAAGAAATCATCAGTGAAACTGTGGCACAGCCAGAGGCTGCAATTATCCTTATTCCCAGCCAAGGCTCTCCCCAATAATCCATGCTGAATTCACTTCTGTCTTGTGGGAAGGAATCCAGAGAAAATAAACACAAACTGGAATTTCCAATGTCTAGAAGAGCTGAAAAGCAGACAAGCCAAACCTGAAGGAGAAATAAAAACACATGTTTATCACTGAGCATTTTCTGAACTGAATGTGCATCTAAGAGCGGGGAACAGGCAGAGGACCCTGCTCTAGCAGACACAAAGCCAATGCAGGGTGTCAAGGGCTACAGTTCTACTTCTGAAGCAGAGGAAAAGCAGAAGCACAGGAGAGGGTCAGGGCTGGCTGCCCAATGGCGCCAGCTCAACCCCTCAGCCATCAGAGTCCTTAATGCATGTCAAGAAGTTAGAGATTAAAGCAGGAGCAATAATTAAATTATTTAAGGACTTTGAAAACCAACATACACCCAGAGCAGCAAGCAGGGTGGTAAGCCTGAGAAATTCACCCCCACCCTAAAGAGAACCTCCCTGCAGAGTGGCTGCCCCAACAGCCGGTGAGGCCAGAGCAGCACCCAGGCTCTGCTCTGGAAAGGGGGAATTCCCTTCCCCTCTGAGCACGAGAGCAGTGGGAGCAGCAGGATCCAAGCCTAGAACCCACCAGCCCTGAAACATGAGGAGGGTTAGCTGGCACTTGGTCAGTTTGTTGCACAGGGTCAGGTGCTGCACAAGAAATCTATGTTTTCCCAGGTAGTGTTGGGCAGGAGATACAGACCTGTCCTGTACCTCTGGATGAGTTTCAGTGTTAACAGAAAATGGTGTGTTTGTGCTGACCAATACATCTGATTTTCAAAAGAAGTCAGACCAAAGTGAGCAATTTGCTGCTTCCTATGTTTTATTAAATAAGCAGCACATGCAGATGACACACAGGTGTCTATTAGGTTGAATAAAGCAGATTAGGTTAATCCAACCCCAGCTGCATTACCTGAACTGCAAGACATGCAACGCTCTGAATCTTGTACGTGTGCCAAGGATTTCATTTCAGCCCTTCAGCCTTCTGTTAAGGTTAATACATAAAAGCCTCCAGCAGCAGAAGATACTGCATAGATTTCAAAATTAAGACTTGTTTCAGGAGTGGATGTTGTCAACATTCTGGCTTTGAGTAACAGAAAAACCTCGTAAGCAGGAACAAATCTCTCAATAGAGTATTCTCTCAAAATCTAAACAGACAAATGTTTTGCTTTGCAAACATTTTGCAGCATTTGTGTAGTTCTTTGATTAAGTGTTTGATGAAAACATGTATTTGAGTTACTGCTCAGTGAAAAACAAGCTCAGTAAAGTGAATTAAGTTCCATCATCTCTTGCCATCCAAGGGTCAGCTGTTGCTGTTCCTGCTGTATCCAGGAGCACTGCAGCAAAAACCCAGGGACAGGTTTTACACTGGGGCAAATAGCAGTGCTGTTGCTGGGTCAACAAAGCAGCCTTTCTTGCCAATGTTTACTGTGTTTTAAAGAGGAAATGGGGGACAATTTCTATCTCCCCCTTCCCAAAGGCTGGACCTCCTCCTCCCTCAGCAGCTCTAGCATCCTGGAAGCCCATGCAATAGCTGAACAGGCATAACCCATATTATTTACACCAATTACTGCAAATAATCATCTGCATCTAACACCATACATGGAAATATCACAACAAAGCATGCATCACTCTGTCATCCCACCACCTTGGCAGCTACACCCAGAGAATGCCATGGGTCAGAGTGCTTACCTTATGAAAGAAGGCAGGATGGACATGACAAAACATGAAATGAGACAAAAAAAAAAAAAAGAAACAAGACATTCTAACCATCTTTTAAGCTCTGTTTTTTTTTATTATTGACTCCAATTCCCAACATCAGACATTTTTATTTCATTTCTTCTTTTTCCCTGCTATTTGTTCTAGCAGGAGGCAGCCAACAGCCAGCCCTCTGCACAAGGAAGGAGATTTCCTTCAGTTTCCAGACATTTAAATAAAGGTTTTTAAGAACTGCTGCCCTGGAAAGTCAGGGCATTCACATCTAACTGCTGCCAACATAAAATATGTGTTATGAGGAGAAAAAGAGTCTTCAAGAGGTTTTCTTGGGCAAAGTAAGTATTTTTTCCCCACTGAGTTTTAAAAACCCTCTTCTGGAGACTGAAGAAATGGCTTAAGATGGTTTCTGGAGGATTCTTCTTCTCCTCAGGATGACAGGTAGCATTAAACCCAAGCCAAAGCCAAATCCCAGCTATCCCAGACAGACTCGGTGAGGAGCAGCAGTCTGTGTACCAGAACTGACAACTCCAGGTCTACAGAAACAATTACAGCTAAAATTTTGAACAGGAGGGGAAAGGAAAATCCACCTGAATGCTTCAAGCACTGATGGAGGCTGTGACAGTCCAGCACAGCTCATAGCCACAGGGTCAGAGAAACTCACACAGTAACACAGAGGTGCTGGGCAGGGAATTCTGTGAATACTGGATCTGCCACTATTTTAACAGGCATTTCTGCCACACAAGGGTAGTTTAAAAACAGGGATCCTGTGGTTAAGCACAGAGATCAGTGCTGGAAATACCTTTTTCAGGCAGGGATGCCAATTCAAACCTGTTTCCTGAAGCAGGTTCTGGTGTTGATGGTGCATCCTCACTAGGATGAACCAGGTACAACCTGCTAGGGCTGAATCCCTCAAGACTCACAGAGGACTCAGGGGGGAAGGAGACAACTCAGGCTCAGCCCAGCAGGACCCCCAGACAGGGGAGCAGAGCCAAATGCAGTCCAGTTTCCCTGGGGAAAGGTCAGCAGGAGGGTGTTCAGGTGAGCTTCAGGCTCCTCCAGAGGCCAGGCACCAGCAGAGCGCAGTGGCACTATGTGAACAGCTCTCTACAATTTTAATCTGTAGTCCTAATGAATGATATAAAGTTTTATAAGCATCAACAAGGCTCTGAGAAGACCTAAATCCATTTCAGTGCTCATTTAGCAGCTTCATCTGTGTGCAATTAAAACTTCAGCATTAAATGTTAGAGAATAAAATAATGAGACACTTAAAAAGTAATCTGTACTTCAGTGGGCCGTGCTCAGTGGATTTCATATGATCCTTTACCAGATAAAAATAGAATCTGGCCAAAATCTGTCTTATCCACTGCTTCCCTTTCAAGAGGAAAATGGAAAGAGCCAACTAAGCTTTGGGGGCTTTGCCATCCCACGTACACACAACGCTGCTTCCCTAAGCACAGCCGTGCCTAAAGCACAGCTCCAAGCATTGATAACTTCCCTTTGGGCTCCAATGATAACAGAAAAATAAATGCAAATTGAGTTTCAAGTGAGATTTTCATTTTGGTCTGAAGCCTAATCTTTTATTAAAACAGCTATCAGTTTGGAGCTGATGGTTTGGAAAAGTTAACTTCAGGACAGGAAAAATATTTTAACAGCAAAGAATAGTTCTTATTTGTAAGTGTATCTGAAATGCTCCCAAGGTTACTTTAAGCTACAAAAGTTGACTAGAGGGGGATACAGATGGGCCATGGACAGGCCACATGAATGGGTTTTACTGAACAAATCAACTGTAGAAAAAATGTGAACTAAAAGCAAAGATGTACATAAATATCAAAATAGATTGAGTGGGAGAACACAGATCAAAAGAAGTATTATACAGGCAACATACACACAGTTAAACTTAAAAGAAGCAAAAAACCAACGAAAAATACATATTTTATTAACAACTGAAATAATGTTTATTCAAGAAAAAGCAACATTGGGCATCCTCATAGAAAAGAAAAAAGACATCTGGGGAGGTCAAAGAACGCTACAGTTTAAAATGATGAAATGTTACAGCTTACACACCAAAATTAAAAATGAAATGAAATTAAAAAAATGAAATGGTTACCAAAGTAATGCAGGTCAAGGGATCAAAGGTGAAGGGTCACACACTATTAAAAAGAAATCCAAAAGGGCGTCTGCATCAAGATCTCTGCAAAACAAAGGAGCTTCAGTGAGTAAAACTAGAACCTTCTATGGAAGCACATCAAAGCTCTGCACTCCACACCCAGCCCAAGCAGCACACTCAGCTGCTCTCCTGTGCCATGGCTGCTGCCCCTCCTGCAGCCACGCTGGGCAACTCCTGTTTCCAGCCACTTTGGCTTGTTATTATTAACCTCCCTGTAGAAAGGCTCCTTAAAGTTTTCCCATTTCCACGTTGGAGCATTGGTTTCTTGTTTCACAAACTGTTCTCAGCACCGAGGGAATGAGGCTGCGCAGCCCCAAGCGTCAGCTGCAGGTCCTGCATTGGCACTGACCCCTACCTGTGCCAAGGAGGCTCTGCTTAGGTCAGAACACTCCTGGCTGTCAACACAACTGCTGGATGGCTGCTTTTTAGAGAAAGCTTGACATGCTTTTTCAACAGTTTTCTTTATTCACTGTAACTGTGGAAATCTGGTAATTATTGACACACACGCACGCTGAACCCCTCACATTGTAACGTATTGCTTTAACACTCCAATAAAAAAGTAATTCAAATGTGGTTTCCAAGACAAAGGCCTCTCCTCCTGGAATTTCAATTACACAGAAGCTATAAAACAACCTTTGGTACCCATTTCCAAGCAAGATGCAGTCAATTATCTATACTAAATTTATGCAGGGAACGTAATATTTACATCAGATAACTTTTGGAGAAAGACAACCACCAAGGGCATTTCATTCCTCTTCATTCCAGCATCCCTCCCCCTGCCTGGCAAGGCATTAAGTTTTGGGAGACTCTTATCTGGACCAAACCAGCCCTGTGCTTGAAGCCAAGAAAAAAACTCCCCGCACAAAACCCTGCCTTTGTAAGGCAAAGAAGCCCCCAGTGTCAGAGAATCACCCACTGAGACACAGCACAAGGATCTAATCTGCCTGGATGTTTTTCCAGAAACCATCTCATCTTTCCATGTCATTGCTGCTTCATGTGTGTCACAGTCAGGAACTTGCTGAAGAATGCAAGAAGGTCCTTATTCCCCTCAGCAACCATGTCTGGCAAACCCTCCTGCTAAAGCTACTGCTTGCTGACCTTAAAACTCAGTTCCTGCCATTATTTCCACCATTTATTAATTCCAGTTTCTGTGAGCCAAACCAGTAAATCCACATTTCTGCTGCTCCCTCACTGCTGTGCTGGACTGCCTCCCCTCACCACAGCTCACACTGCAGATGTGCCAGACAACCTCGATATCAAAGAAAGCAGTTTGGAACCCAGCAACTCTGCAATAACTCAACAGCACGGACACAGACTTGCAGTGGCTCATCAGATAAATGAGTCTGAAGGCATCAACATGAGTTGTGTCACCAGGAAGACTCCAGAGCTCAGGAACCTTGGAGGTGCATGACAGGGACATGCCTGCAGGACCACAACTTCTCAGGTAACAGAAAGTTTGCAAAGATGAGTTTTAGGCAACTCCAGGAACATTTTAGCCCTGGGACAACATTGGTGGGGCACGAACCCAAGGTGGGATACAGGGCTCTCCAGTGCCTGGCCCAGTCCAGGGCTGTGTGCTGCAAACAGCTCCCAGCTCCTGCAGTCTGTCAACAACAGGGCACAGACAGCAGATACAAAGGAATGAACACAGAGAATTGGGTTTTCTTCTCCCCATTGCAGTGGATTATGCCCTCTCCTGCTGTCCCTAGGACACTGTTCCCCACAAAGACCACTGCTTCTTTACCTCTTTCCCTTAGGTAGTGCCCCAGCAGAAGAAAACCTTTGCTTTCACTTGCATTAATTTTTCCTTCATATCTAGTTTTTCTTTCTAATCTAAATTCTCTGATTTTCTCTTCCAAATGAAACAGCCACCCTTAGAAGCAGCAAACCTGAGACCAAGATGACAGGATTTCAATCCCCTACAAAATATAATCTTCTCAATTCCCATTCATTTGCCAAGTAAACCAATTCCTGTGTACATGCCAGGCCCTGGCAGAGAGACTGAGTTTCTAAATTGACTTTGTTGTACCATTTTCCTTGCATAACACAGAAGCACACCTTGTGTAACACCAGTGAGTATTTTACTCAGTGCTGGGCAAGCCAGAGACCCAGACACACAATGCAGTGGTACCTACCACTACTGCTGTGTTCCTGCAGATAAACTGGTAAATACTAACTGAATTAATCCACTTTCCTGACTCCCTCATGTTTCAAGAAGAGTTTCCATAACCAGTAACTCCAAATTTTTATTCCCCACACACCCAATTCCACTTTTGCTTTTGATACTACATTTCAGGATAATCATGTACAGTTAACAAGGATGAGCCACAACAGATGACAGGTTAGGAAAAGCGCACCAGATCCATCAACTGGAGGAAATAATCCTCCACCTTATTTCCCCACAAGACAAAGGATTTGGAGCCACTGTACAGCCACTGTCCAGGTATCTGGACGCACATTTGTTGCTGTACTATGGTCATCTACAACACCCATTCTGTGGAGGAACCTGGAAGTACCAAACAGCAAAAAACCCTAATACCACTGACCAATATTCAGACAGGGCACTAATGAGAGTCAGGTGGTTAAATACTATCAATATTTTATACTTTCTATACAATATGCTAAAACTAATGAAGTTTGTTTTTTTTCTTTAGGCTGTCGTTAAGTGTAAAAAAAGTTAATTCATTAATTTAATTTATTCAAAAGAGTTTAACTTTGAGTTAAAAAAAAAAAGTAACAAGGGCAGTGAATTACTCCAAACCCTCCACCTGTTTGGTCTGCTTCACAGGAGTCACTCCAATTCCAGCACTCTGACATACTAACTGCCCAGCATTACAAGATCAGCTCTTTTTCACTGACCCTAACATGAACCAAAGGGAAGGGAAAGAAGCCACGTTTTCCTAAGAGGAAGGTGAGGATCTGTGTTTGAGCATGAACAGGTATTACTGCCCTTGCTCAAACCACCCGCATTGGTGACTGGTAGGTAACTTCCAATACTGCTCAATCCTCCGCCTGCTCACAGTAGTCATTAGGGCTGTAAACACAACTGAGGAACTGCAAACACAACGCCAGCAACACATTCCTGCTTTGCACATTTAAGTAAAGCATAGGATTTCATTAATTTCACAAAATAAACCCACAATTAAGTGCTTGTGTTGGAGAAATTGCCCATCTCGCTCACGGATCAGCCTCAAAGCCCAACCACATGCGCAGCGGGAGGAGCCGCCCCCACACGCCAGACAGCCCCAGTCAGGTGCACCAACACTTCTGCTCTGCTCACGCTGCAAACACTGCTTCCCTTGCATTTCACTGGCTGAGCTCTTTCTTCTTTAAAGCAAGTGGGGTTCCTCACATTGCTGCTGGTGGCCAAGAGGAGGGGCAGGCTCTGGAGGAACAGTCCCACGGGCTGGCAGTGCAGGCACCCAGCTCGCTGGTGACAGAGCCAGGTGGGACAGGTCTCTCTGAGGCACAGCCCCTCACACACCACCAGCACTGAAATAAAGGATGAGAACCAACACTGGCACTCTGGATTTTATGGATGCTCTGGCTGCTCCAGCACTTGGCAAACACTTTGTTTCCAACAAGGTATCACCTGCCATTCCCAAACCCTTGTAGTAATGTGCCTCAGTCCACAGCTCAGCACCACACAAAGGGCACCCCCAGGTGCCAGAGCAGTGGGGGCAGGAGGAGCTGCTATGTGGGAGCACACACAAGCTGGTCTGCAACCACTTCCTTGCTGCTCCTCCAGTGGAGGATCATCAGGTGGAATAGAAAGCAACAGCATTTCTAGTAACAGCATTTGCCATTACCACCGGAGTATTTTATACTGGGATCACGTGGGCAGCAGGCAATTAGTCTAAATTCAATATTCTTATTGCTTTTGAGAAACCCCAGAGCTGACACAGACTGCGAGGATGTCCCAGCCCTGGGAGTGCTCCTAAGCAGGGACAGGGTTCTCCCAACAGCTGCAGCAGCCTCTGGCTTTGGGAACCCTGAGCTCCGGCTGAACACATCTGAATGAATTGATGTAACGCATTTAAAAAAATATGCTGGACTTCAGAGTCCACAGGGAGCTGTACTGAACACTGCTCCTTTTCCACTGAGTTTTGCCATCTTGAGGGGACACTGTGACCTACATCAACAACTCTTCCCTGCTCCAGCTGGGCTGGTGACACAAACTGGTCCCATACACTTGCTCAACATCACATATTTGTAACATGTTCAGCTACTTTGGTGAATAAGGAATGGACTGGAACAGGCAGTGCAGAGTTACAATACACCACACCTTAAAACAAGGAGGTTTTTAAAGTTTTCTGATACAAGAGTCGATTCTAAAAGACACTTAGAAACATTAAAAAGGGAAAAAAAAAAAGGAAAAAAAAAAGCAGTAGCAGTAACCCTGCTGCTGAGTTTGAAGCAGAGCAGGGCTTGGATGTACAAACGTGTGGCGACAGGAGCCGTGCGGTGACCAGCTGCCCGCCACTCAGCCGAGGGGAGCCGCAGGAGCAGGCAGTAGGAATGAATTGCTTCCACCTCCTCCCTGCCAGCATTTCAGAGCATCACAGCCAGCCCCAAGGCTCCAGACTCGCTCCCCCTATCAGTCTGGGTCCCTCACGTCCCTCAGGCAGTTCTCCAAAGCTTCAAGATCTTCTCTGTGCTTTAGAGAAAAGATGGCAAATAACTCGTTGTCAAGTGAAAAGGAGAATGTCACTGTCATGCGAGCAAAGCAAGGACGCCAGAGCACATCGAGATGTCAGTGAACACGCGACTCCTGGGCCCCCAGGCAGCAGAGACAGAGAGGGTTTCCTCCTATGCTAAATAATGCTCAATACAGTTTCATAATTGCATTATTTGAATACTCTCCCAAGCAGTATCTGAGCCTAGTGACTGCAAAATGTGGATGGCTGGGTGACTCTAGAGAGCAGGGCAGTTCTGCCATGCCCCTCCAGACAAGCCTAAGCACATGGAGCAATTGCTGCTGGCTTTTTCTACCATGAAAGTCCTGGGCTTCTCCCAAGAGACTGTAAATAGAGAATCCTATTGGAACCAAAGCCCAAGATAGCATTTTACATTTCCAATGTTTAACTTTTTCTTCTTTCTCGCACCGTGTCATTAAGTGTTTACAAGGATGATTAATGACTGCGGCTGCCAACTGTTAACGAACGGCATCTCTGTTCAGAGCTGCAATCCGGTGTCTGGCAGGCGCTGTGCACAGACAAGGTTACTCCAACATCCTTGAGCCCCAGCACCCCGGGAAGCTCCCAGTTCCCAGACAGAAAGCAGCGGGATGCATCTCCTGCAGACAACACATCTTGCTGCCCCCAAAGTGACTAACAGTAATGAGGCACCACCTTCACCACCTCTGTCAGGGGACACGAGTTCAGCTGGGGCACCTGGAGGGTGGCTCTGTGCAGCCCTGCTTTGAGAACCCAGCCCTGCTCCCATGGAAGGGAGCCGAGATCCAGCGCTCCCAAAATTCTCGCTCAAGGCGCGCTGCCAGCACGCCGAGCCAGAAGCCTTTGCTCCATCCACTCACTGAAACCAAAGTGGATCTGCATTTCACAAACCCTAAAATGGTTCAGAGTGAACAACAACTAAACCCTTGGAGTGAGGAACTCCCTCACAAGCACAAGCACTGCAGAAGTTTCTCGCAACTAACTCATTTGTCTTAATGTGAGAAATAATATGAGAGCCCCATCTCTATCCTCTCCCAGAGCTGGAGAAATAAGCACAATGCACCTTTACAGGCATTTCAAAAATGTAAATCTGTAATTAAATTGCTAGGCTTAACTTAAGATTTTCTATCTCTGGTAAAAAAAAATTGAATTAGACGGAACACTTCCTTCAGTAGGAAATATAAAACCGCTATAAACTTGATTTAAGACAAGATGACATCTTGGTATGGAAATGTATTTCCATCAAACATTTCAGTTGCAAAAGCATGATCCAATGGAAAGCACCTCAATAACATGTTTGAACCATTTTTAAGCGCTCCATTTCTCTCGCTGCTCATCATGTGATTTTACTACATGTAAAGTCATCCACAGCCCACCCAGCTCTCAGAGGACACAGTTTCTCCCTCCCAACTACCCAATCCTGAGTAACATCTAACCATCATTCTCAAGCTGCAGACATAAGTGCTCAGAAAAAGCTATTTGCTGTGTTCCCATGGTGATGCTGTACCCTGGCTGCTCCCTGACCTCCGCGCCAGCAGCACCGAGGGCCCGATGGAGTCCAGGCCCAGTGACTGCACATGCTCATGCTGCTGCCCGCACCCCCACGGCTGGGAACACCTGTGTGCTGGGCTTCAGGGCCACAAGAGACAGGCAAGAGCTGTGTTCAAGGCTTCTTGAACCATCTCCATGCAAAGGAGCACAAAGGGAACGTTTAGGAGTCGGGTGATGGCTGGGTTAGAGGGTTGGGCCTCCACACCCTGGGGATGAATCCAACACCAATGTCTGCTACACTCACACGCTGCAGCTCGTGGAGAGACTCCTCCTGTGACTGCCCAACACACACCATTTGAGGGAGGACAGAACTGTCACACACATTCAGATCTCTAAGTTGTTTAGGCATTTCATTTATTTTCCACCTTCTACTAAACCTCCCTGTCCAGGAGACACCTCACACACAGGACCAGGGATTCTGAAATCAGTACAAAAATTCTGGAAATACCACTGTATAAAATACAACTTTTTCTTCTCTACTTTACAACTTCTGTCTTCACTAGCACAGGCAGAATACCTGTGTACTCAGATGAAAAAATTTATTCCCTCAGGAATGCCTCGGGAATGTAGTCCAACATTATTATTCAATTATACCCTAAGAAAATTTCAAGTTTTATAACAGTGCACAGAATTAAACTTTCAGATTGGGGGTGGGGAAGGCAGTAAAATCTGGAAGCTCAGCTCCTTCCTCCCCCATAATTAACACAAATTTCCAAGACTTCATCTAAGCATAAGACTCTGGCTTTTTCTATTTTTTCCCCCCCTCTGAGCTATTGGGGCCAAAAAATCTCTGGCCACAAGAAAAGCTCTTTCATTTAAATCATGCAACAGGGATACTGCACCAGCCACACCACACCACACAGGCTGGCAGAGTCAGCACAAGCTACAACCCATGGACAGACCCAGCTCCACATCCCCATGGTATAACAGCCTCAGTGAGAGATTTGTGAAGAGGGGATACAAATGAGAGAGAGGAATCTGACATTCAGTAAGACTGACAGGGGCTGAGTCTGTTTTTAATGTCCCAGCTGATGATGACCTGTGTCTATCAGCAAACAATCCATCCAGAATTACAGCAACAGACAATCCCACCAGCAATACACTGGTGAGCACCAGCAGAGCTGCTCACTCCCCACTCCCCAAAACACTGACACAACCCTTAGGAGAACAGCCACACTCCCAAATTCTCCACCTAACCTAATATATCACACCAAGCACCTGCACGTTCCTGCTTTTACTCATGAATAATAACAGTTTTCAGCTGCATAATGAACTTTGCCATATCCTGTACTCATAAGAAGCTCCACACACCAATCCTACCCAAAGCCACATGTGCACAAAGTTCTGCACTGGGGACAGCAGCAACATTGAAGTGACTAAACCCCACCCCAAGCAGCTCTTTCCAGTAAGAGGGAAGAGCATAATTCTGTCACAAACCTGTGCAGAGCTTGCTTGCCCCCAGCTGTGTTTGTCCAAACATCATCTGCCACTGCCACTGCTCCATGCCCTGTCCCCATTAATACAAACACTATCACAGAATAAACAACAACTCACATTTTCTATGATTTACATTTCAATTCAAATGACCCAAGACAAAAACATCTACACAAAAAAGCCAAGGCCAGCAACTGCCCCAAAGACCCGATTCATTCTATCACGGTACTGGGTATGTTAAAAAAAATACCTGATTGTAACTTCCAGACACCAGAAAAAGAGGGGTAAGGACTCCAATTTTGAAAAATACACACAGTCACTGCTCTGTGATTGATTCTATGCTCAGCAAACACACACAGAGAAGTGAGCTGTGTTTGATCCTGCACTCAGCTGCCACTTGCAGGTGCTAAACTCAGGAGCACAGGTTCTGTTAACAAGTTTACATCTACAAACAAGGGATCAGAGGAACAGGACCAGTCAGCTCTCAACAAGCAGACACTAACTGGAGTTTTATAGTCATTTCTCCAAGTGGATTTCCTCTATTATTAAGTGATTCCCATAAATATGGCAAAGCTACACTAAGACAGAGCTACTAAAAACTAAAACTACACACTGTGGGTATTGCCATGGGACATTCAGCATTGCTGCACAGCAGGAGTAAAGCCTAGGGATTGTAGAGCTACCTGGTTGTTCTTTAACTTCACCTTGGCCCACAGAATTTAAAATACTTCTTTTTAATTTAAATTACCCCAACCATAATGCAGTAACAGGTGATCTGTGAACCAGCATACTCAGAGTAACTGGATTCCAGTAAAAAAACCCAGTTCTGTGTTTTCCTTATTCTTAATGAGATTACTCAGACAGAGGTAAGCTGGTTATTTCCCAGGACCCTGTGTGGCAGGAAAGAACACACACCACTTTTGTCTTCAGAAGTCTTCATGCACAGGAAAGTAACACTTCATTCATCATGGTACAAACACACCTATCTAATTTTAAACCATTTTGAAATAGTTCATTAAGGTGATGTGAAAGAGACAAGTCACACACATGAGCAATAGACTCCTGGAAGTCTAAAACAGAAGTCAACTTCCACATTTGCCTTCAAGTCTCACTTAAAGCTTACTTTCAGTATGTATTATAACTTATTATTTATGGAAGAGGTTCCAGAGCCAGGGAATTCATATCCTGTAACTTGCACGGCATGCTCTCACAAAACAATCCATGAGCATTAAGTAAGCTGGTACATTGAAGAATAAGTAAGAGACTTAACTACCTCGTTAGTGTTCCAGCGGTGCCTCTCTTTCGGTAAACTTGAACATTTTGGTAGACATTCAAGCAGCTTCTTCGGTAAAAAGATTTTTACATGACTGCCATTGCTGTTCCCATGATCATCTAGAACAAAGAGGAGACACATGATGTACACACAGGAGAATAGGTGGTTGCAACCAGGAGATTCAAGCAATGACAAGACTTGGAAACCCCCCAGTTCCCCAGCCCAAAAAGAACAATTTGCCATGGCAATAAAGACAAATAACAGTTTTCTGTTGAAACTGCAACTTTATTTCAGAAATACAAACACAGTTTAATTCTTTCCAGTTGCAAAGTTTTAGAAGAACTTCAATGGATTTGGACAAAAGGAGCCTGTGTGTGCTTACCTGGGCCTATTTTAGCTCATTATTTCCCTCAGTGGCAAATTTTACAAGCAACAGTAACAAAACACTGTAGAAGCTGTGACCACAGCGGCACGACCTGCCAGGGAAGTCATAAATGAAGTTCACACTTGACAGGATTTGCAAGTAAATAAGCACAGAGCCCCAGCACCTGCTATAATTTTGTCAAGCTGCAGCAAAATGCAACTCAAGGTCTATTAGTTCATTTAGAACTAAAACACACCATACCTGATCAAGCCCGGGTTACTTCTATTTCCATTCACAATTCAAAGTAAATGTAGTTCCTTAGCATGAGAGTGAGGAAGAGGGATGAAATTTTCCTACCTGACCATGCCCAAGGGTCTCAAAAGCAGAAATACTAAATAATATAAAATTATTGGGTTTTATTACTAAATATGTAGAAGGTGCATCAATTCCTCTTAAAAGACCCAAGTTCCAAAAAGCCCTGCAATCCCACACCAGCAACACCTTGAAGGTGTCTATCACCCTCTAACCCATCCAAAGAATCAAAGCCCCATGAAATCCATATGTTTATCAACCAAATCAGTCCCCACAGGAAAGGGAACTGGAGCAGCAGCATAAGAGAGACCAGCCACAACACAGAACTTTATTAGTTCTCCCTCCAAACACACCAGATCTCTGTCATCTTCCACCAGCCTCATGCATCCCATGACAGATCCTGGACAGTGCTACACAAGCACTACAGTTACTCACTGGCATTTTACCCTGCAAAATTAATTTATAGTCATTTCCCACTTGAAAATGTACAGAAAAAGGATATTAACTTCATTTTACACATCTAATCATTTTATATCATAAAACACATGCCAGCACTATGATAAAACTCCTCTGCAATTCCCTACAACACAGACATTCCCTGTGACCTGCAGTGAACCCGACAGAGCCTGGCCCACGATCATTCTTAGAAATTACTTAGGAATTGCAGAGACTTCACACCAGCAGCCAGACATCCCTGGTATTCTTAAAGCTTGATTAGACTCTTGGATGTGTCAAGTTCAACAATATACATGCTGTTAAATCAACTGCTCGTGCAAGCCCAGCAGATGAGTTTACAAGATAAGCAGCGATGTGTATGATAAACGTGAGCTGCTCTGTAATTTATGAGTCCTGCGCGCTCCCTGAGTTACTGGGAACTTTACTGTGAGCCTGTGTTGGACTAAATCAACAGGGCTGCCACTTCCCAACTTCTTCTTGGGCAAGGAGCAGCCAGGCAGGATTGATCTCTGCTGGACTGCTAAAGAAATCAGGGAGAGGGTGCTCTCCATTATGCCATTCCAGGATTTTCATTTGGATATTGAGTATTTTTGACCATGAATCTGATGCCTCAGGTTTTAGCTTTCATATTTTTCAGATTCTGTACTGCATTAGTATATAACTCTGAACTCCATATAAAGTGTTAGCAAGTTCTCCTCACAGTTTAGTTAGATAAAACAATCCTTTTCCAGCCCCAGAACCAAGGATAACATTGCAGCTTCAGGCCCAAAAAGTGTAAACAGCAAATTGAGGAGAGCAATCTGGGAGGATGGGACTGCACAACTTGAAGCTGTAATCAGACAATTAATCCCAATATGTAAATGGACCAAAAGTTATAAAAGTGTGAAAGCTTGTGACCCAGGGTCCATCTTGGGTATAGCCTTGGTCAGGCTCTTGTACAGCCCAAGGTGCATCCTTGGAAGGATTCATTTTTAATAAATACCTACTTTATTCCTTTAGCACTGTCTAGCCTCTGTTCTAGGTAGCCTCAAAACGTATCAACTCTAGAGGGCTTTTTGGGCACATCCTCTCCCCAGCCAATGCTCTGCACGTGTGACTGTCACCACTATTTCCCTACACTTGAGCCACTCAAAGCCTCACAGACACCCGAGCTGTGATACCTGGGGTTATCCACAAAAACACAACTTGCCTGTGGCAAAGACCAGAGCCAGGCAAGGCCTGCCATGCCAGCAGCTCCCAGCCATCTCCAGATCCACCTCCCAGTGCAGCCAATACTCACTTCCCACTCCCTGCATTCATTTTACACCATTTCTATTTCTCATTCAAAACACTGCATTGCTCTACATTCAATTCATTAAGGCGCAAAGTATTTTACAGCATACATTATTGCTTTTATCAGCCAAACTACATCCCAGTTACATCTCATCAGCTTATTTTCCATGGGCACATTTTAATTGACATTAATTGTATTACTTCCCCTTACCTCCGTATCAGTCAAGCCCTCTATCACTCATTCCATTATTTTGCAGGGCTGGCAGACCTCTAATTATTCAGCTCGTTTTATTAACTTTCTTCCATTGTCATCAATTATCAGTATTATTAATCCAGAAAGTGCCTATGGATAATAGAGCCCTTTAAAATGTTTTGGTAGAAGTTGTCAGAACTTGCTGACGCTAAACCTTCCAACTCCTGTTGTTAGCATCTCCCACCTTCTGTTATTACAGCAATGGAAGGTCATTCTCACCATCCTGTAACACGACTACATCTCCCTTTTCTGCATTTAGCAATGGCATTTCCTCACTCCAAAAAAAAACCCTATGTGAAAAACAAGTGCCTCCTGCCTTGATCCAAACAGCTTTATCATTATGGACTCCTCAAGCCATGTGGTCAGAACACACAACCATACAGTATGGGATCCAAATCCTAAATCCAGTGACCTCTAAACCAGGTCTGACCTTGGAAAAGGATGAAATCAGCCAACCAGCTATGAGAGTGAAGAACCCATATCCCCAAACATATACACACATTTGCCTTCAAACTTGCTTCTCAGCCCTCTGGAATCACCAATGTATTCCTACAGTGAGGAATGTCGAGGGAAGCTGGGAACAGGAGAGGAGAGGAATACTCACCCAGCAGCACTGAGGGTACTGGTGGAACAAGAGTTCCCATTCTTCCAAATGAACCATCACGGTTTCCTGGTCCTGTTCCCCACAAATAACACCATGACATTTTTAGGGAGGTGGAGCAATGCCCTCCACCCAATGCTATCCCTTGCTTGAATCAAACCTGCCATTGCTGGTGCAGCTGACGAGCCCATCCACCACCATGGGGGCTCCAGTGAAGGCAGAGGCACAAGGGTCCCCACTGCTCTGCAGCCCTGCTCATCCAGCAGCACAGGCAGACTCCTCCATTTATCACCAACTAAAATTTCCTTGGTAGCTAAAAACAGGAGCTGCAACATCCCAGCACTGATTTGGTTTTACTGTGCAAATCCAGATTTTTACTTGAACTTTCTCCTCATTTATTTTTGCCACGGGTGCAACTAACAACACCAAGATCTGCAAATCCATCCAGTGTCAATAAAAAATGTCTGTGCAAGCAGAGCCACACTGGCATGGGGAGGATTTGCCAGTAAAGCTCTATCAACATGGGGGTTTTTAGTGCAGAGCTGGCCACAGCTCAAAAATGTTTCCCAAGGCAGGCACAGCCACAGCTGAGAACTCAAGTAAGGAAGCTACAGACTAAAATATAGCAGCCTACAATGTGTCCTGTTATAATTCAGGATGAAAATGCAAAATTTAAGTTCCATTAGCAATCTTCAAGATTACTTATTAGCAAACCAGAAACTCGTGTAGAATTAAGAAAGTGTAAGTATTATAAAGTTCATGGAAAGTTCCACATTAATTATACCACATAAACCCTTCGTCATTTTATGGGTTTCTTCATGCTCCTTGCACTTTATCCTCCCAAGGGATGCACCACGGGCCATAAAACTTTGAAGTGCACAACAGCAAATCACAGAGAGTCTGTGCTCTCCCCCCACTCTCCAAACAACCCCTTACCCCCTTTTCTTTTTCTTTAACTGGTTCTTAAATCTTTGGTGATCCTGGAGGTGAATTTAGACCTGCAGCCCCATTAACTACCACAGTTTGCCTATAAAACATGTAATTAGAAAATAAAGAAATGGCCAAAAGGATGTTCATCAGCTGGTGATCTGCAGACAGGTCTATTCTGGAAATAAATAACACAAGTAAGCCATAAACTCACAAACACAAGTTTTATAAACCCATTATTATGAAATAATAACTTAGAGCTGGTCATCTCCTTAACTACCTCAAGAGAGGGAAGAGGTGTTTAAACATTACAAATGGGAACTTTAGTACAAAACAAACTACCACAAACCCAATATCATGTTTATTTGGGGAAGGGGCAGCCATCCAGCTGATCCCACCACCACTGACCAACCACTGAGGTGGCAGAGTTCCAGCCCTACAGTGCACAAGTGGCACCACAAAAACACAGCGCACAGAGGCCACCACAGCCACCCAGTCACTCGCTGACCTCCAGACACAGACAAATCCAACAAACTCCATCTGGAAGAAATAAATTCAAAGAATGACTCCAGATCCAAACAACTGCAGGACTGCCATGCTATTTCTCACAGTTAAACTTCAATTCTGGCATCTTCCATCCATAAACAAGCGGCAACAGAAGCAAACCCAACAGCTCTTGGTCTGTTTGCTAGAAATATTTGTATCATTACAGTAGTAAATCTCTTGGCAACAAAAGCAGATTTCTAAATATCAATCAAGGGTGGCTAGGAGAAGATAACCAGGTCCAGCTCTGCAGTGCTGCTGTCTCAGCAGGGCTCTGCTGGATGCCAGCACTCGGTCACACACTGGCTGAGCAAATGCATTCCCAGGCCACCAGCACGGGATGCAGCCCAGGGCTGAAGGGAGAACCAGGGAAAGACAAAGCAGTTCAGGCAAAGGTAAAAAATATACAAAAAGGAGCAAAAAGGCCAACACAAACCAGCATGTGTATGGCCATGACTGCTGCCTGCGTGGAATAAGTGAGGAAGGAAAAAACCCAGAAAAGATGAGGAGGGAATCACAGGGATGGTGGCAGTATGAAAGATGAACAACAAAACAATTTTCCTCTAGAAGTTACTGAATCTAGCCTTAGTGCCTTGGAATATTTTTGATAAATACTTTGTTGCTATGACAAACTCTACAAACAATTCTAAAACCATAAGAAACACGAATACAGCTAAAGCTGCTGTTGTGCACCAGTGGCCCAGTTCTCCCCACCAGTAACGTGCTACACCGAAGTCCCTCTGTCCTTTTCTCATAGCATAAAGTTTCTTGACATTTTATAACTAAATTCAGTGTGAACACCAGTGCAAATGGTGCGTTTTGGGGAAGGGTTGAGAGCCAAATTTTCCCTAATGAAGGCCCACACACTGGCTGAGGGCTGGGTGACACAATCATTTCTTGTGCCATACACTTAGTGCCCTGTGCAACACTTCCGAGTCTACTTTCCCCCACCAGCAAAACAAGCTCCTCTTTCCCTCTCCCACCTAGGCAGGTTTCAAGCACTTGCTAATGGAGCAAGAGGAGAATTCCTTTACAGTCAGAAGGTGCATACAAGGACCTACTCTAAAAGCAAACTTTGGGAGTATTCAAACAGTGTAGTTAGTTCAGCCTCTCCTTGCAGCTCCTCATGTTCATGCCTGATTTTCACCACTTTGCTGCTAAATCTGACAAGTGCACCAGAATGATGAAATCATTGCTCACCATCACCAACAACTCTGGTGGAGACATGTCATCAATTACTTCACCCTTTGGTTTTCATTAAAATTACGTCATCAAATTCAATGGCAATGAAGCCAAGGAGTGATGGATAGTACTGGCCAAGTCTAGCAAAAAATCAACCATCTTTTTATTCAGTTCCCAATACTACAGATGTTCTCAACACTACAACACATTTCCCAGAAGTCCTTACACATTGGCTAAGGCCAGGACAGTCACTCTGACCCTACGTGCTGGCAGCCACCAGCAATAGATATTTTCACTTTTCATACCACAAAGAGTTTGAGTTTGGAAACCCACCTGGAGAGCTGGCTGGAAAAACCCAGCCCCTGGAACCAAAGCATGCAATGTGAGCAGAAGGACAGTGAGCACTCCATGTCCAGTGAGGACAGTCTGCTGTCATTCACCCAGTGCCACGACTGCACAGAGTGGCCCTTCAGCATTGCCCTGGCAATAGGGTGAGTGCCGTACCCCAAAGGCACCAGCACCCCCAGGCAAACCTGCCTTTCCAAACCCACGGGGTTTAACACAGCACTGACACAACACAGGGCTGCCAGGAGCCAAGGAAGGTGAAAACAGGACACAAAGCGAGGGGAGAAAACTACAAAGCGAAAACTCAGCAAGGTGTGGAAGCGGAAGCCCGGGAACACCGAAGCTGCAGGAAGCTGCTGGAAGCACTGCATTCCAATTAACCAGCCCGGTGTTCCTCAAGCACTCCACCCAGCCTTGTTTCGCTCCCTGGCAATGTTTGGGTTTGGTGGTTGGGGGTTTCTTCCTCTCAGACACAGGTGGCTTACTGAAGCAGAGACGGAGGGACACTGAAAAATAAAGGTCACATTCCAGCTCCCTCTTTCTGAAGGCTGTCTGGACAGAGGGAGGACAGCTACTGTCCCTTCCTCCAGCAACATCTACCAACATAAGGAGGTCTTTATAAGAGCCATTTAAGACCACTAGTAATGTAAGGTCAGCACTGACCTTAAATTTAAATTAAAATTTAAAGGTATCCATTTGAACCGTACTTCTAGATCATCATCTCACTACATCACCTACTGATACAGAAAATTAAATCTGAGTTAATACATCTCAGGAAGGTTTCCTACATACGTAGCTTTAAAACTGAAACAAATAAACCAAAAAACCTTTACGTCAAAGTAATTGTGAAAATCATTAACAAGAAGAGATGCAGAACTAAATTTAAAAACCAGAGTTTTAAACAAGCCCTAAGCCTTACATCGGGAATAACATGATTGTAGTACCAAAAGCATGCAAAAAAACCAACCTCGCAAATATATAGTTCCTCCTGTTTGGAAAAAGGGAATGAAGCCCACTCCCTGAACCTGTCCTGCTGGCTGACAGCCCATGAAGAGGGTCTAGAAACTTCACCAGGAGACAGTTTGCCTTCAATTCTGACAACAGAAATTTTGGTAAAATCCCAACGCTGAGATTCAGCAAAAATCCTGGGGCAAGGAGTGGACTGAGCCGAGCGTCAAATGCTGCCTCCTCCCCGCGACAGCCTGATCCTGCAGCACACAACCCCTGCACACCCTAAGTTCAGGTTTGTTTAAGTAATAAAATCTCAGGTAACACTTTTGCAAAGGAAGTATTTTGCTGTTTAACAACCAAATCTGGAATGTTTTGCTTTCAAAAGGCTGTTGTTCCCCAAATAGCCCCCCCAAAGCCACTAACATCTGAGGCTCCACTTGCCCTCTTCAGTCAGCCCACGCCACCAGCACCCTCAGCTCAGGAGCTGCTGGGAGAAACACCATCTCCTCCTGCCATCCCACCCAGGACCCTGCCTCAACTAACAGAAAATTCAACAACTGCATGGAACCGAACTCAGTGCACAACAAAATTCCGGGCCCCTGCGCCAGCCACACGCAAAACACACGGGCACTACTCTCTGCAAAGCTCTCTGTTAGAAGTACCTGGCTGCGAGAACACAAAATTAAAAAGGCTGCCTGTGTACATTCTTCCCCTTTTGGACTTTAAATAATAAAAAGGAAGCTTTTAAAAGGACACCGCCCCTTAGCACCCCCTGATCAAGTTCAGAGCTATCACAGCTGCCAAGATGGCACCGCCAAGGGTCAGTCCTACCGGCTCAGCTCAGATGCACAGAACACAGCAGGAACTACAAAACCCACAAACCCTCTGCTGCAGGATGGCAAGAGCCGCTCGGTCACTCTACCAGCCTCATCCTGCCCGAGGAAACCAGAAAAGATGAAACTCACCCGAGTTCTCCAAGCCGTGGAACTCTCTCCTGCAGCCAAGGGACAGCGGCGCCAGCCTCATTCCAAACCTCAACTCCCGCCGGGGATCTCCCGCTGCTCCCGGAGCACAAGGAGCCCCGAGGGCAGCTCGGCAGGGAGATCCAAAGGCAGGCAGGTCTGCAGAGCCGTGTGCTGCTGCTCAGAGGCTCCTCGCTGCTGCACCGCGCTGGGGGGATGGAGCAGGCGGCTCCCCAATGAAAGCAGCGCCGGCCCGCGAGCTGCCATTTACATCCGCTTTTAACTCATTGAAGTAACTAAAATCTAAAGCAACTTGTGTTCTCTCCTCCAGCACCTGCACTACTGGTGAAACACTCTGCTTGAATCATGCCTTAAAAGCATTCCCATTTAAGTTTCTGACAGGTGGAGTTTAGGTTTAAGGAATGAATGGTTTATATGTCGTCTCCTTGAAAATCCACCGCAAAAGTAGGTCAGCGGGGGAGCAGCTCTGTGACTTCGTACGAGAACACCCCGGGCGCCGGTGCCGAGCCGGGGTTGCTCCGTTCCCACCTCCGCGATGCTCAGCACGGGCACGGAACGGAGACAGCGCCGGCCCAGCCAGCGGAGACACCGGACGGCAGCGCCGGGCACAGCGGGCGTCTCGCTGGCAGCTCCTGCACTGCCCTGCTCCAAAGAGCAAACACAGCTGCCCAGCACAGACACACCTCACCCACCGCCCCCCGAAACCATTTACCGAGACCAAACATGACAAAAGTTGCAGTAAATAACAAGCGGAAAGGACAAGTTGCCTTCCCAGCCAGGGAGCACTGACCTGCCTTGTCCGTAGAGCCGCAGCCTCACAGGGCTGAGCACACTGAAACCTGTGCTTTACAGAGGAAAAATCCATCGCACCTTGGCACAGGAAGCCCGAAAAGTGAATCGAACCCGACTGTGCTTTGGTGACAATACTGTCACCCCCAAGAGAACGAAAACGTCACAATGTGAGCCAGGAGTCCAGGTGAACGCTCGCTCTGTTCTCGCTCACACCCCTGTTAGCCAGGTGGCATTTCGCTACTTGAGCGCAGTTAATCATGTACTTCAACGCGAGTGAGAAAAGAATGAAGCCCGACGTTTCTCAGACCAAAGCAAAGATCAAATTAATGGATTTGGGAGCATCAAAGAGATCAATAAAAGATGAAGCCAACAGTACTCAAAATCACCTCTACTACTTAAATTTTAGATTTTCGCAGAGCCTTTGAATTTCACGGCGCAATCAAAACTCAAACCTATGCCCAGGGGGCTCTACAGCCACCAAGAAACAATCCAAAAATTATATTCCCAAAGCAATCTGAGAAAAAAAAAATACAGACAAAAGGTGGGATAAGAACTCTTGAATTCTATGAAGGGGTTTCCCAGTAAAGAATACAAATGGGTTCCAGACGAGGATGTACATGTGCTGTGGCGAATAAAGAAAAAAAAAATCCTTATTACTTACTACTAAACACCGTTCCTTGAGGTGCCCAACTACAACCAGGCCAATCCCTGGGCTGTTGGCATGTTCAACCGGATTTGGGCAGGGGATGTGAACTGCCCTCCGCTCTCTCCTCCCGCCCCTGTAAAATGGAGGCGCCGACACCGGTACCGGCCGCGACCACCCGGCCGGCGGGGTCCGCGGTAGCACCGCTGCCCGAGCCAGCCGGGACAAACTTACCCCAAATAACGCGAAATATCCAACCCGCCTCCCGCCGGACCGGGGCCACGGCCCCGCTCCCGCCGGGCCAGGGGCAGGAGCGGCAGCAGAGCGGCGCTTCCCCCTTGCGGACGCGCCGGCCCCGCTCCCGCCGCGCCGGCAACTTTCGGCCTCAGTCGGGCGCCCCGGGGCTCCCGGCGGGGCCGGGCCCGCGCCGCGTTCACCTTCGCGCCCGCCGCTGCGCCCGCCCCCGGCCCGCCCGCGGCGCGGAGGCCCCGGTCTGGCGGGGCCGTGGCCAAGGCCACCCAGCTTCCGACGGGCGCGCGCCCGCGCGGCACGTGCGCCGCCGCCGCGGGGGGGGCGGCGGGGGCGGCCCGGCCCGGCCGTGGCGAGCGGCGGCCCCGCGCCGGCCGCGCCGCCGGGGCCTCCATGTTGGCGGCGGGCGGGCACGTGCCGGCAGGCGGCGGGAGGCGGGACCGGGCCCGGCCCGGCCCGGCTCGGCCGCCGCGGCCCCCGCGCCACGCGGCCTTCCCGCCGCACATGGCCCGCCCGCCCGCCGGCCCGGCCCGGCCCCGCGGGGGCGCCGCCGCCGCAAACTTCGCGCCGCGCGGCCCGGCCTGTGCCGCCGCCACCGCCCCGCGGCGGGGCCGTGGCGGGGGGCGGGGGCGGCCCAGCGGGCAGGCCCGGCGCGGGGCCCGGCGCGGGGCGGGGGCGGCCCGGCCGCGTTCTCACCTTCCGGCTTGTTTTCGGCGGCCATTTCCCCTCCGCGCGCCACATCCTCCTCCGCCTCCTCGCGACCGGGACCAGGCGCGCGCCGCCTCCTCCCGCGCCGCCGCCGGCCCGGCCGCCCCGCGCGCACCGCGCACGCCCCGCGCCTCCCATTGGTCAATCTGCCGCACTGACATCCCCGGTGGCCAATCGTGGCAGGCCGGGGGCGGGTCCCCGGAGGGGATGGGCGCGATGGACACGGCGCCCCGCCAATGGCAGTGCGGCAGCGCTTCAGTGGCACGCGCCTCAGCCATTCACCGGCGGCGCTGGGCGGGCCAGCGGGGGCGGGACGAAACGCGTGATCGACGGCCACAGCAGCCACTGGAGAGCCGAGGGCACGCAACTGACGGCCGCCGCGACCAATCGCTTCGCGGGGGAGACGGGACTAAGCTACTGACGCACGGTGCCGCGCGCGCCGGCGGCCAACGAGCGGTGCCGTCCGTCAGAATGACAGCGCGCGACACCAATGGCCCGCGAGCCCCGACCGGCCGGCCGCGGCCCCGGCCCCGCCCATTGGCTGCGCGCGGCCCCGGCGGGCACCGCCCCCCCCCCGCGCCCGGTGACCCCAAACAAAGGCGGCGATTGGCGCGGCCGCCAGTCCCCGCCCGGCGGAGCCGCCCCGCCCCGCGCACCGGAGCTCAGGCTACACCGAGAGAGCCAAATTACCCCCGCCGAGACGCGCCGGGGCCGTGCTGTGAGAGGCGCCACCTGCCACCCGCGTTTGTCACCGCCCTCAGTAACTCCGTCCCGGTCAGAGGGGCTGCCCCGTTGGGCCGGTCCCGGCGCCGCCGAGCCCCCAGAGCGGAGAACCCTCCGGGCGGGGGCTGCTCCCGGCTCTGCCCCGTTTCTAAGTGGCGGACGGAGCCCGGAGCTGTGTCCCTGCCCTGACCGGCGGCCCCAGGCTGCAGAGGTTATCTATATCCCCATTTTTCAGTAGTGCTGAATATTCGGGGTGCTGTAGGCCCTCTTCCACAGCGTTCCGGGGTGCAAAGCACGATGCTCGGGTGAAACAGGCGTTCTTGGCACTGTGCAGGGAGATGAGGATTTGTGATTTGCAGAGAGAAACAAGTTACGAGACGTTAAGGGTTTGAGAGAGTCCTGCCCATCCCTCGGGTACAGTTTGTGAGACATTGTCATAGATCCCACTCATAATGGGATGCTCGGGGTCAGGGGGGTTGTGAAGGGGTTGTAAACATCAAGGAAATCGTTCTGTCCTTCTCCAAACTGACGTGCCCCAAGGAATGGCATGTTCTGGCCTGGCTGAGTCTGCCCCATCGCCGTCAAAGCTTGATGAGCACAGGCACTTCAGCCTCCTTGAGCAGAGCCCTGCAGAACTGGACCACAGCTAATGCCTGCACAATGCAAACCAAGACTGCAACGGTTGTTTCTTTTGATGTGTGTGACTAAACACACAAAAAGGATATTTTCCCTTAGATCCTCCTGGGAGCAGAACTTCTTTAGAAAGACCTGTTGGTGCTTTGGCTTTGCTAAGGACCGAAGCTGTTTCCGAGCCCAGACGAAAGGAGGATGGTGTGATGGGCCTCTTCTAAGACAGAAGAAAGGAATTTTCCTTTTTCCTATTTTCAGCAGCTGCTAATCTTGTGGAGCGTGAAAGGCACATTGATGAAGAGGCTCCAGAATGACAGGCTCACTCCCGACGGTCAGAAAGCTCATCTGGTACAATGTCCTATAAATACCCACAAATACCAATGCAGCCACAGGATCAGCTAAGACAGTTGTTTCCTTCAGCACGTCAAAATATGCTGGAAATGGAAACTTTTCTAGTTGCCACACTGGCAAAGAACTACCATTTTCTTGATGAAGTCTAGGGAATTTATGTCTCTCCTTGGTTATTCTTCCAAGGCAATCCATATGCTTAGCAGAGCCATGATGTAGCCATGCAGTTGTTGTACTTCATAGGTTGCATTATAGCAAAAGATAGCATCAGACTAACAGAGGTGCTGAGGGACAGGAAGCAACTTCCTGATGCAAGTCAGGGACCTTTGGTTGATGCCTCACGGAGGTGTGGAGGGCCAGTCCATGCTGAATTCCTCCCCAGAGTGGCAGGTGCTGGAGCCTCTATGGACAGACCTGCCTTGCCACTTCTTCAGCAAGAAATGGGCACCTGGCTCAGCCAAGGAGCACAGCCCACAGTGCTGCTGCCCTGAGCCAGCTCACCTGCAGGCCCTGGAACATCAGGCCAGCATTCCTAGGCAGCTTGAGTTTCCACGTGGGTATCCAGGCAAGACCGAGTAATGACAAGAGATGAGAGAAAGGATGGGACCAACACTGACACAGCTTCTCACTGGTACCAAACACAGGGATGCTGGAGAACTGCTGGGTTTGTTTTCCCAGCCCCCCATGCCAGTGGCAGGAACTCAGGCTGCTCCCTGCAAACACACAGCAACTTCTGACACAAACAGCCTTCCTGTTCTTGCCAGGGAAACTGGCACAACCATTCATTCCAGTCACAGCCCTCGCTGCAGTGTTCACTGACACCCTTTGGACAGGTAACCATCCATGGGACTCTACATGGGTCACATCACCCACAAACTAAATGAAATGCCAAGTCAGCTCTGTGTGCACACATGAGTCTACATCTGTCTCTTCCCTCCAAGGCTTGAGCAGTTCCTTCTGTGCTTGTATGGCTCATTAAAGCAACAAGGTCCATGCTCTGAGGGACAAGGCTGTTCAGGACTCTGCCTTGGCCTGCACAGCCTGGGGACACAGGGAGTGCTGCTGCACCAACTGGGAACAGCTCCACTGCCAGGACTAACACAACCACCCTGACTCCACAGCACATGTCTTTGGGAGCACTGCCTGGCTTTCCAGGTCCTTCCTGGTCTGTAAAGACAATGAGAATTTGTGTGCATGAGGATGAATAAAGCATTTTTAAGGGGTTACTGAAGCAGTGTATGAACTCTGCTCCATCTAGATAATGAACTCATTCTACTCCTCAACATAAGGTTTTCTACCTTATGTTTTCTACTTTATGAGACACAAACCCCAGTTCACAAACCCCTAGTGAACTGACTGTCCCACACCCGAAATTACCTAATGTTAGGTGTGATTTCTGTACACACAGGTTACTACAGCAATACATAGGTAATGTGTATACATAGGTTACTACAGCACTGTGACCTGTGTAATACCAGAGATACTAAATGGGGAGTTTTTCATCCAGCATGCCAGCAAAGCCCCAAACATTTTCATTTCATTCCTGTGCAATAAAATGATAAGAAAGAAGCCATTTGAATTGAAGTGCTGCTGGTATCTTTGAAGTTCCCCAGCTCCCACTGTTTAAAACTCAGACCAATTGTTAGTAAGGCACAGAGGTACTGAACTGCACAAGATTCTGTGCATGGATGGTGTGGGATAAACTTGCTCACTGTTACCTTTCCAGGGGCACAAGCACAGAGCAACATCCAGCTGATAAGCAGCAAGAGAGGAGATGTGCCAGGAGTTTGTGCAGTCTGAATCATGAATAATTTTTATCAGCACACTGATAAAAGCCAGTGCTATGCTGGTGATTGGTGTCTGGGTTGATTTCATCAAAAGGGAGGTGAAATACCAAGTTCTTTTAAAATTCTTAATTGTCAATCCATGGCAGATGTGGGTCTGGCTTGGTTAATTAGGTTAATGTGATGATTTGGCATAGTGAGCTATATGCAGAAGTAAAAGTGTTAAGGATATATTCAAATATCCTGTTATGGATATTCAGCAAATTACACATCACCGTTGCTATGGCAAACAGCACAAAGGAAAACAGTTCAGACAGGTTTAATAGCCATAATGACAATGCTGGAACCCCATTTCTTGTGAATTGTTTGCACAAAGTTACTTCATTATTTAGAAGCAAGGAATGCCAAGTGTTTTCACAAAAATACTCTCAAGTGTGAGATGATTAGAAATACCTCACATGATAGAAATGAAATGGTTTTGTCCTTTACTCTCTTCACATACAGAATCTAAAGGTGTTTCTTCTAGGAATAAACCCAAGACTTAACCAAGACAATGTGTGTGGACAAACCCACCCTTACAACACGTGATGTACAACTGCCAATTCCTAGGTTTAGCAAATACAGGTAATTATTCCAAAACATGCACTTATTCCAAAAGGTTCTCCAAAGGAGTATACTCCTAACCCTCTGCCATCCAAGTAACTTCTCCAATTTTATATGGGGAAGTTGAAGAGAATATACATTACCAGGAACTAAGGATACTGGACTCAGAATGGACAAAAGCACATACTTCCCTAGAGGAGATTGAGCTCAGTCATCTTCTACACTATGGGCTTTGGATCCATCCTTCTTGCCATTCCTTCTGCAGTTCTGAGCCCATTTGTTTCCCTCAGAAATACAAAGACTACACTCAAATCACCTCTAGTTAAACTCTGCTGGCTACACGAAATTAAGTACAACTCCAAAGTCCCAGCCCCTTTAAGGGACTCTTTGAGGAAAGATGGTTTTGCTGTGCAAAGCCCTATAAAGAGTTTGTGGATATTTAAACCAGTAGCCTCAACACAGAACACAACATTTACCTGTTTAACCAAGAACAGAACTAACAATGCAGTTGCTCTACAGGGGCACCAGTGCCAAAAGGACAGACACGGGTGCCACCATGCCCTACCCACTGCCCCTGCAGCCCTTGGCCTTGGCTCCCTGTGAGACAGCCTGGGGTCTGCCTTCACTTTGCTCCCAGCACCCCAGTGCCACTAAGAAAGTAACAATCATTTTGCCCTAATATTCACCCATAAGCCAGTTAGAGGAGGAAAAAAAATGAAATATGAGGTAAATTAAAGCTTCCAACTAAGGGGATTTACCAGTAAGTCACCATAAAATTCAGGTAATTTATTTCTTCAATTCTGCAGCAACTTTCTCCAATTCATTTGGATTAGCTATTAGAAATTATGTCTCAAAAATTAAAGAAAATGTCTATTGACCACTATATCAAATTCTAATTTTAGCCAGGGGAAAAAAGAATAATTAGGCTGTGATTTACTCTGGTAGTCAACTTACATTAACAATTTTCCCCCATGTTTTTGTAATTCTGGCAAAATCAAATAATATATATAGTACTCATATATGCTGGGCTAGATTTAGTAAAGACAATTTCCTACACTACATCCAGGACATTTCTCTTTGCTTTCTGTTCTAATAAGACAATCAAGTTGTTCTGTGTAAGGAGGGAATGTGATTGTCATGCGTGGCCTTCTCGGTTGGAATTTTAGTGCAGTCTTCAATGAGGGTGGAAGGATTAGGTTTTTAATTTCTTTTAAGCTGTCATCCTCCTGTAACAAGCTGTATAGCATGCCTGCTCTCTGGGAATGCTTCACCCTATATCTTAACCCTTCTTTCCAGGGATAAAGAGTAAATCCTGCAAACTCTCAGTGCCAGAAGCCATCATGCAGCGTTGGCTCTGCAGTGGATGCACAGCTCCCAGCTCAGCGCAAGTGAGTTTGGGATTGGATCTTTAGCTACAGCTGGAACAAATCAGGAAAGATGTTTAAGATCCCTAAAGTTATACTCCTAAAGTTGTGTTCCTGCTTTTAAACAAATATCTTTTCCAACTCCTCTAGAATTGGAGTGCTGTCTATAATAACTGAATAAATAGGGATCTGGGAGGCAAACCAGTCACCAAGGTATGAAACTGTCAGCCTCAGGCACTGAGAACAGAACAACGAGTAATGGAAGACAACAATGGAAGAACAACAGGAGAACCAAAGAGGTAGAATTGGTGATGGTAACAGAGGCAGAAGGTGCTCAAAATCACATGGATTCCAAAAGTAGAAGCCAGAGGCAAATTCAAATTTACCTGAGTCAGTTTGCTCAGACAGCACCACCCCAGCACTGCCCATTGCCCAAAACCCCATCCAAGTCTGTCCTGTGATTCCCTCAGGGAGCATCATTAACCCACAGAGCACTTGAGCTTTCAATTAAAAAGCATCATTGCTGAAAGCATTATCCCAAATCTTTAAAGGACTCCATCCCAATTTGGCTTTGACCTGTTATAAATTTACACTGAGAAGGAACTTCCCTGACTTCTCCTTTTGCATTCATTATTTATGAATAGGAAAACCAAATGGAACAGAAATCCCACTGTTACAAACTAGAGTCACTCATGCTTTGCTCCCAGTGGCACCATGGCAGAGCAGCTGCTCCAGTTCTCTTGGGGGGCCCAACAGTGCCTCATCACACAAACCCTTCTGCTCTGCCAGCAAGGGTACACAACACTTCTTATTGGCAAAAATGACTGGTTCAATATTTTCTCACTAGTTTTAGCCACAGAGCAGTTTCTTTCTAGGTCTGCTTAAACCTCGTCTAACCTTTAAGACTATTCTTTCCCATGTTACCCATGAGAGTTGTACAAAATGAGAAATATATCCAAACAGTAGCTGCAGAAAATACACAGAAATAACTCGTTTTCACTGAGATGGGTTCATTTGTGAGTTCTGACTTTCCCCTGAACTTCCTCCCCTGAAGGACTGGAACAGTGATACCAGTACAATAATACTTTTTCTCCTGAAGTGGAGTAAATCAGTTCCTCACTCTCAGTAGTGAAGTGAAAATTAAGATGAAAAGGAGTATAGAATGCAGAAAACCCCTACTACTCCAGAATAATACAATTTGCTGCTGAACCTCAGTTGCTAAGATAGGCATGTCAATTATTTATAGAACTCATGAGTGTGAAATATGAAGTTTTTCAGCCTGGGACACCACGAAGGTAAAGCCAGGAACACAATCCTGTCAGCACTGGCAGACAAGGACAGAATAGGCAAGCACAGAATATTTCTACACAGATTACCGTTTTTATTGAACTACAAATTGCAAAAGGTCTCTATGAAATGCCACTTTCAGTGTTAAGTGAGCTGTACCTTCCTTTTGACAGTGTCAGTCTGTATTTAATGTTTATTTAACATTTATCTAAGGGCCATCTCTGCCAGGGAAACAATGTACAGTAAGTTAGCATAACTTCACCTGAATATTTACAGGAAGCCAAGGATTTTCTCATGGATCTGTGCTTATGTCCATCAACAGCCTGTCACACACACTGTAAAACCTGCTCTACATGACCAAACTTTGCCAATAATTTTCACAATCAAAATTCCAATTTATGTTCTCAGTAGTGATATCAAAATTGATCTGCACAAAAGCGCTTCTATGGTTTATAGCAAGTTTGTTGAGAGCAAGTATCTGGATTAAAACTCCCAGGGTTGCAGTGAAAGGTTGTTCATAGCTCATCTGAGGAACTAACAGGTACTATTCAGAAACATCCACAATTTCCTGGGTAAAAACCTAAAGCAAACCAAATAAAACCCCACAGACAAAATCAGAAAACCGTGGAGCCCCAAATTCTAGTAACAGCCATTGCTACATGGCATGGCCTTGCTAAAATGCCTTGGTGGGTCCATGCAATATTCTATCTCAAAGCTGGAGGAATTCTAAGTGCATCTCCTCCTCCTGCCTTGCCTCCAGCTCTGAGGGCAAGAGCTTCAAATACAGTGACTAAGAAATTACAGAAAAGGACTAGCACTGAACTTTCAGATCAAAGGATACAGAGTGATTCACGTTCCTTCCCTGACTGCTTGAGAGACGTGGGCTAAACACCAACAGTCAGGTGCTCTGAAAAGCTCCACCTCAGAAAGAGAATTTGAATCAGCAGTGAGGCTACAGGACCCCAAATAAAGTGACTCTCCCTTAGACAGGCTCCTTTGCTCAAGAGCTCTGTCAGCTCATGTCACCATGGGGGTGACACACGCCACTGCTGCCACTGCTCACCAATGCCAGTGTCTGCAGGACAACCAGAACAGATATTGCCCATCACTGTCCTGCATCTGAAAACCTGAATGCTGACACAACTGAGAGAAAAACCAAAAAACCACAAGCTAGCCCAGCAGGCTACTGTCTGTCCCCAGGGTCACACCAAATCCCACGTGCTGGAAGGAAGCAAAAGCAGCGAGGACTTGGCAGCGCCTGAAGCACAACGCCTGCAGAAGTGATTGTGCTGCTGCCAGATCTGCTCCTTTTGGAGCTTTCCAGCCACTGCTGAGCGGACAGCACGTGTTGCAATGCTGGAGCTGGCAATGGCAGTGCTGAGCACAGCTAGTGGCCACTGGCCACCTTAAAGCACCAGCACCGTGTGACTGACCCGAGCCAATGTTTAGCAGCATGAGCAGTAAAATAACAAATCTATCGAGCTCTCAAAATTGCAGCAAATATTGTAAAGCTTCCCTATTCCACATTTCACCCGGCCTTGTGGGTGCTGTAGCCACCACTGCTCTGTGCTGGCTGGGTGCCAGGGCCCCAAGCAGGGACCAGGACGAATAAGGAATGGCAACATGACCTGGCTCTGGGGAACCAGCACTCCTGTAGGGACACGGGTCCTGCCAGCACTGGCTGTTCTCCAGTTTTACAGACTCAAAGCTCTCCAGACTGATGATGAAGAATTTTGAAACCCAAAGAGTACAAGAGATTTACATCCAAGTTTATGAAAATAGCTGAAAAATATATCAACAGCCTTCACATACACATATGCAGAAAAACAACTAACAAAACTATCAAATCTCCCAAAATATGGATTGACAACAACAGAAACTTGCTAATTACTATTTTTAGTATCCTTAAATACTCATCTCTGGTGCTATTAAACTAAAAATTATGTAACAATGGATTTGAACTGTAGGAACAGCTTATACAAGTTAGGACCATTCCAAAAAAGTCAATCAGTGTTTCAGAGTACATTCAGCAGATATTTTGAACACAGGCAGAGCAAAGAGCTCTGTCCATGACAGGCTCTTGTCATATCGGGCTGGAAGGCTCCAAGCAGACTAAGAGCTCTGGTTGGCCAAATGGCACAAACACCTGAACTACAGGTAATTCCTCCCTGATTGCTGTTTTGAAAACAACATTTCCAGCAGAAACTATTACATATATATATATCAACCCATTACACAGTACTGATAAGATCCTCTGCATGCCCCAGAAACACCTTGTGCCTCACACAGCTGCTGCTGGAGAGAGATGAGAGGCAGGGGCAACAGGCAGATAAATCATCACTGCAAACCTGGAATACTTGCAAGGAGAACATTTGCTTCTGACTTTTGGGGGATTTAAGTCAGCCTGCACAAAAAAGCATGAAAATATCCCAAGGAGAGCTACATGACTAATGAAGATTTTCTTGCTCCCCATCAGTTGCTTCAGCCACTTCTGCTGCCACTGGATGAGCACAACAAGGCCCTTCTACTGCGTGGTGCTCTGCAGGTATGACTAAATCTGCCTCTAACCTCCCCAAGTCCCCAGGTAGACTCTCACGCCTCCATCACAGAGAGAATTTCACAGAATCAAAGAGCCAATAAGAAGTGTTTCCTCTGGGCATCTCAACAGCATTATCACAAAATGCAGTAAAAGGCATCAGAGTGGCAGAGAGCGACTCAGCCCTGCCGGTGGCACCTGTTTGTAGAACACTCCCCACACTGCAGCCGTGTGCACCTGCCTGGGGGCATGGCCACAGCAGGACAGCCCACGGCTGGCTGACCAACCCTCTGGAGCATCACACTGCCTGCAAATGGACTGGTCCAGTGCAGCTCCCATCTCTGTTTCTGCCCTCAGCACAACCGCGGCAGCAGAGGCTGGTGGGGCAGGGAGAGCTGCTGCACCTGCCAGGGCACACATGCAGGGACAGGCTGGAAAGGATGATTTGTGTGGGTTTTAGATACATAATGATACAACTTTGGGGAAAACCCGAGCAAAGAGAGAGCAGGTCAGGAGTGAGAGGCGGCACTGGGACTTCATGCAAAACAGAGGAGGAGGGAATTCAGAACACTGAGCTCTGGTTTGAGGGGGTGTGCCGTTTGCCTCGTGAGGAAAGGTACCCCACAAAGTCCCACAGGCTCTGAAATGCACTCAATTAGCTGTTCCTTTTACCTTTTTGTTCTACCCAGCATTTCTTCAAGAGCACTGTCATCTCTGGCTTTGGCATCCTACTCATCATCTATGAATTCATGTTGCCGTTTCCTCCCTGAAAGGAAAAATCCCATAGTCAGTCATTTGCTACACAGAGGAAAGGACAAATCTGACAGTATTTTTGCCACTGTTAAAGTTCAAAGACCACCTTGTTTCTTGAGCAAACAACACTGCAAGTTGTGCTCTGGGCTATGGTGTCATTCAGCCATGATCAATCAGTGTGTGTTCACTCCAGAAACTTACCCCAAATTTACCTGTAAACAGCTGAAAAGCTGTCAGTGCCTCAGCCCTGTCTGCAGAGAAGGAGCAGGGCAATGACTCGCTCAGACTAAAAAAATTCCCACAACAAGAAGAGAGACTTGTGCCAGGCAAATATCTTTATTTTACTTTAAAACATTCTAAAAGTGTTAATCTATATGAAAGAGAAGCAATACAAGACTGAGCAAGCATGTTTAATGGTAGGGAAGCCTTCACATCACATGAGCCAAATTAAAAATAAGACTAAATACAAAGCACAGACAAAAAAAAATCAATTTTCTCAAAGACATAACATAAGGGACTCCCACAGGGGCTGGGCAAATTCTGGAAGGGAGAAGGAGATTATATTTTATGGGAAGAGATTCAATAAGCATTCTTTTCCCATAAAGCTAGTGATGGAGGATTGTCACTGCTCCATAGACACCCCATGCACATTTCAGGACAACAGTAACAGGAAATCAATAGCACCTTTTATACGTGCAAAGACATTATCTCTCTGGACTCCTAATACTAACAAATGGGGCCAAGAAACACCTTTACTAGAATTTAGCAGCCAGCATTACTCTGGCTGAGAACAGAGGGCAGGATGCTGGTCTATACCCTTATATTTTTAGGTATTTTTTTTTAAACTAACTCTGCTCAGAGCATCACCCTCGAGTGGTGCCCAGGAGCCCCTGATGACAGTACATCACAAGTGTAACGGTGCTGAGCCCTGGTGCTGTCACCCCATCACAGACATCCCCTCCAGCTGATGCTGCAGTCATTACAGGCAGGAGCTTTGTCAGGGGGTAATTTGACAGCTTTGACAAGCTCGGCTGAATTTATGGCACTTTCTAGTTTTTCCCTCCATTGAGCTGTGATGGAACTAAAGTTAATATTACCAAACCCGCTCTGTGAGGGGACAGGTTCCCAGTGCTGAGTCCGTGATGGCAGTCGCTGAGAGAATCTGCCCCTCACAGTGTCCCTGCCACCCTCGGGGACACGGAGGGCAGCTCCATCCAGCCCCCTTGACAGGGGAAATTCCATGATGAAGGTCTCTGCCACCTCTGGCTCTGCCACAGCAGAGGTGGATCACCACTAGTGAGGCTACTCACAGCTTACTGGAGAGCACTGAAGCAGCAGCCACGGTGCCACAGGTCTGACAACACATGCCCAGCTAAACCCAGGACCTGAGTCTTGGGGACTGCTTCTCCTGCTGCAGAGATTGTGCCCCCACGCAGCACCACAAAGCTTCCCACCTGCAAGTACCAGTGTGGGAAGAGGAATATTGCACCCCAAGCCAAACCTTGGCAAGTCAGTAAAGCACAAACAAGCACTTTTCTTTTTTTTCTTCTTTTTTCCCATCAGATTGCTTTTTGCCATAGATGTTACATTTCCTCTGTTATAATGCAGGGTTTTAAAGAGCTCTCTCTACATCCTTAGAAAGCACAGTTCATATTTAGCTCCCTAAACTCGTATTTCTCTCTTCCTATATTTCCCTGCCAAGATGTGACACCTGTGGAACGTTCCCAGAAAATTCCCCTGAATCATCTGTGATGCAAGGGAACAGCAGCCAGCGTTGGCAACAAGCAGCTGGGTCTTTTAGGAAAGCGTCAGATCAATCTGGTGAGGGGAAGGATCCCCAGTAACTCTGTCACTAATCATCCCCAAGGATCACAGAGCTCCCAAATCAGTTAGAAAAAGAGCATAATTATGACAGGATCAAAATCCATGGGAAATAGAGTTGCCATGGCAACTGGCATCCTCACAACTCTAATCTCCTTTGCATTCTTGCACAGACTCAATGACTCCTAAACCACGTGGAAAAAAAAAAAAAAAAAAAAAACCTGTCTAGCAGGTGGGTTCATTGAGGAAAAGCAGTGCTAGAGGTGCTTCCCTGCAGAACAGACCCATTTCCACAGGGTTTCTCAGAAAGGGAGCCTTTGTGCACCTCTTGTTCCAAGCATTGCACTTCGCTCACCAGGAGTGCAGAGGAACTGCTATAACACAATCAATACTTCCTTGTTAACTACCGTTGTATCAGAAAAAAAAAACAACTTATTAATTATTGAAACATTCCCGTTTTCAAATAAAAGTGACATGAAGATAAAATCCAAACCAGACTGGCTGAGTTTTGAAATGGGAATGTGGTTCCAGCTTGATGCTGGGCTGCACTGGTGCCAATGAGTGGTTTTTCAAACGCTCCTCTTTACAGACAGCAGTACCCAAAAACCACTCCAGCATCCCCATACACATATCAGATCCAGCCACTGGGCTTATTTTTCTTCCTGACAGCCTTATCACAGCATTAATACCCAGTCTGTCTGTCCACCAGCATGCTTTAAACGAGGTTTACGTTTAAAGCTGGGCAGCCCTTTTGCTAAAATCTCTGAGCTCTGCACACTTTGGGGCATTTCCCTTCCATTTCGGTACTGCTCGGGCCTGGGGAGTTCACCCATCACCAGGGAGGGCAGCACAGCGTGAAACCCAGGGTTCACTGGGGCTCTCTACGCCAAAAGCCAAAGCAGCGCTATTGATCAAAGGGAAACTGCTCCAGATCTGCCGGTGACAAACCCGCACACGCTCTGCCCACGGTGTGCCCTTGTCGTGGGTCTGACATCGCTGAGCTCAGCTGGGCTCGCCTTCGGCTGCCGTGCAGCTCTGCCCCGGGACCCTCCGTTGTACCGGGCTGCCGGACTGCCCCGCTGCCCTCCGCCAGCGCCGCCGGAGCCGGGGAACAGCGACTCACGGGACAGCGACTGGATGGTGACAGCACGCTTTGGAAATCGCCCTCTTGTTACCGGAGAGAGAGGCCTCGTGGCAGAGTCTGCACCTACACGTCCCGTCAATGACCGGAGTGAGCGCCTGCCCTTTAGGCAGGTACCGAGGGCCCTGCGGCACCGAGACGGGCACCGGGAGAGGAACCGGGGACGGGCACCGGCGGTCGCGATCGCCCTCCCTCCCGCTATCCCCCGGGAGCGGGGCGGACGGAGGCCCTGGGGCACCCATGACACTGCCACAGCCGCCGCTGGGGTACGGAGCGACCGCGCCGGCAAAGACGCGTCAGAGTGCCGGGGCGAAGAACCAGGGGGACGTGGCCGGAGCGGAGCGCGGCAGAGCAGGCCGGTGCCGGTCCGTGCCGGTCGGTGCCGGTCCGCGCTCCCTCCCTCCCTCTCTCTCTCCCTCAGTCCCTCCCTCACTCACCCTTCGCCGCCTCCGCCGCCGCCGCCGCCTCCCGGCTCGCGCGCCGCGCACACGCACGCGCACACGCCCGGGCCGCGCGGGCGCGGGGGCCGGGGGAACGGGGGAGCGGCGGTGGCAACGCGCGTGCGCGGGCGGTCGGACCGCCGGGCCGCCAGGGGGCGCCGCAGCGCGGGGCGCGGGGTGAGAGGTCGGGACGATGGCGGCGGCCTTGGGCGAGGAGGCGCCGGACAACGAGGACTACTACGGGCTGCTGAACGTGCGCCGTGAGGTGCGGCCGCGGGGCCGCGCGGGGCCGCGCGGGGCCGGGCGGGGTGAGGCGAGACCCTCGTGTGCGCCCGGCGGGAGCGGCGCCCCTGCGGCGCCCCTGCGGCGTGTCCTCCGCACGGGCCGGGCTGCTGCCGCTGCTGGCGGCGGCGGGGCGGGAGAGCTCGGGCCGGGCCGCGGGGCTCCCGGTTGGGTGAGACGGGGGAGCGCCCGCTGAGGCCGGGAAATGCGGGGTTTGCTCCGAACTGCGGCGGTCTGGGCTTTGCCGGGGCGCTCCTGATGCAGCTCCGCGCACGCCGCGCACACCCGCGTCCCCTGGGGCACGGCTCGGGAGGCTTCCCGAACCTTTCCAGTTTGGAAACAGCCAGGGCTTTCTGCAAAACGTTGTTCCCGCCAAAAAAAAGATCTAGAATCCTTGATTTCACTTTTAAGAATAGATGGATATTAATTGGTGCGGGTTTGTTACACCGGAACAGTTTGGAACTTATTGGGAGATAACTGCTTTTTTTATAGTAATTATTAAGCAGATCTACAAAGATCTGGATGTAGGAACTGTGCTGTAATTTGTTTCAGCGAGTGCAACTGCATTATAGATCTGTTACATATATTTGTGTGTGCATAAATATGTATAGAAATCCCATCCAGCCCATCAGCCTGGGTGTGGCCATTGTAGCTGGACAAGGCTCGTATTGAACCACCACTGCTCCGTGCAATAGGATATCCAGACTTGGAAGCGATTCAGTCTGAGAGCTTGGAAGAATTCCCTTTGGAACTCCTGTCAGCCCCTGAGCTGCAGGGACAGTCCCTGTGCCTCATGTGTAGGAATCAGCTGCGTTCCTGAAGGAACAGAGTGTGATGGTCACGCTGTTTGCAGAACTCTCTGATGCTGAGCTCCTTTTAAAAAAAAATATGAAGGCCTCGTCTGGTTTAAAGCCGGCAAGGCCATGCTTGTACATTCCTTGGGAGCTTTCGTAATTCCCCTCCAAAACGTCAGCAGCGTGCAGAGGTTAGAACAGAGGCGGGAACCGCGCAAGGGTTGTGACTGCTGGGGAAGGTTTAATGGTTAACTTAGCCAGGCTTCCAGAGCAGAACATTCAGGTTTTGTACAGCAGGGAGCTGGAAACTGAATAAAAGGGGTCTGCAAGGGAGTAATTCCAACAGAGAGGAGCAGGTGCTTTGTTAATTGCCCCTTGCTAATTATTTTCAGCAGTACTGTCCTGTAGTGGAAGTGGTGAGCAGCATGTCTGGGTGCTGACACGGGATGATGAGCTTGGAGCTGCAGTGACCCCATGGAGGCAGGATCCTGTGAGCAGGAATTGCTCTGTGTGTGTGTGTGAATGATTCATCTTTTAGACATGTTAGTCTGCTAAAAACACGGTGCTGTGTTTGAGACGTTAAATGAGACCTTTCAATGTTGACCAGAGTTTTGGTAATAAAAATGTAACTTACATGCTGTTATTTGTGACTGCATTTCCTGGCAGTCTAAAAACCATGTCAGGGTTTCTTTAGTGGTTTTGAAGAGGCTGTTGCTCATGGAATATTGAACCAATGACCCAAACTACTCAGTGATGATGAAATGCCCAATCTAACATTTTATTGAACATGGCATTTATGAAAAATGAATCTGCTCATTTCTATTATATAATCAATAGCACATTAAACCATTTATCATTAATTTGATTTAAAAATGCCATTTTGGGGCTATATGTTCCCCTGCCTTCCCAGTCGAGTTTAAATTTGATATCCGAGAAAGCACAAGGTAGTAAAAAGAAATAAGCTAATTGTAGCTGTCCTTACTGTCTTGGGACCAGCAAATTTCACAGCTCCCCTTTTGCTGTATCATTTCAAAACATTAACAAGCAACAATACAAACATGCAGAAAAAACCATTCTGAGCTGTCCTCAAATCCAAAGAGATTCCTGGCATTGTGACACAAGTGAGTGTGTTTGTTTGATGGAAAACCTCCTTGCCACAAGTGGTAAAAAAGATGTTACTTCAAGAAATTACCTTTTAGGAACTTTATCTCCCCAGTGAAAGCTAGGAACCTGTGACAGCTTTGCTTCCTGAAGGGCATTAACAATAAATGGAAATTGTGTCTGTAAATCCACTTCTGTCTGAGTGCCCCCCTCGCTGACTGCACTGGGTCCTGACTGGGGCAGCCCCCGGGGACAGCCTGGGCCATCAGGTTTTGGTTATTTTACTCTGGATGTTCCTCCTGGAATGGCTTCCTGTGCCCAGGAACTGGTTCTTGCCTGGACAGTTTGGGAACTGGATGATTGGGCTCTTTCAAGCTCTGCCTGGGGGAAATTCTTGTTGATTTTAGCAACTGCACTTCTGAAAAGTCGGTGTTAAGCAATCTCCAAGGAATGGGCAGGAACAGGAACTGCAATGCAAGGGATATAGCAGGGTGAGGTGAGAGAGGAGAGATTACCAAGACTCTCTAGAGTCCAAAAATAACATTGCTGGGAGATGATAATGGAAGGAGCAGGGGTTTTTCCCTATTGATTCTGAAAGAGCCATCCATGTCCTTGGAAGGAGGCCAGGTGCCATCTGAGGTCCCAGAGCGGTTGCAGTAAAGGACAAGGCAGGTTCGTTTGTGATGTGTTTGGTGGCACAGTGTTCTCTTGGTTATCTGTCTGTGGTTTTGTTGGACAGATGAGGCACCTTCCTCCTTCACAGCACAACACTGACCCTGCTGGGGAGCAGAATGGGGCACTGGGGAGCACAGGGCAGGTGCTGGGATGAGAGCAGAACCATGGCTTTACATTTCTTACCCTTACAGCTGAGGAAAGTCTGTGCTTTTGGATAGTTGCAGTGTCCCCTTGAGGGTTGAGATTGAAATATGAGTAGAATTTGTTGTACATCTCTGGACTTACGTATTTTTATCTGAGATGACTTTGCTGTTTCCTGCTCTTCTGATTTGGAGGGGAATACCTGTATTATATAGTTATATTAGGCAACTGATACAGCTATATACAACTATAATTAATGCCTGTATTATATAGTTGTATTAGGCAACTGATACACCTATATACAACTATATTTAATGCCTGTATTATATAGTTGTATCAGGCAACTAATACAGCTATATACAACTATAATACTTGTATTATATAGTTGTATTAAGCAACTGCCTGATACAGGTATTAGGTAGTTGCCTAATACAACTAGTCTGAACATGAATGGTGGGGTTTTTACATAATTTTGTGTACCTGGGTATGCACTGATGAGCTATTGAGGTCCCTTGTTGCACTCTAGATAGCATGGACAATCCTGGTGTGATAATTGAATATTTTATTAACTTATATACTGAACCAATAATCCATTCTTGATTTTGGTCCAAAGTAATGCAGCGTAACAGCTGACAGACTTCCCTTTCAGGACTGATTTTGAGAGTGGCCTTTTGGCAATGGCCTTGGCCGTCCTTGTTGATTGTTGGTGGTTTCCACAGGCCTCCCAGGAGGAGCTGAAGGCGGCGTACCGCCGGCTGTGCATGCTCTACCACCCCGACAAGCACCGCGACCCCGAGCTCAAGAGCCAGGCTGAGCGCCTCTTCAACCTTGTCCACCAAGCCTATGAAGGTCAGGGGGAGGCTGAGCTTTGCAGGGGGGTTCTGGGAGAGCTGTGTCTTCATGCTTTTTGAAGATATTTGTTATTGCAAAGTAATAATTCAATTTGGTGATACTTACCGATGCTGTTTCCTGCTTCTGTACCATAAGTCAGAGGGGAAATGCCATATAAATGCTGCAGGGAATGAGATGTGGAGTGTCTGCATGTTGTAAATGATCTTCTCATCACTTCCCTTACTTCTAAAGACCTCTTCTATAGGAGAATAAAGACTGAAAAGCTTCAAATAGAAGGATAATTTCATATTGTACTGATGAACTGCTGCATCCCTGAGTTCTGTTTCCTGTCACCTGGCTGTGGTCTCCATTTCTAGCAAGTTCTTCTATATGCTCAGACTGAGAGGAGGAGACAAATGTTTCACAGCAGTTAGTTTGTTCTTGTGCCAAAGTCCTTTTCAAATACTGTGAATTAAACTGAAATTTACTTTAATCCTGGTGTGCAAGTTGCACCTGGAGTGCAGATGGATTAGAATGGTAGAAGTCATCCATGTTACAATCCTGGCGCACCCAGTCCGAGTGAATTTTTTTACCCCCTTTGTTTTGACTGGTAAGCATTTGCTCCTTCCAGTTGGACTTGAGCATGTGTGGAGTCTTTCCTGTTGTCCCTAGGTTGGATGTTGGAACCTGTGGAAGCTTTTGCTGGGCGAGCAGGGAAAGTCTGACCTTGATGATGTGCAGGACAAAAACTCATAATGCTTCAATAATTTCATTTTAGTGTAGTGAGTGGCCTTACATTAGAGGCAGCAGCTTCCCTTTGAATTTTCTGGCTACTCTTGGAAGTTGGTGCTCGTTTAGTACCAAATGTGAGTGTAGTATGTTACAAGCAAAAATTTTGACATCTTGGAAATGAGCCACTTCACCTCCTCTCTGTTTTCTCTTTCTCCACTTCCACCTCTTAGTATCACACAACAAAAGATTCATTTTATCAGAATTCATAAAAAACAATGTCTGCCTGTGACATTTAACAAGTCCAATAATATTCCACTAGTTCAGACTGAAACTCAATTACCAGTATAAGCCTTTTTTTGCCTTACTCTACTCCCCCAGCTCCCTGGGGACACATCAGTTTTCCCACAGCCTCAAGAAATACATAAAATAAAGCTGGTCTTAGAACCCTGGAGGAGGAAATAGTGATGATTTTTTGATTTATTTTTTCTTACAGAAAGACGTAAGAAAATAGGAGCTTATGCATTTAAATATGCTTTACCCTCTTCCTAATTCTGTGCCTAGTCTTTTTCTAAAGTAACTGTTCTGCAGTCTCCTGTTGTATTTTGTGTTGTCCATTGTGTTGGGTGATATTTTGGGAGGTTAAGATTCTACACACACCTTTGCCATTACCCCTTATTGATGCTTGGCAAGGTGTGAACTGCCTTGTGGAAATTCCTTAGTTGGGACTAGCTGGGAAAGGACCAGTGGACATGGCTGGTGAGGAAGATCAAAGGAAGCACCACAGAGCTTCGAAAGACAGAGCTGGATGGCAATCCCAGGAAAGACCCAGGGACTGCTCTTTCATAATTTTTCATCATCTCCATGTTTGGTAGAGGGTTTGTGTCACCTTCAAAGAAAGCAGTGTTAGAAACCCCCTTTGCACATTCACTTAGGCTGCATGTCTCTTGTGTTCTTTCCACTTTTTTGTTTTAGGAAAAGAAGGAGAAAAAAAATTGGATTTGTTGCAGGGAAAAGTCAGTATATCTTCTCAATAAAGCACATGGAAGCATCAAAGGGGTTAATGTGTAACTGTAGAATGAGATGTTTCTAGGATCAATGCTTGAATTCCAAATATCATGAGTGTTTTGGTCTGAAATCTGAGGAGAAGACCAAAAACTGAGTTCTCTCCTCTCTTTTGGTTTCAATTTACAGTGCTTAGTGATCCACAGACCAGAGCCATCTATGACATATATGGGAGGAGAGGACTGGAGATGGAAGGCTGGGAGGTGAGAGAAATGGAGCACATTATGGCCAGTGGCCTTGACTAAGCCCACCTTTATCTGCCATGGTTCTATCAGCTGCACTGACACCTGGCTGCTAATAAATGCCCCTTGGTTTGAAGGCATCCTTGGTTAGTTATTTCTGTCTCTCTCTGTCCCTGCTGGAACACCATGATGGATTTTCAGAGAACCCTTTGGTTTTGCACTTGACAAGAGAACAATAAACCTGACATTCAGAGTTCCCTGGAAGGATATTACCATGACAGGCAACATCTTTATCTGAGACAAATGTGTCATTATTGTCTATCTAGTCCCATCTTTTTCATCCAAAACTTGTTTTTTTCAGCATCAACTAGCTTCTGAGTTTGAAATTACTTTTTCTTCCTGGGCTTTTTTGGGGTGGGTCGAGCTGGAGTTTTTTGGTTTTGGTTTGGTTTAGTTTTTGTTGGGTTTTATGGGCTTGGAAACAGAACTTGTCCATTCGTGTCTGTCCAGCTCTGGAGTCCCTTGCTCTGCCAGCCCTGGTAGATTGCACTATGCTGCTTGAAGCAGGATCCTGTGGTATTGGGCCAGGTCAGCACCAAGGTCAAACTTGGAGTCAGTTGCTAGAAATGTGGAGCAGATCCAGCATGTAACAGATGCTTTGGAAACCAGATTTTTTTTAACTGCTTTTGGCAGACTTGATCTTATTTTGAAGAGCCAAATCCAATACTCTTTCTATCCATTCCAAAACTGGGCCTGTATAAAACACCAATGTCAGGTAAGCAGCTGTGAACCAGCACAGCCTAAAATCACACAGCTCTTGTGGAATCATTTACCTCAGGCCAGAGACATTCAGTTATTTTCATTTTTGTGTCCACACCTGGTAGAGCAGTTAATGGATCACCGAGGGTAACAGCTGCACTGCAGTGTCCTCTAGTTGTGGTTGGACAGCTCTTTGCCTTGGTTTTGTCAAGGGAATGGAAATAACAAAACCATTTTCCCTTCTCTCAAGGCATGGGGCTTTCTCTCATGCCTGCCCCAAAGGTGCTTTGTTCCAAACTCTGACTGCTCAAATTGGCTTTCAGCAGCTGGGGCAGTGTGTTAGTGCATCCTGCACCCAAGGCCTCTGAACCCCAGCACTGCAACGCCCTGAGCAGCCTCTGTCTGGTAATGGTTTGGTTTTCATTTCTTTTTGAGCAGGTTGTGGAACGAAAGAGAACTGCAGCTGAAATCAGGGAAGAATTTGAGCGTTTGCAGAGAGAGAGGGAAGAGAGGAGACTGCAGCAGCGAACTAACCCAAAGGTAAGCAAAGACTTAATCCTGGTCTCAAGAGTGGGTCTGTGATTATCACCAGTGTGCAGGGGGTGCTGAGCCTAGGTGAGGGCCCAGAGGAAAGAGCCCCTCAGGTGTCTACACTTGCTGCATGGCTTTCTGTCCTTTGCATATACAGTTTCTCTGCATAATATAGGGCAAACAGCTCATTCTTTGAACAATCCCTTACTGAATGTTCTTCTTTTCTTCGGAAAACGTTGAGACAAAATACCTTTTTCAGCAATTTTCACAAAATAGACCTAACACTGAAATATTTATGATTTCTTTCCAAGTTTACTAAAAAATTGTAACTCACTGCAGTTACCTGACAGGTTTTCCCTTTGGCATTGCTGCGGTGTCACAACAATGCAGGGAGCTGTTCAAATGCATCTTGAAACCAGCAACAAATCTGAAGCATCCCTAAGCCAGCTGGGCAGCAGCACAGTGAGCAAAGTCAATCTGAACAGGGTCAGTGCCTGTTTTTGGAAAGGGTGATCGTGCCCTCAGGGTGAGAATCATCCTGGATGCTGTTCCCATCTCAGTTTGAGCAGTGTCTGACTCACCTCAGCTAACCTTGGCTGGTCAGAGGTGCTCAGGAATACCATTGGGATGGCAGGGAGAGATGGGCATGGCAATTGGCCAGAGTATCCATAGCTCAGACTTTTGGTGTCTTTGCTGGCTCTTGGCTTGATGAGTGTGTGAGGCAAACCTGGGGTTTGTCAGGATGGTCCCTGACTGAAGTTTCAAAGCTTGTTGAATCACAAAAATCTTGGTTCTTATGCAATAACTAACATTATCCAAGAGCTGCATTTACTATTAACTAAATGAATTCATAGATTAGTGTAAAATCACAATGTCTTCTGAGTGGACAGATGTGGGATTGCAGTGGTGCTTTGGACTGGATCTTAAGGAAAACATCCATCTAAGCAGAGCTGTAATATTTTGAGACATTCACCTTGGCACCACCTTTGGATGTGCACTGCTCTTAGCAAAGCAATTGGGCTGTACAGATCTCCAGGCTGAAGGTAGTTTATAGACACTAAGAACTGGTTTGTACTAGAAGGGTAAACAAGCATAAAGTGTTGTGTGAGTATCTGTTGACAGCTTTATTCCAGGCAGGAAGGGATTTCTGTGTGCCACAAGCCAGGCAGGGCAAACTATCCCTGCTGGAGGTGTGGGTGAGTGGGGTCAGAGAGGTGTTTTCAGAGAGGGGCATGGTTATCTCCCACTCTGCTGCTCCCTGCTTCAGGAATGTGACATTTTCCCTGGGCGCCTCGCCGTGGCTGCGAGCTGCACTGTGAGCCTGTGTCCTGGGATAAAATTAGCCATCTGGGTGTTTACAGCAATTGCAGGCTGGCAGCTGATGGAAATGCCTCTCCAGGCAGTGTTCCCGTGGAATTGGGGAGCACAGCTGTGATCATTTCATACACGAGCACAAGTTATTTTAAAATTTCCAACATTTTGTCGGTTCTATAAAACAGTTTCACAAAAATAAAGCATTTTAACCAGAAATGTTGAGCAATAACCAGATGTAGGCAATTTGGAGGGTTGAAATTGAGTCTCCTATTTGCTTTTAGAGCTTTGTTTTTGCTTTCAAAGATGTGCAGAAGGGTTGAAAAGTTCATTACTAGGTTTAAGAAGAACCACTTCCTGTTAGGAGAAATTAAATCCAGTTATTTTCCTGCTGTGGGAGGTCAATATGTAAGGAACACAGGTTCCTCAAGGCAAAGCCTGGCATAACTTCCAGGTATCACCTTCCTGAAGGTAAATCCCTAAGTAAAAAGTAAGGAGGAAGTACATTTTCCTCTGGCACATCTACGAATTCCATCAGTGAAGTCTGTTACCTTTTCACAGGCTGGCAAATAAAAGTGATTTCAAAAGCTAATCCCAGCTCTGATGGTTCCATAGTGCCACTCCTGCTCCCTGCCCTGCTGAGCTGCTGCTCTGTGCAGCACAGTGTGGGCACCTCTGACTCCTGAGCAGGAGCTCCAGCTCTCTCCTGCTGCCCTTCCTTTGGGGAAAATTCCTCCATGGTCGGAGCAGGTGGCTGATGGGAGCTGGGAGCAGCAGCAATCCCCTCCATTATCCGGAGGCACAGGGGTGCTCTTGTTCTCTGGGAATATTTTTAACTTTACCATCTGCTGCTTTTCCTGTGCTTGTGCCTGAACCAGTTTCCTTGCCAGGATCCACAGAGCTCCCAGGGTGACTTCACCTGCTTGGCAGGAGGTGGAGGGTCTGCCCAGGGTCCACCTCTGACCTTAGGGAAAGGCAGAAGAGCAGGAGCTCTGCTGGGGAACAGGGAGACACTCCTTTCCTCTGAGCAGATCTTGTGGATTTTCATGGAGAGGTTCAGCTGTTTTCCTTGGGAGGAATATTTGCTGTACAATTCATACATGTGAAAAAGGAAATCCTAGTGTTCTGAGTGTGTTTTAGAGAAAGGAGGTGCAGTGAAATTCAGGGACACGTGTGGATCTTGGTGCATCTTTCCAAAGGGTGCAGCAGTGTGGCACCAGGAAGCCAAGTACAGCAGGATTGCCTCCAAATGGGTGTTTGCTAGCACAGGTCTGAGCCCTTCCAGGGTGGTTAGAGGTTTTCCATTGCTCCCCTCTTCTTTTGGCCTGGTTTCAAAGAACAGCATGGCATAGGAGAGGGCTGAAACTGGAGAAGCTGTAGGGTCTGGAGTCACTTGAAGGTGACTTGCAGATGATTCCTGAAAGTGCAGAAAGGGCAGAAGCTGGTTGTTGGTGCCACCACCATGCAGAACAATGAATGTAATTGCTCTGAAATTCACCAGCTGCCAAGGGTGGTTAGTAACCAGCTGGGGCACAGCCCCTGTTCCAGGATTCAACTGGAAATAACCACACCTTTCGGTTTTAAAATATTTATCCAATTTTTCCTTCATAAGTAATCAGAAAATGAAAATTGAGAAGAGGCTGGGAATCTCCACAGCAAATAGATAGCCTGGGAGTCCAGGCAGAGAAAAGGTTCCAGTCCTGTCAGACTCTGCAATTCTTCCTTTATTTACAGTCCAGCATTTGATTGGAGTGGAGCAATCAAGGAAAAATGCTCCCTCAGACTGAAATAAGGATTTATTTCAGCCGTGCTTGGCCTGAGTGTGGATGGGGTTTGTAGCTACCCAGCTATTGAGTTTCCATATACAAACTGCTCCGAGTTCAGTCTGTGCTTGTGCACAGAGGGGGGTTTTTATTGCAATCCATATGTTTTATAGGAGCTGGGATGCTGTCAGATGGGTCCATAGGGAAGGTTTCCAAAGCCTCTTGAAGTTATATGACCCAGACAAGTACCTAATTGTGCTCTTTTGAAAGAAACACACTCCTGCAGTTAGTCTGAGGGAGCACAGCAGCAGGTAGCCAGACTATTGTGCTGTGGCCTAGATTTTTGTAGGAATAAGTTTTTCTATATAGTCTGAGAAAGGAAATATTTACCACTTGCTAAAAGTATGTCTTTTTCAAGCTTTCCTTCTCATCACGAAGTATAAAGTAGAAGAAGAAATCAAAATATTTTGCTAACAAGGTCGATTGCAAGTGAATGGTACAGTTCAGTACTAAGTTGGTTTAGGTAACTCATAAGAAGAAGCCTGTAGAGGTTTTCTGACCAAGTTCCATTAAAGAAAATCAATTTCTAGAATATATTATTTCAACTTTTAAATACTGACAGAGCACAGTCATTCGTGGGGAAAGAAGAAACCTGCTGTGTAAAGGTGTTCTACCTGCTTCTGTAATGTGTCACTATAGAAAAATGACCTCCTGGGATTGCAAGTTGAGTTTGTGCTGAAAAACTGCCTGTTCTCCAGTCTGTTTGATGATTTATATTGCTGTTTTAAAATATTGTAATCATTCACTTTTGTTTTGTGCATTAGGAAATGCATTTTAGAGTGGTAAAAGTAATTGCGGAGCAATGGAAAGCTGCACAAAAATGTAATCATGCACAGGGATGGTTCAGCCACTTGTTCTGTGTACGCCAGATGTTTGCTAATGCTGAATGCCTGTTTCACTTGTCATCCCTCAGGGAACAATTAGTGTGGGAATAGATGCCACTGACCTGTTTGATCGCTATGACGAGGAGTATGAAGATGTGCCTGGGAGCAGCTTTCCCCAGATTGAGATAAACAAAATGCACATATCCCAGTCCATCGAGGTGAGGAGGGCAAACTCTGCCGTGCGAGCGGGGCGTGAGTGAGTGCAGAACACAGAACACTCTGCTCCTGCCTCTCTGCAGGGTTTGGGGGGACAGCACAGCTGGGAAGAGGCAGCTTGGGGCCAGCAGAATGGTGGGTTGGCTCTGGAGCCCTTGGGCAACTGCTCTGTGGGCTGCAGTGGTCCTGCCCTCCTGGCAGGGAGATGCTCAGTGCCCAGTTGTCACTGAATGGAATGTGTTCAGTGGAGGAAAGCAAATGGCACCCAGTCCTGAGGATGAGCATAAGGAAAAGGATGGGGAAGCATTTTCTCTTTCAGAGAGAGAGTTGTAGAAATTTAGTCTGCTAGAGAGATGAGAATGGTTTACAGCTCAAGGTCAGGACTTCAAGGTGGTACATTACAGGTGTCACAAGTGTCTGGTACTGTAAGAATTATCTGACTTTTTGCCATGCTTGATGTTTGACTACAAAACCATTTACACTCTGCAGTGGTGATTATGTTCTTGCAGAACATGCACTGAATGTGTGAACTGGGATCAGAGTTACTTGAAACAATATATTCCTTTTTCAGGCACCCCTGACTTCCACAGATACAGCAATACTGTCTGGAAACCTTTCCACCCAGAATGGGAATGGAGGGGGATCAATTAATCTTGCACTGAGACGAGTGACATCTGCCAAGGGATGGGGAGAGGTAAGAGTACCCCTGTTATGCAGCTTTATATTCAGTCTATTAGCTGGTGTTCTATTTTTTGGGGGGGGAGCTTTAGCTGTTGTTCATCTCTCATTTTCTATATTCTGTAAAATGTAGAAAAATTAATTCTTAAAGGAATTTGAGACAAAGGGAATACCAAACCTTGGGGGTTTTTTTATTTTTCTCCCCTCTCCATTTGGCCATGCAATTTGGACTTTACCTGTGCAGACAGAATTGTTACCTGATGTCTCTGGTCTTTCTGATTGCTCTGTCTGAAGGCACAGTGCTGTTAGCAGGCCTTTTAGGGCAGTGTGATAGTTGGCCTTTGCTTCCAAAACTGCTTTGCTTGCATGGGAAGAATTTATGGGGGAAATAGTTTGAGCCCCCCAGCAGGTCTGAGCAGCTGGAAGGTCCCACGTTGCACCTGCAAGCTGGGCTGTGTTTGAGGTGCTCATGGCATTGCTGGTACAGCTGGCAGCTGCCTGTGCCTTCCTTCTTGCACATGAGCCCCTGCTAGCCTGCTTCCTCAGCTTGGGAGAGTGGGAGTCTTCCTCTCATTTGAGATTCACACACTGGAGGCTTTTGATTTGCATCAGGATTTTTGTAAGAGTTTTCTCCACGTTCCCTGGAGTGACCAAAGCAGGTGCCAGTAGCAGTCACCTGTAGCTTTACAAAACTGGCTTTGTTTTACCCAAGAGCTCCAACTCAGCAAGAAACCTTTTCTTCTTCTGAATGCAAAGCTGGAGAGAAGGGAGGGTGCTGAAAGAGGTTATAAATGTAACTCAGATGTGTAAAACAGCTGTGATAAAAATTATGCTCGTGACATACTTTGTCACTATTGCAAAGGATGTTTTCTTCTGACACTCTGGCACTGTGTATTCCAACAGTTGGAGTTTGGAGCTGGAGACCTTCATGGACCTCTCTTTGGGCTGAAGATATTTCGTAATCTTACACCAAGATGGTAAATATTAGAAAAATGGCCTTGTGGTTAATATCCCACAATAAGGAGCTGAATGACTTGAATTCTCTTCCACATTAATTTTTGATTCGTTTTCTGTCCTACAAAATAAGGTATTTTCACTTTAGACTTAAGGTCATACTTGTATTGTCAAAATGCCTGCATTCTTTTTGGGTGTTGGTGCCCTCCCTTTTCATATTTCCATTTTAAGGAAGGTCTGTGTTCCACATCCTTAGATTTGTACTTGATCTTGTCATGATTCATCATACTTGAGTCAGAGCAACTGAAGTTTGCTCTAGGAACAGAACAAAAAATGGAGAACTCTTCTGAGGCTTCCATGTTGAGAGGGAGTTTTCTGACAACAAAACAGGAGATGATGTATCATATTTTAGGCAAGTAATGTCAAATTTGCCACTAGTGTCATGTCTGTCCACAAATGAGTAGAAGTCTCAGGCTGCAAAGGAGATACAAGGTAAGGCCTGTGATTGGAGCCACATGTCAGAGCATCATAGGAGCTCATGTAGGTTCCCTCTGTTTACATTTTCAAATTTAGTGCATCTGCCATTCCTCAGAGCTTGTACAGGATTCTTGTTCCCCGGGGAGTGCTTTAGCACTGGTTTTTAGGATTATTGAATAGCAGGGCTGCTCTGTGCCAGCAGCCCAGTGTGCTGTTCTGCAGAGACCAGGATATTACCTGCACAGGGCAGGAAGGGGAAGGCTGGATGCCTGGGCACAGACAATAAACCAGGGCACAGCCTGCTCTCCTGGGTGCTGCTGTGCTCAGGGCAGTCTGAATTCATTTTTACTTTTCCCTGAAAGCCTCGAGCATCACGCTTTTTGCAGGATGGTCTCTGGGCACTCAGTAAAAATTCCTGGGCAAGAAAGACTTCTGAGGCCAGCTGGGAGCTTGTGTTTTTTCACTGACAAATTTCCCCTCATTTTTCTAGTTTCATCACCACAAACTGTGCCCTGCAGTTCTCATCCCGCGGGGTCCGCCCCGGCCTCACCACGGTCCTGGCCCGCAACCTGGACAAGAACACCATGGGCTACCTGCAGTGGAGGTGGGGCATCCAGTCAGCCATGAACACCAGCATTGTCCGGGACACCAAAAGCAGCCACCTCACCCTGGCAATGCAGGTGAGAGCCACAGGCAGCACAGGGAGGGATCCTGCCCTGTGGGAGAGAGCAGCCTCACCTTCCTGGCCCAGCTGTGTTTTGCTCTCAGGAGTTTGCAGTTTATTGCAGCCCCAAGACACGTGAAAAGTCTCTGTTTTGGCCCCCACGTTCAAAGAATGAGTCAGAGCTCTTCAGTTCTCGGTCTCAGAGTTGTTTATTGTATCTTATCTATGAAATTTTTTCTCCTGTCCAGCCAAGGTCTGCTCAGCAGGACAGACAGAGGCACTCTGGCCTGCCCCCAGGGCAGTGTTATCTCTTTATATTACAAACTACGTATAACATGTTTACAATTACTTCCCAATACCTATCACCTATGTTAGACAGTGAGTTTCTACTCTAAACCAATCCAAAAGTGCCAACATCACAGCAGAAGGTGGAGGTAGAGAAGAAGAAGAAGAAAGGCTGGACACGCCCAAGTCCCTCCATCTTGTCCCCAAAACCCCAATTCTAAAAACCCCAAAATCTACTTTTTCACCTAGTGATAATTTTATTATTACACTACTTAAACTTCTGTGGCTTTCAGGTCTTCATACAAAACTGGTGATTTGCTCCACGGGTCATAATCAAACCCACAGGTGTTCTGGGCTGTGTGCCAGGGTCTCTGAGCCCCCTGGCAGGGGTCCCAGCAACTCTGGACACCCAGAGGGATGAACTGAGTTCTGACATTTTGCCTTGGGATTACAGATTAAGGAAGCAGTTGGTGTATTTTGTGATAGACCTAAGATAGGTCACCAGCTGTTTGGCAGAGCACAGCTCTTGACATTGTCATAGGTGATGTGGGTCAGCTTCCAGCAGGGTCAGGACAACATGGACAGCAGAGGTTGTAAGTGGCAAGCTCTGCTTTGTGTTGTGTGCTTCAAGGTTGAGAAGGGAAACTGGGGGGGCAGCAGTTGCCAAGAGTATGTTTTGATATGTTTGTGCCTCTTGTGTTTCAGCTGGGAATCCCCCATTCTTTCATGATGGTCAGTTACCAGCATAAGTTTCAGGATGAGGATCAAACACGAGTGAAAGGTTCTCTCAAGTAAGTGCTCAGGAGGGAATTCACATTGCTCACAGCCTGAGGACTCTGTCCTCTCCTGCTGTTGTAGGCCTCCAGGTTCCACACAAACCAAATGCTTCTGTGGCCTTTGGGAGCCCGCTTTTCATTCTTTAAATCTGGTAAAGGCTGAAGGGAATGTCTTGGAGGCTTGGCCCTGTGTGCCTCTGCACTTAAGTGGAACTAATAATACTTGTCTATGATATCTCTACATCATCCCAAATAAGAAAGCCAGAAGTTCTTGTTCACTACTTAGCAAGCTGGAAGGTCTCATCTCACCTTGGAGGGATACTGTGAATCTTCCAGAGGCCAACATCTGCTGCAAACAGATGCATTTCCATGCTTTACTTGTTTGGGAATTACAGGATTCAGTAAAGAGAAATTCAAATGTCTTCTCTGTCTTAACAGTTCTTGGTTCTGTCATTCTAGGGTGGGTTTCTTTGGGACCATAGTGGAGTATGGAGCAGAGAGGAAGATCTCCAGACACAGTGTTTTAGGAGCCACTGTCAGCGTCGGTGTTCCTCAAGGAGTGTCCTTGAAAATCAAGTCAGTTCAAGATCTCAACTCTTTTTTGCAGAGGCTGACCATAACCTCCATGATTCTATTTCCCGTATTCAGGTGGGAAGGTCCCAGTCCCAGGTCAATACAGGTGTATTGATACATCACTGGGAGAGGGTGCAGCTGCCCTCAACTCTAATGCAAGCTGTAAGCCCATCATAAGCAATGGGTGCTTTCCACTGGTGTGACTCACAGCCTGAGCCACCTGTCTGTGTGTGTGTGCATCAGAATATTCTGAAATGCAGCTTAAATTGAGATTTGGAGCACTCTGGTAAGTGAATGGAAGATTTCTGAAAATCTTAGTAGAGATGGATTCCATGTGTATTATGCTGTATGCAAGTGAATGCTTGAATTAGGGAATGACCATTACCTACTGCAGGTGATTGTACCATTACCAAGCTGCAGTTCACAGAAGGACAGAGCTCATTAAGTGTCCCTGTGCTGTGGTGCACTTCAGCTGGGGCCAGCTACAGGTGGGGTGTGAAACTGCTGAAGGCCTGAAGAATTCAGGCCCAAGGAAACTCATATTTTCTAAAATAAATATTGTTACAGACTTCAGAAAAATATTCATGTACACCTACCCTGAAGGCCCATGCCAGTGTTATGAGCACAGGCCTTCTCTAGAAGCATTTTCTCTTCTTTCATGGGGATGTTCGTCCCTTTTTCGGTTGAAATTAATGACCAAGCAAATTCTCCTAAGATTAAAAAAAGAACTTTAGAATGGTCAGGTACTATCACGAGCTGCTGCTTCAAAGTCTGGCTCTGGCTGGTGTCAGCTGCCTTTTCTGCCGTTGGCTTTTTCAGTTTATCAGGCTTTTCACATTTTGAGCTCCTCATTCATCTCTCCTTGGTTCATCAGCAAGCACTGCTGCTAAGTGTGCTTCATCAAGCACATCCAGCTCTGCTTTTTCTCTTACCATCCCTCTGCTCTTCTTTGTTGCAGGCTGAATAGGGCCAGCCAGACCTACTTCTTCCCTGTCCATCTAACAGATCAGCTGCTTCCCAGCGCCGTGTTCTATGCCACCGTGGGACCTCTCGTTATCTACTTTGCCATGCACAGGCTGGTCATCAAACCCTACCTCAGGGCACAGAAGGAGAGGTGAGCTTGCACATTGCTCAGGAAGTCTCACTTGGGCTTATTTGTGTGAGGGTAAGGGATGGGTAAGGAGACCCTGCCCCAGTTTCTGCCTGAATCCCAGCTCTGCCTTCCTTCTGCCAGAGAGCTGGAGAAGCAGCGGGAGAGCACAGCCAGTGACATCCTACAGAAGAAGCAGGAGGCTGAAGCAGCAGTGAGTCTTTCTTGTAACTCAGTCCCCTTAGTGAAAGGAAACTCTTTTCACTCTGGACCATTCTCCTTTGGCCACAGTGTGTGACCCTGTGTGATTTCTGCTCTGCCACTTGTGTCGTGACAGGTCCGGTTAATGCAGGAGTCAGTCCGAAGGATAATTGAAGCAGAGGAAGCCAGAATGGGTAAAGATTATGATATCATTTACTTGTTCTATAAATTTGGAGAGAAGAAGGAACAATGCAAAGGTGGTGTTTCTTCATTCCCACTCCTGATAAAGTGCAGCTTAGTTGCTGCTGTGCCTGCAGTGGGGGAGCCCATTATGACTCAGCTCCAGGTGCCTGAGCTTAGGAGGGATCACAGAATATTATCTTGGGACATGGTGTGAAGTGGATCAACAGACTGAAGACAACAGTCTGGAATTACCTCTTCCCCAGAGAGAGGTGTGCCTATAAAAAGGTGCAAAAGTTGTAGTCTGAAATTCAGCTTTCACTGATTTCTCCCTTACATGGTTTGCTCCTGGATCATGATGGGAATCTGGTCTCTTATGGTTACTAGCAGTTTTCCACAGAATGTTCCAAAGTGAACTGAAATCCACTTGGACTGTCACATCAGTGTGACACTGAGGTCCTGTCACTCCATTCTAGTGCTGAAGGGTGCTAACAAACGTGCAAGTAAAAATGTTGTTCTTTGTGGGGAAGTGTGGGTCCAAGCTAGGAGAATTAAATCTCACTGAAAGCAAGAGAAAATGCTGGGATTATATTTTTTGTCAGTGGAAGCCTTCCATCACAGTTGTGATTTCCTGGGAAATGCAGGTCTGATTGTGGTGAATGCCTGGTATGGGAAGTTTGTTAACGACAACAGCAGGAAGAATGAGAAGGTGAAGGTTATAGATGTGACTGTGCCTCTGCAGTGCTTGGTGAAGGATTCCAAACTCATCCTTACAGAGGCCTCCAAGGTACGTAGATGTTCTGTCAAAGCCCAGATTCAGGGACTCAAATGTGTGGCCCAGAATTTTGTTTGAACCATGTGGTGTCCTGCCAGGGGATCTCTCCAGTGGCTTTGGATCAATTCACAGATGCCATTTACCTACCAAGTATTTATTACAAACTTCCAGGAACTTCTGTTTCTTGGAGCTTTTCTAGTGCCAGTGGGACTGGTTGTTCTTGGGGCTGTACACCAGAAACTCCCAACCCCCTGGTTTGCTTTTTTGCACCAAAAACTTGTGGAAATGATAGCCCAGTGTCTCAACTTGCTGGCAGCAAAACTCCCTTTTTTTTTTTTTTTTGTTTTTTTTGTTTTCCTTTATGACACCTTGTCCTTGGCAGTAATAAATGTTTTTGGCCAGATGGAGAGCTGTGAAAGTCCATTCCCTGATGCTCAGTGTGTCCTTCTCTGATTCAAGGCTGGGCTGCCAGGCTTCTATGACCCCTGTGTGGGTGAAGAGAAGAGTTTGAAAGTGCTTTATCAGTTCCGAGGAGTTCTGCACCAAGTGATGTCAGCTGACAATGAGGCCCTTAGGATACCAAAGCAATGTAAGTAGCACAGACTGCCCAGCATCTTCCTTGGGGAACTTCATGGGCTGCTTCAGCTCGGTGGTGAAGCACACAAACCTGGGGTTCAGAACTGGGGTTACTGGAATGGACTGACCATGACTTGCCTCTGGGGTGAGGCCCAAAAGAACTCAGCAGCAGCTCTGCAACTGTTTGTACCAGCTAGTCTGTATCTCCAACTGGGGCTGGAAGCAGAGGCCTCCCACAGGTGCCACTGTCCTTCTGTGCAGTTCTCAGCACTGCGTGGCCATTTGGGGACTGAATTTAATGTACGAAGGCCTGAGTCAGATTTCTTCCTTGTCCCCATTTATCTTACCTGCCAAAATATTTTCTCCCTGCTGGAACAGCTCTGTGAAACTAGTATCTGCTTGTGACAGCTTTTACTGGCACTCCTGTGGGTCTGGTGGGTTGGCTCAAGGGCACCAACCTTTGTTTGCTCTAGACCAGCTCCCTGCCCAGTGTGAGCAGCACATCCAACTGACACAGCTTCCAGAAGTGCATTGGAAGCTTATTTGAGTTGTGTCTAATTAGCAGCCAGAAGTGTTGCTGCCTGTGCTTGGTGCAATTCCTTGTTCTCCCCACAGCTCACAGGATCGATGCCGATGGCTAATCCGGGAACGCGCGTCTCTCCCACAGTACCTGGGTCAACAGAAACTGCAAAACCTCCCCCGGACGCTGCGAGTTTGAACAGAGACACTTTTATTTTTACTGTCTGTATAGCAGGAGGTGTCCTGCCGGTTCTTTTAGGGACAAAAGGACAGACCCTGCTGCTGCAGGCGGCTCCCAGGCAATATCTGAGTTGTGGCTCGGTACCCAATAAAGCAGTGTGACTCTGAGTGCACAGTGCTTTCTGCCAGGGGCTCCGGAGCCTCCTGCTCCCAGCTGGCCACAGCTCCTTCCTGCACTCACACTTCTCTCCTGGCACTCAGCAGGGATGAAGACCTCTTCTTCTCACTTCTCCACGTGCTTCCTGGGGTAGTAACACACCTTCTTCCTTCTCATGAGGGGAATTTCAGTTCTCTGGCCACCTCCTGGAAGTCCCCTGTGCAAATACTTTTGGAGAGAGGTCAGTGATTGTTTCAATCTCAAATCTGTGTTTGAAATGCACTTGTTAAGAAATGTGCTTAACTATGAATGAATTTGCCTTTTGAAGTAATATGGACCTCTTCAGCACCAGTCTGTCCAGCTGCTCATTTCCAACACTGGTCTTCCAGACAAGGACACGGTGTATCATAGTTTTATTATTTCTTCTGCCACCCACAACCATGTATTGTCAAGGATTTCGAGAAAAGAGGAAAGCAAGTGAGGGAGAAGGGCAGCAATTAATTTCGTTTGATTCTGATGCTGCAACTATCTCTTCACATCTAATTTATTTCTAGTAAAAATAAATCTAGTTCATAAAGTAAACTGTACCAAAGTGAGGAGAGAGGCCAAATGGATAAAGGGCTGAAAATGTAACACTCATCTGCTCTTTCTGAAAAGCAGCAGTTACAGCATAGATCCATTGGCTTTATCTTGCCTAGAAGCCCTGGCAGGGATTTCCAGCAGAAGGGCAGTCCTGGGCTGGTGATTCAGCAGCTGGAAACAGCACCTTGTAAAATCTGTTACACACTGGGTACATCAGCACATCTGAGGCTTTTGCAGAGAGACAAGGAATTGTGGTGCCTGTTTCTTGATCATAGTTTTGCTCTGGATAAGCCCTGACCAGCCTTCATTGCTCATGGGTGACAGCAGAGGGGAAAACATCCATGTCTTGGCAGTGCAGAGTTGCTTTTGACAACTCCTGCCATAACTCCTTTCCTGACATGGACCTGGCCCCTGTTCTGTGCAGCTGTGGTTTTCTGTGCTCAGGTCACTGCACCAGGAGAATGAGATTTCCAAAAGAAATGCTTTCCCCTGTAAAAAACAAGTTCATATTATGAATGGGGTGTTCATTTGTTTTTATTAAAACCAAAACTTTTCAGTTGTGACCAGTTCCTGGTGCAGGGCTTTATTTCACTTATGGCCAGCGTTCTGTCAATCTTAAAGTAAATGTAAAATGTGCAATAAATTATATTCAGCTGAAAAGCAGCTCCCATTCCCTTTGCATCTGTAGGAAGTTTCCTGAGATGAAACCCCTGGAAAGCAAGGGTTTGTAAACATAACAGCACTCTCCATCCCATCCAGCTTATTGACCTCTGCTGGGAGGGACTGGGCAGAAATCTAAATCTCCTCCAGTTCCCTTTTGTGAGGTGTATGGTCAGAAGTGAGGAGCCAGCCTGTAGAGACTAGAACATGGCACAAGAGCATCCCTGAGAGCCAGATGCTCAGTCAGTCTCCCCCGCCCCCTCCTCCTTTCTTCCTTGTTTTCTATCAGTGCCACGTTTTGCCAAAACTGTAAGAACAGCCCCACTGCAGAGCCACAGCCTTCACCACCATATTCTTGCTGTGAGCAGCTGCCATTTTACAGCCACAACTCCCCTGGGACTTCTTTTTATGACTCTCTATAATTCAAAATTACCAACAGAATTAAAATAGAAGCTCTAAGCAAGCAGAGCTGAACTTCCAGCCTAGCTTCCAGCATGACCTAGTGCCATTTCCAAAAGGTTGAGCTGCTTTTTCAGTGTGCCAAGGTGTTCAGGCTGCTGCTTTGATGGCAGCTGGCTGAGCAGCAGTGCCTGTGGGCTTGTGGCACATCCATGAGCTGCAGGGTGGCACCAAGGCTCCAGCAGCTCTTGGGTGGTTTGGAGTCTTGGTGCTGCCTGGCGGTGGGGAGGGAGGGAAGGAGGGATTTCTCTTTCAACAGAGGGTTCACAGGGGTTTGGTTTGGGTCTGGCCAAGCCTCCAGTCCTTGCCAAGGGGGTGCAGGGCTGTTTCTGAGGCTGCAGGGACCTGCTGCCAGGACTGTGCACTCTGACACCATCTCCATCCTGGCCTGAGCCCTGTTCCCAGCTCAGTCATTGCACCCTTCAGCAGCCCCTGGCACTTTCCCAGCAGTGTCCCTGCTGTCTGCAGCCACTCAAGCAGTGCCTCCCTCCCAGCCCTCCTCCCTGCCCAGCCCAGGGCTCCATCACCGTGTCCCACATTCTAGCAAGGAGCAGCTGCTCCACAGAAAGGTGGGGATACCTGCCAGCTCTTCCTATCCCCACCTGAGTGTATTGTTTTGGGAGGAGAACTTCAAGTGTTAAGTCTTCCTGCTGCTTGGCACAACAGCTCACAAACCAATAAATCATAACAACAGACTCCTGAGTTTGGAATATAACAAACTCATTGTTCATTTGTCTCACATGTAAGAAAAAAACATGGTTCATTAGAAGTTTTAATGAAAAAATAAAGTTCTGAATTAAACTATAATTATACATGGCTGAAAGTGATGAACTAAAAGAATGAAGATGTTACTTTTTTATTTCTCTCTGCTGATATTGTAACGTGCTGGACACCATCCACTGGGATAAATCCGAAAAGGGGACAGAACAAGAGTCAGTCACATTGATTAGTGTTGAACCTCTGTGAAAAAGAGCCAGTTCACTTGACAGTGCACCATTTCTCCCATAAAAGCTTCAGGAACACAGTCCACAGAGGTCCAGTTGAACTGCAGACACACTGTAAACACAAGAGATACGAATTTCAGACCAGGTCCAACCCTTGTGCAGTTGTGGCTGGGATCTTCCAAAGCATTTCTGGGGAAATGGCAGCACTGCAGAACTTTGGTTATTTTTCTGGCTGCAAAGGACAGTCAGGCAGCCATTGGGAGCGAGTCTTTGGCAAACTCCTTGGTGGTTCCACATAGCTTCTGAAGGCAGCACAGCACAGTCATGGTTGAGAGATTTCACAGAAGCTGGTTTTCTGAAACCCAGTCAGGTGTTACAGCTTGGTGGAACGAGATCTTTTTCAAGAACCAGGAGAAGAGAACAGTTGCATGTTGTGCACTTTTGTCACCTTTTCCCACATTGTGGAGCCCCAGGGCCCTGTGGTACTGGGCTGCCTGAGGTTTGGCAGCCCTGGGGCCAATGTCTGAAGGAGGGCACTTGCCCCTGTGTGCTAGCAAGACCCTCAGTCATCACCAGGATGCATCTCCCGGTGAGCCAGTCCTCAGACAAGGCAGTGCTCCAATGCTGTGTGACTGCAGAACTCCTGGGGTCATGTTCCTGCTGGCACAGCTGGTCTGGCTCAGCTGCTGTGCCAGCCAGCGATTCTCTGAGCCTCTTCCTGGACAGAGCACACGCTGTTCTTCAGGCATAACTTCAGAGACACACCTTGAAGCATCAACCTGATTTGTGTGATTCATGTGGATCTGTCTGGCCATTGAGGAACAATGCCAGCATCTCCCTGCTCTTGTGCATGAGCTGTGACTTCCCATCGTGGTCCTGAAGGGATTTCCCAGGGGCTAAGGCCCAGGAGGTCCTGTCTGCAGTGTTGGCCAGGCCTCAACACTCTCCTATCCACACTAGACGGATCCTCATTGCACTTCATCCTGTAGCTGCATTGCCTGCATTTGATCTGTCATTGCTACCAAGAGAATAAAGATTCTGGCTTTTTGGTTACAGTCCAGTTTCAAAAAACAAACAGCGAAAGCAAAAATCAACTCAGCTGTCATACTTGGATGGACATGATCAAATTCCAAACCAGACCTGCCAGGTTCTACATTTCCTTTGGCCCCTTTTACAGCCCATGTTTGAATTCTGGGCTGAGAAAAAGGAGAGTCATCTTCTTAAAACAGCACCATAGAGGTTAACGAAGGGACAGGAAATGGTGCAGTTTCCCCCCATACACACATTTGAGCTGTTCATGCAAATAAATCACAAAAAAACCACCGTAAGAAGAGACCTTCTAGGAAGGAATCTGATGCCACTGATCCCCCACACTGCCTGTCCAGGGAAAGAGTTGCTGTCCCTTGGCACAGGAGGGAGCCCCGAGTGTCGTTTGCACTTGGATGATGCCAAATGACAGAACTCCCCTCTGCTCAGGCCCGTGGAAGCAGCAGCAGATCACACAGAGGCCGGTAGCACTGAGGCTGACTCCTATGGAGTCTCAGGATATCTAAGATTGATCTATACGGACAAATGGGCAGGTATAATATCACATTGAATTTAAAACACAGGGCCATTTACTTTTCAGACTCTTCACACAGACTCCCTCCTCCTCCCCTCCCTCTTTGGGAGGAGGAGGAGTTTTCTAGCACAGAGAAGATTTGCAGTTTCCCAATGGGATGAGAAAACCTACTTGGCAAAGGTATAGTACATCACCCAGTCATCATAACCAGACAAAACTCCACTGAGCTCAGAGAGCTCTGTCCATCTGTCCCTCGAGAGTCTCTCTCACCACAGTTCTGCCCAGTCGGCCGCTCCCAGCTCCGGCTGCCCGCGGCTCGGCGATTCCTCATTCCCGGGCCACAGGCCGGCTGGGCAGCCCTCCTGCCTGAGCAGCAGCAGTTCAGGGGAGCCCTCCCCGGCCTCCCGGCCAGCACCCACGGCTCTCCCACCCACGCAGAGCACCAGCACGTGCCTCCCCCCTAGTCCAGAAAGCGCCTGCGCGAGCCCGTCCGGGAGCGGTTCGAGCGGCGAATGTCAAACTTGGAGTCCCGGCACTTCTGGCAGATGTAGATCTCTGGGACGTTCGACTTGCGGATTTTGGCGCAGGAGAGGTGGATCCAAGTGTGGCACTCGTTGCACTCGATCATGGGCCGCCCAGCAAAAGGCTTCATGCAGAAGCAAGTGACCAGGTCCCACGAGTCGTCATCTGCAAAGACAAATGGCAAAGATACGTTTTTAGTGGCTGATGCCTCTCACACCAGGAATTTTCTCTCCTTTCATGCTAAATTAACTACCTGGGTTTCAAAGACTTTGCTGCTTTTTCCAGGTCTCTCTTGCACGGGAAGAGACTCTCAGCAGTACACAGGAGGCCGTAATCGAGGAGATGCTGCTTCTATAAAGTTGCAGCTTTTCACTCAGTTTATTGCACAAAAGAGCCAACCCACCTCCCTTCCCCCCAAAAAACCCAACTGCTCCTGAATTCCACCCAGGCAGTGCTCCTCAGCATTATCCTCAGGCTACAAGTAAAGCACCACTACTTCCACCTGGCTAATCCTCTTGGACAGCCAGGCCACCTACCTGAATCCACCATGATGTCCTCGTCGTCACCAGTGCCATCCTCATCCCGAAAGACCACCTGCTTGCCCTGCCGAATGACCGTTCGCTTGCCCACACTCTGGATCTCCACCGTCTGCTCGGCCGTCACAGCAGGGTAGGAGACGCTGGACGGGGTGTCAGAGTCCCACACCGAGCAGTGCTCAGTCACAGACTGAGGGTCCCCCTCTGACGAGGGGCTCATTGGCGTCTCTGCGTAAGAGTCCTCTGCCTCCAGATCCAGCAGCTTCTCCTCATAGTCCTCCTCTGCAGACACCTCTGTTTCCCTCCTTTTCAGCTTTTTCTTCTTCCTGATCTTATCGATTTGCTTTCTCTCTGGCAGGAAGTTGCTGGCCTTTGCCCGCTGGAACAGGGAACCATACGGTTTTGCTCGCTTAAGCTGACTAAAGTTCTTTCTGTTCTTGGTGGGCAGGGAGACAGAGGAAGGGGTGTCATTGAAGCGGGGATCCCAGCTATCACTGTCAATCGTGCCTCCGGTACTGTTGGGAGGGCTGGGGCTGTTCCTCAGCGGTGTTTCCTGGAACACATTCAGGAAGCAGGTAACAGTTTGACTCAGAGCAGACTTGCAGGTGGTGCAAGGTGCTGTCCCCTGTCCCCCAGAGCACTCTGACCCACCCCTGAGATGCTGTGCCCTGTCCCATAGAGTGATGTCCCCTGTCCTCAGGGCACTCTGACCCACCCCTGAGATGCTGTGCCCTGTCCCCTAGAGTACTGTCCCCTCTCCCCAGGGGTGCTGTCCCCTGTCCCCGAGGCCTGAGCCCTTTCCCCCAGGTATTGTCCCCTGTCCCACGGGGAGCTGAGCGCCCTGTCCCTGAGGCACTGTGCCCTGTCCCCCAGGGAGCTGAGCCCTGTCCCTGAGGCACTGTGCCTTGTCCCCCTGAGTGCTGTACCCTGGACCGCTGTGCTCTGTCCCCAAGCCGCTGAGCCCTGTCCCTCGAGGCGCTGCCACTCCCGCTTTCCCCACACAACACCCCCCGGGTTTCTCCGGCCGCAGCTCCGGGGCCCGGGGCGCAGCAGGAGCGATGCCGGATCCGACGTTTTTCACCCCGCCCACGCCGGGCACCACCCGCCCCGTCCCCAGAGCCTCCAGCCGCCGCGGTTCCCCTTTTGTTCAGGCCCGGCGCGGGGCCGTGACCGCTGGAGCGGTCGGTCTGACAGACCGGCCCGGTGCCCCCCGTGCCCCCAGCCCGGTGCCCCCCCCCGTCCCCCGGTGGAACTCACCTCCTGCGGGTACGGGATGTAGCCGGCGTAGGCCAAGACGAAGGTGCAGAACTTATTGAAGTCCTCCACGGTGCGGTGCCGCCGGGAGCCGGGGGAGAAGTCCTGCGGGGGGCGGGGGTGAGCGGCGGCCGCGGGGCCGGGCCCGCCGGTGGGAGGAGGCGGTGCCGCTCCCGCCGCGCCCCGCCGCCCCCACAGCGGCGGAACCGGGCAGTGCCCCCCACCCTCCCATCGCCCCCGGCGTCGGTACCGGGCCCCCAGACAGCCCCCCCGCGGAGGGCACAGCGGGGCGGCGCCGCCGCCATTCCTCGCCCCGGCGGCACAAGATGGCCCCGGCCCCCCGCCCGCCCCGCGGCGGGGAACGGGCAGCGGGCACCGGCGGCCGGACAGGGCCGGGCCGGGCCGGGCCGGGCTCGGCAGCGGGACAAGCACCCCCTCCCCTTCTGTTCCCTCCCCGCTTCTCCCTTCCCTTCCTTTTTGCCCCCCGGGACTCCGGCTCACCTCCGGGGCAAACGGCGAAGCGCAGGAGTCGGAGTCCATGTCCCGGCGCGGGCGCGGGCGGGGCCGGGGCGGCGGCGGCGGCAGCCGGGCAGTGCCGACACCGCGAGCCGCTCGGTGCCGGCGGGAGGCGGCGAAGGGGCGGCCGCCCGCGCGGGGCCGCCGGGAGCCGTAGTCCGGGCGTGCGCAGTGCCGGGCGCGGGGCGCGCTGGGAGCGGCGGAGGGGCGGGGGCGGTGCCGGGAGCGGTGAACGGAGCGGGAAGCGGAGCACGGAGCAGGGCGGAGAGCGGATCGGTGAGTGCGGTCCGGGAGTGGCTCTTACCGGGGTGATTGTGGGACCGGGCGGGAGGGGCCGGCCCTGGGCTCACCGCGGGGCCTGGCTGGTGGCGGTGGCAGGACGGGCAGGGCGCCGAAGCGTCTACGGTGAGCTGGACCCTTAACCCCGACCCGGACCCTCCGCCCGCACTAACGGCGGTACCCGAGCCGGACTCGGAGCGGAGCTCCCTCAGCGCTGTCTGCGCTCGGGACGCTCTTGTGTTCCCCCGGTACCATTGGGCGGCTCCTTCTGAGCGCCAGCCCAGGGCCAAGGGCGCGGGGCTGGGCGCGGTAGCTGCGGGGCCCTGGGACCGGCCTGAGCGGGGCCGCGCTGCCAGCGCCGCCGCCTTACGCAACGGCCGTTCTCGGGGGATCCCGGCCGGGACGGGCTCCCCGAACCCACCCGCCGCCTCCTTGCCTGATCTCCACCTCCCTTTCCCTCTCCGGGAATCGCTCGGGGTTCGGCCCAGCAGCTCCGCGCAGGGCGTGATCCAGGTGCTCTCCCGCAGGCACGGCATGGCGACGGGCACCGGCGGGACGGCAGCGGGAGCCTCATCCACGGCGGCGGCGGCGGCGACAGGAGAACCGGCACACGCGGTGTCGCTGCTGCGGGGTCTGAGCGCGCTGCGGGCCGAGCGGAGCCTGCTGGACGTGACGGTGGTGGCCGGTGGGCGAGAGTTCGGGGCTCACCGCGCCGTTCTGGCCGCTGCCTCGGGATATTTCCGCGCCATGTTCGGCGGGGCCCTGCGCGAGTCGCGGGCCGAGCGTGTGCGGCTGCACGGCGTCGAGCCCGAGTGCCTGGGGCGGCTGCTCGACTTCGCCTACACCGGCCGCGTGGGGCGGCTGGGCCCCGACATCGCCGAGCGCCTGCTGCGCGCCGCCGACCTGCTGCAGTTCCCCGCCGTCAAGGAGGCCTGCGGTGCCTGGCTGGCGCGGCAGCTGGAGCCCGCCAACGCCCTGGACATGCAGGACTTCGCGGAGGCCTTCGCCTGCCCGGAGCTGGCGGCTGCCGCCCACCGCTTCGTGCTGCGGCACGTGAGCGAGCTGGGCGCCCAGCTGGAGCGGCTGCCGCTGCCGCGCCTCCTCTCCTACCTGCGGGACGATGGGCTCTGCATCCCCAAGGAGGAGGCTGCCTTTCAGCTGGCGCTGCGCTGGGTGCGCGCCGACCCCGCCACTCGTGCCCCGCTGCTGCCGCAGCTCCTGGCCCACGTCCGCCTGCCCTTTGTGCGCCGCTTCTACCTGCTGGCCCACGTGGAGAGCGAGCCGCTGGTGGCCCGCTGCCCTCCCTGCCTGCGCCTCCTGCGTGAGGCCCGCGACTTCCAGGCTGCCCGCCTCGACCGCCACGACCGGGGGCCCTGTGCCCGCATGCGCCCACGGCCCTCCACTGGCCTCGCCGAGATCCTGGTCCTCGTTGGTGGCTGCGACCGTGACTGCGATGAGCTTGTCACCGTCGACTGCTACAACCCACGTACTGGCCACTGGCGCTACCTGGCCGAGTTCCCCGAGCACCTGGGAGGGGGCTACAGTGTCGCTGCGCTGGGCAACGACATCTATGTCACTGGTAAGGCATCCAGGGAATGAGGGGAAGCACCAGGGTGGAGGGTTCTGTTGGAAATACGTAGGTTGTAGCAGCGACACTTGGCTTTTCCTGGGTGGTGGAGAGTTTGGGACTTGGCTTGGGTGCCTGCAGCCTGCCAGCAGGCATGGAGACTCCTGGAGTCGGTGCTGGATTTAGCAGCTGGTCTCAGTCCAGGAGCTATTTTGTCATGACTAATGCTGTTGAGCATGCTGGCAGAAGTCACAGATCTTGTAGTTAGAACTTTTTAACCGTCACTGAGGACAGGGGTGATGTAAGAAGGTTTTGAGTTTCTCTCTTTGAAGAAGGTGTTCAGGTTCAGAGCCCCCTGAATCACATGCTTGAGGCAGAGGCATGTCAGAAAGCCCTAGGTTCCTTCGCCAGCCCCTGTGAGTCACAGTAGCTTCCCCTGCACAAATCCTGCCTCCTTGCTGGGGCTACAATTACTTCTGTCAAGGTGACACCAATATGTAAATTTGGCTGTTAAGCTGCATACAGATGCCTCCTTTGAACTACATCTCTGTGACAGCTGTAACAAACTGAGGCCCAGGACACCCAGTGCTGTGGAACAGCGTGCCCTCAGTGTGCAGGACACACTGGTAGAGCTTTGAAGAGCAAGTCTTAATGCAGGTGAACAGAAAACTGTGTGTTCTCTAGTCACAAGCAGAAAACAAGGACCTGCTTTAAGGACAGAGTTGTAAAAATGACAAGCTACCACATGGATGCAGCATGTTTTTACAGAAACCCCTTACATCCTGTGGGAGCTTCCTGGAGTGATCCCAGGCAGGTTAGTCCTGCTGGGAGCTGTGTGCAGGCTGCTGCTGGGGATTTTGGGTTGGTCTGGACTGTGTCAGTATGACAAAGGCAAGGCTGGGAGGTTCCCAAGCTGCCAGCAGCACCACTGCCTTGGCAGCTTAACTGGGCAGTGACAGAGCAAGGGCTGTAAAATGGGAGAGAAGTGGGTGTTAGAGGACAGAGGTAATGAAACATGGAAGACTCATTTTGAGTCACAGCTGGATGTGGACTAGGAACGACATGGGAGAAATCCTCCCCAGCTTGCTGGGCCTGAAATAGTGCAAAACTTCCTTTAAAATCCTTGTGGCACACGTGCCAAGCCAAACCCTCTGCTTATCCCCCTTCTGTTTGTGGAGCCAGGCTCCTGACACGTGTCATGCTGTGCCACAGGGGGCTCGGACGGCTCCAGGCTGTACGACTGTGTCTGGAGGTACAATTCCAGCGTGAACGAGTGGACAGAGGTGTCGCCCATGCTGAAAGCCAGGGAATACCACAGCTCCACGGTCCTGGACGGGCTGCTCTACGTGGTTGCCTCTGACAGCACGGAGCGCTATGACCACACGCTGGACAGCTGGGAGGCCCTGCAGCCCATGCTGTATCCCATGGACAACTGCTCCACCACCTCATGCCGAGGAAAACTCTTCGCCATCGGCTCCCTGGCTGGCAAAGAGTCCATGGTCATGCAGTGCTATGACCCTGACAGTGATCTCTGGTCCCTTGTCAACTGTGGCCACCTGCCCCCCTGGTCCTTTGCCCCGAAGACTGTCACGCTCAACGGTCTCATGTACTTCATACGGTGAGTAGTGTGAGCAATCACTTCCCTCCCTCCCCATGTCCCCATGAGGAGAGCCCACAGCTTCCCTGGGAAGGTGGATTTTGCAGGTGGTGGAGGGAGGGCACTGGGTTTGGACAGCACAGCAGTGCTTCCCCTGATGGCGCAGGGAGGGCCGTAACACCTCTTTCCTTGTGTTGGTGCATCTCAAAGAGCTGCCAATAAACTTGTGTGAAAATATCTGAGTGTAACCCAGGGCTGGGGAACAGACACGTGTAAATCCATCTGAAGTCAGCAAGGCTGCTTGGAAATTGGCTTCTCGCTTTCTTCAGCTCCTGGTTCAGCCCCCCTCGTTGCTATAAATAAGCACATAAGCTCCAAGAAAACGTTAAACTCCAGTGCAGGAGAGGACGTCTTCCGTCTCAGCAGAGATAAGAGGGCTGAAGATGAAGTGATTGGTCACTATTTTTAAGCACCTTTCCAAATTGGGACTTAATTACCCATCTGAAGCTGTCCTGGTGGCGCAAATACTTCAGTTATCCGCTTAATTAAAAATAAACGGGAAGGCATGCTAGGGCTGGAGCATTTCATCTCCCTGTGTTGACTCTGAGCAAACAGAGACTTCTGTGATGGCCTCCAGGCACTTCTCTTTTTTTAATCTCCTCTTGGCTTTGCATAAAGTAGCAGCTTTGGCCCAAGATTTTTTATTTGATCCTTTTGGGTCCAGCCAAATGTCTTGCTGGCGGCTGTTCTGGTCAGCTGGTTTCAGTCTGTCCTGCCAGGGTGTTGCAGCTGCTCAGCTCCTTGTCACAACCTGATTCTATAGAATTTCTGTTTTCTTGCCCATTTTAAAATACTGACGATTGACACTTCAGGATTTTCAGATCGCTTTGCATCCGCAAGAGTCAGTGAGGAAAGGATCAGGGTTAGGTTGTGTTCTCTCATTTCACGTGCTGTGTGTGCGTGGGCTGCTGCTCTGTGTGGAGCTGTGGGATAATCTTTGGAGGACAGAGGAGTGGGTTGCAAGTAAAAGTAGCAAATAGGTTTAATAGCTCAGGCTAAAGGCTCTGGGTGATGATCCCTCGTGCTGGGACTAGTTTTATACCTGTAAATAAAGCACAGGAGTGAGGTTCAGGTGCTCTCTGCATTTGCCCCAGGGCTGACCCAGAGTGGGGAGAGGAGCCCCTGGTCTGGCTGCTGGCCCCGCCTGGAGCTGCCTTGCAGCATCTTGATCCCATCTGTACCAGGACTGTCTTGGAAGGACTGACAGCTCCTCTCCAGCTGCCCTGACCTTGTCCTCCACGCATTCTTGTGTCAGCAGCGCATGTCTCTGAGTCACAAACGTCCCTCACCTGTCACTGTCGCCCTCCTGTCTGCCAAGCAGGGTGGGTAAGAGAAGCCCTGGGGGATTATGTTGCCTCCCCAGCTCTTCTCTCCCCCTGCCCATCTAAATTTGGCTTTGATGAAGAACCCAAGCAGCGTTTCTAGAATGCAGAAGAGTAATTTTGTGTTCTCTTCCCCAGAGATGACTCGGCTGAAGTGGATGTTTACAATCCATCAAAGAATGAATGGGATAAAATCCCTGCCATGCTTCAGGTAGGACATTTTGCCACTTCCAGGATGTCTTAAATGTTATAAATTAGTTTCATTTACCTTTGGAAAACCAAAAGCTTTTTAGAATTAGAACCCCTTGCGTGTGGAGCTGGTTTAAGTGTGTTGGAGTCACTGGGAAGAGAGTCCTGGATGTGATGGCATGTTTGGGTGTGCAGCCCAGCACGTGATATCTTTGTGCAGCAGTGGTTCAGAGCCCAACCTGCAGCTGGCAGGCATGAAGCTCCCTCTAAGAAACCGCTCCCAGATCCCACAAACACCCCCTGGTCACAGTGTCTATTTATTGTTACATTGCAGGTTCACGTTGGGGGGAGTGTTGCTGCGCTCGGTGGGAAGCTCTATGTATCAGGAGGCTACGACAACACCTTTGAACTCTCGGATGTCCTGGAAGCCTACGACCCCGAGACACGAACGTGGAGTGTCGTGGGCCAGCTCCCTGAGCCCATCTTCTGGCATGGCAGCGTCAGCATATTCCGGCAGTTCATGCCAGAAACCACACAGGAGGACGACAGCATCACGCTGGACAACACCATCAGCTTGAGCAGGCAGAACCAAAACCTTCACAACCAGAACCTCAATGAGCTGCCTTAGCGCAGGAAGCGGCTTGACAGAATCCCTCATCCGGAACCTGGGCTGCTTTGGGAGAAGGCTGAGGCAAACCAGTGCTTGGAAACAAAACCATGCTGTTCACAGAGGGAGCAAGAACTCTGGCTGTTGGATGTGATGCTGTGGGCCTGCAGGCAGCGAGGCCTCCACTGCTTCCCTCAGCCCTTCAGGGTGGGAGACGGCGCCACGCTGCCCGCAGGGACTCGAGAGCTGATCCTGGGGAAGGCGCTGGTGACCCACACCACAGCACCGCTGCTTACAGACACCTTTCACTGGGAGCTCCTTCACCCTGTAACGCTTCATTTGCCACCAAGCTCCTTCCTTCAGTTTCTGTCTTGGGAGGGGTCTGTCTGGTAGGGCAGTGGTCTGGACACCCCCCCCTATATTCTGTGCCTCGGAGGGAGATAGGCTTCCTGTGCACGTGTTGGATTGAAAGGTAGTTATTTTAGGGTTTTTTTCTTCTTTTTTATTTGGGGTTTGCAGTTTTATTTTGGCCTGTGTAAGATTTGCCTTTATACTTGCCCAAGTGCCCTGGCCAGTGGGCTCTGGTTATCTACCTTTGCTGAAGAGCAGCTGTGTGCAGTTTACTTGTGGAATGTTTCTGGAAGAAAGCAAATGGCTGAACCCGCAGCATGGCTCCCTGAGAGCAAGTGCTGCACCTTCTGGAGAACCCTGAAGTGTGGCAGAAGCTAAGGTGTGGCTGGATGCATTTGCTTTTTTGGTCTTTAAATTTTACCTAATAGAGGAAAAATTTGCATTTAAACTGAATTCAGAGATGGAAACCCCGTGTACTCGATCTCTCTCCTCCAGGCTTACCCCTGGATCAAGGAGCATCCGAGCCCCATTTCCACAGCATCAGCATCTTCACAGCTTTACAGAAACGTGTTTTGCCTCAATGCTGTCTGATGCTGCTGCCCTCCTCAGCCACGGGGAGCCTGGGCTGTTCTCCAGCCTGGAACTCTGACAGTGCCTTGAGAGCGCCGCGTGCCAGCAGGGAACACACAGGGCCCAGCTGCCCCGTGGTGTCACACCCCTGGATGGAGCAGGGGGCACAGGGGCCCGCAGTTTGGGGCAGCTGCTGCTTTTTTTGGGAGCAATGGCCAATTCCCGACGGCGCCACGGCTCCAGGCATTTCTGCTGAGCTATAAATAACGCGGCCGTGCTCGCTGCTGGACCCCCAGTCCCACCCGCTGAGCAGCTACAGATCTGTATTTATTTTTTGTAGAATTCATTGTGTTGAATCCTCAAGTACAGTTGAACTCCATCCTTTGAAACAAAGGCATTTTACATTTGCAGATAATGTATTTTTATTCTCATAGTTTGTTTTTAAATTTACTTGCAGCAGTCAAGTTAAATAAAACTTGTTACACAATTCTGTTCTCTTGAGGGGAAGGGAGCTGGAATGAGACTTTACTGGGAGTTTCTCATTCCAGATATGCTTAAATTGGAGCCTCTCTGCCTCCTTGGTGAGTAGAGGGGAAAAAGGGGAGAGAGCACAGCTGCAGTTCTGGGGTGTGGGGGTACACACAGAGATCTCTCCCCACCCTGGCACCACTCAGGCCATGGTTCTCACTCTCCCAGCAACCCTGGATTGGGTTATTTGAGACAGAGTACATCCCCACACCTGAGCACAGGAACATAGGCACTTTGTGCTGCTGGAGTGTATTCTGTTCTGAGCAGACATGGGTCATGCCCTGCCTTTAATGGGGTAAGGAAAGAGCAACTGACAAAGGCTTAACAAAACAAAGGAAAAATAAGGCACCAGTTAAACAGAGGAGTTAAGGAATGGGCAGAGCCTCGCTGTGGGGGAAGGTGAGCTTTAATCACAGGCAGGGTGAGAGGGCTGAAGGAAAGGGGAGGGCAGCACCAGCTCCTCAGGCATCAGAAAGTGAGTCACAGTATGACACAGGGAGGGCAGTCCCATCCCACTGCACATCACGCATGGACACTGACTGGAGCGGCTGTTCTGAGACATTTCTTCATTTGACAATCACAATGTCATGGTGACTTTCTTTCCTTGCAGCCTGGGATGGGAGATTGTCAGAAAAGGAGGGGAGGAGACTAAAAGAACAAGTGTGGCAGAAAGTGGCTCAGCTCAATGCTTTACTGTGTTTCAGTGGAAGGGGATGGGTGGCCACACTACGTCTCACAGTCTTCAGGAATCGTTGTAGTTATAATCAGTGATTGCTCAATCACGTCCGCAGGGGAGAAGTTCTCGTTTGAGCAGAGTTTCTGTGCAGGGACCTCCTCAGGCAGTGGCCCACGGGCCAGTGACTCCACGATCACCTCAGCTGAGCCCACCTCCAGCTCTGGTGGTGGCTGCAGCACCACCATCACATCCTTCTCATCCTCGATGATCAGGTTCCGCAGCTTCCGCTGTCGAGGGTTATAGTTCTCCACTCGGTCGTGGATCTCCATGTGCCGCCTCAAGTGAGCCTGCAAAGGAAGGGGAATGTGGAGAGACCCAGTGAAAGCTGGCTCCCCAGGGCAGCATGGAGGCCCTGGAGCTGGGGAAGGCCTCACCTGCCGTGTGAATTTGTAGCCACACTCAATGCACTCAAATTTCCTCACTCCCTTGTGCCGGCGAACGTGGACACGCAGCTGTTCTACCGCTGGGAAGGGAAACGAGAGCCTGTTGGCAGCAGCTCCATGTCATAGCAGCTCACAGCAATGCCAACCCACCCACGGGAAGGAGGCAGCTCCTGCAGAGCCCCCACATCACCTTTGAACGTCTTCCCGCAGATGTGGCAGAAGTGGGGCCGCCCCTCCTGGTGCCGGCTGGCGACGTGCCTCAGCAGCGGCCCCTTCTCCGTGAAACGCTGCTCACAAAACTCGCAGCTGAACGGCCGCTCCCCCGTGTGCGTCCGGTTGTGCTTGTCCAGACTCGCTGCCATTAAGAGGGGGAGACAGGGAGAGTGGCTGGTCGGAAGCACAGCCCATGCACCCCCATCCAAGGGGCTGTCAGGCTGGGCCAGGCTGGCCAGGAAGGCAGGAGCAACACAAACAGCCTGCTCCAGCTAAGGGGTCATGAGCAACACCAGCTCATTCCCCTTCTGTGCCATGAGAGCAGAGCAGGTGACAGGAATGTGCTTTTCTTGGTATCAGCCTGCACTCACAAGAGCATGGCTTTGCTCCTGGAGAAGCTGCTTTCTGGGGTTCCTGATGCTGGAGCCTTAGCCCAGCCACAGCCAGGGGTACCTTGTGTCCGGAAGGTCTTGCCGCAGAGATGGCACTGGAAGGGCTTCTCGCCAGTGTGCGTGCGCAGGTGCATGTTGAGGTTGGCTTTCTGTGTGAAGGCATGGTGGCAGAACTCACACACGTAGGGCCTCTCATTCCTGTGGGCAAAGAAATGTCACTGTCACCTCTGCCTCTGCCAGCTTCAGCCCTTTGGGTCTCAGCCCAGCACCTCTGTGAAGAGGGTGACTTTCAGCCAGCCCCCAGGCCTGTGGGGCAGAGACTGCAGCCAGGAGAGCTAAGGTGACACAAGAGAGGACACGGGTCACGTTGTACCTGTGTTTGGCCTTGATGTGCATCTGGAGGCCGTTGCGGCTCGAGGCCCTGTGCCCGCACTCCTCACACACAAACAGCTTCTCTCCACGGTGCTTGAAGGCCTCGTGCAGGCGCAGCTCTGTCCGGGACAGAAAGCACTTGGAGCAGGTTGAGCACTGCAAGGCCACAGGAGAGGAGGGTGTTAGGGTTGGGGTATACGCACCCCAGACCCACTCACACCCAACCTTTCCCCAGCTGCTCCAGCAGGGACCTTCCTGTGGAACCAAGGCAGCACCACCAGCTCACAGACACCCAATAAGATGGGACAGCCCAACAAAGATGAAGTGCTGGTCAGTGCTTGGGTCTGTGGGCTGCTCCTGTACCCAACAGAGCCCATTTCCAGTAGCTCTGTGGCCCACCCCTCACTGACAGAGCCAGACATAATGTTGTGCTATTCCTTAGGCCAGGTCCACACTCAGGATCACACCCTCCCCAAAACCCCTGGTTCCTACCGCATGGGGCTTGGGTGCACCGTGCAGTTTTATCATGTGGCTCTGCAGGTCCTTCTTCTGCATGAACTGCTGTGAGCACGAGGAGCACTGCAAGACAGGAGAATGGGGTCAGCTCCCAGCTGCCCCCAAAGTGTGGTTTCAGAGCAAGGAGAGGACTGACAGGGGAGTAGAACACAGATTCCTGGTACAGCCATGGGAAGCCTTTGGCTGTGGTGCCTCCCTGGATCACATTTTGGTTTAGAGACAGGGAACAACCCTGAGTGGGCTGTCATGGACCAGAGAAGGGAACTGGTACGCTCAGCTCTTGATGGGCTGGGCTGCCCTAGAAGGGAAAAGCCTGCCCTTGCTCTGTGCCAGTGTCCAGCAGCATCCATAGGGATGTTGGATTTGGGCCCTGCTGACCTTGTATGGCATCTCTCCAGTGTGTGACACCATGTGCAGCCGCAGCTCCATCCGCCGCTTGAACACCTCCGGGCAGGCCGAGCACGTGAATACCTGTGAGAGACAGGGTGGTGTTGGCTTCCACAGAACCCAGAGCCTGACCTGGAGCCCACAGCTCAGCCTCCTGCCCAGCACGTGGCACTGGCACCCAGCTACAACATTCACCCCGCACCCACGGGAGCCAAATCTTGTACAGTACAGAGTCCTGGTGTGCTGAAACACAAGTGAGGGCTGTGTTGTGTATCAGGTGTGAGTCCCAGCCACAGGGACTCTGGCTGTGGGGTCCCAGCCATGGAACACGTGCCACACGGTGCTGGCAGGGTTCTGTTTGGAACTGGGACTGGCAAAAGGCTCCAGCTCCCCTGCTGCCACATGGCACCACACTCCAGCCCAGCAGGGCAGCTCCCAGGCATACCTGTTCCGATCGGTTCATGCAGTTCCTGGCTTCGTGTTCCAGGAGATTCTCTTTTCTAAAGTAACATTTGCCACACTTGGAGCATTCAAATGGCTTCTCTCCAGTGTGTTTCCTTGGGGTATGCAAATACAGAATCCCATCACTGCCTGTCAACAGCATCTGCACAAACAGGCCCAGGAGGTCACGGGGAAGGGTGAGGTGGGTAATTCCCCCCACCCCAGCAGTGCTACTATTCACAGCTTCCCAAAAGCTGCTTTTATGACACTTTTTATTCCCTTCAACAGCACAGCTGTCAGTGCCCACTGCGCTCCACAGAACACTGTTTCTGCAGGGCCAACACAAGCAAAGCAAAGCTTGAGGTCTCACTGCAGGGCCATGCCCTGCACTCGGTGATCCAACCTGGAGCTCCTCACGGAGCCCAGCCATGTACCCCCAGAAACTGCCCCCCAGCCCAGGGCCCTCTCAAGCCTAGGAGGATTTGCCATTGCCCACCTGCAGCTAGCACAGCTCCCAAGGAGCCCCTCACATGGCCTTCCTGAGCCCCAGATCAGGACAGTCACTGCGGCTCTGGGATGCCTTTCATTGACATATAACCCTCCCCCAGGCCACAGCACCCCCAGGGGCAGAGCAGACCCTCCTTTACCACCCCGGGGGATGCCGAGGTGTTGGGACAAGCTGACAGAAAGGAGCCTGCCCTTTTTCCCCCACCCCGGGAAGGGGCAGAGCCATGGGGACGGCGCATCCCCCCGCGCGCAAGGGGAAGGAGAAGCCGGAGCGTTTACCTGTTGTGCACTTTAAGGTAATATTTGCTGAGGAAGGTTTTATGACATGTGGGGCACTCGACCGGCACCGCTGTACCTTTTCTGCTCCCCGGCGCCTTTCCCGGAGCGGGGGGGCTCTTTTTGCTCCGCAGCACCTTTTCCTCGGGAAGGGGCTCGGCGTCGCCGTCCCCCCGCCCGCCGCCACCCACCGCCGCCTCCTCCGGGGCTGAGGGGGAGCCCTGCGAGGGAACAGCGGCGTCACCGCGCCGCCCCCGCCGGGTCCCGGCCCCGCCGTCCCCCTCCCGCCCCCCTCACGCACCGCCTGCCCGCCGGGCTGCGGGGCCGCCGCGGGCTCCGGGCGGGCGGTGGCGGCGGCGGCGCGGCGGGGCCGCGGGCGGAAGGCGCGGCACAGCGCCACGGCGTCGGGCACGCCGAGCTGCTCGGCGGCCGCCAGCAGGCGCGCGCGGTTGTGTGCCGTGAGCGCCAGGCGCCCCGTGTAGAAGAAGTCGAGCAGCAGCTGGAAGGTGTCGGCGAGGCCGTCGGGCAGCGCCACGGGCCCGCCGGGGCCGCGCGCGCGGAAGAAGCGGGAGCAGCTGGCGAGCACCGGCCAGTGCGCGCGGAACTCGCGGCCGCCCACGCCGAGCGTCGCGTCGCAGAACTGCCCGGCTGCGCGCTGCCGGTTCAGCTCCCGCAGCACCCGCACGCTGTGCGCCGCCGCCGCCGCCATGGCCGCGCACCGGAGCCCGCCGGCATCCGCTACCGCCGGACGTGGCGTCAGCGGGCGCCGGCAGTGACGCCGCGAGGGCCGGGGCGGGCCGGGGCCGAGGGTCGGGCCCCGCGGCGGGGTACGCGCGGTGCGGGTCGAGCCCCGCGGCTCAGGCGGCGGCCAGGCGGCGCGTGTACTCCTGGATGACCATCTGGAAGTGTTCGGCCGTGTTTTGGTGCGGCCGCAGCAGGATGACGAAGGCCCGCGGCACGAAGTACCCGCCCAGCAGTGCTGCGAGCGTGCCCAGCGTGCTGAGCACCCGCGCCACCGTCTCGGCCTGGCCGCGCAGCGCGCCCTGCGAGCAGAGCACGGCGGCCGAGCAGCCCAGGTGTAGCAGCAGGCTCACGGTCAGGCTCTTGGCCTCGTTGTAGGCGGCGGGCAGGTCCGTGCCCGCGTAGCTGAGCACGAAGCAGGCGGCGCTGAGCAGCACCGTGTAGGCGATGGCGGCGTCGGCCGCGGCGCTCCGGGCGCACTCCAGCACCACCCACTCGTCCCGCACGCCGTACTCCCGGCTCGGTACCGAGGGGCTGGCGGCCTCGGTGGCCACGCACAGCACCACTTGTGCCGCCGTGCTGGCGGCCACGAACAGCACCGGCCCCTGGCGCCGCATCCAGGCCTCGTAGAGCGCAGGGCAGCGCGCGTTCAGCTTGAAGATGCAGAGGATCTGGAAGGAGCGGGTCGCCACGCACGAGAGGAATACAGTGAAGCTGATGGCGAAGAGCGGCACCCTCAGCAGACACGCTGCCTGCGAGGGCTCCCCGAAGTAGCAGAAGAGGCTGCTGCAGGTGCAGGCCAGGGAGCCCAGCATGAGGAAACAGGTCTTCCCGCCCGCGGACTTGACTACAGGTGTGGAGGCATTGAGGGCGAACAGGACAGCCAGCGCCGCTATGAGCAGCATGAGAAAAACAGCCAGGGCCAGCAGCGCGCAGGAGAGGGGCTCGGACCAGGACAGGAACTCGATGGTGCGGTTGAAGCAGACCTTGCTCCCTGCTGGGGCCCACTGATCCAAGCCACAGGCCTGGCAGTCAAAGGGGTCTGTGGAGGACATGGACCCTTCACACACCTCGGACCCGGTAAGAGCTCTGCCATGGTGCAGGCCCGGCCCACAGCTCCCTGGGCTCTGCTCACCCATCATGCCTGCTCCTTCCTGTGGGCACTCCCAGGCCTGGGGTAGCAGAGGGGGCTCTTTTCCCCAAAGACCCCCCACCTAAAATTGGCCCCATGGACTCTCCCAAAATCCATAGCCTGGGCTGAAACAGGGGCTCAGCTGTGTGAGGCTCAGGGCCATGGGGGCTGTGGGTGGGAAGGGGCCCGTGCATCAAGCAGTAACCTGGGAAGGATCTGCAGCAGTTGCTGCTGAATGGGACAGTACCACGTAGTGGGGCTTTCTGCTCCCACTGTCCCCAGAGCTGCCCCTGCCCACTCCACGGGGTCAAGGGCATTGAGGCACTAGCTGCCAGGAAGGGGTTTGTTGTTGTGGCTGGCGATTCTGAGGCAGGAGACATTTCCATATGCCAGGTGCTGGTGATCACGTAGTGCGGAAGCCCCGTGTGCCATCTGGGGCACAAAGGCAACCACTAGGTTGAATTTCCCTGGCAGAGGATGCGGTGCAGGGAACAGCTACCGGGCCGGACATCCCCTTTCCCTGGCCACAGGCAAAGGGGGTCCGTTTGCCCAGGTGGGCTCACCTGTGGGCAGTACTCCCCGGAAAGGACAGGGCATGGGCTTTGCATACTCACTGGTAAGCAAACAGGAGCCAGACCCATGCCTTCAGGTCAGCTCAGAGGTTTTACTGACCACAGGAGGTAAGAGGCTGGGAATGGTGAGACAGGAGCAGGAGGCAGGATGTGGGCAGGGAAGGAAGAGGCAGGAGCAGACCCTGCGGTATACTAACCCGATGTGTTCAGGAAGGTTCCTGGTGGACAGGCCACACAGCTGAAGCAGCATTTGTGGCGGCTCTGCTGCAGCCTCATCTCTCCTGGCTTACAGGCCTTGGAGCACACCGAGCTGGGAGCCTGCCAGGAGCACAGACAGGGTCAGGCTGACAAGCAGCAGCACTCTGGCACTCCCCCACACTGCCTCAGCCCTCAGTTTTGCCCTGCTATGAGGAAACGCCCCTGAACTGGTGGCATTGGGATGCAGTCAGCTCAAAAGTGAGCAATAAATAAGACCTGGGTGCAGAACAGTACCTGGCCGTCTTCTGTGTGCCACAGGATTTTGCCTGGGTTGATGCTCAGCCTATCAGGGTTCACACGGAATGTTCCTATCACATCAAAAGCCCACTTTGGGCCCAGCCACTTCCACATGACAATGTCATAGCCTTTATGAATGTCCCCTTGAGCATCAAAAGAGATTCGGCTCTTGTACAGGGTGAAGTTTACTTGTCTAATCTTTTGTAGGAGCTGTAAAACAGAAGAGTAAGAGAGGAGCCCTTCCAATGGCACAACTCCTGCCATTGGAGGGAGATGTGCTGGAGGACGCTTCCTCTGTCCTGCAGCTGCTTTGAAGCCCCCCAACATCTGCAGGAAATCCCATCCAGTGAAGGAGTGGTACTAGAGGAACAAGTGACCTAGGATGGAGTCTAAGTCTAGATCTTGGCTGCTCTGTCTGTGAGGGGCAGCTGAAGCCCACAAGGGTCTTCAGCTGGGATGTGAGCCTTTGGGAAAGACAGGAAACCTTTGGGCACAATGGAAAAATCCTTCCCTGTGGGAAAGGATCCTCATGGATCTTCTTCCACAAGGTTGCTCTTACCTGCCAGGGATAGACAGTGCCTTTGCTGCAGGTCCCCGAGGCACAGCCCAGCAGGTCATGGAGGCCATGGGCCACAGCATACACAGCTGAGTACACACTGAAGGAGCCTTGAGCATCGTACATGTCAGAGACGGTGGCGAGCGCGCGGCAGCCGGTGCAGCACTGCGTGCAGTCCAGCCGTGTGCGCCCCACAGATTCCCTGCCTGCCTCTGCACTCCTGCCACACTCAGCCATAGTGCCTTCCTCCCGCATCTTCCAAGCTTCAAAGCGCTCCAGCATCGTGGGCTCTGGCTTCTCTACTGCCATCCCAAACACCGAACCAATGGTCTGGATGCCAGGTACCTGCCAGATAGCTTGAGACAGAGACCAGTCTTCAGAGGCCACCCACACCATGCCCGTGATGTTCTTCTGGACCACCACCTCAAAGAACGGCGGAACGCTTCCTCTGGTGGAGAACACAACAGTGACATTGACCTTGACATCTGTGAGGATTCGGACCAGGTTGTGAAGCTCCGGGTTGCTGGCATCCGAGTTGGCGGGGATGGTGCCTCGGTAGGCCACGCACACATTGCTTGCAATCAGCAGCTCCTGCAGGGCATCCAGACCAACCCTGCCATAGGTGTCATCGCTGCCCAGCAGCACCACCCAGGTCCAGCCAAAGCGCTGCAGCAGCAAGAAGATGGCCTTCACCTGCTGCTTGTCACTGGGGATGGTGCGCAGGAAAGAGGGGTACCGCCGCTTCAGGCTCAGCAACTCCGTGGAGGCTTCGTAGCTGATCTGCAATGAGAGCCAGGGGAAAGGGGGATGCACTGGCCCAGGCAGCTGCACCCCTGAAGGCTATCGGCATGGGCAGCCTATCCTAGGAAGACTTGGAGCTGGGCAGGCAGCGGACCCAATGCCAAGTGTGCTGAAGCAGGAGAAAGCTGTGGTGGATGGCAAGCCAACCTACTGACTGCCTGGGAAAGATCCTTTGATAGCATACACAGAAGGGCTGCATTTCCAGCTCTACTAGGCTTCTCAGGTCTGAGCCCACCCTCCCTGAAACCATCACTCCTTAGGATCCCTGGTTTTCATCAGCCATAGAAGCTGCACTTACCTCTGGTACAAGAAAGAGACTGAGAACAGCGGCTGTGGTGAGGGCCAGCCGCGTGCTGTCAGGGCCAATGACAGCCACAGCCTGGGGTTCATAGTGTTGGAAACTGGGGAGCACCTGGACATCCTGCCTGCCTTTGCGAGCAAGGGCGCACAGCGTGGCGTGGAGGTTGGTAGACTCAGAGCAGGTGTCGTAGATTTCGTAGCCCAGGGTGACATTAGGGAGCAGCGTGGTGGAGTTGTTGATCTCCTCCACAGCGAAGCGCAGGGCCTGGGCCAGGCAGTAGCCGTGGCTCTTGAAGGCGGCTCTATAGAATCGAGAGTGGTTGTTAGGGAGGACAGAGCGCGTTGGGGGCACGGGCAGCGCGGGCACTCACTCGTCGCAGCCGCGCACGAGTAGGCTGCTGTCGTCCCGGCGCGCCGCGGTGTGCAGCGGGAACAGCCCGGCCAGGCGGTGATCGCCGCGGAGGGTGAACGAGGAGGCGGCGGCGGCAGCCGCGCAGAGGCACAGGCGGAGCAGCGCGGGCGGCGGCATGGTGGGGTGGTCCCGCACTGCGCGGGCGGCTCTTAACGGGGCGGTGGCGGCGGGCGGGGCCTCACATTGGGCGAGGCGGGGCCGGCCGAGGGGCGGCCCCGGGAGGCGGAGGAGGCTCGGCGGTCATGCCCGCGCGGCGCAGCCGCCCCCGCCGGGCTTCGGCCCGTGCCCTGGCCCGCGCGAGCCGGGCGGAGGCGGCCTGGCGGGAGTTCGCCACCTCCTTCACTCGCATCGGGATGGTGCCGCAGGCTGAGCCGGGGCTGGTGGCCGTGGAGGCGGCGGAGGGCACGGCCGTGCTGCTGCTGGAGCCGCGGCAGGTGAGCAGCGCCCACAGCGCGCCGGGCGCGCCGCGCCCCGCACCGCCTGACCGCCCGCTCTGTCCTGCAGGCGCTGACCTTCACCGGCAAGTGCCGCCTACGCTGCCTCTATGGGGCCGTCCGCCTGCTGGGCTTCGCCGTGGCCTCTCACCACCCGGGACTGCCGGTCTTCTCGCCGGCCACGCACTGCGCGCTCAGCCTGGAGGCGCTGCCCGGCGCCCGCCCGCCCGCCGCCGCCCTCCGCCAGCTGCGCGCCGCTGCCCGCGCCGCCATGCGCTCGCACCGCGTCCGCCGCCGTGAGTGCGGGACGGGAGCGGGGCGCGGGCGGGCGCCATTTCACGGGCGGTGCGGGGAGCGGCCATTTTGTGCGCGGGGCGCTGCGCGGCGGGTGGGTGCCATTTCGCGGGCGGGCGCGGGGCTGAGGGTGATGATGGCGGCACTCGGCTCTTTCAGCGGCGCGCGTGAAGCTGATGGCGCGGTTCTCTCCCGACTGCGCCGTGGTGCTGCTGGAGCACCTGGACACGCCGGTGACGCGGTTCCTGCTGAGCCACCCGCCGCTGTCGCGGTTTTTCGAGCCCCAGGTGAGGCGGCGTGGTCGGTGCGTGCTGCGCCCTGTGCCGTCCCCGCACCGCCCGTGTAGAGCCGGCGGCGGCCGCCCCTGTCAGCGCCAGGCCGTGGCCTCACGCAGCCCGTGCTGAGTGCTCACCCTCTCGCCTAGAAAAAGGAGGAGTCAAACTTCACTCCAGAGCACGCGGTCCTGGCGTCCGTGGGCATCGTGAAGTGCAGCCCCGACTGCGGGCTGCAGGTGTCGGAGAGCATGTGCCTGGCACTGGAGGAGCTGATCCAGGCTTGCTGTGGTGAGTGCAGGCATTTGGCCATGTTGTGGCTTTGGTAGCCTGCAAAAAAGAAAATTCATGAGGCTTTTCATGAGTTAAAGTTGAGAGAGTGCCCTGACCAAAGTATGTATGCTGAAGTAATGAAGTTAGGGAGGAGTATTCAACTGACCACTTGTATCTGTGAAGAGCAGGGAGGAGGGATTGAATCAGCACATGCTGATTGAGGGTCGAATTTTTCTTTATGAAGAATGAGCATCTAGAACTTAGGTATTGCCTAGGGTGGGTCAGTGATGCCAGCATCAGTGCGGTTCACACTCTGCTTTTCTTTCTAGCGGAAGATGAAGGTGTCCCTGTGGTGCTTGTGTGTGGCCCAAAAAACACAGGGAAATCAACATTCAACAGATACCTAATTAACCTGTTACTGAACCGGTGAGTCTTCCATGTTCTGCAAGCCTTTAAGTGCTACATGAGGTTTAGGAGAAGGAAAAAAATAAAAACAAATGTTTGACAGGTCTCTCAGAAGAGCCATCAGAACTTATAGGTGCATAGGTTTTAAACACAAACAATAATTCAGAAAAACAGATACTCTTGTCTTGAGTGATTTCAGGAAATTGCCTCCTGAACATTTCTATTGAAATACTGTTAAATTGCTGCCTTGGGAATGTATGAGCACATTGGGCACCAAGCAGTTTAGGTTCAGTAGGAGAGTTATAATGCTTAGAAATGCACCATGAGTGTGGTTGAGGGAAGGAGAGATTCACAAATTTTAGCTTTGCAACCTGGAACAAAATCTCATTGCTCTTCTGATGTGTTCAGGTTGTGCAGTTCTTTTGAGGGATGCTAACACCCAGTCTCTCCCTGCAGCCTCCCTGTGGTGGAGTACATGGAGTGTGACATTGGCCAGACAGAATTCACTCCGCCCGGGTGCGTGTCCCTGAGCAGCGTCACGGAGCCTGTTCTGGGTATGTGTTCTGCTCCTTCTGTGGTTACAGAGATCTGTTCCGTTTCTGAAATGAACAGGATGTTCTGGGCAGAGACTCTGCTTCAGGGGAAGCTGCTGCCACAGCTGTCGGAGTTTCCTGGGGAGAATAAACCAAGGGCTGTTTAAGTTTTCTTGTAGGGACATTTAAGCTCCCTGAGTAACATGGAGGTGTTCTTCTGCTTTAAAGAAGCACAAGGTTGTAGAGGTGGTAGTACATGCTAAGGTGTATCAAAGGGGATGTTCTGCCTTTCAGATGCGAAAGGTCTCCTTGGAAAAATCTGTATCCATAGATAAAACTTGAGAAATCCAAAGTGGATCTGCACAGATTGGGGCTGCTGTGATAAGTGGAAAAAACAGAATCCAAGAAACTGCTGGAGTTTGTAGTCTTGCAGATTTGGATTACTGTCTAAAATGATGTTGTCAGGCTGGTTTACTGTTTAACCAGTTTGTCATACGCTGTTCTTTAAAGATTTGCAAGTGTGTAAGCAGTGATTTCAAACAAAAAACCACACCCAGTATTAACCCGAAACAAACAAAACTCCCAGCCTGCAAGTGACAGACCAGTTTCCCCTACTTGCAGGCTGTGCAAGGACAACTGGCATGTGGGAGGATCATGGGTTATTTCAGGAGAGAAGGCGTGTGGGTGTTCAGGGACAGGAATGTTTTGGGTTGACCTGGGGAAGGCACTGGATGTTCGGTGCTCTCTTTGCCAGGTCCTCCCTTCACTCACCAGCAGATGCCCAGTAAGATGGTGTATTATGGCCAGACCAGCTGTGAGCAGGACACAGAGAGGTACCTTGATGTTGTGAAATACGTGTTCAGCTACTACAAGAAGGAAGTGCCTCTAATCATCAACACCATGGGCTGGGTGAAAGGTAAATGGGGTCAATCTGCTCTGGAGAGGTGTGGGAGGGAGGTAGCGGTGGCACAGCACCACGTGGAACAACAATTGACAGCATGTCCACCCTGAGCTAACACTGCTGTGCCGCCTGTCACAGTAGTAGCAGCAGTTGTGTGTTTGCTGTGCTCCTGAAGGTGAAGGGTTGCTGCTCCTCATTGATATCATCCGGCTGTTGTCACCCAGCCACATCGTTCAGATGGACATGTGTGACTGGAAGGTCATGCCCCCGCTGACATCTGAGCACATCCACTTCAGCGCCGGGCTGCACACCAAGGGCAAGCAGCAATCCAAGTGCAAGCAGCTGGGAGTGGGCAGCACGGAGAGCTGGAAGTGCCCTGAAGGGGAGGACGTGTCAGCTCCACAGCACAAGCTGCTCTATGTCCACCCAGAGTTCCCTCGGGCAGGGGTGGCAGGTGAAGTGTAAGTAGGATGTTGAGTGCTCTGTGAGGTCTGAGCAGAAGAACCATATGTTGTCCTTGACATGGGGCTGTTCTTTCAGGCGAGTGCACAGCAGCATCCTGCGTGACATGTCCATCCTGGGATACCTGGGGCATCTGCAGAGCCCAGACATTGGGGCAGTGCTCCCTCTGCACAGCCTGGTGCCATATCAGGTAAAGGAGCTGTTTGCCATGGGGAATGTGCACAGAGCCCAACTTGAAGTGATGGGCAATTCTGTTCTTACTGCATATGTTTCTCAGAAGAGGGACAAATGCTCTAATCTGCAGAGTGACTGTATTCAGGGTGTCTGGAAGCCAGGCTTCTGTCAAGCTGCTGGTGTGGCACGTGTGTGCTGCGTGTCCTGCATGTGCAGGTGTTGATGCAGAAGCTGCTCTGTGTGCCCTGCCATAGTGCCTGTGTGTAGGTGTGGTGTGGGAGTGTGCAGGGTCTTATCTCTGAACTCCAACTCAATCCATGTGGAGCTGATGAGCACTTTTCTCTCTTCCCTTTCCCTGTCAGGTACCTTTCAATGCTGTTGCACTCAGGGTTATTCACACAGATGTTGCTCCCAGCAACATCATGTACGCGGTGAACGCCAGCTGGGTCGGGCTCTGCTGCATTCCCGAGGAAGTCCGGTGCCAGAGCGAAGGGCCAGTCCTGCTGACACAGACACCAATCTGTGACTGCCTGGGCTTTGGTGAGCACACCTGGAGCTCTGTTCTCACCTGCTCTGTTTAGGCAGACAGATTGCATAGTGATGGAGTTACCTACTCTGGGGAAGTGGGATGAGTGGGGTGTATTCTCTGCTGTTAGAGACTGTATTGCAGTCCTTGGACTTTGGTTAACAGGTGGGAAGAGCTGTGGGGAATGTCCTTGAACGGCGCCACTCGGAGCTTCTCTCAGAACTCCACAGTGACTCACTTTCCAGTTCACATTCTCAAAAGCATGTTCCATGTAGCTTTTGCAAAATTCCAATAGTTGTCTCAGTTTCCTTGTGACTTAATTTAATGTTCCAGTTTGGACTTTGGTGTTCAATCATGTGTAGGGATGTAATAGTGAGTAGGGATACCTAGTGACTGAGCTTTGCATGTGGGTTTTTGTTGATTTTTTTTTTAGGAATTGTCCGAGGAGTTGATATGGAGAAGAAGCTTTACCACATCCTGACACCAGTGCCTCCGGCGAATCTGAGACTAGTGAATTGCCTGCTCCTTGGGAACATCGCCATCCCTAACTGTGTGCTTGTGGGACAGGTAGGAGCTCACAGGAGGGGTGGGAGTTGGCTGAGCTGCAGCTGGCTGGCAAGTTTTCCATTTTCTTATTCCTGCGGCTGATGCGTGCTGGGAGATGCCTGGGCATCAGCAGATGGTTATCTCTCTGTGAAATTGTCCTTAAGCACAGAAACCTTGGGAGAGCAGAGTGTTATGCTCATGTTTCAGATGCCAAAGTGGGGTTTGGTGATTGCTGAGTCCTTCCCACTCAGCTCTATCAGCCTGGGGAGGGATGTGTCTCCCCCTCTGCTGAAGGTGCAAGTTCTTAAAGTTGTTTCTGGTTTAATTTTTCCATTTTGCAGCAAGGAATTGAGGGAGAGATTCCCTACGTCACATCTGATTACAACTACAGTATCATGGGCTCAGGGAAACTGAGGAAGAAGAAGCAGCATTTGAAGAGAAGATTTGAGTGTGATTATCCTTGAATCCTCAGGGTGCTCAGCCAGGGTTTGTTCATGTGGGACCTCGGATGGTTGCAGGAACCCTGGGTGCTGCAGAGGCCATGCTACAGCGGGGCCAGTTTTGATAATGTTTTGTATGTTCAGTTTGTATTTTTGGTGTTTTGTAATAAATATCTATGGTAAACACTGGGTTGGTTTGGATCTTTTCCTAGGCTGAGGCTCACGCAGCCAGGAGCAGCTGCCAGTCATCCACAGTGCCCTGAGCAGAACTTCACTGTCCCCTGGGTCTGGGGAAGGGCCCATGCTGGGGTTCTGGCACTGTGGCTCACCCATGGCTCTGGGTGTCCTGCTGGTCAAGGAGAGGGGAGGGAAGGAGCACCACAGGGAATCCCTGTCCCCTGAGTGACAAAGATGGAGCTGCTCAGTGCTGCACTGTCACAGCCCACCCTGTGTACACTGCCACTGCTGCCCTGTGCTGCCCCAGCTGCATGTCTGGTGCTGCAGGGAGAGCTCAGTGTCCTGAGCACGGGCTGGGAGCAGCTTGGGCTGGCTTTGATGTGTCCCCAGCTCTAAGGGACTGTGCTATGGATAGAGGCTGTAGTGGGATGGGATTGGGGTGGAAATTGTCACCCAAGTGCTACATGGAGCACTGGGTTACGTGGCCTTACCTGACCCCACCTGCTCTGCCCCACTGGGACATGGGAGGATGTTTATTTATTTTTCTTCCCAGCCCTTTGTCAATTAGCAGTTTGCTGCCAAGGGAAGCTGGGGGTGCTGGGAGTCACAGAGGGCTGAGTGAGTGCCTCAGGTCAAGTTGAGGACATTTTTTGGAAAAAACTATTCTTTATGGGTAATACCAGCATGCTGGGCTCTTCCCAGATCTGTGACTGCAAAAGTAACATGGCTTCTAACAGCAGCTCCTGCAAAATGAGGCATGGCTCTGCCTCAGCCCAGCCTGGGGAATAGCCCAGCCCTGAGCGTGCAGCCCCCTGAGCCCAGCGCCCATTCAAATCCCCTGGGCCAGGTCTCTGGAGGAAGGAGGGAGGCAGAGGAAGGAGGAATGTGGTGCACTTGGGGCCAGAACTTTTTGGCTGGTGGCTGCTGTGGGTGTGAGTAATCTGCAAAACTGCTTTTATCTGGTTTGGGAAGAGATTTCCTAGAACTCCAGGAGTGAGCAGCTGTAAACAAACAAACAAACTGGGATGAGAGGTGAGGAGGGGACAGAGCTGGAGAAGAGCTGCAAGGGCCTGGACAGTGTTGCAGCCTTGTAAAGAGTTAAACTTAATCCAAGCCTAATTATCCCCATATGGCTGGGTCTGGCAGCAAAGGGAGAAGTTGGCCAGCACTGTGGCCTGAACAGTGGCTAAAATAAATAAAGGGGCCGTGGTGCAGCCAGGGGGAACATCCCAGGCAGGGTGAGATGGGAGTTCAAGCCACGAGGGAGTGGGTGGAAAAAGCTTCAGGAAAGGTGAGATAGGCAAAGGATGTGGGAGAAATGCCCAGCACTAAAAGCACTGTGGCCAAGCATCCCCCTTGGTGTTGTCACCAGCGCCCAGCATCCACCTCAGCCTGCTGAGGGCAATGGATCCCAGGGTGGCTCTGTCCTTTGGAGCCAGGGGACAAGTGAGTAACCCATGTGCTGAGCTGCAAGTTTGGTTTGGGGCATTTCATGGGGGGAGGTGGTACAAGATGCCAGTGCCTCCTGGGGCCCAGAGGTGGATGCTGCATCCTCGGGAAAGGGGAACCTCACTGGCTTCTGGTGCTCCCTGAGGGGAAGAGGGAGAACAGGGAGGCTGGGGGTTTTGAAGCATAAACCTTGGTGAGGCATTCCACCTACAAGAGCACTGTTCCATGATCAATGGGAAATCTATGACAGCACTTAAAATATTAAGGATGCACTAAATCAAGCAGGAATAATTTTGCAATACGTTGGCATCTGTTACCTTTGCAGCAGCGATTTATGATGGAATTTCTGGCAAAAGGTGCCTGGAAGCAACAAAACTCTGAGAAGCACCTGGTGCCTCTGGGAGGAGATGCTGTGATGAATTTAGAGGCTGGGATGGTCTTGGCCTGGCAGTTTTGCGTGGGGCAGGATGAAGGTGCCATCTTTTGTTGTCTTTGTGGGGTTTAAGCCCTATCTGGCGCTTTCTTGGATTAGCAGGAGGAAAATCCCCCTGAATATCGGTTTTCCCTATGCAGGCTGGGGGCCCCCGTGTGCCCACGGCTGCAGGGATACAACCGGAGCTCGGGGCGGCGCATTCCTGCCCCCTCAAAAGCCAGCCGGACGGCAGAGCCGCCAAACAGCCCCCTTCTTAATGCTGATTCTTTCCATCACAAGCACGTCTTGTCTCCGTGGCCGAATGTCTTCCATAGACGGTGGAAAGTGAAATTTGTGCAATGTCTGTAGGAGGCTGAAGAAAGGCCCTTTGTGCGCCCCCCGCGCGGGCGCTGGGCAGCCTCCAGCAGCACCCTCGGCCGCCCCGCGGCTCCCGCCGGCGGCGTCAATGCACCGCTTGTCCAGAGACCGGGACCCACTCTTAAAGCCAGAGCTGGTCTCCCTCCGTTAGTCCCACCGGTGGCCCCGTCGGGGCGGGCACGGCTGCGGGGGGACCCCGGCCGCAAGCCCAGGATGTTTCTGTACTGGAGGAAGCGGGGTGCCTACGAGCTGGAGGCTTTGCCGCCCGGCCTGGCGGGGCTGGAGTACGGGGCAGTGGAGCGCTTCTCCTGGAGCTCCAGCCTGGATGTCAGCGAGGAGCTCGGGGGTAGGTGGCTGGGGGGCTTTGGGCAACCGGCAGGCTGTGGCTGAGCGCGGCCGCCCAAAGCCTCCAGCCCTGGTAACGAGGGTGAGGGGTTGGGAGAAGCTGCTGGTGCCGCCGGGATGCCGTGGGAATGCTGCAGGTGCAGCTGGGGAGCGCTCAGCAAACCGGCCCGTGCCGCTCCCCCCGGCCCAGGCGGGCCTTTGAAGCAGCCGGCTGCCGCTGCCGTGCGCTCTGCAGCAAGGACGATCCGGTTTCAAAACTCGTTTGCCGTCACCGGGAGCGCCGGCTGTGATGGCATAGCCGGCAGCAGGAGAAGGAGGAGGTGACCGGGCGGGGAGGAGAGGAGCTGATGGGGACAGGATCTCTCCTGCAGCCCTCGAAGTGTCTGGTGGGGACCCGGACACGCTCCTGCCTCTGCCCCAAAGCGGGGCTCCCTGCTAGGAGCTCCCAGCCCGCGTGTGCCAGGCCCTGGTGCATGAGTGACCCGCGGGCAGAGTCGGCTTTTGGGAGCGGCCACGCGGCTCTGGCCGTGCTGCGGGGCTGATCCCTGGCACCGCCGGCCGCTTCGGCCAGCCTCTAGTTTTTGGTGAGTTTGGGAAACTTTCCCTTGGGTGCATGAAAGAATTTCTTATTTGTTTCCGTTATTATTCCCGATAGGTCAAGTGAAACGGCAGCGGCGGGGGGCGGGGGCCGGCCCAGCTCGGCGGGCGCTGCGGGGCGGCCGCGGGGACAGAGGCCTCATTGTGCTCCTGCCGCGGGGGCAGCGCCCGGCCCCGGCTCCCAACCCGGCTCCCAACCCGGCTCCCAGCCCGGCTCCTAACCCGGCTCCCAGCCCTACTCCCGGAGGGCGATGAGCTGAGCCCTGCCCGGCTGCTCCTGCATCCAGCAGCGTCCATGGTGCCACAGCAGCCTCGGGATCGCCTCCCAAATGGGAGCTTGAGCAACCAGCACCATTCCGAGTTGCTTCCCCCTCTTCAGGCAGAAGCAGCATTTTTTTCAGTGCTGCCTCAAAAAGCAGACTGTTTTATCCCGCAGACTGTTTCTAACCCCGGCCTTGGCCGCAGTCTCTCTTGGGTCGGCGTGGATGCTTGTTTTTGTTGGCAGGAAGGATGCGGGAGATGGAAGCGGTGCGGCGGGGAAGTCCCTGTGCCGCTGGGCTGGTGTAATAGCCGTGCCATTGTGGCAGAGCCGTGCCATTGTGGCAGAGCCGTGCCATCTGGCCTCTCCACATCCTCGGCAGCAGCTTCCCAACGGTGCATCCCTGCCTGCAGCGGGGCTGTCCAGCCAGAGGGTGTCTGTACTGCTCGTTTGCCGCTGCGAGCAGCCCGGAGTCTGTTATTTTTAAACGATTAGGTTCGACACATAACAAAAGCCTTCAAAATAGGATTTGTCCCTAAGGCCGATTTAACTGTCAAAGCTTAAAGTGGCTCCTAAGCTCCGTTGGGGGCTGACAGCGGCAGATTTAGTGCTGCTGCTGCAGCCCCACGCTGTGCCAGCCCAAGGGGAGCTGGGGCAGGTCCGTGTCCTCATCCTGTACCCTGGGGTGCTGAGCAGGAGGTGCTGGATTCTGTCACCGTGGCATTACTGGCTCTTGGGGCTTCATTCCCCTGGACGAGCTGTGGGGCGGGCTGAGCCCGACTGCTTTGCCGAGCTCTGAAACCCGGGATTCCTGGTGTGGGGGCCTCAGCACGGACCCGGAGGGGGCTCAGCACGGCTCCCAGGCACTGACCCTACTCTCTCCACAGCCGAGCCGTGCCCAGAAGAGGAGACAGTGCTGCACTGCCAGAATCCCGACTGCGCCGGAGAGAGGAGGGCGGCCAAGGTGGGTCCTGCGGGGTGGGGACAGCCGCTGCCCGGGTCTTGGGGGTGAGAAGGGGCAGCGGACAGCTCTGCCCGACCCGCCGCTCCCTGAAGGGCCCCTGCCCTGGTCGGCAGCCCCTGGCGTGCCGTGCCGGGCGCGCATTCCCTGCTGGTGTCCGGGTCCTGCTGGCATTTAACGGCACAGCGGCGGTTTACGCGTTTCCCCGAGCTGCCGTGATTCGGGCTAATCCGCTCCAGCCCGTCTGTTCCCCTGCTCGCTAACGTGAAGCCAGGGCAGATTTAAGGTCCTTTCTCTCCCTCCGGCCGTACAGAGCCGGGCCGGACCTACGCCCTGGTTCGCAGCGAGTGCCCGGGTGCTGCAGCGCGGGGCCGCGGGCGGTGTCTCCAGCGCAGCAGGCAGGACAGCACCGGGGGTGTGCCGGTGCTGTGTTTGCACGCCGGGCTGGCAGGCCCGGTGCTGCTGGGGCACACGTGGCACTGGGCTGCAGCTGCCCAGGAGCGCAGCTGGGGCTGCCGGGAGCGACTGAGGCCACCCCGCCGCTGTCACCCGACCCCTGATGGTGCCTGGCAGGTAGCGGGGGGTGGGCAGGGGGAACGGGTCGGGCTGGGGGCTCATCCTGCCGTGTCACGGTGCAGGATCCTGATCCCCCTCGCTTTGTGAGGCACCTGCTGAGGGACGTCTGCTGGGGCTCGGATCAGGAGCTGATCCCGGAGTGGGCAGAGGAGTTTGGCCATCCCGCCTGGCCCCTCCTGTGGGGCTGAGTCCAGGGATGAGCTGCTGGCACAGGGGGATGAGGAGCCCCGCATCCCTCTGGGGCGGCTGCCAGGCGTCCCAGGGGATCTCACTGAATGGGTGCCAGCTGCGGGCACTGCCTGCAGCCTGCGGCCATACTCCCACATGCAGGTGTCTGTGATGCTGTTCACAGGGGTCTTAGGATGAGGGAAGAGATGAGGATCTGACTCCATGTTTCAGAAGGCTTGATTTATTATTTTATAATATATATTATATTAAAACTATACTAAAAGAATAGAAGAAAGGATTTCATCAGAAGGCTAGCTAAGAATAGAAAAAGAAGGAATGAATAACAAAGGCTTGTGTCTCGGACAGAGAGCCCGAGCTAGCTGACTGTGATTGGCCATTAATTAGAAACAACTACATGAGACTAATCACAGATCTACTTGTTGCATTCCACAGCGGCAGATAACCATTGTTTACATTTTGTTCTTGAGGCCTCTCAGCTTCTCAGGAGGAAAAAATCTTAAGGAAAGGATTTTTTCATACTATGTGTCTGTGACAGGTGTCACGATGGCCACGATGTGGGACACATGGTGGCAGCGGAGGAGGGCTGAGGGTACAGGGTGTGCTGAGGCTGTGTCGAGACCTGCGATAGGACACTGGTGGATGGCAGGGGGTGCTGCAGAGGGACCAGCGGCCCCTCGGAGGGAGCGCGGGTGGTGGGAGCGCGTCAGCGCTGACCTCAGCAGCGCCGGGAGGAAGGAGGGCAGGAAGTGGGGGCGGCTGGAGCTGCACAGGCGCTTCCTCTCCGCAGCAGCAGCGCGGAGTTCTACAGGCAAGCCCGGGCAGGGCCGCCTCCTCCCAGCACCCTCGCACCCCTCCGTGGGCAGGGTGGAGGTGGGGGTCCCACACAGGGATGGGGATGTGTCAGCGGTGCAGTAGGAATTGCTGGCAGTGGCCGGCAGCACCACAATCCCCAGGAGCGGGGCCAGTAGTAGCCCCAGTGAGAAGGGCACTGGCCAGAGAACACAGGCTGTGCACTGTGCTGGGGGCCTGGCCGGGGGTTTAAAAATAACCCGCTGTGAATGCCTGGAGGGGCTGGGGCCGCGGCCGTGGCCGCACACAATCGGAGGAAACCCGCCGGCTTCGAGCATTGTTTGCCTGCAGACGCTCGCTTCCTCCGTCCTGCCACGGGGACACGGCTCTCGTCAGCACAAAGGGGCTGGGGGGTGCCAGGGCGGCCTCCCGGGTCTCTGCTGAGGTGCTGGTGCCGCGGTGCAGGTGATTGTCCCGCAGCTCCCTGTCCAAGCCTCGGCATGTGCAGGTGTCCCAGGGTCTCTGCTCATTGCGGTGGAGCAGGGAGGGGCTCTGTGGGACAGAACCCCCCGTGTCATCACCCCCTTACAGCACCCACTGCCACACGGCCATGTCCTGGTCATGCTGCTTTCCCCGTGCCCGCTCTGGCTTCAGCATTCCCTGTGAACAATGTGCCAGCTGCAGTTGGGGCTGGCGGAGGGGACCCTGCTGCCCGTGGTGCTGCCCATCCCTCCTGTGAACGCGCCACAGCTGCGGCCCCGGGCAGGCCCTGCCTGACGGGCTGGTGTCCCCGCAGGAATGCCACCACGCCGAGTGCCGGCAGCTGAGCCGCAGCGGCCCCCTCAGCCTGTGTGAGCTCTGCGATGGCCGCCTCCATGGCGCCATGCACTTCGATGGCCACATCCGCTTCGACCTGTCCCCGCAAGGTGAGCCCGAGCCAGCTGTGGCACCGCTGCCCCCGCGGCTCTGCGGCGGAGCAGGGATGGGACGGGACTGATGGAGTGCATTTGGGGCTGGTGCAGCTCGGGGATGGGAGTGGGATGCAGCGGGAGGCAGCACGGGGCTGGGCGAGCTGTCACAGCCCAGCTCGATGCCCCTTTGCAGGCTCCATCCTGGCCCGCAACATGTCCACACGTTCGTGCCCCCCGCGCACCAGCCCTCCCTCTGATGTGGAGGAGGAGGAGGAGGGTCCGGCAGAGAGCAGAGGGTGAGCCCCTAGCCCTGCACAGCCCGTGTGCCGCCCCAGCCCGCGGCATCCCTGTCACCCTGCCCTCCCTGTGCCCGCAGGGAGCGCAAGAGCTCAGCGCTGAAGCTGCCCAAGAAGAAGGCTTGGCGCAGGCACACGGACGTAAGGCACCGGCTCCTCTCCCTGGGGCACTCGGCAGGGCAGCAGGATGGCCCTGGTGGGAGGGAGGGAGGGACCCCTGGGCAAGCAGCTGCCCCCTGCCCCCAGGACCCCAGCAAGGAGTGCTTCACCTTGAAGTTTGACCTCAGCATCGACATCGAGGCAGAGATCGTGCCAGCTGTGAAAAAGAAGTCGCTGGGGTGAGTCTGCTGGGGACAGGACAAGGGACAATGTGGGGAGAGATGCAAAGACAAATGTAGGGCTCGTATCCTGCAGGGAAGTGCTGCTGCCAGTCTTTGAGAGGAAGGCAATTGAGCTGGGCAAGGTGGACATCTACCTGGACCAGTCGCACACGCCGCTGTCACTGCAGTTTGAGGCGTTTCGCTTCGGGGGACACTACCTGAGGGTGAAAGGTGCTGAGGGGGCCCCGAGGGAGGCCTGGCTGCTCCAGAGTTCCCAGGGGACACTGACAACCTGATGCTCCCACAGCCAAGCCTGGGGATGAGCTGAAGGTGGAGCAGGCAGTGCGAGATGCCAGGTCAGCCAGCCTGCCCATCCTGCACCCTGCCAGCAGTGCTGCATTCCTTGGGCCAGTGCTGGAGCCGCTGCCAGGACGCCGGGAGGGCGCTGAGAGCCTGGTGAGTGCCAGTGCTAGCTCTGGGGAGGGAGGAATTGGGGATGGGATGACAGAATGTGTGATCCCCCATAGCCATTCTTTCTGGTAAAGATGGTCCATGTATAGTGTGGGTTGAAGATCCCCCTGGAGTCCCCAAGACCCACTTTTTCTCCTGGCTGTTCCATGCTGGCTGTGCTGTGCTGTTCTGGCTCCACCATGGCAGTCTAGCAGCTCAAGCAGCAGCACCAGCCCTTTGGCTGTGCCAGGTACAGGCTGGCACCAAAGCAAAGGCAAACAGGAGCCCTGGGGGCCCCAGTGTTTGCTGCTGCTCGGTGCCACCCAGCCCTGGGACTCACCCTGGCCCCAGGACTCGCCCTGGCCACCGGCCCTCCTCTCTGCTGCTGGCAGCTGCTGAGCACAGCAGCTCTGTCCTGCCCCGTGGACCCTGGCCCCAGATAAGGCGTGGACTGGGTGCTGCTCCCATGGGAGCAGGGTGCCAGGCCTGAAGGGAGAAACTCTGCAGGGTCCCGCCAGGGGGACACGGTGCTCGGTGCTGTGCCAGCAGGCCCTGAGGGCGGCAACCTGGCTGCCTGGCCGGGGCTAGTGGCCACCCGTGTCCAGCACTATGACGCCTGGCTGCAGGACCGGCAAGGCTCTAGCAGGGCCAGGGGGCGAGAGGGCAACCAGGCACCTCTATGGAGGTCTCGGTCCCGACTCCCTTCCTGGGGACAGGCGGGTCCCAAGTGGCCCCGAGGCGATGGGGCTGGTGACAGCCGGGGCGTCTGGAGAAGCGGCAGCGCAGTGAGTAATGGCAAAGGTGCCCGGAGCAGCTCTTGCCGCCTGGCTCTGCGGACGTGGCGGGGTGTGGGGCCGTGCTGGCGGCGGTGGCAGCAGCATGCCGCTTCCCAGGGCTTGGTGGCCGGCAGGGAGCCCCGACCCTGCCCCGGTGAGGAGATGGCAGCGGCCGCATCCCAGCACAGCCCAGGGACACGCAGGGAGCAGCCGCTGCAGCGCTGCCCGGGGCGGCGGGAGCCGCTTGGCCGTGACCCAGCTCCTGCGGCCAGCCGGGGGGCTTTGATCTCCGCCGGTGAATTGTTCAGCTCTGGTAGCTTATCTGCCGAGGAGGGAAATTAGGTTTTCGGCGCTGGCCCCACCTCCTTTTGTTTCGGAGGAGCTCGGCCACAGCCTGCCCGGCCCCGGCTCTGCGGTCCGAGCCGGGAGTGCGGCTGGACGGACGGCCCGGCCGGGGGCTGCGACCCTCGGGATGCCCTGAGCCCCCCCCGCTGCTGGGCCCGCTTGTCCATGGCCGGCCGGGCTTGGCCAGGCAGCACCCGGGGTCCTCCATCCCCGGGGCCCTGCACCCCCGGGATGCAGGTAGGCAGGTCAGTGCGGGCAGGGGAGCTTGGCCGGGGGACCCCACTGCCCGGGGTGTCCGTCTGTCCCACGGTGCTCAGGTCAGCCAGGCCGCTGTCCCCATCCTGGCCGCAGGGCTGGGTACTGACCCTGGGGACACTGGCTGTCCTCACTGCAGGCTCCAGGACGGCGAAGGAAGAACATAACAGAGTTCCTGGGGGACAGCAGCATCCCCAGCCCCGAGCCAGCCCTGCACAGCAGCAGCTCTCTGCCCACCAATGGCACTGACACCTGGAAGAACCGCGCTGCCAGCCGCTTCAGTGGCTTCTTTGGCTCCGGGACTAGCACGGGCTCCTTCGGGCGGGTAGGTGGGATGCAGGCATGGGGAGGGGTGTGGGGACTGCCTGTGGCTATGCTGGGCACCTGGGATGGGTCCCCCTGTGGCTCAAGACCCTCGTTCCACAGGCAGGCTGAGGTGGTCCGTGGGACATGCCCAGTGGCCCCCGCCCAGCTTTGTCCCCTGCTTTTGTCCAGGAGACTGAGAAGCTGGAGCAGCTGGTGAACAGGCTGCACGCCTACAGCACCTTCGGGCTGCCCAAGCTGCCGCCCCAGCTCCGCTTTGACCGCGACTCCTGGGAGGAGGATGGGGACGAGGCTGGGCTGACTCTGGAGGACAGCTGGCAGCAGATCATCCAGGGCACAGAGGTAGGGACAGTGCCTGGGGAGCCTCAGGGGCTGTGCCCAGGCCCTGGCACAGCGCTGACGCTCAGCCTGGCAGGTCCTGTCGCGCCGGCAGTGCCACCAGCAGGAAGCCATCTGGGAGCTGCTGCACACAGAGGCCACCTACATCCGGAACCTCAAAGTCATCACTGATGTGAGAGTTGGCAGCTACTGCACTGTGCTGGGGCTGGGGGCTGTGGCTGGGGGCTGTGGCTGCAGCTCACTGCCTCTCCATTCCCTCCCCACAGCTCTTTCTCTCCTGCCTGGTGAACCTGCAGGAGTCAGGGCTGCTCTGTGAGGTGAGTGGAGGGGGCTGCAGGGGACAGGGTGTTCAGGGATGGGTCCTCAGCCTCGCCATGCTGCAGGGTCGAGGTGCCATTCCCCAGCGCTGCCCACCTCACCCCCACAGGTGGATGCCGAGCGGCTCTTCAGCAACATCGGGGAGATCATCCGGCTGCACTGCAAGCTGTGGCGCAGCGTCATGGCCTCAGTGCTGGCCAAGGCACGGCGGACTGGGGCACTGCTGGACCCCATTGACTTCCTCGATGGCTTCAAGATGGTGAGTGGGGATGCCATGCCACAGCAGGCAGCCACGCCATGCCGTGTGCTGCATGGTGACTGCCTCGTGTCCCCCAGTTCGGGTCCCTCTTCAAGCCCTATGTGCGGTATTGCATGGAGGAGGAGGGCTGCATGGAGTACATGCGGACCCTGCTGCGGGACAGCGAGCTCTTCCGCACCTATGTGACGGTAAGGGGAGGCTGGGGCTGGGGCTGGGGCAGGGCTGGGGCTGGTGCTAATGCCTGGCTGCCACAGTGGGCTGAGAAGCAGGAGCAGTGCAGCCGCCTGAAGCTGAGCGACATGCTGGTGAAACCTCACCAGCGCCTCACCAAGTACCCGCTGCTCCTCAAGTCTATCCTGAAGAAGACGGATGACCCACGCGCCCGTGATGCCATCACCACTATGGTAAGGGATCAGAGGTGAGGGGCAGCAGGGTTGGTGGCCCCTCAAACCCACCACCTCTCCTGGCACAGATCAGCTCCGTGGAACGCTTCATCAACGACGTCAACTCGCGGATGCGCCAGCGGCAGGAGCGGCAGCGCCTGGATGCCATCCTCAGCCGGATTGATGCCTATGAGGTGGTGGAGGGCAGCACAGACGAGGTGGACAAGGTAGGCTGGACATGGTGGGGCTGCCATCTCATGCCATGCCACTCAATGCCACCCTCTGCCACACTGCTGTGCCACCCTGTGTCACTTCATGCTATGCCACCCATGTCATGTTACCCCATGCACCCCATGCCGACTCTGGGGGTTTCTGGCAGCTGCTTAAGGAGTTCCTGAGGCTGGACCTGACAGCCCCCATCCCCGGCACCTCCCCGGAGGACACCCGGCAGCTCCTCCTCGAGGGCAGCCTGAGGATGCGGGAAGGTAAAGACAGCAAGGTGAGGACTGCAGGGGACAGGGAGGGCTCAGCTCCGGCCCCTGCCCACCCATCCTCACTCACTGCACTGACTGGTGCCCATGGCTCCACTCTCATCCTCAGATGGACGTCTACTGCTTCCTCTTCACTGACCTCTTCCTCATCACCAAGCCCTTCAAGAAGGCTGAGCGCACCAAGGTGATCCGGCAGCCCTTGCTGGTGGACAGAGTTGTTTGCCGGGAGCTCAGAGACCCAGGTGAGAGCACTGGGCATAAGGGGGACTACAGGGAGGTCCCTGGACACTGCTGACAGCCCCTGCCCACAGGCTCCTTCCTCCTCATCTACCTGAACGAGCTGGGCAGTGCCGTGGCCGCCTACACCTTCCAGAGCAGTGGGCAGCTGTGCCGCAGCTGGGTCGAGGCAGTGCGCAATGCCCAGGTGAGGGCACACGGGTGGGTGGGGGACACGTAGATTCCCTGTGCACACCCCATTCCTCACTGACAAACCCCCATCCCAGAACCTGCTGCAGAGGCTGCGGCAGCGCCGGCGCATGGAGGAGCAGGAGGAGGAGGACGAGGAGGATGAGGAGGATGATGGTGAGAGTGGTACTTCAGCTGCCAGTTCACCTACCATCCTACACCACAGCAGCACCAGCCCGGACTCACAGCAGTGGTAGGGAGCAGGAGGGGGGACCTGCACACCCCCAGCCTGGCACAGGCCCCTCCTCACCTTCTTGCCTCCACAGCCCATCCGACGGCTCCACCGAGACGCTTGCCATGGTGGCAGCAGAGGGTGGCGACGAGCTCTCCTCCCCAGACTGGGACGCAGGACCCTTCAGCTCAACCTCGGATGGCTCCTCTGTTAGCACCAGCACCTCCATCGGCACTGGCACCTCTGTGGAGACCCCCACCTCCACCGATACCCCCACGCAGGAGCTGCCTGCAGGTGCCCTGCCTGTTCCCCTGCCCCACGGCGTGGCCTCCCCAGGCAGCGGCTGCCGCTCGTCCTCCATCGACAGCGCCTATGGCACGCTCTCACCTGCCTCCCTGCGGGACTTTGGCCAGCAGCCCGAGGGGACGGCCGAGGAGGGGCAGGAGCCCTCCCTGGCCCCTCCTGCCCCACGGCCGGGCTCGCCCCGGCTGCGCCGCCGGACGCCCGTGCAGCTCCTGCCTTGCCCGGCCAGGGTGCTCAAGTCCAAGTCGGAGGCCAGCTTGCCCCAGCTCCTGTCCCCCACTTCCCCAGGCCCCCTGAGCCAAAGCCGCAGCCTCTCTGACATCTGTGCTGGTTCCCCCCGGACTAGCCAAGAGCCTGCACCTCAGGCTGCCCCCGGCAGCAGCGGCAGCTCCACATCAGAGCTCTCAGAGCCAGAGGAGCCAGCGGAGAGCCCAGCATCCCTCCCAGGGGGGCTCAGGCGCGACCCCCAGCCCCCTGCCCGCCGGACCCTCTCGGACCCGCAGGCGGCGCAGCACCGCAAGCTGACTCTGGCGCAGCTGTACCGGATCCGGACCACGCTGCTGCTCAACTCCACGCTGACGGCCTCGTAAGCACAGGCTGCCTGTTCTGGGGGTGCCCCAGCCCTTCCAGGGGCTTCCCAGGGACCGAGTCCCAGTGCTGAAAGCCTCTCTCCCCACTCTGTGTCTTGCAGGGAGGTCTGAGAGCCGCTGGCATGGAAAAGGACAGATGCACGGATGTACCAAGGAGCTTCTCCTGCTTCTAACCGTAGCGTAAAGCCGGGGCCGGGCAGAGCAGGCACTGGGAGGCCACGCTGGTGGGGACATGGATGGGGATGCAGACCAGTCCCCTTGGCGAGGACATGTCCTGGGCACGGTGGTGCAGGGCTGGACATGGCACGTGGCTTGTGCTGAACCCCTTGTCCACAGACATGAGAGTTGTCGGGCAGGGGGCCCTGGGGCTGTGGGTGGCTGTGGGAGACTGTGGGTCAGCTCTTGCAGGCGAGGAAGGGATGACGACGTCGGCAGCGGTGAGTGGGGAAGGTGCTGAGAGGGACGTGGTGCCGGTGGCACGGTGCTGTGGACAGTGCAGGGAGGAGGCTGGGGCTGGTGGCAGGAGAGGATGGTGCAGGGCTGGGGCAGCTTTGCCCTGTGGGCTGGCAGTGGATGGCAGCACCTGGGACTGGAGTGTGGGAGACACGGTGGGACACGCGCGGTGGCCGGAGCCCCGGCTGCCCCCCCATGCTAAGCTGCACTCCACGTCCCAGCTGAGCAATAAAACCAGCTGGTGCACGCTCACGTCTGCCTCTCCTTTCCTTTGGCTTCAGCAGCACCCAAGGCTGGGCATCACCTGGGTGGGTGCAGCGTGGCTGAGAGAGCCCCCTCCGGGAGAGACAAAAAGGGAATGGGACCAGTTCCAGCCTCCCGTTCTGGAGCTCGGGGTGGGGATGGAGCCCTGGGACGGGGATGCACTGCTCCCCACGTAGCCTGCGCGCCCTGCCACCCCCGCCACCCCCGCTAACGGGTGAGGGAGGGCGGCGGCCGGGTCTGCAGCGAGGCACTGCAGGTCCCTCCCGCGCCCAGCGCTCCCGTCATGTGGTTTCATACCCCCTGGACTCATTTCCAAAAAAGCATTTCCTCCTGCTGCGGTTGGGTGTAAAAGCCTGTCTGGGGAGGGCTGGCGCTCACTCACCACGCGTCGCGTGCTGCTGACGGCAGCCGTGGGGTGCCGGGGCACCCTGCCCGGGCACTGAGCTGCCCCGACACCCCCCTGCACCTGCGGCCCGCTCCCCTCAGCGCCCCGGCATGACCCAGCCGCATCGGCCACAAGGATGAAGTGTTGCTGCCCTGGGGTGGCTTGGGTGAGTGCGGTGGCCTGGGGGGTCCCACGGAGCGCTGGCACCAATTGTGGGGTGTCCCACGGCTGTGGCCGTAACGGGTCTGGAGGAGGGAGGGAGGAAGATGGATTCACTCCAGTGCCAAGCTCGCCAAAACCGCTTAGACCGCTGGCTAACAGCCGGGGCTGGGCTCTGCTGCACCAAAACATTCGCGGTGTGGCGTGACCGCGGCGGGGGCCACCGGCCGTGAAGATCCCGGCCGCAGAGCGGATGCGGCCGTGGGAAGGGTGGGGTCAGTCCTGGGGCTGCAGGCAGGGCAGTGCCTGGGGAGTGGCTGTGCCCACAGAGCGCGGGCAGCTGCCCTCGGGGCTCGGGTGCCAACCCCGGCACCGACAGCGGCGGCTGCGTTACGGGGGGCAGAGGCGGTGGCACGGCCCCGGCGGCGGTGGCGCTCCGCAGCGCGGAGCCAGCCCCGTGCCCACCGGGCACCTTCTCCCCGCGCTGGGCACAGGCAGTGCCCGTCTGCGGGCGGGGTGCGCGGGCAGGGCCCCGCTGGGGACGGTCGTGCCTCAGCGGTGACTCAGATGTGCCGCTGCCAGCCGGGACTGAGGCACCCGCCCGGATCTGCCGGCAGCGCTCTGCGAGCGGGGCGGCCCAGCGCGGTTTCCAGTCTGCCGGTGGCGGCGGGTTTAGTAGAAAATGATTCAACTGCCGTAATCGGGGCCATCACGGCTGGGAAATCCAGCCCCCAGCGAGGAATCCCCTGGCTCCCTGCCCACACTGTCAGTGCCACGGCCCTCTCAGCCCCCGGCCCGGCCTGTGGAAGGGGTGTCAGCGTGGGCACCGCTGGCTGCACCCACCGGGGCTTCCAGGGGAGCAGGGCTGCCCTGCGGACAGCACCTGGCACCCCGCGGGGGAGCAGTGACCTACTTTGGGACGCGCGTAACGGGGAGCGATAGCATCGGGGAGAGCTGAGCCAGGCACGGCTTCCTTTCGGGGAGGAAATCACCTCCTCTGTGAGGGAGATAAACCCCAGGAAAGTCAAAGCTGGCAGCGTTAACCCCTACGCGCCCGGCTACCGACGCCTCCCTAAGCCAGCGATCTCTGGCACCACCAGCAGTCCGTGTGCCTGACTTACTGGTCCCCATCCCTGGGGACATGGCAGGGTCCTGCTGGCACAGGCTATCGAGCATCTCGGTGCCGCTCCCCAGCCAGCATGGAAGCACCATTTGCAGAGCACACGGGGGCACCTTGGCAGCCCCATGGGCACAGGCTGTGGCACAGTGGCCCCCACAGTGCCAGCAGGAAGTTGCTTGCTCGTGTACTGCGGAGAAAGCAGAGCACAGGGGCTGCCGCGGGGCATTCCCAGCCCTGGGGCAGCACACCCACGCGGCTTTGGGGCGGAGGGCCGCGGCTTCAGCCGCTCAGCTTTGCGCAGGCACCGCTGTCCACACAGCTGCAGGTACGGCTCTGGCTCTGCTAGCCCAGCATGAGCAGGTGTGAGAGCTGTCCCCACGGGTGCGAGGCTGCTGGAGCAACCGGTCTGCCTGCAGCCCTGCTCTCTCCCTGCTTGCAGGTGACCTTGGCAGCGCTGTGGCTGGCAGCCAGCGAATCGCAGCCCCCAGGGTGGCGGGACCGCGACGTGCTGCAAAGGCAGCGGGTCCTGGTGCAGCCACTCCTCCGCCTGAGGAGACACACGGACAGACGCCAGTGCCCTGACGGCACGCACTGGGTGGAGACTGTTCGTCAGTGCTGCCCTCAGTGTCCCGCAGGTGAGCGCTGCCCCGTCCGTGCGGCATGGCACAGCACACCGTGGCACAGCAGGTGCCTTGCTCCAGGCGGCCGTGCTCCCTGTCACCCCACTGTCCCTGCAGGGACATTCCTGAAAGACGCCTGCGTGTGCGACCCCTGTCCTGCCGGCACCTTCCGCACCCAGCCCAACACCTTCAGCGAGTGCCAGGCCTGCTACGAGTGTGACCAACACGGTGAGCTGGCACCACACCACACCGTGCCGTGCTATGCAGTGCCGTGCTCAGCTGCTCACTGCCTGCTTTCTGCAGCTTTCCAGAGTGTGCTGAGCAACTGCTCGGCCACCAGCAACATCGCCTGTGGCTGTGAGCCCGGCCGATTCCGTGTCTGCCTTGACCCGCCGTGCACCGAATTCTCTTGCCAGAAGTGCCAGACCTGCACCGGACGCCTCATCCAGCGACCCTGTGAGTGCTGCCAGCTGCCCCATGGCACAACCTGCCAGCTGTGCCACCTCTGGCTGTGCCACCCTGCCTCATTCCCACCCTCTCCCCAGGCTCAGAGGTGCAGGATGCCCTTTGTGACAGCAGCTGCAAGCCTGACTTCTACAGAGAGGGTGATGAATGCCGGCCGTGTCACATGTAAGCATTGACCCTCCAGCCAGGGATGCATGTGGGGCCCGTGGCATGGCACAGCACGGCACCCATGGGTCCCATCTCCTTGCAGGCGCACCGTGGACACGTGTGGCAAAGAATGCCAGCAAGCATGCGGCAGCAACAACAAAGGTATGGGGACAATGGGGCCAGGGTTGGTGGTGTGCAGTCGCTGTGCTGGCCAGCTGATGGCAATGCTCCTGCTCCTCCTTTCAGGCTCAGGTCTGGAGTACATCCTGCTGGGACTCACCGGGCCTCTCTTCCTGGGTGCCCTGGCCATCTACCACAAGAGGAAGAGGCTCCGGCATGGGGGTGGTCCCCACCCCATGGCACAGGCTGCCACCTCAATGCCAGGGGCTGCAACCACACCATTGTGCCAGGTCAGTGCCTGGAGGTGGCACAACCCGTGCTGGACCCAGCCATACTTCCCCCAGGAGACAGAGCGTGGCACTGGCACAGCAAAGAAGAGCTTCAAACAGGAGGCCTTGCTGCGTGAGCCACCCAGCGAGGAAGGAAAGCCCTCTGCCCCCCCGGAGCCCCGTGGTGCCTTGCTGCAGGGCAGCCAGCTCTACGCCGTCATCGATGTGGTGCCAGTGCGGCGCTGGAAGGAGTTCATGAGGATGCTGGAGCTGCGGGAGGCAGAGATTGAGCTGGTAGAGCTGGAGGTGGTCCACATCCGTGACCAGCAGTACGAGATGCTGAAGCGCTGGTGCCAGCAGACCAGTGCCACGCTGGACCACGTCTTTGCTGCCCTGGAGCGCATGGAGCTGGCTGGCTGTGCTGAGGCACTGCGCCAGAGTCTGCCCGCGGGACCCTGACCCCAGCGTCAGCACCGTGGCACAGGGAGGTCCCGACACCTCCACATCTCACTGGGCACCCAGCCATACCCCTAAGTATTGTTACTTATGCCGAGTAGACATTTTATGTCAGTTTTATGTCCCCTTCCCACCTGCCTGTTCCCTCTATTTATGTCCTCCTGCCCCCAGGGCCGGGGAGGACCCCATGCCCCAGCACGTCGGCTGCCCAGCCCCTCGCGGGACGAGCGGGCACCGAGCCCACCCGAACCCATGGGATAGTTCTCAAGGCTGCCCCTGCCGGGCGCTCCTTCCCCCTCCCCAATAAAGTGGTGTGTTCTCCATCCGCCAGCCCCCGCCCTTCTTCACGAGGCTGTGTCAGCCGGGCACCAGGGCACTGCTGGCCCCAGGACCGCCACTGGTGATGTGGCAACCACAGGCGACAGAGAATGTGGGTGCTGGCAGAGATGCAGGCAGTGTGGGTGTCGGGGTGCTTGTGGCGATGTTGGTGAGGGGGCACCGCTGTCAGCGAGCATGGCGTGGGTGGGGGGTGGTGTGGGGAGCCCCAGGAAGGCGCGGGGCACTGCTGGCGGGGTTTATCGTTTTAATCGCTGGAAAGGCAGGCGGTCTGGGCAGAGGTGAGCCGGAAGCTGGCCTTGAGCGGCTCTGGAGGGGCAGTAGTGAGGGCGAGCGCTCTGCAACGGCGAGTGGTGCCAGCGGGGCGTGCGGTGAGCCCGGCCGCAGCGGCCGAGCCGGGCGGGGAGCAAGGAGCCGCGTGTCCCACGCTCGCTTTGCAACGGGCAGCACGGGGTAGCGGTGGGCTGGCGGCAGCGGGATGTGGGGGTAGGGGGGGCTACGGGTGCCTGGGGCGGTGGGGGGGGGCTTCTCTGGGTTGGGCTATGTGGCCATCCACGGCAAGAGGAGGGTGCCGAAGCATGTCGCGGTCCATGGGAGGACCTGCCAGTCTCCTCCTGCTGCGAAGAGCCAGGATGCGGTGTGGCGTGGCTAGTGCTTGGCTATGTCCCCCTTCTTGAGGATGATCTGTCGCTGCCAGGGCGCCAGCTTTGTCTCATCGTACCCGAGAGTCCTTAGCTTTTCCGACTGCTCCTTCTCCTTCTCCTCCTCCTCTCGCTTCAGCTTCTCCTGCTCTTTCCTGCTTAGCAGCAGAGGGCACAGGGCGCCGCGGTCACCAGAGCCGCGGGAGCCGCCGTGCCCGCCCACCCAGGGAAGGGGCTTGCTGCACTCACCGTTTCTGCTCCCTGCGAAGGCAAAGGGAACAGTGGGGTTAGTAGAGCCGCGGGAGTCACCGGGTGCTGCGGCATCCCCCGACCCTGGCTCACCTCTCTTCCTCCAGCTTCTTGCGCAGGATGTCCCTCCTCCAGGCCGGCATGCTGGCCAGGCGCGCCTCCTCTTCCTTCTCCTGCAACAGACAGCCGAGTTACCGGCACTGCCCGCCCTCGCTGCCGGCACCGTGGGGCCGCAGCATCATCCTGGTGTGCGGCACCACATCCTTCTGGCAGCGCCCTCCGTGGCACGGTACCGGTGGCGTTCACCGGCGCACGGCTCTCAGACGCGGCCCTCGGTGCCCACCTTCCGCCGGCGCCGGGAGGAGGAAGGAGCGCGTGGCGTGGCCAGCCCTTGCAGCACACCACAGCTTTATTGCACGACACGCGGGGGCCCACACTGCCCCGGCACCGCAAACGCCACACCAGAGGGGAGCGCAGCCCCGCCGCTGCGCCTCCCACACAACACACAGCCACGGCAAGCGGCACACACGGCAACCTCGGCCCGGGGCCGCAGAACAGCGCCCAGCCTTCTGCCAAGCTCAGCTGCACCACGAGCCACAGAGGCCGGCGAGCGCACCCGGGCACCAGCCCACAGCTGTCCCCTGAGCTTGCTGCTGCCCCATGCCACACCACTGGCACAGCCTGCAGCATCCCGTTGGACTCAAGTGTCGAACATCTCTGCCTCCTTCTCCTTCCAGAAGGAGAAGCTGCGGTCAATGAAGCGGCAGACGTCCTCCTCGCTGAACTCTCCCAGCTCCGGTACTGGCACTGCTGCCCCCTGCCCTTCCGAGGCCATGGTGGGGGCCTCTGCCAGGCTCTCTACCACTGCCACGGGGTCATCCCCAAAAAACTCCTGCACGAGGTCCTCAAAGCCGTCAAGCCAGTGGCGGTGGCCAGCCTCGACCTGCTCCAGCACAGTGCGGTGGAAACGGCGGACGCGGTGCCAGCTGTGGCTGCCCAGGCGGTCAAACATCTCGTAGCAGAGGAGGTGGCGGAAGCGCCGCTCCTCGGGGCTGAGGGGCATCTCCAGCAGCTGGAAGTAACCCAGCATGAAGAGGTCGAGCGGGAGACTGTCGTGGGGCATGGGCGAGCCGCCGACGTAGGGCAGGAAGTGTTGGGGCCAGTACAGCACCGTGGTGCGGCTCAGCCGCCGGATCTGACGCCCTGGGACCCGGCGGGCAACACTCCTCCAGCGGGCAAGCAGCCGCCCCGCTGCCGGTCGCCGCCTCCCCGGCCGCCGTGGCCGCTCCTCCCCGGGCACTGCCGAGAGTGCCCGCTTCTTCCAGTGCTCCAGGAAGAGGAAGACTGTGCGCTCCTTGCACCCCTTGGTGCGTTCATGTGGGCTGCTCGGCTCTGGCAGCGCTGGCCTGCTCCTCCGCAGCGCCCCATCCCCGTATTCCTCCTCCAGGATGGGCCGGCGGGTGCTACCAGGGGGCTGCACCCGCTTGCGCTTAGTGACCCTGGGGGAAGGCGCGGGGGGTCCCCCTGGCCCCTCGTAGTTGGCCTTGAGGCTGCGGACAGACACACCGCAGCCCAGGATCTCGCTGCGGGCGTCGTGCTGGGCACCGGGGCCGCCCCCTGCTCCCCCCGCCCCAGGGCCCTCCCGGCCCCTCAGGGTGGCCGGCGGTGCGGCCGCGCTCCTCGGCAGCGGGGGGGACTGGCTGCCGCGGGCAGGCGCGTCCTGGTGGGCGAGGGCGAAGCGCCGGGGTGCCGGGGGGGCGGAGAGCGGCACGAGTGGCAGCAGCTCCTCCTCCGGCCCCCCTGGAAGCGGCTGCCCCGCCTCGTGCATCACCCGCAGGCTCCCCAGCTGCCTCTCCAGGTGCTGCACGTCCTCCTCCCGCATCGGCTGCCCGGCGGGTCCCGGTACGCCCCCGCGGGCAGGCGGCCCGCGCCGGCACAGGGGCGGCGAGCGGTTCCCAGGCTGCGGCGGGAGAGAGGGCAAAGGGGCTCTTGAGGCCATGCCGCACGCCCCCCGTGCCGCTGCCGCCGTGTGTGGCATCCCCGGGGTGTGACACCCCTGCATGCAGGTAGGGTGGTCCCCCAGCCCAATTAGGAGCCAGAGGCAATGCCACGCACGCCGTTTCGCCAGGTCCTGAGCTGCTTGGGCCGTGCCCGCGCCGCGCTCGCCGCCGCAGCACGAGGGACCCCCCCCCTACCTTGCGCCGCTGCTCCTCTTCCTCCTGCATGCGGAGCTGCAGCTTGCGAACCATCACCTGCCGCTTCCACTCGGGGATGGGCCGGCCGTGCTCGTCCTGGCTGGGAACCAGCGCCTCCACCTCCGCCGCTGCCCCAGCGCCTGCTGCCGGCACCGGTGAGCTCCCGTTCAGCACCGGCTCCGGAGAGCCCCCTGCCAGGCAGCGTGGCGGCCCAGCAGCCTCGGGGGTGGCCGGCGGGGTGGGCGTCCTGGTGGGTGACGGGGAGGACACTGGCGACTCTGCCTGTGGAAGGAGGGAGGGAGGGCGGTGGGCACTTGCCTTGCTGTGCCGTGCCGCGCCACCGGCTCCCCTGGCCCCCATCACCACCTACGTTGGCCCCTGCCTGGCCGCTGCCGGAGAAAACAGTGGTGAAGCCTTTGCTCTGTGGCGTTGGCTTGAGGCTCTTCCCAGCTTTGATCTCGGCCAGCAGCTCCGAGTTGTCGCCGGTGGGGGACATCATGTTGAAGGACTTGGTGCCTGAAGGGAGGCAGAAGGGGCAGTAAGCACCCCCCAGCACCATCTCCCTGCCCCTGTGAATCCCCCACCAGCTCGCAGGGTAGGGGGGTGGAGGGGTGGCTGGCTGACTGCTCCCCTCCACGCCATCCAGGAGCCCCTGGAACACCCCTGAAGCAGCATCCAGACACCCAGCTCAGCAGTCCACAGGAGCAGCACATCACCAAACTCCTGGGTCCATCAGACCCCTGTGGAGCAACCCCCCAGCACTCAACAGCCTGGCACCCCAGCTCCACAGATTTGTAAGACCAGCACTCCAAGAGCAGTTTACAGGGTCCTGGCACCCTGCTGCAGCAGCACCCCAACACTCAGCTGCAAGGGTCCCAGCCTGGCCCCAGCCCCGAATGCCACTCCATGCCCCCGAGGTTCTATGTTGCAACAGAAGAGAGCCTCTGGAGGGACGGCTCCGTGTCCGGTGGCAGCCCTGCCACTGCAGGACAGCTCCTACACTCCCCTGGCATCTCCCGGCAGCGATGCACCGACAGCCTGAGCCAGACTCCCTGCCAGCCCAGTGCCCAAAGGGCTGCGTGGCACCCGCACCCCGAGGATGCTCTTCCCACTGCTCATGCCGCCCGCCTCGCGAGCACCCACCGTCCGTGCCAGCCATGCGTGAGTCCCTAAAGGCCCATGGTACCGTGCCAAGGCAGAGCCCCCTCCCCGCGGCCGGCGCCCGCAGCTCGCCCCGCTCGGCCGCGCCACGCCGGAGCCAGAGGGCTGCGGGTGCTGAGGGCCCAGCGGGACGCTCGCGCTGCCATCCAGCGCCGGCTGAGACCCCCCGGTGCCGGGAGCCGGCGCTAATAAAGCGGGCGCCGAGCAGCGGCCAAGCCCGCGGGCTGCAGTCAGCGGCGGGGGAGCGGCCGGTGCGCTCACGTGGCGGGGTCACGCCGGCCGGCTGAGCGCGAACAAAGGCCCTCTGTGTGCGGGGCCCGGCTCTGCCCGGCCCTGCCAGCCCTGCCCTGGCGCCTCCGGCAGCCCCGCACCGGCGCTCGGCGTCCCGCGTGGCACCGGCGACGCGCAGCACCGAGGGCCCGGCACCGCGGGCAGGTGGCAGCCCCCAGCTGTCACCATCGATGCCATCGATGCCCCGTGGGTGCGGCACAGGGCCTGTCCGGCTGTGCCCCCGCCAGGGCACCCTCTGAGCAGGGAGGAGCGTGGGGCCGCGGTACTTACTCTTCATCTGCCTGAGCGCCTTTCCTCCTAGGGAGAGAAGCAGAGAGGCGGCGCGGGGCGCGCGGCAGAGGAAGGATTTGGCCACCGCGAGACAAGAGAGAAGAGAAGCGGCCAGCAGTGAGAGCAGGCAGGGGCGAGCGGGCGTGGGGGCCCCCGCGCCGACACCGGAGGAGAGAAGGACAGAGAGGCTGTCAGGAGCCGCGCGGCCCAAGTGCCGCGGGAGGAGACGAGCCAAGGAGGTCAATGCCACAGTGCAGCCAACGGGACAGTGCCCAGGATCGCTCCCCGTGCCCACCCCGCACCCTGCCACTTACTTCCCGTAGAGGAGGAGGAGCGGCGGGGGCCGGCGGGAGTCTCGGCGAGTGGGGGCGGCGGTGGGGGCGTCGGGCAGGCGGTGTCGGGCAGTGGCGGGGGCGGCGGTGGAGGCGGCAGCTCGGCACCAGACTTGCTCTCCCCATTGCTCATGGTGTCCGCCGAGATGGGTGAGGCCTGGAAAGGGAGCATGGGCAGGCGTTGCTCGGTGCCCGTGCCACTGAGCTGCGCACAGGCTCGCGGAGCAGGGCTCACCTCCTCGGTGTGCGCCATTCGCTGGGGGCCTGGCTGCTCGGCCACGACGTGCCCCAGGTGCTTGTAGTAGTCACCGGTGCTCGGCTGTTTGCCGAAATTCCTTGACCGCCTGCTGGAGTCGGCCCGGCGCAGGCCCTCGGGGCTGCTGTCACGCGATGCCAGCTGCAATGGGGAGCCCACCTCAGCCCCGCCGTGCCCGGCTGTGACCGTGGCACAGGGCTGTAGTGGAGTAGGACTGTGCCAGCGGTTTGCCTTGGGGCAGATGCAGAGCTGGGACGGACAACGGGTGCATGCCCTGGGGTCTGTTCGGCAAACGGCTCTACCAGGGGCTGCGTGCCATGTTGGCAGCGTGCGGCATCAGTGCCTGGCACTGTGACCCCATAGCCTGTGCCCAGGATCCTGTCCAAGCCTCCCCCGGGATAACCCCCTGGGAACAGGAGTGCCGAGCCCCAGCCCCGCGGATTACAGGAAGCTTATCCCGCGCGGGGCTGGGGCCGGCTTCCAAACCTCCCTCTGAACAGGGCTCTCAAGCAGCGCAGCCTCAGCTCACCCCGGCGCATTCCACAGCGGCTTTGCGAGTTGTGCTGCCGAGTGCTGCGCTGCAGGGGGCTGTGCCTGCTGCCTGGGTTTGAGGTGCCATCGTGGCATAGCCCTGTTCCCCTTGCTTGGGGCCCCACTATTTGCATTTCCCCGATGCCACCTCCACCCATGGCTTTTTCCCGGTGAGCCCGGCTGCTCTCTGCCACCGCCACCGGTCCCAGCTAAGTCAACAAACGTCAGCTCAGTGCTTCCTACTGCAGCTGCCATGGGAATTGTGCCAAGCCTGGCTCCCACTCCGGCAGTCCCAGCCCCGGTCTGGCACAAGGGTCTGTGCCGCTGAGCCCCATTTCATGGGACACCCACACCACTGTGGCACCGCTCTGCCACATGCTCACACCTCCCCAAGGCAGCCCATTACTCCGGTAAGCACTAAAGAGCCAAGGCCATGCACAATGAGCACTGTGGGGTCCCAAACCCACCACGTGCCTGGCTCACACTGCTCTGCTGAGCCCCCCATCCCATGTGCCCTGTTCCCCAGAGCGTTGAGCTCTGCCAGTGTCCTGACCATGCCCAGAATCCTGTCCCCAGTGAGGTGGCGAGAGCCATAGTAGGGGGTCAGGACGGCCCCAAACCTACTGCATCCTTATGCCCCCCCAGCCCGCCATGGAGGGCTGCACCCCTCTTACCTGTGCACGCCTGGCTGAGCCCTCTCAGCTCCTGGCAGCGCTGGCTGTGCCACCCGACACCTGTGGCGCGGGCGACACCGGAGCCGGCCGCTCGGGTTACCGCCTGCGCAGCTGCCCACGCCCAGCTCGGCATGGTGCCTGTGGTATCGCCGGGCCGCATGGGCGCGGCTGCCATGGCGTGGTGCTGCCGGGTGCCCCAGCCAGTGCAGCAGTGCATGGCCCACCCAGTGCCATGAAGCCACCAGAGCATCACTGACCCCGGCTTGCTGCATCCTCGCTGCTGGTTGAGCCCCATCCCCCCCAGTGCATGCCAGGGTTGCAGGCATGTGGCCTCCAGCCGGGGCTGTCCCCTCCCAGTGCAGGCAACAACTGCTCAGATGGATGGCTGCCCTGTGGCATGTCCCTCCCGGGTGGTATGTCCCTTTTGCTGTGTTTGGGGCATGGTGCAGGGGACACGGTGCATGGGGCCGTACCTCTCGGCGCAGCGCCTGGCTCTCCACATGCCGCAGGTTGTTCTTGGCCCGCACGTAGATGTCAGCGGTGTGGGGGGCAGCGGGGGGCGCAGGTGCAGGGTAGCCAGGGGGTGGCGGGGGTGGCCGGGTGCTGGGGGGTGGGGGTGGCGGTGGGGGGAAGGCAGGGGGTGGTGGCGGCGGGGGACCCTCGCCTGCTGGGCCCCGGCCCCGTGGCCGCATCTCAGGGTCCAGCATGTCCATGTACGCCTGCATGTCCGCCAGCGCCGGCTCAGGCACCCCTGCGCAGGGCAGGGGGTCAGGGGGGGCTGGACCCGCACCCCCCGCCCCGCGCCCCCTGGCCCCGCACTCACGGGCGGCGGGGGCCCCTGGGGGGCCGCCCCTCTTCTCCCCGGTGCTGGACTGGCTGGAGTGGCAGGAGTCGTAGTTGGAGAGGGTGCTGGCAGGGGAGCCCACCTCGAAGCGCGCCTGGGGCACCGACGCCGTGGTGTTGGGCGATGACATGCCCGAGTCGGGCTGTCGGCATTCCCCATCCGCCGAGGGGTCTCGTGACAGCACGCGGTGCTCCACGCTCTGCTGGCACAGCCGAGGGGTCAGGGCAGGGGTGGGGAGGCCCTGGTGATCCCTGTGTGTTCCCCACACCCTCATCCCTCTACCATGTTCTCCACGGTGCGCAGGTACTGGGCGCAGTGGCTGTGGCCGTTGTAGTCGGCGAGGTCGGCTGCTGTGTAGCCATCCTGGTCACGGATGCTGAGGTCGGCACCGTTCACCACCAGGATCTGGCAGCACTGGGGAGAGTGGGGGTGCATGGCAGGGCTGGAAGGAAGGCCCCCCCCTTGCCCTGACACCCTGTTGGCCACCAGCACCCACCTCCAGCTCGCCATTCTCGGCGGCATCGTGCAGCGGCGTGCCGCCCCAGCCGTCGGCAGTGATCTCCCCGCCGTGCAGCAGCAGCCAGCTCAGCACCTTGGCGTGGCCACGGCTGGCAGCAAAGTGCATGGCTGTGGCTCCTTCAGCATCCCGCTCCGACAGGCTCACCGTCGTGAAGCTCATCTGTGTGGGCAGGCGGGCTGAGCACTGGGGCTCTGTGCCACCACGCCGTGCCACCACGCCGTGCCATGCCCGGACAGCGCTTACCAGCCATACGATGACAGTGTTGTGGCCCATCTGCGCGGCGGCGTGCAGTGGGGTCATGCCGTCGTAAGCCCGGGCATGGGGGTCAGCCCCACAGTCCTGCACCAGGTACTGGATGATCTCCAGGTGGCCTTCCTGGCAGGCGAGGTACAGCGGGGTGGCCCCCGTCTTGGTCTGGGCGCTCAGCGTACTGCAAGTGGGGCACAGCGCCCGTCACCTGTGGCCACTGCTACTTGCCAGGGCTGGGAGAAGGGGCGGGCAGGATACAGGGACATGGGGGCTTGTGGGACACGAGGAACATGGGCAGGTGCAGGGGAAACAGCTGTGGGCAGGCAGGGCAGTGCCAGGGCCGGGAGCTGGCCACCCCATGGCTTCCCATAGGTCCCCGTGCTGCTGCGGTGGCTGCAGCTGCAGCGGGAGGTCACTAAGTTAATCAGCCTGCTTAGGCTAAGCTCCTTCCTCCGGCTGTTTTTGGACACTGCAATTTAGTCGTATTTTAAAGTAAGCTGCTTACACAGCACCGGCCGTGGAGCCGGCGGGGAAAGGCCAACCTGCACCATGGCGCTGCCCGGCCCAGCTGCTGGGTGCTGGTGTCCCCCAAAAGGCCTTGGCATCCTTGTGTCTCTCATACGGAATTGTGAATTTCAAATTCCGCAACCCAAATCCTGAATCCTGCATCTTTTACCCCACAGACCCATATTCTGCATCCCACACCCCACATCCTGCCTCCCGACCCCACAGGAAGCTGTTTTATTAAGTGCTCTATAAAAAAAAAAAAACAAACCTGTTGAATATTTAAAAAAGGAAGAGCAATAAATACTCTGCTCTGTTATCGCAACGATCGCAGGCCCTAAATAATTGATCCCTGTAACTGTGAGACGGGCTGTGGCCAGCACTCCCTCCCGCTGTGCCTTGCGTGCCGTGCCACCGAGTGCCTGCCCCATGGCCCAGCAGTGCCAGGCTGGCACAGCCCTGGGTGCTCCCCGAGCTGGGGATGGGGCTTGGGGCAGCTGCAGACTGGGGTGCAGGAGACAGCGGGAGCACGGGCACAGGGTCAGTCCCTGATTCCCGTTTCTCAGTAATTGGGAAGGGGTTAAGCCACTTGGGCACCAGCGCTAAACTGCTTTGGCAGATGGCTGAGCCCCCATGCTGGGCCACCGGCTGCCGCGGGCGATGCGAAGGTGGGCTGGGAGCGTCCCGCAGCGGCACCCGGGATTGGATTTCGCAGCTGTAACGGAGCCTCCGGGCAGGCGCAGGGCTGGGAGCAGGGCCAGCCCTAAATAATTCAGGGGGAAGGCGGTGACAGCAGCGGAACAACCCCGGCAAGCGGCGTGAAAGGCAATGCGAGCGCCGTGCCACACCTGGGCTGGCACAGTGGGCGTCGAGCAGGAGCAGTGACTGGTTTGGGGCTGGGCTTGGGCTGCAGGGGTTAATCCCAGAAGTGCTCAGGGCTAAGCTGGCACACCTGGGGCAAGGAGATAAAGAACTGGGGCTGGGACAGCTCTGGCCAGTGAGTGCCATGGGATCCAGGGATCTCTGTGGCCCGGCCTGGAGAAGAAGATGCAGGGCTCTGGTGTTGTGGCACCCAGAGACAGAGGAGTGCCGAGTGCTGGTTCACGTCCCGCTGCCTCAGGACTCCCTGGATGTGGGACAGCTGTGCAATCCCTCTCATCCACAACCCTGGAGCCTTCCGGGGACAATGTGGAGCAACAGCGCATCCCCCCGGCTCCGCTTTGGCTGGGTCCGTGGGTTATTTCTAGTGGCCTCTGCCCACCACAGGAAATCGGATTAGCGGCCACCTAATCACCTGCTGCAGCCTCGTGGCGAGGCCCGGCATCGCGGGCCCTGTGGGCTGCTGTGCCACGTAACCCGGGGACCAGCCCGGCCCCAGGTACCGCTCAGGAGGAAAAGCGGGGATGCTGCCGGGACGGAGCCGTGTGGGAGAGGCTGCCATGCCCAGCAATGCCCACGGACCTGGGCAAGCGGAAAGGTCGTCTCCGGAGCGGGGAGCAGCCTCTCCTCGGCGGTCAGCCTAATCCATTTACATAACAGCGGGCGGACAAAGGCGGCTGTGTTATCGCCCCGCGCCAGGAGCCGACTCAGCGGCCAGTGACAATATTTCTGCCAGCGCTCGCCCCTCTCCTCTTCTCCCTTTCTTTCTGGGCCATAAAGAAGGTGCAGCTGCCTGCCCAGCCTGATAACGCGGCCGCGTTGCCCTTGGAGCTGGGGGATCAGGGTGGCTGCAGCATTCGTCCCCAGTGCTGGCACCTTGCCCAGTGGCTGGAGGGAGGGTTGGGGCCACAGCAGGCTCCCCGTTCTCCCACTAACCCCTCTCCTGCTGGTGGGTGCCAACCTTCCGGCAGACCCTGTCTCGCTGCCAGCAGTGGGGGCCGTTACCTGGGGCAGTGTCCCAAGAGGAGTCGCAGGGAAGGGAAATCCCCTTTCACCGCGGCGTAGTGGACGGGCAGCGCTCCCGTGTTGGTGGCTGCCGTGGGGTCGCTGCCTCCAAAGCGGAGGAGCCAGTCGATCACATCATGGTGACCGAAGCGGGCTGCCAGGTGTAGGATGGTGGCACCAGAGTTGTCTGTGTCCTGCAGGAGGAAGTGGGACGGCTGTCAGTGCCAGGCACCAAGCCCTTCCGGCAAGGGGGTTGGGGACCGCAGGCAGCCGTGGGGCATCCCCCAGCCCGGAGCTGGTGCCAGGCGGGTGGGGCGGCCAGGGTGGAGCTCCTGTCCGTACGGAGCGGGGCTGGAGCAGGAGCACAGAGCATTGGAGCGACCGTGGGACCAGCGTGTCTGCCTCCGTCAAGGGCCTGCGTCCGCACACAGTGAGTGCAGCACAATGCCCTCCTTGTTCTACCGGCCGGGGAGCCCCTAACCGCGAACTTGCCGCCGAGCCCCGCTGTGCCGCCGGCCCGTCCGCCCTCCGCGCTCGGTGGGGCGCGGGTAGCGCTGGCCCCTGGCCAGGAGGTCGCCGATGCGTGCTGACCCCTTCCTTCCCGATTAATCTCCTCTCCCAGCCCCGCCGCCTCCTCTTCCTTCGGCCGTCACATGTCTTTAACTCTCGGCCGGCCCCGGGGCAAGCCGCTTACCGCCGCGGTCCCTCCGTTGTGTAACCCCGGAGGGGGCGGCAGCCCCGGGCAATATGTGCTGCCCTCGCGGCTGAACCCCTCCGGGATGCCGGGGACTCTCCGGGTCCGTCGGATGCCGGCCTCTATGCACGGCGGAGCCCTGCCCGTGCCGGCTAGGACGGACCCCGGCTGGCTGTCGGCAGGGTTGGAAGCACCACGCGTGACCGTCTCCCCGCGGCCACAGCCACCCACACGGGACCGCGGAACGCCTCCCCGGCCGCCCGCGCCACCGAGGGACCCTCCGCCGCCCCCCGCGCCCCCGCTCGCACCTGCACGCCGCAGCCCCCCTGCGTGAGCAGCCACTGGAGACAGGCGAGGTTGCCGGTGGCGGCGGCGTCGTGGGCTGGCGTGGCCCCGTTTCGCGCCCGCGCGTCCCCGCGGAGCGCGGCCTCGGCCGCCAGGTACCGGAGGCAGGCGAGGCGACCGGCGCGGGCAGCGTGGTGCGCGGGGGACGCGCCCAGGGCGTCCCGCAGCCCCGGCCGCAGCAGCCCGGCCGCCCGCAGCCCCCGCAGCGCCTCCACGTCTCCCTGTCGCGCCGCCTGCAGCGCCCGCTCCAGCGCCATCCCGGCGGCGGCCACGGCCCCAGTGGCCCCGGCCCCAGCGGCCCCGGCCCCGGCGGCCCCGGCCGCCGCTTGGCACTGTGCGGCGCTCCCGCCCCGCCGCCCCCCGGCCCCGCCGGCTCCTCCTCTCCCTCCCCCGGGGCCGCCCCTCCGCCCGCCCCGCCCGACGGCGCGGCGATTGCCCGCTGCCCCGGACCCCCGCACCGCTCCCCCCGGCCCCTGCTGGGGCAGCCGCGCTTTGCCGAACGGCGGACGGCACCAGGACCGGCACCGGTGCAAGTCCGGGTGGACCCCAAATCGGACCGTTCGCGGCTGCCTGTCCGGGCCCCACGGGTGTCCCCTCCCGCCGCCCGCCCAGGCAAGAGGCGCGGCAAAGATGGGCTCCTCCGGCACCCTGGACGTGTGCTGCCGGTCCCAGCAGCGCAGGCAGAACGGGGGGCGCTGGGCGGACGGCTGTCCCGCCTCAGCCGGCCGCGGGGTGCCGGCAGCCGGGCACCGTCCGCTTTGGTATCCACCCAGCCTTGCAGCGGTCCGGTCGCGGCCGCCACTGAAAAGTTGTTTTATGAATCGCTGTCGAGGCAGCGGGCGGCGTGGAAGGACGGGCGGGGAGACCCTCCGTCAGGACCGCGGACAGCGGAGGTGCTTCTAGATCAGCACCGAGGACAAGGCAAGGCCGCCCTGCCCGCCTCCTTCCCTGCCTGTCCCCCGCCCTCCCTGCCCGGCCCTGCCCCGCCGGCGGTTTATAAAGCCGGTAGCGGCATGGAGAGCGGGAGCGCTAGGTCCCCACCGGGCGCTGCCGGCAGGCACCCTGGCTCCGGCCGCCCTTTTGCCTCCGTCGAGCTGTGCAAAGTGACAGCTCCGGTCCCTTACGGAGACTCGCCGCCGCGCTCGCGACAACGGGAGCCGAGAGCTCCCGGTGGGTGAGGCCGTGACTGCCGTGGCTCCCAGCACCCCGTGTCCCCCGGGCGCGACCTGAACCCCCTCCGGGCCGTGCGAGCTGTCACTGCCTGCTCGGGACCGTCGCCAGCACCCGACCCAAAACCCCGGGGCGCCCACGGGAACTGTGTTACAACCGGAGAGAGCCGACGGCCCCGGGAACGCACCGGGAACGGTGCTGCCCGTGCCGACCCTAAGCCGCTGGCTCCCCACGAGTCCCCGAGCTGGCGGGGGTCCCCAGTCGCGGTGGGCTCACACGAGTCCGCGGGCAGCCCCGGAGCCGCCCGGCTCCGCGCTCCGCCCCGCGCGCTGTCCGCCAATGGCGCGGCGCGGCCGGGGCGTGTCCGGGCGCGGCGGGGGCGTGTCCGGGCGCGGCGGGGCGGGGCCAAGCGCGGCCGTGCCGCAGCGCCGCTGCGGGCGGGGCGCCGGTGCCGCCATGTCGGAGCCGGGGGCCGCGGGCCCTAGCCCGGCCGCCATCCAGGTGTCCAGGTACGGCCCCGCCGCGCTCAGGGACCCGGACAGGGCTGGGCAGGGAGGCGGGCGTGCTGGGGGCCGCGGGCGGGTGCCAGTCTGCAACCGAGATGCTGCCCGCCCTGCTGCCGGCAGCGGCGGCGCCGCCCGCTTTAGTCATGCTGTCAGTGACACTGACCGCGGGCAGAGCGCAGCAGCGCCGCGCCCGTGCTCCGTGCTGCGGGGGCTGGCAGCGGGCAGCGCTGCCGCGGTTCTCCCGGGCGCGGCTCTCCCGCCTGTGTCTCCGCGGCTCCCGGGCGCGGCCGCGCTGAAGCAGCCGCTCCTGTCCGTGCCAGCGCGCAGCCGCTGCCTCGGTGCCCCCCGGGCCGTTATTCGCCGTTGTCAGGAAGCGCGGCTGCTGCCGGGAAGCCGCGTGGAGCAGCGGCACGGGCCCGGCTGGGTGTGCGCCGCACCGGGGCCCGGCGGGGTGGGGCCCTGGTGAGACGCGGGGTGCCCCGGCAGAGGCGCCCTGCTTCCTTCCGCTCCCAGCGGTTTCCATCGCCGCTCACAGGAAGCCGCATGCGAGCAGCGATGTCCCGGCAGCTCAGCCGGTGGGCGATATGCTGCCTCCGGGCAGCCGCACCGGGGCTGGGCTGGGGGCGCGGCAGGGGTTGTGAGCTCTCATGTGCCTCCTTCGGCAGGATTATGCGCCCAGACGATGCCAACATCGCCGGGAATGTCCACGGGGGAACCATCCTGAAGATGATCGAGGAGGCAGGAGCCATCATCAGCACCCGCCACTGCAATTCCCAGGCCGGGGTGAGTAGGTGCCGGTGTGTGCCAGCCTCTGGCACGGTGACCTTTCACTCCCTGCCCTATCTCACTGGGAGTGTTTCCTCCTGCATGCAAAGCACTGGTGTCTCTGGCTGCAGCCGGGTGCCGGTAGCTGGAAGCATTCTGCTGAAATTGTGGTTTACCAGCAGAAACATTATTACTCATTATTGCTGTTAATGTTTTAACTCCTGAGAAAGGCAAGTTGGGGCAACTCCAGTGGTGCTTACAGATGGGGAAGGAAGCACGGCCGGTGGCTGATAAAGGTGGCGGTTGCAGTATCCGAGCTGCACATGGCATGGCAGGTTTGGCTGGTGTCAGGAAGCTGCCAGCCGTGGTCCCATGGTGTGGCTGTGATCGCTATCTTGGCTGTCTCACCGTCCTCAGGAGCCCTGTGTGGCTGCACTGGCACGGGTGGAGCGGACGGATTTCCTGTCGCCAATGTGCATCGGCGAGGTGGCCAACGTCAGTGCCGAGATCACCTACACCTCCCGGCACTCTGTGGAGGTTCAGGTCAACGTCATGTCTGAGAACATTTTAACAGGTGGGTGGCTGCTGGTGGCTGTGTTCCAGAACACCAGGAACAACAGTGTTGAGCCAAGAGCTTTGCAGCGGTGACCCCATCCTCTGCTCCATCACTGGCAGCATTTGGCAGAGAGGAGATCTAGCGTGTTTATTGACAGAACTGGGAGTGGAGGGAGGGCTGGTGCTGGGGAGGGAGGCCAAGCAGGCTCCCTGGGATTTATGGCTAGTAGTGAAAAACAGCAAAATCTGTTCGTAGCTCTTCCTGCCTGATTTGCTGCCTGTGGCTGCCTTTGGCCTGAAAATGTCCCTTTTCCTGCTGTTGCTGTGACAACCAGTTCCGCTTGCTGGGACATCTTCCCAAAAGCACATTGTCACATCCGCTAAGAGCTAAAGCCTGGTAGGAGCCAGCAGGGCAAGGGACCACTGATGCCAGTGGCATTGCCAGTGTGTGCCCAATGCCAGACTGGTGGCAGGTACAGCACTGCTGGCCTTGGCACCATCACCTGCTGCCCCCTTCTCCTCCAGGGGCAAAGAAGGTGACGAACAAGGCGACGCTGTGGTATGTGCCACTGTCCCTGAAGAACGTGAATAAGGTCGTTGAGGTTCCCCCCATCCAGGTAGGACAGCTCACTTGGGTTCTCCCAAACTGGAACTTGTCCTCCCTGTGGAATGGTGCTAACCTGGCCCTGTTGGCATTCCCAGCTGTGCCAGTGGCTGTGCCAATCCCCTTCTTACCAGCTTTCTATTCCAGTATGCGAGAAAGGAGCAGGAGGATGAGGGGAAGAAGCGTTATGAGGAGCAAAAGCTGGATCGGCTGGAAACTAAGCAGAGAAATGGTGACGTGATCTTACCTGTCATCAACCCAGGTAACACGGGCAGTGTGTACCCAGTGCAAATTGCCCAGCAGTACTGGGAGACCAGACTGGTCCCCAGGGCATGCCCAGGGCCCAGTAGGCGCAAGTGTGCATTCTGAAACACTACACCAGGGATGGGGATGGGATTTTGGGGCAGCAGTGTGTGAGTGGAGGGGGAGCTGAGTGGATACCTGTGGTACCCTGAAGGGGCTGGTGCATGAGATCCCCTCTCCAAAACCCTATTCCTGTATCACTCCTTGTGTGCTTGTGTGCAGCTAGAGCTGGTTTTGTTCAGCAAGAGGTAAATGCAAGTGGTAGGAAAAGGTGGCCTCTAGGCCTGGCTGTGGTTTTCAGGCAGAGGTGGAGAGGTGGCACATGAGGAATGTTGGGGAAGGTGATGGCGGATGAAAGTTGCTCAAATGCTTTTTTCTCCTCTGTCCTCCCTGCTCACAGACAGGCAGACAAAAGGTAAGGTTCAGTGGGCACTGCTCCATGGCTGGTCACCCTGAGTGGGACTGGGCTGCTTTTCCTTTCTTTGAGCTTAAACATTTCTCATCAGATAGAAAACACAGCCACTTCTGAGAGAGGATTTCCTCTGCTGGGAGTTTGAGGGTGTGACTTATATTACCTGGAGGTTGTGGTGGGACAGAGGTCACCAGGATGTGCCAGGGCTGGGGGCATGGGGATGAAGATCTTCCCACCAAGGGGAAAACAGAGGCTCTATGCAGCAGGGTCTGGGAGGTTCAGCTGAGGGGGAAAGCAGACAGCACTGTGACCCAGTTCACTCCTGTTTGCTTTCATGCTGTTTGAAAGCTTGAAAAGAAAGAAATGAGCTGAGCTAGAATAAAGTGGATGGGTGGAGATTAGAGGGAGGCAGCAGCCCGTCAGGTGATGAACAGTCTATGCTCTTGGAACTTCTCCAGCCTGGTTTAACCTCTGCTTTCAACACGGTTCAGCTTTGCACAAGCCAGCCCTATCTTTTCTTCCTTTGGACAACTTAAGACAGGGGTGTATGGTGATGTATGGGTGCTAGCTGAGTAGCTCTCACCTTGCTTTGCTTTCCAACCAGAACCACACACCGTTGGGTACAGCCAGTCCAGCCTGATCCACCTGGTGGGCCCGTCAGACTGCACACTGCTGGGCTTTGTGCATGGAGGTGAGTGAGCACTGCCCTGCACAGCACCCGGGCTTCAGGTCCAGGTGGCTTTTCCCTGGAGCAAAGTGTGGTTGGAGAGTGACTTTGTTTTTGGTGGGCTCTGCCTCTGGAGGCACACAGGCCCCTTTGCATTGACTGTTAAGGTCAGAGTTGCTTTAGCTGAGACAAAAGTTTTATCTTTTTCTGTGCCCCAAAAGCTCATGTACTTGAACTGTAAATCCTACAGTTTTGTCATCGCCCGTGAGATTGCAAATCCTGGAGTACAAACACGCAGCGTGTGACTGCTGTTACCTGAAGTAATTTCCTCTTGGCTGGCAGCGCCCATCACCTGGAGGGCTGGCACGTGTGGTGCAAGCCCTGGGAGAGGTGTGTTTGCTGAGAGCTGGGAAAACACATACCTAATCCTTAAACAAACAAAACAAACATGGTCAGAGCTGTTTCAAGGTTTGTGGGACTGATGTCACCTTGCAAAGGTCAACTTTGCTCAGAGAAATTTGGGAGAGACAGAGCTGACCTTAATCACAGGTCTGTGAGGATGTTGCCCTGGTTTTGACAGGAGCCCTTGTACTGGATTTTCCTGAAATTGGGACTTACTCTCTGGTTAAACTCCCCAGCATAGCTTTGGCCATGCTAAGGCTCTTACTGACCTTTGTGTGGTTTTCCTGAAATCCCACTGACCTCCCTGAGACAGGACCCTCTGCTTGCCCTCACAGGTGTCACCATGAAGCTCATGGATGAGGTTGCTGGGATTGTGGCTGCCCGCCACTGCAAGACCAACATCGTCACTGCCTCGGTGGATGCCATCAACTTCCATGAGAAGATCAAAAAAGGTATCAAGGGTGGTGGCAGGCACTGTGATCTGCTGTGTTGCCACACCCTGGCTCCCTCGGATGTGCTTTCAGGACATGCTGGCAGAGAAAATTAGACCCTGTTTGATTAATCCCGTGCTCTGCTTAAGACACAGCTTAAGCATAAAACATGCAGTACCCCTGGCTGCCTTGACTAGCCCCTCTCTGTTTCACAGGCTGTGTCATCACTGTCTCAGGACGTATGACATTCACAAGCAATAAGTCCATGGAAATAGAGGTCTTTGTGGATGCTGACCCGTTTGTGGACGAGCCTCGGGAGCGGTACCGTGCCGTCAGCGCCTTCTTCACCTACGTGTCCCTGAGCAAGGAGGGGAAGCCCCTGCCCGTCCCACAGCTGCTGGTAAGAGCTTTTCTCTCTGGATTGGACCCAGCAGGGCCAATCCTGCTCCTCCTGGGGCAGAGTCCAGCCCAAGAAATCCACTTCCCTTGAGTTACTCAGCAGAAAAAATATGAGCATGAACGAGACATCCCAGGACAGGCTTCAGGCGGTTTTGTTTTATTTTTGTTTTTGTTTTGAGTTTGTTTGTTTTTGCTTTGGGATTTTGATTTTGTTCTGTTTTGTTTTTGTTTTTTATTTCTTTTGAAAATTGCCAGTGTGGAGATTGGGGATTTTCTCCTTTCTCATTGCTGAGGACAGGCTGCATGCTTGCCCTACATCAGGGAACCCTGAGTGGCAACGGAGGCCCCCACATCCCTAATAGCTGCTCCCCATGGTGTCCCCATTCCAGCCTCCTGCCTATATCATCTCCCCTAATCCTGGCAGGGCTTTGCTGACTCAGTGCTCCCGACTGGGGGTGTTGCTCAATATTTGACGTGTCACAGGTCTCCTGCTTAATGCAGGGCACGCTGGCTGTCATGCTGCATGTTTGTCAGAGAGCAGCACTTCGCAGAAGTGTGAGGGGAGGCATGTTTCCCTCCCACACACACTTGCAGCACACTGACAATGCAGCTTTGCACTCTTTCTGTGACCCCCAGACCGAGACAGAGGACGAGAAGCGTCGCTTCGAGGAAGGGAAGGGCAGGTACCTGCAGACCAAAGCCAAGAGGCAGGCGCAGATGCAGCAGCAGGCTGCCCAGCAGTGACCTGTGTGGCACCAGTGCCCGCCAAGCATACAGGTTGTTCCCGTTCGTTTTGTGTCCGGCCCGCGCCAGCCCCGTGCCTCCGCCCGCCCCAGCCTGCTGCCGGCTCCACCGCTTCGCTGCTGATGGGCTCAGCACCTCAGACCTCGTGCTTCAGGTGGCTCAAGCTCCCTGAAAGCCCCCAGGAGTCTTCCCAGGCGCTCACCATCTGCCTCCAGAGCCGTTGTCACTGTTTGATCCCCTTTGGTGACGTTCCTGCCTGTGTCAGAGCCAGGCTGGAGGCGTGTGGTGGCTCGAGGGGCGCGTGAGGCCGCGAGTCTTTGTGCTGCTGTGTTTGACTCGCTGGTTTGTCCTACCATGCACACCAAAGCTTTCATACGTGCTGTGCCGCGCTGGGGCCGCACTGAATGTCTGTGACATCTCTAGGTAGTTCTCTGTGCACATCTAAGTTATTTAAGGAATCCTGTGGCATAAATAAAATCTGTTTCATTGACTGGAATGAAAGGCTGACGCTTTTATTTCAAACAATTGTGCTTTTCCTCCCTCCCCCGGATCCGCCCGCGCTCCCCAAGTGGCGCCAGGCGCTCCCGGCCTTGTTTTTAAGGAAGTCTGGCTGTTTTGACGGGGCCCTCAGAGCAGTTCCTGCTGGAATGGGTTCCCGGTTTGGGATGTTAGAAAATAAACTACCTGACACGAGGTTCCAGTGAGGTGGGGCTGGTCTCTGCAGGCGTGCCTGCAGTGCGATGACAGCGGGTAATGGTTTTAGGCTGACAGAGTGGAAATTCAGAACAGGGATCAGCAAATGTCCCTGTTCGGGTGCTCAGGCAGCAGAAAGGGATGGAGTCAGTGTGGCTGGAGGTGTTCAGCGGCACCTGCACCTGCCGCTGGGTGATGGGGTTAGGGATTACAGCGGCGGTGCCGGGCGGGCGGTGGGACAGGATGATGGAAAAGGTCTCCAACCCCGACCGAACCCGAACCGGCTCCGTGAGCGAACCCAAACCATCTCCGTGCCCGAACCCGAACCAGCTCCGTGACCGAACCCGAACCGGCCCCGGCAGCCGCAGCCCGGGCACCTCCCACAGCACCGGCACCAACTCTCGCGAGAGCGGCGCCGCTCCGCTGCTGCCGCGGCTGCGCGGGGCGGGGCTCTCGCGAGAGCGGCGGGGCCGTTTCCCGGGCGACGCGGGCGGGGCGGGCCCGCCATGATGGCGGCGGCGGTGGCGCGGAGGGGGCGGCTGGGCCGGGAGGGCCGCGCCAGCCTCTGCTCCTTCCTGCTCGGCGCCTCGGTGGCGGCCCTGCCGCTGCTGCTCGGCTCGTCCCCCTCCCTGCTGGCCGCTCCCGGCCTGCGCGGCCGCCTGGCTCTCGCCCTGCACGTGGCGGGCGTGAACGCGGCGCTGCTGCTCATCTACCCGCGGCCGCTCTACAAGGTACGGGGGTGGCCCCGGCGGGCGGCGGCGTGAGGCGCGGCTGTGGAGGGTCCCGGTCCCAGGGTGCGCCGGTAGGGATACCCCGGGCCCGGGGAGCGGCGGCGGCAGCGCGTTCTCCCCTCCCTGTGCTTGCAGATCGCCGTCCGGGCCTGTTTCTTGGGCTTCGCCTTCGGTTGCGGGCTGCTGCTGAGCGCCGGCCGCTCCGCCTGGCGCCACTTCGGATGGTAAGGGCCGGGCCGGGCCGGGCAGCCGGGCGGGCACGGTGCCCCCGGCCCTACTGAACCTGCTCTCCCTCCCGCCGCAGGTATATGTGCTCCCTGTCCCTCTTTCACTACTCGGAGTATCTGGTGACAGCCATCAACAACCCGCGCAGCCTCTCGCTGGACTCATTCCTACTCAACCACAGCTTCGAGTACAACCTGGCTGCCCTGTCCTCCTGGGTGGAGTTCACGCTGGAGAAGCTCTTCTTCCCAGGTCGGCCACCCTGTCCCTGCCTGTCTCTGCCTAGCTGCACGTGGCTTGCCTGGGGTCCATCTATCTGGTAGCAAAGTGCAGGTGACCCTCAGCTTGCTGCCCCGTGACAACCCTGCAGCAGCTTTGCCAGAGTCATAATCCCTCAGTGCTCAAAGCCTCTCGGGTTGGATCTCGAGAGGGCAGGGGGGAGTCCCCCCTTCACTCTGACATGCCAGGCCAGGGGATCTTCAGCCCTTTCCTGCCTTGATGGTGCAAGAATGATGTGTCAGGTACAACAGGGCGTCGCCTTATGACAGGAATAAAATCAAGTCATCAAAATCTGTTGCTGGTTGCCCAGTCTGGGGCAAACTGGCTCTGCTCATCTGTTTATTCTTGGTAGAGGGAAACTGTTCCCCTTTGTTTTGTAGCAGCCTGAGCATGTCCTTGGCTGTGCTTTGTGTTGGCTTTGCTCAGCCTCCACAGCTGGCCCTCACCGACTAATCCATGCTAACACCAAGCAGGGGCTGCTGCTTTTATCTGTTTGGTGCAGGATGGCAGTGCATGGCTGTTGCTGTCACACATTTTGCTTTGAGATGGGGGGCAAAGCCCACTCACTGAGCAACCCCCTGCACCCCTGGAGACCTGTGCAAACCTGTTGTGCCCCTCCCTGTCCATGCAGAGCTGAAGCAGATCACCTGGCTGAGCACCGTGGGGCTGCTGATGGTGATCTTCGGGGACTGCCTGAGGAAGGCAGCCATGCTTACAGCAGGCTCCAACTTCAACCACATCGTTCAGAATGAGAAATCTGACACCCACACTTTGGTGACAAGTGGGGTGTACGGGTGGTTCCGGCACCCCTCCTACGTGGGATGGTTTTACTGGAGTATTGGAACACAGGTACTGTATCCAGAGTGCTCAGATCCTTTCCTGTGACACCCCCAGTCTTTGCTCTCAGTGCTGCCCATGCTGTGATGGGGTGCAGACAGCACCTGCTGCTGGGCCTGGATTCTGCTGCCTCCCACTGGCACACAGGAAATCTGGAATCCTTGAGCTCTGCGCCCCGTGGGATCTTTGGGAAGATCTTGTTCCCTTAATTTTCTCTGTGCAGTAAGGAGAGGTGGTGGAGCAGGGGTTTTTACTCACAACCCCCTTGGAGGCTCAAGGTGGGATTTGCTCCTGGTCTAAAGCTGGTATGCAGAGTTTTCTGTATCCCTGTGGTCAAAATGCCTCCTGTGAGTGGTCAGACTCAACCTGGCTCCTGCCAAACCCCAGTCCTGTGCTTGAGGGCAAGGAAACTCCCTGACTAGAGGGTCAGCTCAGGCTGTGGCCGAGCCTTAGCTCAGTGCTGCTGTAGCTGTGTGCTCTTGTGGCTGGCTGGGTGCTGGCATTGGCTTGTGTTTGTCTGGAGAGAGTCCATAAGGGTGGCACGTGGAGCTTTTGAGAGCTGGGGCAGTGAAGCCAGCGCTGCCTTCATCATTCTGGGGAGAACCTAGTGCTTGTAAAGCTTCACAGGGAGTGTTGGGGTATTTTCTTTTTCTGTATCAGTGTTACTGGAGGGGGATGAGCTGTGTCCTCGAGGGGGTGCTCACCAGCAGCATCTGTTCCAGGTGTTGCTCTGCAATCCCATCTGCGTGGTGGGCTACGCGCTGGCGTCCTGGCGCTTCTTCAGGGAGCGGATCGAGGAGGAGGAGATCACACTCATTCACTTCTTTGGAGAAGAGTACCTGGAGTACAAAAGGAAGGTGCCATCGGGTCTCCCTTTTATTAAAGGAGTCAAATTGGAACTGTAACATGGGCACAAACCAGGCTGGCTGAGCAGACGCCCGGCTCCTGCTGCGCCCAGTGCCCGTGTGGCACCGGCATTGGGAGGTGCCTGTTGGTATTTCCTGGCCACCCAGGAGGAGCTGGTGGAGGGCTGCAGCTTTGGGCAGCCTGCTGGGTCATTCACAGATCAGAAGCTCGTTCCTCCTCCTTGAGATCAGTCCTTCGTTGCACATTCAGGGATCTTCCAGATAACTTAGCCTGTAGCGACCCTAAAGAGAATGAATCCTGCCTGCAGCAGCTGAATTGTCTTGGAATGCCTCTGGAACTGATTCTACCAGAAAACAGCACTGCCCTCCTGGCCCTGGGCGGGGAAGGTGCTAGGCAGCAGATTGTTCCTGTTGCATAATTCGATTTTAAAGCTTTCTGACCTCGTCAGCCCGGTGACACGACTTTAATCTGCTCAGGCCAAACTCCCTGAGCTGGCACTGGGGCGGCTGAGGGAGCAGCCTCCAGCTCTGCCCTCGAAGTGCCAGAGTGCAGCACAGCACCACTCACTTCTCTCTAGGCCTTGGGGTCTGCAGGGAAGGTTCTGCTGCTCCCCTCGTGCCGCTGGATCTGAGCACCTCTGGGCCCTCTCCTTGTCCCTTGGATGCTGCTGTGGGTGCAGTGTCACTGCTCCAGCCGCTGCCTCCTGCTGCCACCTCTGTTCCTTCTTCCTGCTTCCAAATCACGCTGCTTCCTATCCTGCCAGGCTGCCTCTGTCTTGCAGAGATCCCAGGATTTTGGGTTGTGAAAGAGCCACAGCTGCCAGGCTTGCTAAGGGCTTTAGTCCCTGAGGTCCTCCCCTGCTCTTTTGGGCAAAAGCTGTGATGTTAGGGCAAGTAGGAGATGCTTCTAAGAAAATCTCCAACCAGGAGAAGAGTTGGGCTAGCTAACGCTCTTTTATAGTAACCATTTGGAAATGGTTCCCACTGAGCTGTGTGGTATAACTTTGTTGTTATATACCAAAGAGGTTCACTGTTTTCTTGAGTTCTACATTATTCTTCCTTGCTGGAATGGAAATGAGTTGCTTGTCAGTTCATGCTTGGAGCTTGTGGTGTTCCATGGGGAAGGTGCTGCGGTACGGCTCAGGAAGGGGCACTTGGTGAGAATAGCTTGGGTTTGGGTTAAGGTTTTCTTTTTTTATATAAAAAAAAAAAAAAAAGAGAGAAAACATTGTCAGCTTCTGTCTGGTTATTTGAAGGTCTTTTGAGGTGCTGGTGGCATCATGGAAACTGGAATCCTTTATAATTCCTGGTGGGTTCTCAGAACATACTAGCACTGTGTTGAGGCACGATTGTGACTCAGTGACTTGTGGGGCTGCGCAGCCACAGGGATGAGGCTGACCCTAACCCTGACCCTCCGTTTCTCCTTGCTGAACTGATGCAGAGTCCATCCTCCACTGGGTTTGCTTGATCACAGAGCATCTGTCTGATGCCCTTGCTGCTGACTTGACCTTTGCTGAGCGGGGTTTTGGCTTGGGAGAAAAGAACAAAGGTGAAAACTCACCAGTTGGAGAGTGCTGATCTGTGCTGGCACTCAGAGGCTCCCAGTTGGGCTGTTCTTGTCTCAGGGAAGCACTGGTTGAAGCCAGTGGTGCCTCGAGCAGGTTAATCTGTAAGCAATTTTTTTATAGACAGTAATGTTCCTGCTGTGTCCTTGATCAAAGGAACTTTGGAACAAGTAATTGTCACTTGGGTTTGATGTGCTGTTTGACAACAGAAACAAAGCCTCATTCCCAGATTGTTCTTCAAAGTAAATGAAACCTTGATCCTAATTTTGCAAGTGCTGGTTCCAGCTGTGCAGGCTCTGTCCAAGCAGGATGTGTTGGCACCGAAAGAAAGGGATAAGCTCCACCCTGAACAAAACTTTCAGTGTCTCTTGAAGCTTTTGAGACCAACAGATTCTCTTAACCTTTTCTTTTCCCAAATCCTGTGACCAGAAGCTCTGTGAGGAGACAGCAGCTTACCAGATATGGGGAAGGCATGTGAAGTTTTAGGGAAAAGCTGGAGTAAACTGTGAAACCCTGCCCTCTGTGCCACAGTGATTGGTAAGTTCTTAGTTCCCACATGTGCAGGGAACCTCTAGAGCAGCTGTTCCTGGCACCTGGCCTGCGTTGGTGCGTGGCTGCCCAGCATTTACAGGATGCTCCATCACCTAGCCATGTACCCCTGCCCTCCACCAGGAGTTATTTTTCCCCATAATTTGCCAATGTTGTGGTCTTAGGAGCAGCTGGACACCTTGAGCCAGCAGATCCCTTTTGTCAGCACTGCAGAACCGCGCAGAAATGGACAACTGCACCCTTTTATTTTACTCTGACACATGCAAGGAAGAGCACAAGGAGAGTTTTTCAGAAGCAAGTCTACCTGAGGCCTTTCTTTGTGCTGCAGACACAGCTGCCCAGGCTGTTTCCTGCCCTGGCTTGTGGCACTGGGCAAGAGGAGCTGGTCAGTCACCAGGGCATGGTTCTGCCCAGCAGCTCTGCCACGTGCCCAGCACTGGGCTTATGGTGCCGGCTCTTTTGGGGTAGCAATCTCTGCTCTGCTCTTCTGCTGGCCCCTGCAGCAGTCTTTGTTTTTTGGGGAGGGGTCTCCAGGGGTGTCCTTGGATATGAATCCCTCCCCAGGGCTGGCTGAAGCCTCCTTGTTGCTGCCAGGTGAGGCATCCCTGGGGAAGGGAAGACACCTTGACAGGGTCACTGTCTGGGAAAGGGCATGGGAGGTGCTTGCTGTCACCTACCTTGGCACCACTTCATTGTTGTCACAGATCTTGAGCAGCATCTGGGCCTGTTCCTCTCTGGGCTCCTGGGGCTCCTGCAGCCTGTGGTGGGATGGGTGTGAGCCATGAGCCATGTCCCCCCTGGCCCTGAACGTCCCTGCACCCCTCACCTGGGCTCCAGCCGCTCCTTCACTTTGGCGATGGAGCGCACGTAGGGTGCAATCTGCTTGGTGATGGTGCTCAGGCAGCTGTTCTCCTGCCTCAGCTGCAGCAGGTCGTGGAGCTGGGCTGGGGACAAGAGGAGTGGGCTGGGACACGGCCACCCCCACAGTAAGGGCACAGGGGGCACGGGGAGGGAGCGTGGGGTCAGCAGTACCTTCATAGATCTCCTGCTCATTTGCTACCCGCTGGTAGGTCTCCTCCCAAACCTGGAAGGAAGAGAGGGAGCTGGGCAGAATGCGTTGGTACGGCACAGAGAGGTCCTGCTCTGCCAGGACGTGCCAGCTGTACCTCCTCAAAGACGCTGCGCATCATCTCCACGGCGGAGTAGTGAGCTGCGATCTGCACGTCCATCTGCAGCGACTTCTGCAGGATCTCGCTCATGATCTCCGACTTGATGAGTGAGTGGTGCTTGGTGAGGTCACGGTGCAGCTCCTGCACCTGGTCCTTCAGGCCCTGGATCTCCGTCTGCAGCATCTGCAGGAATCAGGGGGCACAGCCACGTGAGCAGCACCAACCTGGCCCGTCTGTCCTGTCCTGTCCCATCCTGCTCCCAGCCATGCTCCCTACCCAGCCCACAATCCTGTCCTGTCCCATCCTGCTCCCAGCCATGCTCCCTACCCAGCCCACAATCCTGTCCTGTCCCATCCTGCTCCCAGCCATGCTCCCTACCCGGTAGGTGTTCTCGTAGTTGCGGCAGTGCTCAGCAAAGGGGGTCTCACGCCCCTCAGCCAGCAGCACCTTGGTGCTGATGTACCGGTGCATCGTTGGCTTCTTCACCATGGGGCCGGTGGACATTTTGTCACTGCTGGGGGGGCAGCTGGGCACCATGAGGGTCTTGGAGCATTGGCCACCGGGGAGCCTGCATGGAGAGGTGACAGTGACGTGCTGCAGGTGAGCAGCAGTGGGGGTGAGGTGCAAGGGACCATGCTGCCAGCTCAGTCCCACCACCCCTTGGCTCCGGTGGGACGCACCAGTCCCCCATGTCCCTTCCCTCACCCCAGCACAGAGGTTCCTTATATTGCCCCAAAAATCACATTTCTGTGGGCTGCTCTCTGGATTCCTGCAGTTTTGGAGCCAGCTCTGGCAGTGAGAAGCCAGGAGCTGAGCCGAGCACCCTCCAGTTTCTAAAGGGTGGGATACAGCTCACTCTCTCACCGCTGGTATTTCCTGGCCCCTTGGCAGGCACTACTGCCCCAGTGTTTCCCCCTATCCCATGGTCTCCCCATACTAACCACCACCAGCATTGGTCCTACCGTGCAGTGCCGTGCTCCCCCTGCCCGTGCTGGGGCCAGCAGCCCCCAGGAGCTCAGCCACCCTGCAGTGCCAAGCCTGGCTGGGGGCGAGGAGCGGTCCCCATGGGGCGGCAGTGCCCGTTTGTCCTCTCTTTCTGGGAGGGCCTGGCAGGGCCGGTGCTGCCGTGACATCAACAGGCCTAAATATATCCCTGGTGAAGAATGGCCGAGCACTTCTCTGAAATTCTGATAAAAATAGTGGCGGGCAAAGAGGCTGCGGCACCACGGGCATGTGGGCGAGCAGGAGCTGGCCCAGGTGGAGCACCCATGGAGAGGGGGCAGAGCCTTACAGGGAGCGTGGCAGGGGCCGGGCTGGGGAACAGAGTGAGGCTTAACCAGGCCCCCAGCTGCCAGCCCCGCTGCTGCCCACTCCTCTGCCACCCACCCCACTTCCCAGAAGTGTCACTTGAAGCCTGTTGTTCATCAGTGCAGCTGTGCCTGTGCTGTCCTGGTACCCCTGCTGAGGTGACAGGCTCAAGGGCAGCAGCAGCAGGGGCAAGGTTGGCATGGTGAGATGCTGAGGGGACTGTGCAGTGTGGCACGTGGCAGGGGACACAGTAGCACATGTGCCTTGGGTGCAATCCTAGCACCTCACATGTTTGTGCCAGTGATGCCAGGTCCGATTCCACCAGCGCTGCCCACCACGGAGCGGCGGGGGCTGAGCATCAGGAGGGGCTCCAGGCAGCGGGCAAACTCTGCCCGGTACTCGCTGTTGATCTGGGGGGCAAGAGAGGAGAGCACAGCTGGGCTGGGGCAGAGCTGGCAGCTGGCACTGCCCGCAGGCACTGCAGGCAGGGCTCTACCTTGCTGGTCTGGGCTGGCCGCAGGCGGTGTGGCAGCTTGACAATCCTCTGCAGCCTCTCCATCAGTTGCTGAAAGGCAGCAATGAAGCATGGGGTGCTCAGCACTTTGCCCATGAGCTCAGCAGTGCCACAGGATGCATTTTGCCCATGAGCTCAGCAGTGCCACACCCCTGCAGTGCTGGCTACACTCACATAGCCCAGGTCCAGGAATTCAGCTTTGTTGGCAGAGCTCAGGAAGGCCGAGCAGGTCACCAGGTGGACCTGTGTGTGTGGAAGGGGTCTGTCACTGCCTGGCTTTGGTGTCAGGATGTCCCTGCCTGCTGTGAGGCCCTACCTGCAGAGTGGGCAGCAGGGAGGCAAGGTGGGCGAGCTGCTCCTTGAATGCCTTCTCCTTTTCCTCGTGCTGGCTGCAGTAGAGCAGGGCATGGCACAGCCTTTGCCAGACCTCAGGGAGCCATCCAGCCCCAGGCATCCCAAACCACCTTGGGAAGGGGGAACAGCCCTCGGACAGGGCTCAACCCATGGTCCCTCACCTCTGCACGGCTTTCAGGAGCGTCTTTTTCCTCTCGGAGAGCTGCTCCTGCAAATGGCACAGCCACCCTGTGTTCTGCAGCCACCCCAGTCCCTTCCCACTGCCCTGGCTCTGTCCTGCAGGCACAGGGCTCGATGTGCAGGTGACAGCCTCACACCTGCATGCGGCTGAAGAGGGAATTGATGGCCGCCTCCTCCTCGCTGGCACTGTTCCGAACCTCCTCGATCATGGCCTTGAGCAGGACAATGGCCTCACGCGTGGAGGTCTGCAGCTCCTTCACAGCCTGCCCGGGGTGGCAGGGTGGCTGCAGTGCAGGGGACAGCACTGCACCCCCTCGTCACCCCCACGCCCCCCCGGCCCTGCCCACCATCACTGCCTGGTCCAGGCGCTGGCAGCCCTGCATGTACGCCGTCTCAATGTCGATGCAGTGTGCCCGGCTCTCCCTGCAGGCACAGACATCAAGGAAAGCACAGGATGGAGCACACAGCAAGCCTGGGGCTGGGAATACTCACCCCTGCATGTCCCTGAAGCAGTTGATGCAGAGCATGGACTTCTTCTCGGTGGAGAACATGATGTAGGGCTCCTCGTGCAGTGCTGCAGGGGACAGGAACGTGGCATTGCCTGGCATGGCTCAGTGCAGCATAGCATGGCATGGGGCAGCCTGGCATGGCACTCACGGCACTTCTTGTGGATGTCCTTGGTGCGCTTGGAGAGGGAGACGATCTCGTGGCGGGTGAACATCCTGGCACGGTGGGTCTCCTCACGGCATGGGGCACAGAGGGGCTGCCCACAGGTGTTGCAGAAGTACATGGTGTCCAGCTCCTGTGCGAGGGGATGGAGCTGGTGGCAGGCATGGTCCTGGCAGATGTCCCCTACCCACGCTGCCAGTGCAGCCCGCTGCCCTCACCGCCTTGGTGCAGCAGCGGTCGCAGTTGGCACACTGCACGTCCTCCTCGCTGTCGGCCGAGCTGTCCACCAGGAACTGCAGCAGCCGGTCCACGGGGGGCAGCCCCGTGCCTCCCCTCACCACCGAGGGGTGCCTGCGTGGGGACAAGCATGGGGACACCCACGGGGGCAGCAGGGCAGCTCCGGGGATGCAGGGAGCAGGGCTGTGCCCCAATCCTGGCGTGCCCTGGGCCGTCCCTTACCCGCAGAGTGGGCAACGCAGGCGGCCGTCGCTGGCACGGCCTCGCAGGCAGCTGGCACAGAAGTTGTGGTAGCAGTCGAGCAGGCAGGGGTGCTGGTAGGGCTCGTGGCAGAGCAGGCACACCAGCGGGTGGCAGTTGGCCTTCTCCAGCTCCGAGCAGCTCCCCAGTGGGGAGAAAATGCCACCCGCCATCTGTGGGGTTGAGAGCCAAGCCCTGTGCCCAGGGACCCCATGTGGCACCTGTTTCTGAGAGCACTGTAGCTGCCACAGAAAGGACAAATCCTGTCCCCGGGCCTGTGAGCTGCTGACTATTTTTAGGTTATGAGCTGCGTGGCATGAGGCTGCCTGCAGTGCACCCCTTCCCCTGGTATCACAGGCTGGGGGCTGCAGCACTGGGTCAGATGGTCCCCACAGCGAAATGTCCCCATGGTGTGTGTCCCCCAAAGCAGGAGCATCCCCTGGGATGGGCTGTCCCCTTCAAAGGAACATCCCCTGCAGCAGAGCATCCCCCTGGACAGGGGTGGGGGTTCCTCCAGGACAGGGTGTCCCCCCAGAGGAAGCATTCCCTAGAATGGGGTATTCCCTGCCCAGGGATGTGCCCTACGATGGCAGCCTGGCAGTGAAGGCAGCCAGGTGCCCCACATCCCCCATTCTGGGCACAGGTGTGTCCTGGCCAGGTGAAGGCTTTACCTCTCCCTGTGTGTAAGTCGGGGGATCCGAGCCGAGCTGTGCTGCTGCTCACCGTGTGCCGGCAGGAATGAGAGCGGTGCTGCGGCGGCAGGGCCCGGCTGTGACGCGGGGCCCCCTGGCACTGCCGCTCGGCACGGCCCAAAAATAGCCCCGTGCGCTCCTCGGGGCCCTGCGGCGGGGACGGACACGGCACTGCAGAGCCACCCGGGCTGCGGGGACACGGGCACCTGCACGGCCTGCTGCCAGCCCGCAGGATGTGCGGGGTCACCCCGTGTGCAGTGATGTGTCGGGGAGTCACCCGGTGTGCAGTGGGGTGCCCCGGTGTGCGGGATCACTCCATGGGCTGTGAGGCTCCCGCTGTGCAGGGTAACACTGCGAAATGACGAGCCGCAGAGTGCGGGGGTCACTCCATGCACAGTGAGGCTCCCGGGGTGCGGGAGTCAGTCCGTGTCCGGTGAGGCTCCCGGGGTGCGGGGGTCACTCCAGGATGCGGGGGGGGGTCTCTCCGTGCCCGGTGATGCTCCCGGGGGACGGGGGTCACTCCGGGGTGCGGGGGTCACTCCGTGCCCGGTGGTCACCCCGTGCCCGGTGATGCTCCGGTGCTCCCGCCCCGCACGTGCTGCTCTCCGCGCTCCGGAGGCTCCGCCCCCGCTCCCGGCCGCCCGCGCCCCACCGACCACGCCCTCGATAGCCCCGCCCACAGCCCGGCCCCCGTGCTCGCCCCGCCCTTCCAGGCATCACTGTCCGCTCGCAGGCTCCCTGTGCGGCCGGGACCGGAAGCGATCGACGCCATCGGCGCTCGGTTGAGACGGCCGGAGTGCGGTTGTGCGCAGGCGCGCGGGGCGCGCTCCCTTTCTGCCTCGCGCGGAGCCGCCATGGCGCCCGCGGTGAGTGAGCGCGGGACCGGCACCGGCCAGCGCCGTCCCGAGCCTGCCCCCGCTGCCACCGGGACACCCCCCGCTCCGCCCCGAGCCCCCGACATCCCCGCAGCCTGCCCCAGCCCCGCCGCCTGCCCCCGCCCGCTGTTTTCCGCGTGGGGCCAGGCCCGGCCCGCGCCTTCCCGCGGCCCCACGCGACGCCCGCCGCCCATCCGGACCGTGAGGGCGGGCAGCGGGCGAGCCCCATTCCCACCGCGCTGTTCCCGATCTCAATCCAGGCCTGGGCCTTTCTCCTCGCCGCCAGCCCGGAGCTCGGCCCGGCCCCTCCCCGCCGTCCCTCAGGGCGCTCCCCCTCCCTTTCCCTCTCGCTCACCCTCGCTCTCTCTCCCCCTACAGCAGAAGAAGCCTGCGGCGAAAGGTGGTAAGAAAAAGAAGCAGGTTCTGAAGTTCACGCTGGACTGCACGCACCCCGTCGAGGATGGCATCATGGACGCCGCCAACTTTGTGAGTTCGGGGCCTCCTCGGGAGCCGTGATGGCTCCGCCGCCCTCGGGGGCCTTCCCGGGGTGATGCTCTGCTCCCAGCGGCCCCAAACATCCCTGGCCATCCCTCGGCTCTGCGCTGCTTCCTTGAGGCCATCCCATGGGCAGAGCAACAGGGAGCGCTGGGGCTGGGGATGAGGTTGGGTTGGGGGAATTTGTAGTTAAAGCACAAGCGTTGTCCCTGTCCATGGGCAGTTTGCTTGTTTGTCCTGCTGGGTAAGTTTGTGTTATAGCAGGGATGTAGCGAGGCCAGGGATGCTGCAGTTTGGGCTTATGAACCTATGCCTGTCCACACTGCACTCCAGCAGGGGCTTTGGCGAGCCTGGGGCTAGGGGGAGCTCAGAGGAGCCTGACCCCACTGTCCTGCCTGTCCCTCCCCTTGGAGGGCAAGAACATCCCCACCACGCCAGGGCGATATGTTCAGGCCTGAGCACTTCACCCAGGTGTGGTTTTGATGGGCTGGATTAGCCTGGCCTGAAGAAGGGGCTCTCCTGAGCTGTGGGGACACTGGTGTCTGTTCCCCAGCTCCAGAGCAGCAGGCACAGCCTGCCTTGGGGCTGTGTCTGTCTGGGGTTGTGGCCCCAGCTCACAGCCATGTTCTCCTGCAGGAGCAGTTCCTGCAGGAACGGATCAAGGTGAACGGCAAAGCGGGAAACCTGGGCGGGGGCGTGGTGACCATCGAGAGGAGCAAGAGCAAGATCACGGTCACGTCAGAGGTGCCCTTCTCCAAGAGGTGAGCTGGGGCAGGACAGTCCTGCTGGGCCCTTGGTCAGTGTGGCCACAGATGGCCCTTGGCAGAGGGTGCCCAGTTTGCACTGAGAGCCTGTGGCAGGAGGGGCTGCCTGGGAAGAGATGTCCCAGTGCTGGAATTTGTGCTGCCTGGCACTCGCTGAGTGGCTGCTCTTCCCAGATCTATGGGAGAGGAATGTGTTCAATATTCCAGCTGGGAAGGCTGCTGCGCTGGGCCATGAGGGGCCTGCAGCCAGAAGGGGCTCAGGGGACAGTTTAGGGGTATCTGCAGACAAGGTCTCTTAGGTTGTTCCCCTCATCTCGTGGGGTTTTGGTCCTCCTTGGGCCGACATCAGCAAAGTGTGGTTGTGCTGGGGTGTGCCACATTGTTCCCCTCGTCCCGTGGTGCTCTGGCCCTCTGCCTGCTTCTCCTGGCTGCCTGTCCTTGGGCTGGCACCGGCACACCGGGGTTGTGCCACGGCAGAGGTGGCTCAGGAGCCAGCTGGGAAAAGCAGAGCTGTGTGGGTGGTGGGCGTGCCCTGCCCTGCGAGCGCCTGCCTTTCTCCCAACGCTGTTGCTCCACGTTGCTGCCACACCTGGCACATCCCAGCAGCGGGTATCCACCATCCCAGGGGAGATTCCCTCTGGGGTGGGTGCAGAGCGCTGGGGTCACAGCCTTGTGGGGCAAGAACGATCTCCCAGGGTCTGTGTCATGGCATTGTGGTATGATTCCCTGGTTGCAGTGTTTTCTGGAAGGAGCTTTGGTAGGAGGTGGCCACTGGGATGTGTTGGTCCTGTTGGAGGTGGGAATAAAGATTTATTAGCCAAAATGGCACCTGGGGCGCTGGCAGGGAGCAGAGGGGCACCGCTGTCAGCCATGCCTCTCCCACAGGTACCTCAAGTACCTGACCAAGAAGTACCTGAAGAAGAACAACCTGCGGGACTGGCTGCGCGTGGTGGCCAACAGCAAGGAGAGCTACGAGCTACGCTACTTCCAGATCAACCAGGATGAGGAGGAGGAGGAAGAAGAGGATTGAGCCCCGCCGCCGCTGACGGCCATTTTGTACAGTTTCACTTTTCTGCAATAAACAGCAGCAGAGTTGTTCATAGCCCGTGCTCGGTGGCGGCTGCGGATCCGGGGGTCATTTTGGGGGGATTTGGGGCTTTTCGGGGAGCAGCGAGCAGGGGGTGTGCCAGAGGGGGCGTGGCTTAGCTCCGATGGGCGTGGCAGAGGGCGTATCCCCCGCGGGGGGCGGGGCCGGCTCTCGCCATCTTGGCGCGGAGCGGCCGCACCCGGCTCGGCCCCGGCGCTCGGCCCGGGGCGGGCGCTGCCCCGCCCGGCATGCGGGGCCCGCCAGCCGCCCGGGACCTGCTGGACGACGCGGACAACGAGGAGGATGTGTCGGGTAGGCGGCGGCGGCGGGCGGGGGGCACGGGCGGGGCGGTGGCATCGCTCCCCGTGGGTCCGGCCGTGCCGCGGGCGCTCCCCGCTATCCGCGCTCCCCGGACCGGAGCGGTCTGTGCCGGCTCCTCGGTAGCCGGTTCCCTCTCGGGCCGTGCCCGTGGACCGGCTGGTTCCCCGGGCTGGGCTTGGTGCAGCGATGCCCACCCTGTCAGACCTAAAGCAGCACAGCATGAATCAGTGAATCATGGAATCCCAGGATGGGTTGGGAGGGATCTTAAAGAGCATCCAGTGCCACCGCCTGCCACGGGCAGGGACACCTTCCACTATCCCAGGTTGCTCCAAGCCCTGTCCAACCTGGCCTTGAACACTTCCAGGGATGGAGCATCCAGAGCTTCTCTGGGCAGCCTGTGCCAGGGCCTCAGAAGTCAAGTGATCAATACGTCCTGGCCACCCCAAAGTGGTGTTGCTGTGTGAGCTCAGAAATCAAAAATAAAGACACAGGCCTAAAGCTGTGTGGAGACTGGCTGGGATGCACTGGGTTTGGGGAGATAATGATGGGAAGGGGAGGCGTGCACTGGCATCAGTGCCTCTGCCCAGGGCTGGGTCCCTGAGCTGGTGAGAGCAGCCCAGAACAGCCTGGCAGCTGTGGCACCCATTTTCCTCATGAACCCTTCCTCTCCTCCACTCACTGTGTTTTTGTGAGCTCTACCTGGGATCAGAAAGGTAAAAGCCAAGTGCTTTTACCTTGCAGGAGAGGCCACAGAGCTCTGACTCCTGTGGCCTGAAGCTGCTGCTCAGGTGTGCTCCTCTGTCGTGGTGAGCATGGTGTCCTGTGCCTGTGCAGTCTGTCCATGTGAGCTGTCCCTTTTGTCCCCAGAAGAAGATGATGGGGTGCTGGAAGGATTGGATGAGTTTTTTGCAGAAGACCAGGTTGTGGTACAGAAAAAGAAGAAATCCAAGAAGCTGAAAGATGGCAAGGCTGCCAAAATCAAGAGGAGGAAGAAGGAGGTAACACTGCATTTTCTCATAGGGCTGGGGCTCCTCAGCTGTGGCGCAGAGGCAGCAGCTCAGTGCTGCTGGCAAGCACCTCTTGAGTCTCTGTGGATGGAAAGAAGGGTCATTCTTGGGGTTTTCCCTCACTGAGCAGGTGTTCTCCCAGCCTGGGAAGGTGTCTCTTTTGCCCCTGGTGTATCTTTCCCAGCTTGGCTGCTCAGGAGTGGCAGTGTGCCCTGTCTGGGGAGCAGCTGTGCAGAGAAGGTGCCTCCATGCCTGCTGGCAGTGATGCAGGCTCCTGCCCCACAGGCACAGCTCAGCTCTCACACTGATGTGTGCAGTGGTACTGTCCAGCCCCATGTGTTGAGCTCCTCCTGCCCAGTGCAGCCTCTGGGGACAGCAGTAAATCTGGCTGCACCAACACAGCATCTGGGGCTCATGTTCCCACAGAGGGAGATGCAAACCACCATGCTGGGACATGATCAGGGCAGGGCTTGGAGGTTTCTGTGGATGCTGGTGTTGGCTGCCCTCATTCCAGCTGTTTGCAATGACATGGTCCAGGGGCCTCGAGGGCTTGGCACAGGGAAGGACTCTCAGGCCTTCTGTAGTAAAAAAACAAAGGTGAGGATCTGTGTCCTCAGGGGTCAGGCCTGAGGCTGCAGTGGAGCTGTGCTGCTGGGTCGAGAAGGCTGCCTGGCACTGCTCACTGATCCTGTGCCACATGGGCTCTGCCTCTCACTGTGCCATCCCCACACAGTGCTGGACACGAGGACAGGAGCAGACATCTTGTGTGCTGGCCCTTTTCCTGCCTGAATGCCAGGCTGCTGGGAAGAAAGGGCGAGCAGTGATGGTTCCTCAGCCCCCCACTTCCCTTGCTGGGGCTGGGGAGAAGCTGCTCACCCAGCACAGCTGGGCACGGCCCCCCTTGCCAAGGGAGCTGTAAACAGAGGGGCTGGATGGGGTATTGCATTGAGGTGCTTGTGCTGTGGGCAGGAGTGTGATGAGCTGCTGGTTTGAAGACAGGCGATTCCATCCTGCACTGCCTCTTGCTGGCCCCAAGGAAGCTTGTTTCCATCGTGGCCATGGTGATGTTCTCTTTCTGCAGATACCACACAGGCCCTCTGCCCCCTCTACCTCTCCCATTCTTAGGCACAGTTTTTTTCTCTATGCTGTTTTCTGAGAGGGAGAAAATAAAACACAACTCCAAGGTGTTTTCGCCTCTGCCCCTTTGGTGTTGCTGCTGACCTGCCTGAGCCCTGCAGCCGTGTGTGCAGCTTGTGCTGAGCTTGGCTGCTGCTGAGCTGGGGGTGGGGAGGAAATAACAGGCTGAGAGCCCCTATTTTTTTAAATTAATGCCTTGTGTGGGCAGCTCTAACCAGATTCCACTTGTGGGAGACTGTCCCCTCCTCTGTCAAAGCCAGGGAGAAGCTGGTGCTGGAGCTGTTGACATGAGGCAACACCCAGGCTGCCCTCGGGGTCAGGGGGTAAAAGATGGGGCTTCCTTTTCCTTCTCGAGGGTTTTGGGGGCAGATGAGCCTTACCCCTGCTAGAGGACTCTCTCTAATGACTTCTTTTTCCCATGGAAAATGGTCTCTGTTTGTAGCCACTCACCCTGGCCGACAGGGCGCTGCCAAGCTCGAAATTGCCAAACTTTGCTGGATTTCTCCAGATCTAAACCTGCCAGCAACTAGGACCAGGCAAGCCCTTAGAGCCCCAAATGCCACCTTTTTTCTGATACCCAGACCCTGGGGAAATTACTTCTTCTTCCCATGGAAAATGGCCTCCATTTGCAGCCACTCGCTCTGGCCGACAGGGTGGTGTCAAGCTAGAAATGGGCAAACTTTGCTGGATTTCTCCAAAACTAAAGCTGCCAGCAACTAGGACCCTGCAAGAGGAGGGTGGGAGTGAAGTGCAGGCTGTGGTGTGAGCCCGGTGCCTGTGCCTGCTGCGATCCCCGGGTGTTGTCTGGGCTGCCCCGCCGCGGGAATTCGCCAGAGCTGGAGGCGAATCCTGCGGAAAAAAACCTGCTCGGAACAGCCCGGCTGTGTTTGGAATCCCAGCACAGGCAGATGAAGGTCCTTGGCAGGGAAGGCAGCGGAGAGGGAGATTCAACCTGTACTGCAGCAGTTCCCATGGAAACCAATTATCCTGTGCCCAATTCCAGCTGTTCCTAACCCTGCTGAAGGAGAGGCGCGGGCTGCTCCGAGCCGGGAGGGACCGGCCGAGCCCCGGGATCAGCATCCCGGGCAGGAGGGGCAGAGGGAGCCGGGATGGGGCTGGGCGCTGTCCGCTGTGCTGGCTGGAGCCTGTCCCTCAGCCCTGCCGAGCTCTGGTGCTTCTCAGTGCCCCCAGGGACCGGCTGGCATCTGGAGGGACCTGGACAAGCGAGGAGGGAACCTCGTGCAGTTCAACAAAACCATGTGCAGGTGCTGCACCTGGATCATGGCAACCCTTGATATCAATCCAGGCTGGGTGATGAGCAGCCCTGCTGAGAAGGGTTTGGGTGTGTTGGTTGGTAGGAGGCTGGATGTCACAGACATCTTTTATGAAAAATCTTTTCTTTAGGATTTTTCCTCCTGAGAAGCTGAGAGGTCTCAGGAACAAAATGTAAAAAATGGTTATCTGCTGCTGTGGAATGCAACAGGTGCATCTGGGATTGGCCCATGTTGGTTGTTTCTAATTAATGGCTAATCAAAGTCAGCTGGCTCAGACTTTCTGTCCGAGCCACAAGCCTTTGTTATTATTCTTTCTTTTTCTATTCTTAGCTAGCCTTCTGATGAAATCCTTTCTTCTATTCTTTTAGTATAGTTTTAATATAATATATATCATAAAATAATAAATCAATCCTTCTGAAACATGGAGTTCAGATCCTCATCTCTTCCCTCATCCTAGGACCCCTGTGAACACGGTCACAGCTGGACATGCCCTGGCCGTGTGTGTTGGCAGCCCAGGGAGTTACCTGAGTGCTCTGCCCAGCAGGCAGCCACATTCCTTGGGGTGGTAATTAGTTCTGTTACAGTCAGTGTTGTGCAGTGGGTCATGATCTCTCTAGAAATAAACAAAAATATCTCCTGGGCAGTCCCTGCTCTGGCTCTTCTAGGAGAGTGTAGCCATCAAAGCCTGCTCCTTTCTGACTGTGTGGAAGGAGAAGGCATCCACTGGAGATGGGCAGTTTCATGTGGGAGGAGAGTGAAGTGGGGACAGGCTTGTTCTTCACTGTCCCTTTCTGTTTTAGGGGAGCAATGATGAAATGTCAGAAAATGAAGAGGAGATGGAGGAGAAATCGGAAAGTGAAGGGAGTGACTATTCTCCCAACAAAAAGAAGAAGAAAAAACTGAAAGACAAGAAGGAGAAAAAGCCAAAACGGAAGAAGAAGGATGAAGAGGAGGATGACAATGAGGATGGAAGTTTAAAGGTACAAAAGAGCTGGTGCTAGTGCCTAAAGCCAGGCTTGGACAAGGGGAGTTGAGGGTTTCAGGGGAAACCCTTGGGTTTGGCAAGGATGAGGTTGCAGGTGTATGACCGGGACAGGAAAAGTTCTATTTCCTTGGTATTTATCTTGAGTGCAGGGAGAAGTTGAGTTTCTTGGAGCTGTGAAACCTGCCAAGGCCTTGCATAGTGTTACATGGTGGGGAGCATTTCCATGGTGCCTTGTTAATTTGTTTCTTGGGACTGCATGAAACATTAATTTGTTAAGCGCTTGCGTGGGCTATTTCATAAATCCCAGAAACAAATCCCTGCATATCACTGACTAGGGAGATATGGAGCACATGACAGAGCCAGCCTTGTGCTGCTCATCTGCAGAGTTTGTATTAATGATGACTCTCTAAATCTCCAGGAGCCCAAGAGCTCAGCCCAGCTCATGGAGGAATGGGGTCTCGATGACGTAGATTACGTTTTCTCAGAAGAGGATTACCATACTCTGACGAATTACAAAGCTTTCAGCCAGTTCCTCAGGTAGGGAACTGTGATCCTGGTGGTTGGGGGCATTGCTCAGTCAGCAGATGAAGTTGTGAAGTCAGTTCTGCATCACCAGCTCCTTGTCGCTTCTTCCTCCCAACTCAGTCCTCAGAACTCCATTTATTTGGAGGATTGACTCGAAAACAGCTGAAGCATTTGTCTCTCCTGCTCTCCAAACCCCCATATTTTGTTATGCTTATCTGAAAAGTTTAATGAGAAGAACAGTGTTAATGAATTTCCAAAGCCCAATATTTTGTGTATGCTTATTTGAAAAGTTTAATGAGAAAAACAGTGTTAATGAATTTCTGCTTGCACCACGAGCCTTTCAGAGCCCAGCAGGTATTTCAGGGAAGGGAAGTCTCGGAGGAGATTTAGGTGTGCTCCCCCTTGCCTACGTTTGCTTGAGGAAGCTCTGCTTTCTGCTGCCTCCCCATGAAACTCCTGCTGGGAATTTCCCACATCTTTTGGGCTGAAGTACCACATCTTACGCTGCCACATCTTCTCTGCTGAAGCACCAGCACGTGAGTGCAGGAGCAGACACGCAGCACAGCGCTGCTAATCGTGGTTCTCCCTCTCCCCTGCAGGCCTCTGATTGCCAAGAAGAACCCCAAGATCCCCATGTCCAAGATGATGACGGTGCTGGGTGCCAAGTGGCGAGAGTTCAGTGCCAACAACCCCTTCAAGGGCAGCTCGGCGGCGGCGGCTGCGGCCGCTGTGGCTGCAGCTGTGGAGACTGTCACCATCTCCCCAGCACTCCCTGCCAGCCCCCAGCCCTCTGCCCTGCCCACTGTCATCAGGAAGGCCAAGACCAAGGAGGGAAAGGGTGGGTAGCACTTGTGGGGGGCTGCTCTTGCCAGCAGAGCTGGCACAAGGCTGCAGAGCGCAAGTGTCAGCAAACCAGGGAGGAAAAGAGGGTTCCAGAAGGTAATAGCCAGGTCTCATGAGCTCTTGGAGGTCTATTACTCACCTAAGATAGCTCAGCTACTTTTGGAGGCATAAAATCAGCAGGATGGCTTCTGTTGCAGTGTTGGAAATGAAAAGGTTTAATAAATGGCAAAATAACAAACAGAGAAAAACCGAGCTAGGTGCAAGAGGTTCTTGCTTCTGGTAAAACACCTCACAAAAGCCATTGGTTTCTTTGTTCTCTTCTTTTTCTAGTAAATTGCCTAGGTGGGACTTTTTGGCTTCTGTCCAATTAGCTGTCCTTAAGTTTGAGGTGAAGGCTCTTAGGCTTCACCTAAGATGTCTTTTTACCCTGTTGAAGAGAGAAACTTCTGGGCTTCTTTCCTTTTTAAAGGGACAAAAGATAGTTTTGTCAACAGGGGGCACATTTCTATACCAGAGTGGTGTCTGCAGCTCCTGCTGGCCTTGCAGAGGTCCTTGAACCGCTTCATGGTTCATGAACCATGGCAGATCAAGCCTCTGGGTCTGCTGGATGTTTGGTAGTTTGTGGCAATTAATTAAGCTGAGCAGTAGTGGGAAAGTAGAGGGATCTCCCTTTGTGCTGTGTTCTGCCTTGGGAAGGTGCTGTTCTGCTGTGCTGGGGGGTGATTTTGGGTGACAGTTGTTTATAGAGTAACAGACAAGTTTTCCATTTCTTCAGGTCCAGGTGTACGGAAGAAAATCAAGGGCTCCAAAGACGGGAAGAAAAAGGGGAAAGGGAAAAAGATGGCAGGCTTGAAATTTCGGTTTGGAGGAATCTCCAGCAAAAGGAAAAAGGGCTCCTCTGTAAGTTTGTGGGGCTTTGGGTCTGGGAGGGAGGTACTGGGACAAACCCTTGTTGGGGAGGTACACCCACCCCATGTCAGGGGTGTCACAGCCTCACTTGTGCCCCTCTTTGGGGCCTTGATCAACACATCCCCTTGCACCCCTGTCCAGGCTCAGATTTGTGAGACTCGTGTCTGGCCACAGCTTTTGCTAAAACCACGTGACCCTGTTTACTTTCAGCAGTGATAATGCCATCATTTCAGATTTCATTTGCAAAGGAATTCTTCAGGGCTTGCACTGCAGCTGAACCGTGCATCACAGAGAATGCTGGGATGCTTTAATTGCATTAGCAGGGCCTGCCCACGGCAGCTGGAGTCCCGTGGCATTGCCTGGGATGCTGGAGCTGCCCAGCCACAGCACACTGGGCTCTTCTCAGTGCACCAGTATCAGGAGTGTTTCAAGGAGTTAACAGCATTTTAAAGAATAATTTCCTTAGATAATAGTGACTGGGGGTGGGGCTCTTCTAGGTGTTGATAATATTGGTCAAACCCCCTCAGGTCACTCTGTTGCAGTTCCAGCTCTAATTTCCATAACACAACCTGTTTGCAAGCACATCCATGTGTTGAAGGTTGAAGGGCAGGAGCCACTCATTGCTGCAGATCTTCAGTCATGTATCACAAAAAAATTCCTCCCGTGCTCTAGAGCCACAGGTTCACCTTCCAGAGAGTCACAAAGAGCAGGAGGAGCCTGAGCACCTGGTTAGGATTGTGCAGGCTGGGGATTTGCATGCTTGAATGAGAATTCAGATGCATTATTATGTTTTGACTCCATGGAATGCTGGGCCTGTTTTGACTCCTTTCATGCTGTGGGAATGCCAGGAGTGAATGCCTGCATGCATGGACACAGGAGGGATGGCAGGGCTGAAATGGGTGTCAAAACAGAGAGAGGGAGCGAAGTTCTGCCAGGATCTGGAAAAAGGGGCCTTTGGATGCACAGAGTGGGATTATAGGGTTGTTCCTCTCCAGGAGAACAGTCCCAGCAGTGGAATGACAGCTGGGATGCCAGCACTTGGACTGGGTGTGCTTTGCTTTTTCCCTCTGCAGAGCGAAGAGGAGGAACGGGAAGAATCCGACTTTGACAGTGCCAGCATCAACAGCTCCTCCATGCGCTCTGAGTGCTCAGCTGGCCTGGGGAAGAGAGGGAAGAAGAGGAAAAAGAAAAAGAGGAGTAGGCCATCCTTTGTACTCTGTTCCTGTTCTGTTTGGATTTCCCTGTTCTGATGGTGCTCCCCTGGCCCGTGCGGCTCCGGGCTGTGTCTGGCACTGAGGATGTGCCTGTGCCTGTCTGTGTGAGTGCAGTGTGAGGTGCTCTCTTGGTGTCCAGGCCCTGCTGCTGGGGGGCTCGTGCCTGCCAGGAATTTGTGGGGTTTCAAGGGAAGTGATTTTCTGAGGAGCAGCCCCTGGAGAGGTGTGGCTTGTGGCGAGCTCCCAGCAGGGCAGGGCAGGCTGTGGGTGAGGCTGTGTGAGGGTGAGGGATGTTTTGTCTGTGTGAGGTGTGCAGTCAGGCAGAGGCAGGTGGCAGAGCTGTGGTAGCCATGCAGGGACAGGGAGGCATGTGAGCCATGGAAAGGATCTGTCAGGATCTGCCAGTGGCTGTGTGACCACATTTGTGTGTGCGTCCCTTCATCCCTTCCCAGGTGGATGTTGTGCCATGGCACCTCTGTCCTCGTGCTGCTCTGCAGAGCAGCCCCCTGTGCTGAGCATGTTGCTTTTCTGTCTTGTGTCCTTGTTTGGGATGAGATAGTTCAGATCCAGGCACAACATCCTTTGGCTTCTTAGCTTTTCTGATGGATTTTTGCTTCCAAGAAATGGAAGGGCAGTTTCTGAGCTGGGGATCAGTTAGGGTTTGACACTGGCCAGCCTCCCCATTGGCTGGTAAGGCTGGGCTGGCTGGCTGGCCCCATGTCTGGTGTGTGTGAAGGGAATTGCTTGTGCCTTTGTGGCCTTGTGAGGGCCCTGGTGCTGGAGGTAGGCAGCTCCTGCTGCGTGCTGGAGGAGTGGAAGGTTGGAGTTCCATGCCAGGAGTTTGTGGCAGAGCTGGGAATTGAGATGAGCCATTCTGGCCCTTGCAAGGCCTCGTTCCTCTGCTCCTTTTCCCTTCCATGCTGTGTTGAGAGTGCTCCTGCCTCTGTGCTAGGGAGCCCTGAGGAAGAGCAGAGTAGTCCCAGGAGAGGAGTCCTGTCCTTGGCCATGTCACCCTTGCATGGTGCGTTTGCAGCTGGTGCTGGTGCCTGGGGAGGTTTCTCTGACCGGCCTCCCTTGCAACCTCTCCAGGTTCTGGCATTCTCCATTGAGAGCCTGAAGGAACCAAAGGATGATACAGTGTGGAGAGAGAAAGAGAGACAGAGGTGAGATGATGCTGTGTGCAAAGGTGAACTGTGCTGCTGAGGGACAGAGAGGTAGTGGGAATTAACAGGAGGGGTCTGAGGTGAAATGCTGTCCTTATTTCCTTAACTGTATGGTAGAGGAGCACGTGTCCCATTCCCTCCGGGAGAGCTGGCTGCTCTGCCACCCCTCTGACTGTCCCCTGTCCCTTGCTTGCAGTTGAAGAGGGGGACGGGTACGAGACCGACCACCAGGACTACTGCGAGGTGTGCCAGCAGGGCGGGGAGATCATCCTGTGTGACACCTGCCCCCGCGCCTACCACCTGGTCTGCCTGGACCCCGAGCTGGAGAAGGCCCCCGAGGGCAAGTGGAGCTGCCCCCACTGTGTGAGTGGGGTCGGGGTCCCTTGGGAGTGGGTGGCCTGGTGGGGGAAACCCTCGGGTTACACTGGCTGTGCTTCCCCAGGAGAAGGAGGGCATCCAGTGGGAGCCGAAGGAGGAGGAGGAGGAGGAAGAGGATGGTGGCGAGGAGGAGGAGGAGGAGGATGACCACATGGAGTTCTGCCGGGTGTGTAAGGACGGAGGGGAGCTGCTGTGCTGTGACACCTGCCCGTCCTCCTACCACCTTCACTGCCTGAACCCACCGCTGCCAGAGATCCCAAACGGTGAATGGCTCTGCCCACGCTGTACTGTGAGTGTTACTGCCATTCCCTTTCCTTACTCTGTCCCTGCTCCCACACCTGCCTGCCCTGCCAGTGGCTGCTGCTGCCCCTCACAGCCCTGCTCTGTGCCCCAAACCCCTCCCTGAGGAGTGTCACTGCCAGGTGCATGTGCCTGAGGGTGCAGGGTGGCTCTGGAAGGCTCTGCTGCCTCTGTGGTCTCCCTGTGGGAATTGCTGGCTGGCAGCTTCCCGGCCTGGTTTCTGATGGGATGTCAAGCCTTGTTCCACATGTGGCCTATAAAGAGGGGCCTTTTCTGCCTGGTGGCAAGACCTGTCCCCATGGGGGATGCAGAAGTGTCACGGACACTTCTCAGGCACCCTGTGCTGGCTGCTGTCCGCTCAGCACTGAGGTCCCCCTTCTGCCCCGCCACTTCCCTGTGTCCCCTGGCAGGGTCTCACCTTAAACTCTTCCCTGTTTGCCCCCGTGCCCCCAGTGCCCTCCTTTGAAGGGCAAAGTGCAGCGCATCCTGCACTGGGCCTGGAGGGAGCCGCCGCCCGCCCCGCTGCCCGCTGCCGCCCCGCAGCCGGCGCTGCCGCCGCCCAAGGCGCTGGAGGGGATCCCGGAGCGAGAGTTCTTTGTGAAATGGGCAGGCCTGTCCTACTGGCACTGCTCCTGGGTCAAGGAGCTGCAGGTGAGCCCCTGTGGCGTTGGTGTAAAGCCCCTGCCCAGCCCTGTGCCCGGTGCCCCGGGCTGAGCGTGGCCCTGTCCTGCTGCAGCTGGAGCTGTACCACACCGTGATGTACCGCAACTACCAGCGCAAGAACGACATGGATGAGCCACCGGCCTTTGACTACGGCTCTGGGGACGAGGACAGCCAGAGGGAGAAGAGGAAGAACAAGGACCCCCAGTATGCCAAGATGGAGGAGCGGTTCTACCGCTACGGCATCAAACCTGAGTGGATGATGATCCACCGCATCCTGAACCACAGGTCAGGAGCCTGAGGGAAATTCTGCCATCCTTCTGCAAGGCCAAAACCTTGGGCTGGTGGGATTTCAGCTTCTGGCCTGTGCTGGGGTCTCTGTTGCCTTGGAGGTTTGCTTCTGGGCTGAAGCTGAGGCTGGAAGGGGATCCATGCTGCCTTATTTTCATTTCTGCTATGTTACACATTGAAAATAGAGTTATAACCAATTTCCTAAAGGTGGATGCACAGTGTTCCACTCTTCCCAGTCATACTGTTTGGGTCCTGTTACAGCCTAACCATTCTGTAAATTCTGATGCTGAGGGGAAGAGTTGGAGCATGTGGCCAGCTCTCTTACAGAGCTTTGACATTGATATTTCTTTTCTGTAGAAGAAATTCCCTGTGAATGAGATGTTCTGTGCAGATGGGCTTTCTGCATCGAGTGGCTGGAGACATGTTTTTGTTCAATTTCTACGTTTCAAGTGGCAGCTTGAAATACCAAGCAGCAGCAGCAGCTCTGCTGGAAGGCTGTGTGGCAGGAAAGAACTAAAGCTGCTTGTCTGATTTCATGTGAGCTTTACCTTGGCCACTAACAAGGCAGCAGGTTTCCCTGTAGGCACAGAGTCACATTTGGAAGTGTGTTTATTCTGTTTTTAGTGTGAGCAGAACTTCCTAGAGTGGTGAATGCTGGAGGTGAGAGGGGAAGCACTGGTATCCATCCAGGCCTGGTGAAACAGGGAAATGAGGTTGTTAGTGGAAAGGAAAAGCAGCCTGTAAAGCTTAATGGTTTGACACACTCACAGCTGAATAGACATTTCTGCTGCCAAGTGTTGATATTTTGTTTTTCTACCTCAGTTTGGATGTCCTGGTCTGTAAGTGAAGGCAGAGGATGAAGCATCCAGCTCTGCAGAGGCAGGTCATGGAGAGCTGTTCCCTGGGGCTGATCAGCTTTCTGTGCCCTGTGTTACAGCTTTGATAAGAAGGGAGACATCCATTACCTGATCAAGTGGAAGGACCTGCCCTATGACCAGTGCACCTGGGAGATCGATGACATAGACATCCCCTACTATGAGAACCTCAAACTCCTCTACTGGAACCACAGGTATGAGCCCACAGCTGGGGGAGCTGGGCAGAGCCAGGGCAGCCCCTGCAGAGGTTTGGGGCAAGGGGGACACAGAGGTGCCTCATTTTGAACACATTGACACTGCTTGCAGTGATTTATCTTCAAAGAGCACTGAGGAAGGCTGGCCCTCCTGATGTGCCATTTCAGGGCTGCTGGGCAATCCCACCTGCTCTTTTCCAGCCTGTGCTCCCCTTCCCCTGTGTCTGCACTGCCATGACATTCATGGTCTCTGTGGCCATGCTGCCTGTTTTTGGGGAAAACCAGAGTACTCTGTGTTTGCTGTTCTTCATTCTGGAGACTCTGTGGACTGTTGTGAGGGGAAAATCAGTGAGTGCCCGTGCTAACAGGGCCAGAAGAGCTTCTGTGGGGAGAGGGGAAATGGAGTGTGGGAGGTGTTTCTGTCCCTTGGCTAAGAGAAGAGTAACCCCCTGCCATCCCTGCTGTGTGCTGGATGTCACAGGGAGCTGATGCTGGGGGAGGACACGCGCCCTCTGAAGAAGCTGAACAAGAAAGGGAAAAAGCTGAAAGAGGAGAAGCTGGAAAAGCCTCCAGAAACACCTCTTGTGGATGTGAGTGAGAGTGGTGGGGACTGTGTGGTGGCATGGGAACCTGGAGGGAGGGTGGGCTGTCTGTGCCCTTCTCTGGTTCCTTTGGGGACCCTGTTTCCATTGCAAATTCTGGAGTGGTGTTGCTGTGAGGAGCTGGGGGCTGGGCTGTGCCAGGGACTGTGTTTGTGTCTCTTTTGGAGCTGTTGGATGTTACAAACCTAAAGAGGGATGTGCTTGGCTTCAGGGGAAGGAGGGGCTGGTGGTTTTCACTGCTCTGTGCCGTGGCTCTCCTTTCAGCCTACAGTGAAGTTTGACAAGCAGCCGTGGTACATCGATGCCACGGGAGGCACGCTGCACCCTTACCAGCTGGAAGGGCTGAACTGGCTGAGATTCTCCTGGGCACAAGGGACAGATACAATCCTGGCTGATGAGATGGGGCTAGGGAAGACGGTGCAGACCATTGTGTTCTTGTATTCCCTGTACAAGGAGGTGAGTGGAGCACCCAGCAGCCCCCGGGTGGCTGAGAGCTGCTGGGTACAGGGAGATCAGCCTGGGCTCTGTCTCCTTGAGCAGGGCCACTCAAAAGGGCCATACCTGGTCAGTGCCCCCCTCTCCACCATCATCAACTGGGAGCGTGAGTTTGAGATGTGGGCACCTGACTTCTACGTGGTGACCTACACGGGGGACAAGGAGAGCCGCTCGGTCATCCGGGAAAATGAGTTTTCTTTTGAGGACAACGCCATCCGCAGCGGGAAGAAGGTGTTCCGGATGAAGGTGGGAGCTGAGGCCCCTTCCCTGTAACCATATATTTTCTGAAAAATCCTTTCCTTAGGATTTTTTTTCTCCTGAGAAGCTGAGAGGCCTCAGGAACAAAATGTAAACAATGGTTCTCTGCTGCTGTGGAATGCCACAGGTGCATCTGGGATTGGGCTCATGTGGTTGTTTCTAATTAATGGCCAATCACAGCCCAGCTGTCCAGACTGTCTCAGTCAGTCACAAGCCTTTGTTATCATTCCTTTTCTATTCTTAGCTAGCCTTCTGATGAAATCCTTTCTTCTATTCTTTTAGTATAGTTTTAATATAATATATATAATGAAATAATAAATCAAGCCTTCTGAAACATGGAGTCAGATCCTCGTCTCTTCCCTCATCCTAAGACCTCTGTGAACACCATCACACTTCCCTTTACCTCCCAGTAAGAAAAGCAGAGGAGAATTTGACCTGGAGAGGGTCCCTGATCAGCTTCCCACAGAGGGAAGCTGGCATTGTTTACAAATGTAGAAGATTTGTGATGAGCTTTACAGATTTCTGCCAGAGCTTTTCTATATCTGTAGCCCCCTGCTTGGTTCTCATGTTGGGGTATTCTGCTGGCACAGCTCAGCTCTGTGCCAGGCAGTGCAGCCCTTCTCATCTTGGATCCCATGCAGCAGCAGCAAAGGTGGAGGCTGTCCTGTTGGCTGTTCTTATCCCAGCTTTTCTCTCCCTCTGCTCCTCCAGAAGGAAGCCCAGATCAAGTTCCACGTCCTGCTCACGTCCTATGAGCTGATCACCATTGACCAGGCAGTGCTGGGCTCCATAGAGTGGGCCTGTCTGGTGGTGGATGAAGCACACAGGCTGAAGAACAACCAGTCCAAAGTAGGTGGTGCACCCTGCAGAGTCCACAGTGAAACATTGGTTCCTTGCAGTCCTTGTCACCCAAACTTATTTCTTTTCCAGTTCTTTAGAGTGCTGAATAGCTACAAGATCGATTACAAGCTGCTCCTCACAGGGACTCCGCTCCAGAACAACTTGGAAGAGCTCTTCCACCTGCTCAATTTCCTGACTCCAGAGAGGTTTAAGTAAGTTGCACTTACCCAGGGTGGCTCCTCACGAGCATTGTCTCCTCTTGTGCCTCGAGAACTCTGCCCTGGTTTTTAAGTCATAAAGCTGCAGATCCCTTTGCTTTCACGTGCCCCTGTTGCTTAGTGCCATGGGGCTCTGGCTGCTTCCACAGCAACCTGGAGGGCTTCCTGGAGGAGTTTGCAGACATCTCCAAGGAGGACCAGATCAAAAAGCTCCATGACCTGCTGGGTCCCCACATGCTGCGGCGGCTCAAGGCCGACGTGTTCAAGAACATGCCGGCCAAGACGGAGCTGATCGTGCGCGTGGAGCTGAGCCAGATGCAGAAGTGAGTGATTCCAGGGGTGTCTGGCTTCCCCCCCGGCATGGTGAGGTGTCAGTGGGGATTGAGGGGTCACAGGCACCCTGCTGGCCTGGGGCCTGCTGCAGGAAGAGTGGGAGTACTTTGTGTCTCACCAAGAGGAATGTTCCATGTGGTTGAACTGGGCTCTGTGCAGTCCTTGGGGCGTGGGAGGCTGCCAGTGTGGCTCTGTGGCTCTGGGGGCACAGAGAAAACAATGAATCCCCTTCTCCCATTCCTGGCACTAGGACATGGCCTGTGCTGCTGGCGTGCCTGGGTCAGCCTGGAGCGTTGCTGCTGCCCCTGCTCTGGTTCTGCTGGGCTGACCTGTTCAGCCTCAGTGCCATCTCTTGCAGCTCAGGGCACTTCCAGGAAGGGCCTGTCACTTCTTCCCCCTGGCTGGCACCCAGCAGAGGGTGGTGGTGGAGGTCCTGTGCCCCTCAGTCCATCCCACTGCCAGGGCTGAGATCCCTCCAGAGCAACTGGAAATACCCAGCCCTAGGTGCTGAATTGCTTTTAAAAGCCTCCAGATGTCCCTTTTGCATCTCCAGTGACACTAGGGGGGTTTAATTCAGTGCCCTCCCATTTGTGCCAGTCCCACACCTGCCCCAGCTAACACGGTGCCTGTCCCATCTTCCCTCCTGCAGGAAGTACTACAAATTCATACTGACAAGGAACTTTGAAGCCCTGAATTCGAAAGGCGGTGGGAACCAGGTCTCACTGCTCAACATCATGATGGACCTGAAGAAGTGCTGCAATCACCCATACCTGTTCCCTGTGGCAGCTGTGGTATGTCCCCTGCCTTTGCACCCTTGGACATGTCTCAGAGTGTTGAGTGGCAGCTGCTTCCATAATCCTGCTTTGGTTAACACTGTGGGTTTCCATGCGAGTGGTTTCATACAAGGACTTAATTTTTTGTTTTGGAAATGCAAGTCAAGTCCTCCATGAGGTTAATGCAGGTTGTCCTTGTGAGCATTGACCATGGTACCTTTACAGGAGGCCCCTGTGCTGCCCAATGGATCTTATGATGGGAATTCTTTGGTCAAATCTTCTGGGAAACTGATGCTGCTCCAAAAGATGCTGAAGAAGTTGCGGGATGGCGGTCACAGAGTTCTGATCTTCTCGCAGGTGAGACCAGGGAGGGATAATAATAAATGCCTTTTAAAAGGAATTTGTTTAAATTATGTATGGGAAATTTGTGCTGGGAACAGACAGAAATAGGTGGAATAGCTGGTGACAGCTTCTCCCCCAGGCAGCCACAGCAGTAATGGTGCAAGGGCTGTCCCAGCTCGCTCCTGAGGGACTGCCTGTCGTGTTTAAGAGCTGTTAGCTCAGGATAGAAAAGAGACAACAATCACGAGGCTCCTCTTTGGGGAGGGACAGTCAGACACAATTCCTTCCTGCTGGCAGAGTTGCCTGTAGAAGATGGGATGTGAGTGTTGCTCCTCTGGCTGTGCCTGTTGGCTGTGCTTGCTTTGCTGGCCATGCTGTGCCACCTCCACCGAGACCTCTGGGCTGTGGGCAAGGACCATGCTGGGGCAGGGCAGCTCCCCAGGGGAGGCAGGGCTGTTTGGCCATGCAGACCCTCTCATGCCAGGTTCACCTTGCCCTGTAGATGACAAAGATGCTGGATTTGCTGGAGGATTTCCTCGAGTATGAAGGCTACAAGTACGAGCGCATTGACGGGGGCATCACCGGCGGCCTGCGCCAGGAGGCCATCGACAGGTTCAATGGTACTCACCTTCCTGCCTTGCTGAGGGGGCCATGGGGGGCATGACAGTGTGTGGCCAGCAGCAGGTTGTCTGCCAGTGCCCAGAGCTTGTGCCACACTCACAGGTCTGGCTCCCTGTGGCACGGTGGGGCTGCTCGTACCACGCCGTTGAGCCCTTGAGTTGGTTCCCACGAGGAACCCTGAGTGTGCCAGAAGCTGTTGAGCTGGAGGGGCTCCTGCCCTTCCCTCCAAGACCTCAGCAGCTGACAGAGCTTCCCCTTTGCTCTGGAGCTGGGTTCTGCAGCACCTGGTTCGCAGGGAGTGATGTGTTTTCACTCCTTGACACCCCTGCCTCTTGCTTGTCAGCTTTGGAAGCCATTCTGTCCCTCTGAAATGGTGCTGCTCCTCTCTGTGAGCTGTGCTTCCTTCTGTCTCACCTGTTCCCACCTCTGGGTTTGTCGTTCTCAGCTCCTGGGGCTCAGCAGTTCTGCTTCCTCCTCTCCACCCGCGCCGGTGGTCTGGGCATAAACCTTGCTACGGCCGACACTGTCATTATTTATGATTCTGACTGGAATCCCCACAATGACATCCAGGTTTCTGACTTTCCCTTTTCCTTCCTGTGTAGTAAGTACCTCTCTGGCTGTGCCCTCTCTTTGCACACCCTCACTGGGATTTCAGTATCTGTTCTTGAGAGCTACTGACACTTTCTCCTGTGTTTGTGGGTGTTTCTGCTCAACAGTCCCTTTCCTTCACCCTCTCCTGGCCTCTCTGCAGCCTAGGAGACCCCTGACATATAAAACTGGCTCTCCCCTGTGACATTCTCACTTGTCCTCAACCGGGTGCCTCTCATGCAGCTTGGAGGGTGAGAAGCATGGCCCTGTTGTCCATGTGGCAGGGTGCCACCCTCTCCAGCTCCACCCTCTGCCTGCAGGCGTTCAGCAGAGCTCACCGCATCGGGCAGAACAAGAAGGTGATGATTTACCGCTTCGTGACCAGGGCCTCCGTGGAGGAGCGCATCACCCAGGTGGCCAAGAGGAAGATGATGCTCACACACCTGGTGGTGCGCCCGGGGCTCGGCTCCAAGTCAGGCTCCATGACCAAACAAGAGCTGGATGACATCCTCAAGTTCGGGACAGAAGAACTCTTCAAGGATGATGTGGAAGGTGAGGTGGGAATGCTCTGTGTGGGGCAGGGCTCTCTCTGGATGATGTGGAAGGTGAGGTGGGAATGCTCTGTGTGGGGCAGGGCTCTCTCTGGATGATGTGGAAGGTGAGGTGGGAATGCTCTGTGTGGGGCAGGGCTCTCTCTGGGTGATGTGGAAGGTGAGGTGGGAATGCTCTGTGTGGGGCAGGGCTCTCTCTGAGCTGCTGGGGCTCACTGTTCTCTCCCTGTGCCACAGGCATGGTGTCTCAGGGACAGAGGATTGCAATGCCTGATGCTGTTACCCCTTTCTCGGACACACTGTCAGCAAAAGGGGGTGCAGCAACCCCTGGCATGAAAAAAAAGCATGGTAGCACCCCACCAGGTGTGTAGCCCCTCTTTGCTGGGACTTATCCCCTCACCTGAGCTTGCCTGGCTCTGGAGGAGACTGTCCAGCCCCCTGATCTGTGCTGCTGTTCCCCTTGCTCTGCTCTCAGGTGACAATAAGGATGTAGATGACAGCAGTGTGATCCACTATGATGATGCTGCCATCTCGAAGCTTTTGGACCGAAACCAGGATGCAACGGATGACACGGAGCTGCAGAACATGAATGAGTATCTCAGCTCCTTTAAAGTGGCTCAGTATGTTGTGAGAGAAGAGGATGGTGTGGTAATGTGATCAGTATCATGTCTTACAATCACCCCTTTGTACATCCCCTCCTTGTTCCCTCTGCTCCCTCTCCTGTCCCTGCATGGGGCAGGACCTTCCCTGCTCTCTCTCTCTGCTTGAGCTCCCTGTCTGTGGCTCTGCAGGAGGAGGTGGAACGGGAGATCATCAAGCAAGAGGAGAATGTGGACCCTGACTACTGGGAGAAGCTGCTGCGGCACCATTATGAGCAGCAGCAGGAGGATCTGGCCAGGAACCTGGGGAAGGGGAAGAGAATCCGCAAGCAGGTCAACTACAATGACACCTCTCAGGAGGACCAAGGTACGGCCACAGGTGCTTGGCTTCTGGCTGGGACAGACAGAGCTGTCCCTTGGTGTCTCTCTGCAGTTGGTAGATTGCCTGGATCTGTACTTCCCAGATTCCTAAACTTGTCAGTGTAGAAATTTTCAATTTTTTTTTTTTTCTTTTTATTTGTTGGTCTCTAAACTCTGGTTTTGCTGGAAGAATCTAGGAAAGACATGTCTGCGGGCAAAATATTTCAAAGTTGGTTTTTGTTGCATAACAGAATGTTAATTCTGTAAAAGCTGAGAATGTGATTTCCTGTAGCAGTGTCCCCCTCTCCTGCTGCCTGGCAGTGAATGCCTGTCATACCCACAAGCAGGCTCTGACCTGTCCAGCACATCCCCCCAGGCAGGGTCTTCTAACCCGGCCTCCCTTGTGTTCTGCAGAGTGGCAGGACGAGCTCTCTGACAACCAGTCAGAGTATTCCATTGGCTCTGAGGATGAGGATGAAGACTTTGAAGAGAGGCCAGAAGGCCAGAGTGAGTTGATGTATTTGTTAATACTCCCTGGGATTTGGAAGCATCAGAAATATCTGGGTTGGAGGGACTGGTGTGCCCAGGGCTTCTGTTAGGTGACTGTGTCCCTGCTTTCTATCGGGTGAGGAGCTTTCCAGGGCAGGGGAGGCAGCCAGCTTCTTCCTTGGCCTCTGCAGGACTGTGGTCTGCTCCACCACGGGGACCAGGCATGGTCCTCCCTTGCTTGGGAAGGGCAGAGGAGTGTCCTGGCCTGGGGAGTGGTGGCTGGAAGGGACCCTGCAGTCTGGGCAGATGCTCTGATGGGCTCTGCTCCCATCAGGAGGGAGGGCAGGAAGCCTGGGGCACATGAGGTGTCTTTCCTTGGTGCCTGGCCCATCCATCACTGAGGCTGCTTGGCTCTAGGTGGCAGAAGACAATCACGGAGACAGCTGAAGACTGACAGAGACAAACCTCTCCCTCCTTTGCTGGCAAGAGTTGGGGGGAACATCGAGGTGAGCCTCAGCCAGAGCACGGCCAATGCTGTGCCCGGGCTGCCTGAGGGCTGGATCCCTCTGTGCTGAATCACTGGGACATCAGCCCTGGCCCAGCAACGCCTGTCACAGCTGTGAGGCTCCAGGAAGCCCTGTGTTGCTTGAGGCCACTCTGTCATCCTTTGTTTCCTGCAGGTTCTGGGTTTCAACGCCCGGCAGCGCAAGGCATTCCTGAACGCCATCATGCGCTGGGGAATGCCACCCCAGGATGCCTTCAACTCCCACTGGCTGGTCCGGGATCTGCGAGGGAAGAGTGAGAAGGAGTTCAGGTACAGAGGTCCTGGCAGGCAGGCAGGGCTGGGAGCCTGCACCCCTTCACTGTGGGCTCTTTTTGGGGAGGCAGTGTCTGTTTCATTCTCTTGTTCCCTTCCTGGGGGTGAGACTTTCCTCATCCATGGGTGATGGGATCTTGTGTGTGCTGGGTTGGGCAGGGAGGCCACGGGCCAGGACTGAAGTCTGGCTTGCCTGCAGGGCATATGTGTCCCTGTTTATGAGACATTTGTGTGAGCCTGGGGCCGATGGTGCTGAGACCTTTGCGGACGGCGTTCCCCGGGAAGGGCTGTCTCGCCAGCACGTGCTCACCCGCATCGGGGTCATGTCACTAGTAAGGAAGAAGGTGGGTGAGTAAAATTATGAATGGGCCTTTTCAAGAATGTTCAGGGCACTTTTCCCAATGGGGTGGGTGCAGCAATCCTGCCACTCGGTCATTCTGTGGGTGAGCAGCCTGGACACGCTGACTCCATGGCACCAGGTGGGAATGTCCCTGCTCTGTTTGACCTGACCATGTGTGGCTGTCCCAGGTCCAGGAGTTTGAGCATGTCAATGGGAAGTACAGCACCCCAGACCTGCTTCTTGAGGGCCCAGACAGCAAGAGATCCAGCGAGGTTGTGTCTTCAGATCCCAACACGCCTGTCCCGGCCAGTCCAGCACACACACACACAGGACCAGGGGCCCTCGCAGGTATCCAGGGGGTTGTGGCTGGGGTCTGCCTTGGGAGGCAGGTGGGCCAAGACTCCAGGAGGTTTTGCAGGTGCTTTACCCATCAGATCCTGCTCAACAGCTTCTGAGCTTTGCTTTTCCTACAGACAAAACAGAAGCACAACTGGGGTTCCATGAGGAAAAGGACCCAGTAGAACAGAAGCCCAGGAAGGTGTCTGACAGCCAGGTGAGGTGGCTTTGTTCAGCATCTCCTCCAGGAAGTTTTCCCTGCTCTGCCTGGGAGCTTGGGGTACTCCCTAGGGGGAAGGAAGGGCCAGGCTGATCTGGGATGGGTGCTTGGCCTTTAGGTACCTGCAAGTGCTGAGGTGGAGAGTGAAGAGCCCCCAGAAAGCTGTGACAGCAAGGAGAGGCCAAGGAAAGAGAAGCAAGAGGATTGTGAAAAGGCTGAGCCTTCTTCTGAGCCCCTGGTGAAAGGTGAGGCTGTGTATCTTCTCTGTGTCACTATGGGAAACCTGAATGTGACAAAGTCCTGCAGAAATTCCTGAAAAAACAAGTTGTAAATTGCATGAAATGGTCATTTTGGGGGGCATTTGTTCCTTCAGATGTCTCAAGGAAGAGGGAAAACTAAATGCATTTATTTGATAAAATGCAGAAGGATGTTCTCTTTGAGCATCTTGAATGTACAAACAATAGTTACTTTACCCTAAAAGGGAAACTCTGTCTGGATAAGTAGGTTGTTCCCTGCAGAGCACTTTCCATGTCAAGCATTTCTTGTAGGCCTGTTCCCTCCTGCAGACGAGGGGATTCAAGAGCAAGAGAAGCCTTTGGAGAAGGCAGAGTTGAGCAGCAGCCCAGGGAAGGGAGAGGATAAAGAAGTCAAACCAGGTGAGGCATGAGGTTTTGGAGAGAGAAGAGTGGGAAGAATTCCCAGAGTGAGGCCAGTGCCTGGCACAGTGACAGAGCGTGCCACAGGGTGGTGGCAAAGATGCCACCAGCCCCACTTGGTGCTCAGGAGCTACGAGTGGGAACAAGACCCTGTTGGGGTGGGCACTGCCTGTGTTAACAATGGGACCTGCTGGGAGGGGTTGGTGGCTTTTCCAGCAGTGACTGGCTGTTGCTGGGGCAGGGGTGGATCTAATGGTGGAGCACAATTAGACAGGCCATTTCCTTGTGTTTGCCAAGCAGAGGATGGCAAGGAGGAGGAGAAGGAACCAAGTGATGCCCAGCAAAATGGTGACAAAGAGGAAGAGGAGGAGGGAAAGAAGGATGACAGAAACATAAATTTCAGATTCATGTTCAACATTGCCGACGGTGGCTTCACAGGTAAGAGTGAGAGGTGAGGTGTTGGCCTGTTCTTCAAAGCTGCTGCAGAGGCTCTGAACCTGTTCAAGGAATGTGACCCTGGTGATGGGCCATGGATGGGCTGGTGCTTTGCTGGCAGCAGCAGACCTGGGTCTGCACTGTGCCTGTGCTCCTGGGAGGTTCCATCACTCACCCTGCCCACGTGCTGTGCATTGACCTGCAGTCCAGCTGCCTGACCAGGCTGTCTCCCTTCTGCTTCCACAGAGCTGCACACGCTGTGGCAGAATGAGGAGAGGGCTGCCATGTCCTCTGGCAAGATCTACGACATCTGGCACCGCCGACACGACTACTGGCTGTTGGCAGGAATTGTCACGTACCCTTTGACCTGGCAGAGTGGGAGGCAGCGAGGCTAGAGAGGCCTCTCTGGGGGTGTGGGAGCTGCAGTGATGAGCAGGGAAGAGGGTTTGGGGTCATGGTATCACTGTGGGGTGGTGGGCAGGCTGTTGTCTGGCTGGTTCTGCCCTTGACACTTCTCCCACACCAGTCATGGCTATGCCCGCTGGCAGGACATCCAGAATGACCCACGCTACGTGATCCTGAACGAGCCCTTCAAGTCAGAGATACACAAGGGGAACTACCTTGAGATGAAGAACAAGTTCCTTGCCCGGCGTTTTAAGGCGAGTGGCAGGTCCAGGGCTGGTGAGTCCTTGTTGGTGGGAGGACCAGAGCAGCACCCTGAAGTCAGGGGGGAATTTGCCAGCATCTTCTGTGAGTGAAATGGGGAGTGGACTTTGTAAGGAGCTCTGTTTTTACTGGTTTATAGCGGGGCAGGGTTTGGTCCTGAATCCTTTGTCTTCTGCTCCTCCCAGTTGCTGGAGCAGGCTCTGGTGATCGAGGAGCAGCTGCGGAGGGCGGCGTACCTCAACATGACCCAAGACCCCAGTCACCCGGCCATGGCACTGAACGCGCGGCTGGCAGAAGTGGAGTGCCTTGCTGAGAGCCACCAGCACCTCTCCAAAGAGTCCCTGGCTGGGAACAAGCCTGCCAACGCTGTCCTGCACAAGGGTATGTGCCTGCAGGGCTGGGGGAGTCTGCTCTGAGGCTGGGAAGGGTTCCCCACCCTCACCTGGGGAGCCAAGCCAGCCCCATCTTGTGTTCTCTCAGCCAGGAGCTGCCTGCTCCTCTCAGCTTGCTGGGTCTGACAGCCACCCCCCCAAGTAGCTCCTGCTTTACTTGCAGTGCTGAACCAGCTTGAGGAGCTGCTGAGCGACATGAAGGCTGATGTGACACGCTTGCCCTCCATGCTGTCCCGCATCCCGCCCGTGGCTGCCCGGCTGCAGATGTCAGAGCGGAGCATCCTCAGCCGCCTGGCCACCCGTGGAGGGGATCCAGCTGCCCAGGTCTGTGGGGACGGGCACAGAGCCCTCACTGTGAGGGTCATGGTCAGGGCAGGGCTGCAGGCCTGTGTCTTTTCTCCCTCCTTGCCTCCCCAGGGCTCCTTTGGCTCTGCCCCGATCTTCAACAACAGCTTTGGGCCAAATTTCCGCGGTCCTGGCCCAGGTGGGATTGTCAACTACAGCCAGATGCCTCTGGGACCCTATGTGACTGGTAGGTTGGGGTTTTGCTCTTGGGCAGAGAAATTCAGAGGGTGCATTTGGGTGGTCCAGGAGTGCTGCCAAAGGACACTAGTGAGCAAGGTGTTTCCTCTGTCACCACAGATATTTAGCAGTTCCCATGATTTTTGCCTGCAGCTCCCACTCCTAGCCGAGGTAAGGCTGTGCTTCCTGCTCTGTGTGCTCTGTTTGATGGGGAACCTGAAGGGGTGGGGGGCTAAATGGAAGCTCCATTTTGGGCTGCTCCCCAGTGCCAGTACCTGACTGTGGCCTCTGCCTCAAGCAGTCACAATGGAGGTGGGAGCAGATCCTGCAGCCCATCCCAGGTGGGGTTGGCACGTGGGGAGGGTCCAGATTTGGCTTATGGACAGCCCTCCTCTCTTCTCACAGCAGCCCTGGGGGACAGCCCCCTGTCCCTGGCCACGAGCCGCTGTTGCCAGAGGTCGGCAGGGAAATCGTGCCAGCGTTGCCTGCGTGGAAGCCAAGCTGCTGCTGCCGGCACTGCCGCGCTGTCCCGCTCCCGCTTCAAGTGTGCTTTGCCTGCTGTGGCCCCCGAGGGAGCGGCGGGGCTGGGGGTTTGTGTCCGTGTACATTTTTTGCACTTTCTTATTGAAGACTTGAAGAGTTTGTCTGGGGAAGGTGGGCTGAGGGGAGGGAGGGAGGGAGGGCTGGAGCTGCGGTGTTTGTCTGGTTGTGTTGGCAGGTGTAGGGGTGAGTGGAGGCCAGTGGTGCCATGTCCCGGCCGGCTGTGCTCCCCAGCTTCCCCCTAAGGGCCGTCTCTTCATCCTGGTGGTGTTGGAGCAAGCCCACGCCTGTTGCTGCCCTGCTGGAATCCCTGGCACTGCTGTGGTGTGGCTGAGGGTCCACATGTGCCGGGCTTGGGGCAGGCAGATGGAGGGGATGTGGGTGGGACAGAGGGGACAGCTGGAACTGGGATGGGGATGCCTCGAGCGTGGTGGCACCGGCAGCCGTAAGCAACGCCCCTGCATCCGCTTCGTGCTCTGTGTGTCCCGGTTTCTGTTCTGTGTTTTAATAAATCCTTTGGGAAGGACGCAGTGCAGTCTGGCAGGGGAAGGGGTGGTGGGGGGGCCTGGCCACGGTCTTGGTACCCCTGTTGTCCACACACACATACGTGTCCACAGGAACGTACACAGACATGCACAAGGAGACACAGGGACATGCACACATGGACACAGACAGACATGAGAATGTCATGTATCTACAGTTACTGTTATCTCTGCATGGTGCACATATATATGTACACGTCTACATCACCCCCACACGTGTACCTTTTCATTTACACCTGTGTAGATCTATGTACACATGTGTAGATAGACACAGAACTGTTTCAGATCTACATGTGTGCATATCTATCTTTATGTGAGCATACACAGCTGTAAATACTGATTTATTTAGGTACAGCTACGTGGGTGTGTACCTGTACATATTATATACACATCTGTATATTATACAGGTCTATGTAATGTATTTGTGGTTTTAATAGATGTGTATTTGTGTACATATATACTTGTGAGTGTGTGTGCAGACAGAGGTATGGGTAGATAATGGATATATATACATAGGATAGATCTATCCATGGTATGGATGTATAGATCTGTATTTACAGACGTGTATTGACACATACATGTATGTGTATGTAAGAATACGCATAAATGTGTTTTTAATTTGAATATATGCACATACATGTGTAGATATATCTATATATTTGCACATCTCTATGTCTCCATATCTCTGTATGGCTGTATAGGTGTATTGATCATTGTGTATGTGTACACTGACACACACGTATTTGTAATTTTCATATATTTATACATAAGTGTAGATACAGGTAAAGGTGTATAGCTGTCCTAGACAGAGATAGTATATGTGTGTGTATATTCACAGACAAATATATGTTTGTTATTTCACACACATATATGAATGTGTATCTTTCTGTTTGCACACAAACATTGATGTAGCTCACTAGACAGAGGTACACGTATAGGTAAAGCTGTAGAGGTTTAGCTGCAGGTAAATTCATGTACCTAAAGGTGTAGGGGTGTGGATGTGGCAGGTGTGCACACTGACTCTCAACCAGATACAGAAGAGAGCCCTCTGTGTTTGTACACATGCACATTTATAGTGGGGCTGTAGGTGCAGCCACGGCCACACAGCAGAGAGACACACACACAGCGTGGAGTTCACACTGTGCACAGAGCTCACACTACAGAGCTCACACACACTGCACAAAGCTGAGGGTCTGCACCTACATTTACAGTTTTTATGTTTATCTGTGCACAGAGGAAACTGCGTATAAATGTATGTGGCTATGGATACATCTATATAGATATAGGCAAAATGTTTTGCACAGAGTACACAGAGAGCTAAAAGGAGATAGATACATATAGCTATATTGTTCTCTCTATAGCTTTATCTATCATCTATCATACATATATCCATATATATAGCTATAGCTAGACATACAGCTATATAGATGTAGCTATAGCTGTATCTAAATTACAAATATTTGTGTCCACGTGTATGTATGGCATATGTTTATAGATGTATAGACATGAGTATATAGTTAAAAAGCTGGGTATGGGTATAGAGACATCTACACATATATCTGTATATACACATCTATCTGCATATACACACACATTTAAGTACATATCAGTAATTTTCACATGTGCATGTATCCATACAAACATGGATGCTGCTGTAGCAATATATTTATATATATATAAATATATTGCTATTTATATATATATCCAATTACATGGATATGTACACATCTATATATTACATATATGGATCAACACACAGAACCATGTATGTCTGTATATACACAAGCACACAGGTGTCTACCTGTGTGTATATACATTATACATGTATTTTTCAGAGGCGTGTGAACACATCTACATACAGGTACCTATATATGTAAATAGGAATTGATCTCTCAGAGACTGATGTCAGGGATAGAGGTGAAGGTAGAGCTACATCTGTCCGTGTGTGACTCTGTGTGTGTGTGTGTGTGTGTCTGTAGACACCCCTGTAACAGGCGTACGTGGGTGCATGTGTGGAGCCTTTCAGTAGCTTTGTGCAGATACAACTGAAGGTGCTTGTGGGCTGTGTGCACCTCCACAGCTGCTGTCTGCAAATCCACACATCCCCGTGTGTCTGTATGTCCGTGCGTCTCCACGTGTGTCCATGCACACGGACACTTGCCCACACACACTCCCCCCGCCCTGCCCCGTGCTCGGCCGGAGCACCCCAGCTCTTCCTGCAGCAAACTCCCTCCCTGTCACCATCCCACCCACCCCTCTCCCCCTTTCCCCGGGAGCAGCTGCTCTCCAGGACCCGCAGCCGCGCGGTGCCGGTGCCGTGGGAGAGGGCAGAGGCGAGGCCCGGGCGCAGGCTGGGGAACAGCTTCGTGTTGTTGGCCTCGTGGGCGTACAGCACCCGCGTGCACCCCGCGCCCACCGCCACCGTGGAGGCAGGAGCCACGCATGCAACGGGTCCGGCTGCGGGCAGGGCAGCTCGGGGCTCGCCTCCTGTCCCTGCGCCGCGGAGCCACGTCCGGGGCAGCGCGGGTGGAGCGCTGGCTCTCGGCGCTCGCGGTGCAAACCACACTCTTCTCCACTTTGCTCCAACAAAGCGTAAAGCAAGCGAACGGGCGGCGAGGGCTGCGCGGCGTGCTCGGGCGCGCTTAGGATCTGTAGTCCTTCTTGCTGTATGGTTTGTTGCCCAGGATGCTATCGATCTCGTGGACGATGGAAGACGACAGCTTTGGAAGGACCTGCGGGGGATGAGGGCAATGCTGGGAGTTGGGACGGTGACCCTGGTGGGTGCGGGAGGATGCTCACCGCCTCCACCCCACCACGTTCGTGCCAGCTTGCCGGCAGGGTGACCCAGTTAGGGAGAGCCTGAGTCAGGCCCAACCCTGCCCCCTCAGCCAAGCAAAGCCTCATCTTTGCTTCTCGCCTTCATGACAAGCAAAACCTGTCGTGAAGCCGGGTTTATAACCCCCTTTTCCCGCACAGTGCAGCACGGCAATGAGTGCTGTGGGCAAATGTTGCTCCTGCTGGGAGCACTGACCTGTATTGCTCCGATATTCTCCATCAGCTGGTCGGCATTGGAGGCCCCCAGTAAGACGGAGCTGACACCCTCGTTGCGCAGGCACCAGGCTGGGAGAGAAGGGAGAGCAGAGCTTGAGCATGGCCCAGATATCCCTGGTGTCACCCCCAGCTGTCCCCTGCTGTTGCCCATCCTCTTACCGATGGCAAGCTGGGGCAGGGTGCAGCCCAGGCGCTCAGCGATGGCCTGCAGCTCCTTCAGCTTTGCCTGCTGCCGCCGGCCCTCTTCACTCAGGATCTTATCCTTCAGCCACTGGTATCCCTGGGGAGTGGGAAGGGGTGTTGTGGTGGGAGCAGGGTGCACCAGCACCTTGCACAGGCAGGGCATCCCCAAACTCCCTGGGTTGTGGCTCCTGGAGTTCCTGTTCCCGTAGGGACTTTGCAAGGCCCTGGCCCTGCTCCCCCATCTCTCTCCATGCCCTCCCAGCGCTGGTGCAGCTCACCTTCAGCGAGGCACGGGAGTAGGGGGGGATGCCCCCATCGTACTTCCCCGAGACGATGCCACAGGCCAGTGGGGACCAGGTCATGGCACCAACACCTGGAGACAGAGCAGAACAGGGGGATGACACCGCTGCTCCGAGCTCCCAGCAGCACTGGGCTAGGGGAGCACTGTGCTTTTTGGGGCTGGGGAGGAATCCCCACTGTCATACCTATCTTGTGGAAGAGCTCAGGGAGCTGCACCTCCACCTTTTCCCGCTGGAACATGTGGTACTCAGCCTGCTCGCAGATCGGTGGAATCAGGTTGAACTGCCGGGCCACCGAGTACGCCTCCTGCAGAAGAGCCCGGAGCCTCAGCGCCCTGCCGACCCCCCCGAGCCCCCTGCCCAGCCCCCCAGCCAAGTCCTGAGCGGCCACCCCGAAAAATAATTAAGGCTTAAGTGCATCTGCACACGCTTGGCTCCCAACAGCTGCTGTCTAATTGAATCAACGTCAGCAGCATCGCTGGGGCTGCTCCGCTGCGGCCGCCCCGTCCCCTGGGCCCCTACCATGATCTCCATGGAGCTCCAGCGCGAGGTCCCCCAGTACATGGCCATCCCCTGGTTGATGACATGGGTCATGGCTCGCACTGTCTCTGCCGGGAGGGAAGGAGAGAGGGGCAGGTGGGGTTTAGCAGGGGCTGCACTGGCAGAAGGGGGCTCGCACGGTGCTGATGGCTGGCGAGCATCCCACTGCCCCGTGCTGCGGTGGGAGCTGGGTGCTGTCCAGGGAATGCTTTCAGAAGAGCAGGATGGGGAGAGAGGGAGCAGCCACTCGGGATGTGCCAGGGACCGCAGCCGACCTGACATGCTCACACGGTGCCAGGCTCTCCCTGCATGGACAGCAGCCTCAGGCTTCTGCCAGTGCCCCCATGCCCTGTGGGGTTACCAGCACTGGCACTGCTGCCGGGGGAGGGACTGATGCATTGCCCACACACAGAGACCCACAGAGGGAAGCCTGAGCCCTGTGTGAGCCACTCAGGGATCTTAGGGGGAGCCAGCCCTGAGCCATGCAGGCTGGGGCCAAGCCAAGGCGTGCTCTGCAGCCAAAGGCGAGCAGCGGGGAGGGCAAGGCACCAGGCACACAGCCCAGCATGCTCACAGCTGCCCCGGTGGGGAGGGACCCTGCTGCAGACCCTGGCATGTGCCAAGGGCACCCCATGGCAGGACCCTGGGGGGTGGGAGCCTCTCTGCTTTTTATCCTTTAAACTGCAGTACAGTCTGAAGGGCGAGGGGGGTGTCTGTGTTGTGCTGCTGCTGCCTCTGCATCTCATGGCAGGGTTTGCTTGAGAGGGGGGAACAAGGATGGGGGATCACAGAGGAGTGGGGGCTCTGCCCCAGGAAACACCGCTGGGACAGGCAGCGGCTGGCGGGCAGAGTGCGGGCAGGGAGTACCTTCTACGATGAAAGTCCTGGACTTGGAGGAACTAAATGGGTCCCCTGGTGATAAAAGAGAGATTTAGAGAAAGTGGAGTCACCGCTGCTGGGACGGGGGCAGTGACCTGCCACCACACTGCCACCCCGCCCCGCCGCGGCCCGAGAGGGTCCTGGCGCCGGGCAGGAGGTGGCAGAAGTGTGACTGTGGCACGGGCCAACCGTGGTGGCAGAGGAGCGGATTCTGCTTGGGAGGGAAAATGCCCTTGAAACACAAGCCTGGCGCAAACCAACCGCGAGGGCGATGAAAGGCAGCGGGGAGGAGCGAGGCACCGCGGCGCGCACCCACCTTCCATCGGCGTGTTGGGGTCAGGCCGGTTGGCAAACACCACGTCCACGTACTCCAGCTGCAGCCGCTCCAGAGATGCCTTCAGACCTGCAGCAGGGATGGGCTGTCAGGCGTGCTGAGCCCTATGCTGCCAGCACTGAGGCAGAAGGTGAGGCACAGTCTGGCACCGGGGCCAGCAGCACCTGGAGAGCGCCCTCACCCCTATCCCTACCTTCTATGATGTGTTTTCGGGACAGGCCCCTCTCTGTCTCGGCCCTGCAAAAGGAAACATGGGTGAGAGCTTGGGGTGAGAGCCTGGGGTGAGAGCCTGACCCATGCCAGCTGCTCTACTGGAGGACAGGTGTTACCTACTTTCCTCCCCAGAAGATTTTGGTGGTGATGACCAGGCTGGACCGTCTGCAGGGAGAAAAAGACAATCACTGGTGGTGGCACCTGCAAAGTCCCGTGCACCCTGCCTTGGATGGCACACTCCTGCCCAAGGCTGCTCCACCAGCTTTCCCCTCCCAGCCCATCGGGACTACAGTGATGCTTTTGCCAAATAGGGACGGAGTCTAGCTTACCTCCACCCTTTCTTCTTGATGATATTTCCCAGCACCACCTCGGCCCTGCAAGGGAAGGGGACATCAGCCATTGGCACCTGGCAGGTGCAGCCATGGGGAGTGGTGACAGCCAGCAGGGATGGCCACAGAGCCCAGGAGAATAAGAGGCAAATGCAGTGGCTGTGGGGACACTGTTTGCCCCTTGGCTGCAGCGCCCAGAGCCGAGCTGCCCCCAGTGCATGAGCTCGCTAATTTTAAGTGAATGCGTGGGCACATGCCAATGCCCTGGGTACAGCTGTGCTCAGAGGGTGCATGGCTACATCTGCATGATAGAGGCCACCACAGGAAGCATGGGACTGCCAGAACCATGACTCCCCCCATGAACAAGAGCTCAGAGCCCCATCCTGGAAGCTGCTTTGCAGCTGGCAAACCTGGGATATTTCCACTGCCGCTGTGATTTGGTGGGAGTCGGGGTGTAGGGTGAGACAAAGCAGGGTACCTACTTGCCAGCAGCGTAGACTTCTGCCGTGTCGAAGAGATTAATGCCGTTGTCATAAGCTAAAGTCATCAGCTGCTCTGCCATCTGCGAGGAGAGAGTGGGGTCGGTGAAGGGGGTGGCCGAGAGCCGGCGCACACGCGGGCGCGTGCGCACAGCGCTGGTGAGCTCCGGCATGCTGCATGCACCCAGGCCACAGCCATCCCCACTGCCCCCATCCCCTCCCTACTCACCAGGGGAGAGACGGGGTGAAGGGGTGCAGCCTTACCTCATCTGTGATCTGCCCTCCGAAAGTCACCCATGTTCCTGCAGGGGAGAGAGAGAGGGGTGTGCACGGTGAATGTGGTGAGCAGTGAGCGCTGCCCCATCAAGGCCACCCACCCTGGCTCCCTCAGCACAGCCCTGGCACGTGGTGGCCACAGCTGGCCCTGCCGCGTGCACTGTGGTGCTCCCAGCACGGCCCAGTCGCTTCCTATCGTGTCAGGAAAAGAGAAAATAATTTGACAATTTCTGGGCCGTGACTCAAAACAGCCGCGGGGCTGAGGAAAACCCTTTCCTTCCCTTTGCAAACATCACCGGGGCAAGCGAGCGCTGCCCTGGCCGGGGAGTGCCGGCAGCTGCTGCGGAACTGAGGGGATGCTGAGGGGCTGTGGCAAACCCTGGCACTTACCCAGACCCAGGCAGGACACACGCAGCCCAGACTTCCCGAGGTTCCTGGAAGACAGAGACCATTAGGAAAGGTGCCAGAAAGCCCCAAAACGCTGTCTCATGCATCCTGCATGCCACCAAACACACCGGGCGTGAGGACTGGGAGGTGTGGTGGTGTCCCCTGGGTCCCATCCCCACCTGGGATGGTTCCACAATGAGAGTCCCATCTCAACTGATTAATGAGCCATCCCAGGCTGGGCATCCTGCATCTCGGTAGTGGCACTGCCTGCACCTGCGCAGTGACGCTGTGCCTGGCAGGGCTATTGGGAGAGCAGTGACCTCGTTAAAGCAGCTCCCCATAATGAGGCTGGGGTGTCCAGCTGCCCTGAGAGTGCCGCTGGCACTGGGGAATGAGAGTGGAGAAAGAGAAGCCAGCATGCTGGTGGTCAGGACTGAAGCATCCCATATATGGCACGAGTTGTGCCTGTTCTCTGCATCTCACAGGGAAGCACAGGGCTTGCACCAGGCGAGGGTGCTCGGGAGTGGAGCAACATCCTGGAGAAATGGAGCACCCCAGAAAATCTGACCGGCACAAGGAACTGGAGAACAGCTTTCAGGAAGGGGGCCAGGCTGGCAGACGCCTTCGCTGTGGTGATGGAGAGCCAGTTACTTGTTAAAAATGACAAAGGCTCAAGAAATGAGCGTTAAAATAAATAAAGTGTAGGTGAGCCGCGGCAGCTCGCCCGCGCGGGTGTCGCATAGCAACCGGAGGCACCGCCACCGCCGGCACCGCCGACACGGGCACCGGCAGCCGGGCAGGGAGTGGCTGCGGCCCAGCCACGGGCAACCGTGGGCTACACTGAGTCAGGGCAGCATCCCTTGTGCTGCCATGCTATTGCCCAGCAGCTGGAGGCACCGGCTCTCCCCCGTCCCGTGGTGTTTTTAAAGCATTTTGTGGTGGGGAGAGGTCATGGCTGTGGGCCAGCGGTGGCTCAAGTCCCTGTGATTGGGTTTGCCATGTGGAGAGGAGAGCACCTGCCTCATCCTGGGCTTTCCAAGAGCATTGCTGGGGTTCCCCTGGGCAGGTGACCATTGTTGCTCTTGGCTTCCCAGCCCAAAAGCGTGTTGACAGGCTGCCCAACAGAGATACGGGCAGACCTTGGGAAGGCCAGGCATTCCCCTACACTGCTATGGCCTTCTTATCCCATCCGCTTGCTTGGAGCATCCCCCTGTGCCACTGTCCCTCCAGCAGCCACCAGTGGGGACTCCCGAGCTGATAACCCATTGCCTGGGAGAGGGTGTTGATATGCTCCTCCTCTGGATGAGGACTTGACCGTGGGGCAGGAGCACTGAGCCCTGAGGATGCCACCGTGCATTGTCCCAGTACTGCTGTTACCACCACAAGGGTTTGGTGTTGGGAGAGCTGGACAGAACTGGACCAGCCCTCTCCCCAGTACCCAGGTAAGGGGACTCAGCCAATTTGGACGACACTGGTGGGTGACAGCCAGGCTCACCCCAGCGCTCTGCTGGCCTTACACACTTTGTTGCCTAATGCTGGCACATCTGGGCTGCAGCGGAGGCACGCAGCCGCTGGCAGCTGGACCATGGCGTGCAGGCTTATCTGGGGGGGGGCCCTACCCTGTCCTGGGGTCCATGCTCATCTGGGGAGAGCCCCAGCCCCATGCCCAGGTGCACACTCAACCTCAATGGGAGAAGCTCTCAGTGCTCTGCCCCAGAGCCAGGACATGGGGTGTGTGAGCCCTGTGGGTGCCGGCCGGGGGGGACCCACATGCACACATCACCCCCTTTCCAGAACCACCATGGGCAGCCAGAGCTGCTTACGGCTCTGCACTCACTTCGCAGGGCACTGAGTCTCCGGCAGCACCGAAAGGATGCCATGGCAGCCCGGATTAACGCTACCGTGACTCCCAGACCCCCCCGGCTCGGCAGCCAGCCCGGCTTGGCAGACACTGAGGATGCTACTAATCCTACTCTGAATTTTAGGGTCCCTTCTCTCCCCCATCCTGAAGATTTTACGCGCCGCTGGATCAAAGCTGCCCTGAGGGGACAGGAGCAAACAGCGAGGAAGCGCACGGAGGCGCACGGTCAGCACTTTTAGCGACGAGAAACCGACAGAGCCGGACGCGAACCGGAGATAAGGGGAGCGCCCCTGACCCCCAGTCCCCCCTCGCCGCCCGGATCGCAATGAGGAACGGGGAAAGCCCCACGAGCGCCCTTTTCCTACCGGTATTTCATCCCCGGCTGCTTGACGCTGGAGTCGCTGGAGGAAGGGGCGTTCTGCACCGAGAGCTGCCCCAGGCTGCGGGCCACCATGGCCACGGCGCGGAACTTGCCGCGGGTGCCGAGGCTGGGGCTGCCGGCATTCTGTCGGTTCAGCCGGTCCTCGGCGCTCCGGCTCTTGATGCTGTGCTCGGAGCACACAAAGGAGACCTGCATGCTGCTCCGGCGGGCAGCAGCGCCAGCTGCCTAAATTTAGCCGGCGCCCCGGGCGAGGCGGGGAGCTCCTCCCGCGCGCCGCCAACGTGACGGCGGGGGGCTGCGGGGCGGCGGGCGAGGAGCGCTCCCGTCAGCCCTCCTGCCCTCAATATTTGATGAGCTCAGGAAACGAGCGAGCGGCACGCTCGGGCAGGTGGGGGCAGGAGAGGCAGAGCCGCTGCCGGTGCCCTCCGGAGTGCGGCCGTGGCGGGGCAGGGCATCCCTGCGCCCCGCTGGGCATCCCCCCGCTGGTACGGCTGCCGGCACAGCTGCGCTTTGGGGCACAGATTGCCCTGCACGGGTCCGAAACGAAACCCTCTGGCAGCAGCAAGGCGTGTGTGCATCGGCAACCCCACGGTGGCGACGATGCTGATGGCTCTCCCGCGGCAGAGCCCAGCTGCTTGCCGAAGCTGTCCCCCAGCAGCACATTCCCCCTATTTTTCCCAGTGCAAGCGAAGTCGAGTGAGGCGAATTCCAGCCTAGCACCTCCTGCCGAAGCAAGGACACAAGTCAGCCCCACTACAGCACCGTCCTGCAGCCGGAGCCACGTGCTGGCTGCCAGCACCTGCCGTGCCCCTCAGGATGGAGCAAAATGCAGCGATGGAGCTTGCAGGAAATTATGCACATTTGCCCCAAACCTAATGAAAAATCTTGTAATCTCCTCCGCTTCCCTCTCTCACAAAGCTCCTTAGCTGGTAATCCTGCCGGCACCAGTGCCAGCGCCGGCTCCAGTGCGGGGGGGACCTGGCAGCAGTTGTCAGCCCCCAGAAGATGAGAAACCCCACAAATTTTGGTGGCAGCAGGGACATGCCCAAAGAAGGAGCACCTTTGGGGTGTCTGTGCCAGCTGCTCCCATCAATAAATAATGTCCCCATGAATATTAGATGGGCTCTTGCCACTGTGTAAATGTTACCGCGGTCATTGCGAGCAGAGGGGAACCTGACCCGCGGCGCAGCACGGCAGGAGCCGGCAGAGCTGCCAGCTCCGGGGGCTTCACTGCAGTGGGGGACAAGGGGCAGCCCTGTACTGTCACTGGAGAACAGCCACTGTCCTCAGCCCTGATGTCCCCCAAAGCCTGACCTGGGTTACTGAGGGTGCTTGGCTGTGCATCCCATTGCCCCACCTGCAATGCCAGGGGAGAGGTGCACTGGGCAGGGCAGCCCCATACCTCTCAGGGGCTGTGGCCACCTCTCCATCTGCCTGGAGTGTCCTCCTGACAAGGACATTGGCTGAAATCCTGATACACCTTGCACCAGGACCCACATGCAAAATTAATGATGCACCCGCTCTGTGATGCACACCCATCAGTCAGGAGGAGATGAAAACCCATCAGGCAGAGATGTACACCCCTCAGATGGAGATTTACACCCCTCAGGTGGAGAAGAACCCCTGTCAGGCGAAGATGTACCCCTCCAGTCAGGCAGAGGTGCACCTGCATCAGATGGAGATTTACACCTCTGAGGCAGAAACAGCTCTTTGGCGGCTGTTTGCTCTAGTGCCTAATGTTTAAAGCTCACAGGGTGTTTGCATCTGCAAATGCCCAAACAGCAAACAGGAATGTCAAGCGAGAAGCTCAAAGATCACCAAGCAGGAAAGTGCTAACGGCGCTGATCGGCTGCCGCCTCTCCAAGGGCATCGGCTCCTCCCAGCCTCGGCGCGGCACAGGGGAGCCGAGGTGAGCTCAGGTGAGAGCCGCTCTCCTGACGAGGTGTCAAACCAGCACCGAGCAGCGTCCCCTGTGTCATCCCCTCACCTCGGCCCTGGCCGCCCTCGCGGCGCTGCCTTACCTGTACTTCATGCCGGTGGCGCGGGCGGTGCTGTCGGCCAGGGAGAGCCCGTGCATCCGCAGGAACTCCTCCAGAGTCTTCGCCCGCGCCGCCGCCCGCACATCCCGCAGCCGCCGCAGCTCCAGCCCGTCGGCCGCCCGGGGGGCTGGGGGCAGCCCCCACTCGGGGCTGGGCCGGCTGGCCACGCTGCGCAGGCTCTCACTGTAGGTCATGGAGAGCATCCTGCCACCCGAGCGTGGGCTCTGCCGGCCAGCCACGCCGCCAAACACTCTCTGGTGCTACGGAAAGAGCTGGGAAAGCACAACATGGGCTCCCTCGCCACTCAGGGCACAGCCCTGCCCGCATTGCCATGGCACAGTGGTGGCACCCACACGCGGGGACTCTAGCAAAGCAGAGCAAAGCCTTGGCGTGAGAGCTGAAGCACAACAGGAGAAGCAGCAGGACAGGGATGTGGCACAGTCCATGCCTGAGGCTGCAGTGGTGCCTGCCACAGCTGGCCCAAGCCACGATGCAGCAGCCTGGCCTGTGCCCAGCTGTGCTGGCTCCCAGTTTGTGCTGGGCTGCACTGGTTTGCATCCCTGCGAGGCACGCAGCGTGCCCCAGGAGCTGGCCGAGGCACAGTGAGCAGCGGCACAAGCACTGCTGGTGAGAATCTGGCTCTGTGTGCCAGTGGGCAAGGAAAATTGGGATGGGAATGCGGTCCCTGTGGGGCTCCCTGCAAAGGGTGGACATGGCAGAGGGTCTGTGGGCACCGGGTGCTCGCCGTGCCTGCGTCACGCTGCCGCAATGTGCGCCACCAGCCAACACCTTCCCCACCGCCGCGGCAGCGACCTCCCAGCCGGTGCGGCTGCTGAAAATAGCCTGCTGCAGGGTGGGCTCTCACACACCCCAGTCCTGGCTGTCTCTGTGCCTGGGACCTCACTGCTGGTGGCAGCCGCTCGATTTCTGTGCCTCTCTTCGCAAATTCCCTCGTTTTCAGTGTCTGCAGGGAGCAGCGACCGGGGCCAAAATTGTGGTGTTGGTGCCAGAGTGGCCGCTGGGGATGCACTGTGACACATCTACACCGGCATCAGGCTCCAGCCAGGCTCCCACTGGTGGTTTTTTCTTTCCCTGTGAAGCTCAAATTGACAGCTGCAGGAGCCAAAAGTGAAGGGCTCTCTGCCATTGAGGTGTGACCTCCAGAGGAAAGGAGAAGGAACCCAGACGATATGGAGTAGCACCTGGCCAGGTATGAGCAAAACCCTGGGGTTCCTCCAGTGCTGCCAGAGACCACTCTGTGTTCCTCCTGCTCTGTAGCGAGGCCTTGGGAAAGCTGGGAGACATGGAAAGGAAACCTTTCCCTCTCTTGTGGCAAAGCCAAACTGAATCCTCCTGGTCATCAGCCTCTTCCTGCCACACCTCAAAGCTGGAGACTGCACCCAGTACCTCTAGCACCAGCCCCTTGCCGTGCTGGTAGCTTTAATTAGGGCAATGCCAGTGGCTCCTGCTGGGTATGGGCACCTGGTGGAATCTCCCTGTTCCCAGTGGGATCTCCTTGCCCTGGTAGAATCCCCTCACCTGACAGCAGCAAGGAGAAACCTGAGCTGGCTGCACCGCTGCTCTACAGCAGCCAAATGGCTGCAGCAAGCAGAGTTGGGGGTTTGATCTGGGCTGCTCTGAGGAATGGGATGGGAATCCACCAGCTGCCCTATCTCGACACTTCCCTGATTTTCGGCAGAACAGAACTGGATGGCCAAGAGAGCATGGAGGTGGTGGGTGCATTCATGGCCATTTGATAGCAGAAATCCCAGTGCTCCTGGGATGAGTGGCAGCAGGATAAGCTGTGCCATGCCCAAGCAGGAGAGGTCGTTTTGCAAGGAAGGAGCAGGGATGGGGGACAGAGCACAGGCTCTGCAGGATAACAGCACTGTTAGCAGCATCAGGGGCACAACAAGTGGGCGACAGGCAGGGCAGCTGCCCGGAGAGATATCTGCCCAGCCTAGCTTGCCAAGCTGGGAAACTGGCACCCACCAGCCTGCCTAAAGCCAGGAAGACCCCAAACTCCAAAACAAAACCACCTTAAGCCATCAAATCCCGAGTCGCCCCGCATGGAAAATCTCCCCGCTGCCCGCAGCGGCTGCCCCGCGGCGATGCCCATCCCCGCTCATCGCTCACCGTGCCCAGCCCCGACTCACCGCGCCGGGGAAGCTGCTCAGCAGCAGCAGCAGCAGCGCAGCTCTGGGCGGCCGGGCTGCCCCAGGGCAGATATAAGAGCGGCGGTGGCCGCGTTGTTTTGCATTAGGGGAGTGTCGGAGCTTGGCGTCCAAAGCACTTGGCGGCTGCGCCGGGCCCCCAGCGTCCGGCTTCTCGCCGCGCTCCATTAGCCCTATTAGGGGATTTTCTTCCTTGCGAAGGGGAGTTAAATTATTCATGGCGCCTCACTAAAAGCCCAGGGATGTGCCGCTGCTTTATCAACGCTGGCACCGCCCGCCCCTCGCCCTGCGGTGACAGGTCCCCTGCCACCAGCACACAGGGCGGTGGGGACGGCTGGACACTGGGGCCATCAGGGAGCAGAGACGGTGCCCTGAGGCAGACACAGCCCTCCTGTGGTCCCTGCAGCAGTGGAGTCAGAGCTGGGCTGTGGCAGGACTGAAAGGCAGCCTCCAGCAGGAGGGAGCCCCGAAACGGAACCGGGTGATGAACACGGGTGGCTGCTGCCTGAAGTCACCCTACGGACGAGCTCCGGCCTGTTGGCTTTGGGAGCCTTTTGCACCAGATGTGTCCAGTGGTTCAGACCAGTTTGGCAGCCAAAACTTGCCCACTGCTGGGGCTCAGCAGTGCTGGCGGCAGCACTGGGACAGACACTGTCAGTGCCACTGAGCCATCCCACTGCCAGCCCACCTCGCCTCCTCCCGTCATGTGTGGGATGGAGTGGGGGTGCCATGGTTCTGTCGAGGGGCAGCCCCCAGTCCCTCACCCCAGGGCAGCCAGACCAGACCCAGTCCCACACCACTGGGCTGCTGTGGCCCTGGGAGCGCTGGAGCAGCTGCTGGCAGAGTGTGTGGGGAAGCGCTGCCCTCACTTCAGACAGTAAAAGGGTGATGGGGGCAAATGTTGCCTCCTGAACCACTTAATGAGACTGCTCCTAATAGCAGGAGCCACGGACCAGCTGGCTGCTTTCCCAGAGCTGCTCTTGGGAAAAGCTAAGGCCTTCTCCAGGCACAGCACTGGCAAGGGACGCTCCCCCCAAGCTGAGCTGAGCCCCATACCGCACAGTGGATGTCCCCCACAGCCATGTGGCCACACTCTGCTGCTTGGACAGCCCGTGAGAACAGTCCCCCCCACCCAGCCACACCCCAGGGTCCCCACACTGCACTTCTGAACCCACGAGCAGGCGATGAGGCGATGCCACACATGTGACGCCCATCCCACACACAGGGACCCTGGCACACTGGGCAGGGCAGTGCTGTGCCAGCATTATCTGGGCATGGGCAGGAGCCACAGCCACTTGCTGGAGGGATTTTGGGGAGGGGGAAAGGCCTGGTTACCTGTAGAACTGGAGCTGGCGCTTGGGGCTCCCGTATCTCGCGCTTCCGACAGCAAAGGGGAGAGAGAAGAAAGATGCCACAAACCCCGTTAGAAAGGAGGAGCAGGAGTGAGTGGCAGAGTCAGTGGCTGTGGGAAGGGCCAGGGGCACACACCCATGTCACAGCACAGTGGACACTGCAGCAGGCACTGGCACGACCCTGGAAGTGCCCCCTATGCCCGTAACAGGCACCAGCACCCCGAAACGCTGCTGCTGCTGTTACAGTGTGGGGATTTTGTGCTGGAAGCCTTTGCACAAAGCATGCCAGGGCAGTTTAGGAGTATCAGAGAGCACTTTCAGGGAGTGTGGTGGCTCTGGGTTGCCACAGGCTTGGGTTTGAAGCCCCACAGAGTCCCCCCAGCACTGCCCTGCAGCCTTACCTGTAAATCATCCCTGGGGAGCCCGTCTGCCGCAGCGAGAGTCGCGCTGGGGAGTCAGTGGTGGATTCGGGATACATGGAGCCAGCCTGGGCTCCCCGGAGCCGCTCGCTGCCTCACCCCTGCCACAGGGGAAGAGGAAAAGAGGAAGAAATGAGTTTTTTGGGGCACGCGCACGACAGCACTTCCTGTTGAAGGAGATCTGAGCCAAAAGGCTCAGAAGGTGCAAAAGGCTCCCAAGATGTGGCACTGGCAGAGGTGTGGGCACAGCAGCTCTGCTGGCCTCGGACCCTGGGGCTTACACCCTGACCCACTGATCCCAAAACCATCTCGCTCCAGCCCTGTTCCTCTGACTTCCCAGCTTGGCTGCTCTCTCCAAACTTCCGGGGGTCTTGAGATCTCAGGAAATGGTGAGGAAACACGGGCCTGAAAAATGAAACATTCTGAAAAACCCAAAGCCGTCCCCGAGGGTCCCTCCAAAAGGGACAAGCTAAGGGGAGGAAAACAGACTGGCTTTTCCTGCAGCCCACACGTGACTGACTGTGTGCACAGGGGTGAGGGAGCTCCGAGGGAAAGGAGGGCTCACCCCCAGGCACCCCTGACCCTCCTTGTCCTTGTCCCCATGGCAGGGGCATCCAGCACGACTCCCTGGGAGCCGTGCCCCTGCAACACTGTCAGCAGTTTCAAGTATCACAGAAAACAATGACACTTCCCTACAGAACTGGGGCTGGGATTTAAATTTATCCCTTCTTTCTTTAGGCCGGTGAGATGCCATCTTTACACTGCAGATCACAAGCTGCTCTGTTTCCCAGATGGGCACTGAGAGCTCTCTGGGCTCCCTCCTGGCTGCCCTGGGCTCAGCAGGAGCATGGCCTTACACAGTGTGCTCATGTCCTGGCACGCATCCCGCCTGCATCCTGGCACAGCATGCCTGCATCCTGCATCCCTCCTGCATTCTGGCACAGCATGCCTGCATCCTGGCACTGTGTGCTTGTGTGCTTGCGTATTGCATCCTGCTCGCATCCCAGCAGGGCACGCTTGCATCCTGCATCCACATCCTGCATCCCAGCATAGTGTGCCAGCATCCCGCATCCCTCCCGCATCCTGCATCCCTCTGGCATCCCGGCCCGGCGTGCCTGCATCCCGGCGCAGCCCCTGCAGCCCACGCAGCCCAATGGCAGCAGCTGCGGCAGCCGAGCCCATCCCCGCGGAGCCGCCCACCTGCCCACCGCAGCTCCCGGCCGGGCTGCAGCCCCCGGCACAGATCCCCATCGCCCTCCTCCTGAGCGCTGCAGGAGTGCAGCGTCTCCTCCTGGCTCCTTTGGCCACAGCCGCGCTGCAGCCGGAGCCCAGGGAGCCTCAGTAAAGCCGGGTTTATCTTCCAGAAGTCAGGAGGGAGCCGCTCTCTCCCGAACCAGCTGCACTGACCTGAGCCTGGAGCAGGACCCTGCCGAGCCCTACAACCAGGACCTGGCCGAGCCTCCCGAGCCCTTGTGACCCCCCGGCTTCTCCCGGGTGCTGTGAGTGTTGGTTCCACAGCTCCCACAGCCTCTCCTGGTGCCTGCAGCACCACCAGGTCAGCAGCAGCCACTGGCCGGGCACTGTCCTGCCCACTCATGCCAGCTCAACTTCGTTAGGGTGGCAAAACAAAGCTGAGGGAAGCTGTCCTGCAGGGGGACAGCTGGACCCCCGTGTCCCAGCACAGCCATGCAGCTCCTTGCTTGCCCTGCCACAATCCCGGACTCCAGCGTGGCTCAGGACTGGCTGATCCTGTGTCCCAAGGGGCTCTGGTGCCCCCAGGAGCACAGATCTCTGCAATTTGCAGCAGAACCCGGTGCCCCTTTCCTGCTGCCTCTCAGCAATGCTGCGGGGACCAAGTGCAGTGGCTGGCAAGTCTCTGGCAGTGCTAGAGGGACTTTGCTGGCAAGCACAGCTGGACCACGGGCACACGGGTCAGGGCTCTGCATCCTGAGGAACCAAAGTGTCCCAGCATTTAGGACCAATTCATCCCTCTGAGCTCTCAGAGCCAAAGGTACCACAAAAAGTCCAATCTCCTCTGTGTCAGCAGCTTGGTGCTTCCCTTAGACTGCTCCTGCACCTCCAGCTTCCTCATGGCACAACTCAGCTGTGAGCCTGCAACTGCGGGAGTTTCAGCAGTGGCCCGAGAGGGAAGAAAAGTGTTTTCTTCTGCAGGATGCACCCAAGAGTCAGGTGAAGGACACCCTCACGATTTGTGCTCCCACCAAGGTCCATTCCCATCCCTGGCAGCACAATGGGGTACAGGAGTGTGGATGCTGCGACATGGATGGTTTATGGCTGGGAAGCCCCCGGGAACTGGGCCAGCATGGGGGGGACCACACACTGCAGCCTGCCAGACATGCTGCCATCAGAGCAGGAGCGGGTGAAACTGGACATGGAATTAATGCAAATGTAGGGATGAAACTGCTGCTTCTGGTGAGCTCAATCCTCCAAGAGTGAGGCTCTGGGGCAGGGAGAGCTGGGGGATCCTTGCCATGGGCACCTCAGCATCCTGCCCAAGTCAGGTGAGGGATGCAGGTAATGTCGCATCTCCCCACACCAGGTGCCTGTCCCCATATTTCTCCCCCTTTTTCACTGTGCAGCAAATGCCCCCCTCCATGCCAGGGGGAAGGTGACTTTAGCTCAATGACTCACGCTGCCCTGCCCTGTCGCCTCGGCACCTCCTGTCACCTCCTGCCGTCACCTCCGTGCTCATGCCCCGTGCTGGTCCCGTGCCCCCCCTCCCCCGGCTGCACCGGCGCCGCAGGGATCCGCAGAGCAGCAGCCCTGCCCCTTCCTTTGGCCCGGGAGCCTCTTTTGCGGCGCAGCATCTCCCAGCCCACCAGGGGCCTCCGACCGCCCGGGTGGGCTCCCGCGCCTTCCCCAGCCCATCATCATCATCATCATCATCGCGACAACGCGGCAGGCGGGCGCTGGGGACTCAGCTGCGACACGTGAGGTCGCCCGTGACCGCCGAAGCTCCGGCACCGGCGCTGCTCAGCTGCCCGAGTCAATGACACAGCCCAAAAGCACCGGGGTTATTCCGGCTTTGCCGTCACGTACACCAGAGCCAAAGTAACGGGGTCCACGCGGGTCCCCGGTGTGTGACACTGCCGGGTCCTCGGTGTGTGACACTGCCGGGTCCCCGCGGTGCCGTGGCTGCCGGCCAGGCACGGCTGAGCCACGGCCGCGGTAGCCAGCACCGTTCCTACCTGTCTCCGGTGCTCGGGCGGAGGGCGATGCGCGGTCGGGAGGCACAAGGCAACGAGGCAAACCCGGCTGCGGGCTCCGCGGCTCTCGGGAAGCGGCGCCGGTGCCGAGCAGCTGCTACAGCCGGCGGCAAACGCAGCGGATGACGGTTCCTACCCCATTCCCGCTCCGTCCCCGGGAAAAGGCGTCTGGCAGAGGGGGGAAAGCCGAGCCCTCCGCGCCCCGGGATGCGACAGCACCCAAGGATGCTGCAGAGCCGCTCTCACATCCTGACTCGGCAAGTTTGGCTCCGCCGGTGGCGGCAGCCGGCTCCCGATCCCGCCGGTGCCTTTAACCGTGTCGGCGCCGCAGCCCGGCACCGGCAGCGCGTGGGCGAGCGAGCGGCTGCCACCAGCCGCCCCTGCGCAGCTCAGGCGGGGGAAGGCTCGTCCGGGGCCACGGGGAGCCTGGGCAGGAGCTGCATCATCACTGCCTCACATCGCGCCGGGTGTGTTTCTCTTAAAATAATCAAATACAGCGTCGGCAGTGATGCTGCAGGGTTGCCTCCAGCACCAGGGTCACCCGGCTGCTGCGTTCTGCCACTGGCCACTCATCCTCCTTGTGCTCATCACGCCTTCTCAGTGCCTTTGGCTTTTTGGCTATCTTGGGTAAAAAAAAAAACCAGCCTGGAGCGTGCCACCTCAGTAAGTGGAGCAGGCTGGTCCCTGTGGCAGTGCGACTCAGTGATCCCGCAGTGATAACAACACCAGTGCAGCTGGATCTAACAGGAAAACTAGAGGCCAAGCCAGCAAGAAGGGCCCAGGGTTTGGGACAGGCTGCGCACACAGTGGTGCTCTGGCAGCTATAAATTAGGAAAACCTGGTTCCTCTCCCTCAGCTGAGTCCTGTTCAGCTCCACGGCAGCATCTTGGCACTTCCTCTGCCATTTCAGCACGGTCCTGGCAGTGATGGGGCCAATAAGCACAGTGCCTGCTCCAAACCATGCTGACACTGACAGGACCACTCAGCACTGCCAGGGTGCCCAGTTTCCATGCCACAAGCACTTCCAGGAACAGCCAGTAACAGGCAGGGAAGGTCATAAACCCCGTCCCATTTGGGGATGCTCCCAGCACCAGCCCATCAGTGGCTTTGCTACCCCCACAGATGGTGGGAGCCATGTGCCAAGTTGATCAGCTCCTGCTCCGTGATGCATCTGACCCACAGACCCGCAGGCCATGAGCGGGAGGTGACAGCTGGCCCTGCCACCCTCCTCATCAAAACAATAATAGTAATAAAGAATAAAAACCAGCAGCTCTCTTGAATCTGCTGTTGGCAGCTCCGTGTAGAGGAATTTTCTGCTCACCAGCTGGAAAATCACTGCATATATGCAACAGGCCTGGATAGGGGATGTGACAGAGACTGGGTACATCTCGCCCAGCCTGCTCTGGCACTCACCCACTGCTGCACCGTGGCTCCCAGCAATGCTTGGGGAAGAAAGCTGTGATTTTGGTAAGCAGGCTGGGTGCCCTGCCCACACCTGCCAGCAGCACAGACCGCATCTCACCTGGATGAGAGCCTGTGGTGCCTGCGTGAGCAGTCCCGTGCTGGCCGCAGGCTGAACAGGTACGGGGCCCATGGGGATCCCCATCATGAGGAAAACAGCCCCAAAAAAATGCAGGCTAGCGAGAGAGAAGCTCAGGAGCTTCAGGCCTGGCAGAAGAAATGGTGAGGCAGCGGCACCTGGGCTGCGAGGGGACCGGGGACCCGCCACAGGGCTCGGGGCTCCTTCCATCCGCAGCCCGCCGGTCACCGAGACAAGGAACGGACTAAGAAACGGCAGCAAACTGAAGGGAGCTGCAGGATCCGCGGCGTTTGACTCATTGTGCGCAAATCGGCTCGGGGGAAAATCTAATGTTCCCACCCCCGTGTCACTGGGCTTTGCCGGCGGCTCACACGGTGTCACCGGGGCTCCTGCCCTGCCGCTGTACGGTGACAGGCCGCAGGCTACCGGAGCATCACGAACAGCGTTCATCTTGCCTGGCTGCGGGAACGAAGGGACAGCCAACCTCTCCGCATCCCCGCACAGCCCGGGGTCCCGATGGGCCGAGAGCAGGCGGCGGGGCGAGGGCCCCTCTCACCGCACCAGGCAGCGTCGGGAGGGGCATGCGGCGGGGTGGCCTCGCCCGTAGCGCTGCCCGCGGCCCTGCCCGGTCCCACCGCCCCCGCCATGTCCCGGTGGTCCCGCCGGCCCCGCTCCCCCCGCGCCCCCGCACCTGCCCCGCGTCCGCCGCTCCCGCCGCTCCGCCGCCCGCCCTCGTGGGGGGCGGCCCCGCCCCGCCGCGCCTGGCCCCGCCCTTCCCGCCACCCATTGGCCGCGCCGCCCGCCTCTCGCGCCGCATGCAAATGACGAGGGCGCTACGCCGTTTCTATTGGCTGCAGAGCAGGCCGGGCCCAGAGCAAGGATCCGCCCCGCGCGGTGCGGCACCATCGCCCTAGTAACCCGATGCTGAGCCGGGCGCGACCACCCGCTCTGAAAGGGGGAGGCCGCCGCTTCCGCCGTCTGTTCCGTCCTGCTGCCGCATCCCGCACCGCTGCAGGATCGCTCCGACATCGTCTCACCGCTGACTGTCTGCGCTTTCCACCGGCGATGGGGTGCGAGAGGTGGGCGGCGAGGCAGCGAGCGGCGGCAGAGCGTCCATCCCTCCCCTCGGGCCGGCGCGCGGTTGGTTGGGCCCAGGAAGATGGCGTCGGGGCGCGGTGAGTGAGCGGGGGGGGGGTGCGGGCGCTAAGGGACGGGGCTGGTTCCAGTCCCGCTCCCTTACACCGGGATCCCGGTGGTGCGTGGGCGGCCACGGGCCGGCCCTGCCCCGGCTGTACCCGTGTGCATCCCCATGCGGGGCGGGTGTGGGCAGCGGCTGTCCCCACCCACGTGTGGTCGGTCCGTGTGGCTGTGTTCCCGCAGGGTGCGTGTCCCCCGGTGCTCCAGCCCCGCGCCCGCCCTAGCTGGCGCCGGGAGGTAGCGGCGACCCCCGGGAGGCGATGGGCGAGTGGGAGCGGGTGTTCCGGCAGCACCTGCCGCTGCCGCCGCACCCGCAGCGGGGCCGGGCCCGGCCCCCGCCCCGCTCCGCTGCCTTCCGCTGCGTCCTCAAGCACCTGCACGGCGCTGCCCTCTCCCAGGTAGGGGCGATCGGCCCCGCGAGGGGACCCCGGCAATGTCTTGCTGCACCCGTTGTTTCCGCTGAGTCTCACTTTCATGGAATAGTTTGGGTTGGAAGGGACCTTACAGATCATCTCCTTCCACCCTCCTGCCTTCCACTAGACCAGCTTGCCCTTTCCAACCTACTGGCTTTGAACACTTCCAGGGATGGAGCAGCTGCAGCATCTCTAGATGACCTGTGCCAGTGCCTCATCACCCTATCAAGGAAGAATTTCTCCCTAAGATCAAGCCTAAATTGCTCCTCTTTTAGTTTAGCCCCCCCCCCCTCCTTATTCTGTCACTTTCTGTGTATGTACAAAGTCACTCTCCATTTTTTTTCTGAGCCCCTTTCAGCATTCCTGTCCGTGTTTGTGGGCCTGAGCTCCCAACAGTGGCTTTTAAAGCAAGGTGGTTTTGGGGGGAACTAACTGGAGACCTCCTGGAAGCACTAAGTTCTTTCAATACCTGTAAATCTGAGTTAGCATTTAATTAATTTTTCATTTAGTTTTTTGTTAGCATAGGTAGGTATATTTAAATTAAATTTTCTGGATATCACTTTAACATCAATTGCCTCTTTATTCTATGCTTAATGCTCAATTTTCCCACTTTTCCTTTCCTCTGTCCACCTCTGGCTTGGAGGCAGGTTTTGCAGCAATGCATGAAGCTGTCTGTGGCCGTGTGCCTGATTTGGGCATCCCTTAGAAAACGGGAATCATATCTCTTACCAAAGCGTGTTCTGAGCTTTGGGGACACAGAACTGGCCTGTCCCCAAAGCTGGTGCTTTGTGCCTTGCAGGGAACCGAGTACCAGCTGCGCCTCTCCCTTTTCGATGCCACCTACCACCACTTCTTTGGGAGGACGTGGAGGAGCAGCTGGAGAGCTGCCAGCCCTGCCCTGCCACGCTCGGCCAGGGCGACCTTCAACGAGGTGGGGAAAGCACAGAACCAAACCCTTTTCCATCCCTTTTGCCCAGGGTGCATCCCAGACACTGCCTGTTTATTAAGCTTTACGTATGGTTAATTGAGAAACTGCGGTGCTGGGTTTCCTCTGAGGCTAGTGCCACCGTGGGAGCAGCGATGTGCCACCGAGTGCCACCTGCCGTGTTCAGAGCTGGCAGCAGAGAGCAGTGTTTCCCCACAAATGGGAAGGAAGGGAAGGAGCAGCTGCCCACCCTCCTGCACAGCGCTTCTCTCTCCTGTTCTGGGAGCTAAGCTCTCCCAAAGCTTCCATCTGCTGCTGATACCAGCAAAGCAGCGTGTCCCTCGATGGGGAGAGATCCCACTGCCTCACAGATAGCATGAGCCATGTTTTCCAATTCATAGCTCTGTTTCCGCCTCCTCAGTGCTGCAGGTGAAGCGAAGAACAGCTGGGCCCTGTCCTCTTCCTTCCTTTACATCAGCAGTGACATTGAGGGGCTTTGATGTGTGCGTTTCCCTCCCAAGTGTTTCAGTACCGTCCCACCCTGGCCTGTTTTGAAGAGGGATGGATTAAAACTAGGGCAGAGAGTGCTGCAGAGAGAGCTGAATGCTGGGAGGAGCTGCCTTTCCAAATACATTCCCAGCGTCTGCAGGCTTCCTGGGTGTTTGCCATGTAGTTGGGAGCAGTTGGCAGGAATTTTGGGGTGTTGGGGGACTGTGTCGCAGCCTCTCTATGGTGGCTGAACTGCATTGACTGCAGGGTCTGACAGAGGAGGGGTGATCTGCATGTGGGGTGGGATCTTCCAACTGTGGGAAAGCCAGCAGCTCATTGTTAGGAACAGTTCAGGTGGAGCTGGAATTGATTTGTGACAGGTGGGGTGAGGAGGAAAGTCACTGCTCCTCCGCCTGTGCGTGCTGCCTGCATGCTTGCCAGCCTCACCAGAGCAGGAAGGTGTGAGGACAGGATCAGAGTCTGCTTGTGTGGTGGGTTTAGTCCTCAGGGTCTAGGGGAGAGGAACGCAGTGACAGAAACTGCTGTGTGCAATCAGGAGGGCCCCTCGAGCTCAGTGGCACAGGGCATTCCCTGTCAGGGCTCCCTGTGCCTTTGCAGGGTGAGCCTTGCTCTGCAGGCACAGCAGTCGGGCCATTAATCCAGCACCTCACAGTAAAGGCTAATGGAATAACGATTTATGTCCCAGGGTTGATGTGGGAATGTCTCTCTCTGTTATTCCTTCCTGACAGCCCATATTGCAGTAAACATTTTCCCTGAAACACTGAGGTAATGAGTTTTTAATAGAAAGATGAACCTAGCATTAAATTCTGTCCTGGGGAGGTGACCTGTGTCCTGTTCCCTCCTGCCCTTAGGTCCAGGCTACTCCCATGTTCCTCCCTGTTTCAGGAAGGTTTCCAACTCCTTTTTCCTGCTCTAATGCTGTGGGTTTGGGATGCATCAAAGCCCTATTCATTTGGGGTCTGCAGCCTGCGAGTTGCTCTGGAAAACGGGTGTTGGCAACAAAAAAAGTTAAAAAAAAAAAAGAAAGATGATGCTTGAGACTTAAGGGCTGAGATTTCCTAGCAGTGTCAGGAGTGATTTGCCATTAGCTTCTGTCTGGAAGCTTTAATAGATGTTCTGGTGGTGCCACTGAGTGTCCCAGCACAACAGGCATTGCTCTGCCTGCATCTGCCACTGCCAGCTCTGAAACAGCCCATCTTTCTCCTTTCCTGTCCCAGGTTGTTTATTTCCACACCTCCTTGAACCACCCTGGCATCGCTGCTGTCGTGGAAGTGGTAATGAGAGCTGGGAAAGGGGATGGGGGCTCTCAGCACCTTTCCTGTGGCTTTGGGATCATCCCCCTCTTCCACGGCGGATCAGAGGTGACAGACCCGGCCACTGAGGACAGAGCGTAGGTCACACTGAGAATTGAGGTGGCAATGTGCATGGCTGCTTTGGTTGGGGAGGGGAAGGGTGGTTCTGGGGCTGCAGAAACAGAGCCAGCATTTAGAAACCTGGAATTCTTCACTCTGGTGAAGCAGTGGGTTTGGAAGGAATGCCTGTCCCTTTCCTAAAAGGCTTTTCCAGAGTGGGTTGGGTGGGTTTTGCTGCTGAGTAGGGGCTTTGTGGAAGATGGAGATGTAATGGAAGATGGAGATTGCTTCAGGGTGGATTTACTGACTGCTGCACATGTGCTCCTTGCTTTCAGGCTGAAGCTGTACCATGGGACACCACGTGCCCTACTGCACCCACGCTTCCAGGACCCTGTAGAAAGTAAGCAGCAGCCAGACGTGGCATCTCAGCCCTTCTTGGTGGCTTCTCTTACCCAAATGTGTGTTGTATGTGTCTGCTTGATGTGAGGCATGGTCTGTGCCTTGGTACTGCTCAGTGGATGTGCCTTACTGTCAGCTGGGAATGGCCTGGCTGTGCAAACACAGGGTTTCCTTTGCTCCTAGCACGTGTACTCACAGTTAATGATTCATTCAGCATTGGGTCTGTGGGGCTGTCTCCCCAGTTTTGGTCATTTTGGGATGTTTTTTTCAGAGAACAAATACATGACAGTGATGGAGAAGAGCCACCTGCAGTATGGCCTAAAGTCCCACCAGCCCCTGGAGGCAATATTTCACCTACTTCCTGAAAACCTGCTGATATCTGGGCTGCAGACTGTTCCTGGCTTGCTGCCGGCACGTGGAGACACAGGTAAGAGTCCTTTCCCTTTCCCATTCCTATTCCCTTTCCCTCTGCCAGTGCTGCTCCTGCTTTAAGGCAGGGGGTCCCTGTGAGGCTGTGGGCAGGGCAGGAGGCCACTGGGATGAGATTTGTGGCAGCACAGTGGTTTCTCTGCAATGTGTCCCCTTCTCAAGAGCATTCCCCCTGCGGGGGGCCACAGCCCTCACGCTCAGAGCTCAGTCTGGAGTCTGTCAAAATGGCTCAGTCAGTTCCCTGTCCGTTAATTGCTTTGCTCCTGGGAAGCTGCTAGGGATAAGTGATGGTTGGTTTAATTACAGTCGTTCAGCAGAATCTTAAAAAGAGCTTTTGCAGCTTGTTTAAACTCCTCGGAGGTGGGTTCATCAGCATCGCTGGGGCCTGGCAGGTTTGGGAGCATGAGCTCTTGCCCACTTGGCTTTTGTTAATCTCTCCTTATGGCACGTTGCCCTTCGAGCTTCTGCAATTAAAATACGTGAGCTGAAGATTCAGAGGGTAAAAAATTCCTCAGAGTTCTGAATTATTCTTCAGCTTCCTGCCTGGAAAACCTACTACTGCTGATGGCTTTGGGGTATTAACTGTTGGTACTGAAGCTGAGCAAGGTCTTGAAAGCAGCTGAGTCCCTGCAGGTGTTCAGGCCTGTACTCAGAAGCTGAGTGGGCAGAGCCACTGCAGGGCACCCCAGCACAGCAGTGGTGGCATTCTGTTTGCTTGGGAAACCTGTGGCCACCACCTTGTCTTTCAGGTGACTGCTTGCAGAAGCCCCGGCTGATGAAGACGGTCACCTGCTATCTGGAGCGGCTTTTTGTCCAGTTGTACCCTTCCCTGGAGGAGTTTGAGGAGGAACTGCTGGATTTACTGAACAGTGATCGCTTACTTCAGGTAAGTAGAGTGCTGTGAGGGTGGTGAAACCCTGGCACAGGTTGCCCAGAGAAACTGTGGCTCCCCCATCCCTGGAAATGTCCAAGGCCAGGTTGGATGGAGCTTGGAGCAACCTGCTCTAGTAGATGTCCCATGGTAGGGGGTGGAACAAGATAATGCTTAAGGTCCCTTCCAATCCCAACCATTCTGTGATTCCATCATTCTAGGTACTGCCAGTGTGATTGGGGCAGGGGAAGGCACAGTGTAGAGCAGTAATTCTAGTGTCTGGAATTATGGGTGGGGTGAAAAGTGTCAAGTAAGTGATATTCATGCATTTGTTTCTCTTGGAGTCTCCAATTTTTTCTTTTGCTGTGGAAGCCTTTAGCTTGTTTCCCTATTGGATTAGTATGTGTGTGCTCCGTGTGGGCTTTGTTTTGAACATCCAGACACTCCTAAGCAGAATTTGGCTTTGCTTTGCTGTGGGAAATGCAGAGATGAGATGCAGCGTGTATCAAGTCCATCCCTTTGGAGTGACAGCCACTGGCCAGGTCCTTTCTTGCCAGATTTGCACCAACTCTGCCATAAAGGCAAAAGATTTTAATATCTATCACCTGCTGGGGGAACAGGCCCTGTTTTTTGAGTTTCTGAAGGGTTGCCTGTATTCTTCTGGTTGTGGTCAGCACAGAGAGTGCTGCCCAAGGTGTAAAACATTCCTGTCACAGGCTAACACTGCCCCGGATGGTGAGGAGGTGGTGGTTCGGGAGCGGCGGCTGCACGTCGGCGTCCACAATGGGCTGCGCTTTGTCCAGGCTCCGCAGGTCGCTGTGCTGGTGCCAGGGGCACAATTGTCACCAGGTCGCTGCCAGGGGGTGCCCAGCTCTGGAGCCAGGTAACGGGGAGCTCCTCTGCTGCTGCTGCTGCTTCCCTCCTGCCTCAGGTGCCTCTCACAGCCGCTTCTCCATCCCGCACAGGGATGCAGGTCAAGCCCTGGTGCTGAGGAGCCGCATCCAGCTGAGTGAAATGGTCCCTCACCCGGCATTCAGGGTCTGCTTCCAGCTGGAATATGTCTTCTGCAGCACGGGGAGAGCTGGTGGCAAGGTAGGGCTGAGCGTGTGTCTCTCTGTGCCTGTGAAAGAGCAGGGATCCATTCTGGAGGAGTGAGCCCTGCTGAGGAATTCCTTCCTCTGCCTGTTTCACCGTCCTGCTTCTCCAAGTCCTTGTTGCATGGCTGTGCTGTGTAATGCAGGGCCCTGCAAAGTGTGTGGGTGCCTTCCACAGCACTGCACACAACAACTTGCACGGCTTGGGGAATTATTTTAATAACATGTGGTTGCATTTCTCCACTGTTTATATGTAGATGGAGGAATGTACCCTGCAGTATTCTCATAGTGCTCTGGCAAGCTATTTTGGAAAATTTCAGCTTTTTTGTAATATCAAAAAGGCTTTTCTTTAGAATTTGACATTTATGCTGAAAAGAGGTTAACCCTTTCCCACTCTTTTTTTTTTTGTTTTTGCCCTGAGTGATGAGGTTTTTCTGGGTGCTTCAGCCTGATGTTCTCAAGCTGTAAAGGCAGGAGACATCTCTGAGGGTGGTCTCTGCAGTCAATACACTCTCACCTACTTACTGATCGTTTACTCATAACTTAGTTTAACCTTTCTGCAGGTTAAACCCAGCTCAATGAGTACTGTGTATCCCCTCCAGAGACCTTGTGTTGTTGGAGCCATCAGCTCCTGGCTGGTTGAATCGATTGCCAAGTGTTAGAGGCTTTAATCGTCCCGCTAAGATGTTCATTGAAAATGTGGCAAATGCCTCTGTTAAGCTGTCCAGAACCAAAGTAGGGGAAATGGGCATTTGCAAAGCAGGATGCCTGTACCAGGCCAGAGGGATTTGTACTGAGAAGGGAGACACTGAGCTGTGCTGTTGGAAGTTGTTGGGTCCAGCTCTGTTGGAAAGCTGAAGTCCAAGATCCCGTGGAGATTTGGGGTTCCAGAGGCAGATCTGTTTGGCTCTGTGTGAGTGCTGTCTGGGGCAGCAGTGGAGCCAGTCCCTGTGGTGCAGCCCTGGGGCAGAGTGGTTAATCCCAAAGCTGCTTGCAAAGCTGATCACCTTGTCCTTGTCCTCAGTGCCATAATTAGCTCTGAGGGGGAGGGTGGGTGCTGGCAGAGCCCTCTCTTGTTTCTGTTCCCCTCCTTCGGTTTGAGGGAGGCTGTGGATGTGCTGGGTAAGTGGAAACTTTTCCCCTCTGCCAGGGATGGGGGTCCAACATATATCCCTTCGTGCAGCTGCTTGAGGGAGGGGTTACCGAGGCATAAGGTCCTGGAAAATGAAATGTCTCCAGAACGGGATGAAGAGCACTGGCTTCTGTGCTGCCAGAGCCAGGTGTGAGGAGGCGCGGTGGGGCATGAGAGGCAGTGTCTGTCTGGCAGCACCCATTCCTGGGCTCTGGCAGTGAGCTGGGGCTGCCTGGCACTGAGCTGGGGCTGCCTGGTGCTCACTGTGCTCCCCCACCCCAGGCCCTGTCCGGCAGTGCCCGCAGCGAGGCGGCCGACATGCGCTCGGTGCGCTGGGCTGTCTGGAGCCCCGTCCCGGGCCCTGGTGACACAGATGTGATCCTGCCCCTGCGTGGTGGTGCCCGCCGTGGCCCCTGCCAAACCTTGGTCTACCGGACCCCCCCGAGCTCCCGGCAGGTAAGGGTGTGCTGGCCCCTGGCAGCTTTGCTTGGTGTCAGGGCGAGGGAGCCGCTGCTGTCAGAGGCACGAGGAAGGCTGCGTGTACCACACTGTCTGAAAGCATTTTTGTTGCCAACTTCAGGGGAAGCACGTGGAGTCTGGGACTGTCCAATTCCATGTTTCCACTGATTCGGAAGAACATCTTGTAACTGCTGCGGAGATCCTATGTAAAGACAGGGACGAGTCGAAGGAGCCTCCTACGCCATCGCTGAGTGAGTGTTTTCCAGATCGCTGACATTTAAAATATAGAGTGTGGCACTGGTGTCTGCTCGGGAGAGAAAACAAGACTTCAGTGAGTTTCAGCAAGCTAGTTATGAATTACCGGAGTGAAGCAAGATTTTTGTCAAGTTGAATTCAGCTCTTACTTTTTAACTTGCAAAATTCTCATGTGATAGTATTGCTGAGCCATGTGCAAAATCCCCAGGAATTGCCAGCGCTGCCCAGGCCTGCTCCCATTCTGGGTGCAGTGGCCACACCAGCAGCATGTTCTCACTGCAGGTACTGCTGCTCCTCTCTCTGGACTCAGAGTCTCTCCAGACATGGGGACAAGAGAGATGTCAGTCATAGGCTGGGGAAAAGCAATCTGGCTGTGCCACCACTGAGGGAGTGTGACAGCAGCCTGGGTTGGGTTGATGTGTGCAGGATGTGTTGGTGCCTGGCTGGGGAGGAGCAGGCAGCATCTGTGCATGTGCACAGAAGCATCTGTCTATAGTTTGGGGGGCTGTTTTTTTGGGGTTCCACCACCCCTCTGCTCTATTGGAGATGGAAGGAAAAATGCTGTAGGCTGGAGTTTGGCCATGACGTTGTGTCCAGACACTGTGCTCCTAAAAATCCTTTGACTTGTTTCTCTCTCATCCCCCTTTTGTGATTGGTGGGAAGCAAACTGCCCTTTCTTTGCAGCGCTGCTCCTGCTGGGGTCCCAGATGTGTCTCAGGGTGATGCTTCAGACACCAGGCAGTGTTTCAGTGTGTGTCATATCTCCCCAGCTCTCTGATGAGCCATTTAGTGTCAGCCCACGGGCCAGGCAATGCCCATTACGGTGGGTTGCTGTTCCATGCTGGTTCCAGTGCTGTGGAACCACAAGATGGCAGTGGCACCTTGGCTTTGCTGTGACAAATCCTGTGTTTCTGCTGGTGAGGAGCCAGGATTGCTGCTGGGAGGGGCTTTGGTGAGGAAAGCTTTAGTGGCAGATGAAGGGGTCTCGTGATGTCAGGGTATGTGGGGCTCATTTTCCTGCAGCACAGGCTGCATCATGACTGGTACCTTCGTGGTGCTGCTTGAAAAGTTTTTCCTGGTGCCTTTCAGCTGTAGGTGGCTGGGATGCTGATGGAGTTGTGGTGTGGTGAGGAGTGGTGACACTGAGCTTCCAACCTGGTGGGGGTCTGGAGTGCTCCAGCTTGAGGGAATGTGCTGGGCTGTGGGCTGTGTCCCTGGTGAGGGAAGATCCCCATCAAGGTGATTTTCAGGGACAAACTCCCTGGCATTTCCCAGCTCCAGGGGGCTTATGGCACAAAGGAGGGCTTGCAAATTCAGCGGTGGTCCCAGAGCTGTGCCCCCTTAGCCTGTGTTGCAAGGTACTGAAGAGACTATTGGGTTAACTTTTTGTAGAGCTCTGTTGAGAAACGTGCTGCTGCCTGGCCCAGGGGAGGCCAAGAGCTTCATCTGTCAGCTCAGATGCTGGTGTTGCTGCTGTATCTGTCCATCCTCTTCTCAACACCAGCCAAAGCCATCCTGACTGGAAGGAAACAATATTTTAGGCATGAGGGAAACAGGGTGATTTCCTTTACACAGCAGCCAGCATGGAATAGCTGGGATATATGTGGTGGGGGAAAGCAAATTAAGGTCTAAGCATCACGTGGATGCAGAGATGGAACATCTGTGCCCCTGCTCTGCTGCGAAGGACCCGCAGCTCCACGGCTCAGCGAGCTCAGCTGTGCTGGCTCCAGAGAGCAGCCGAATATAAACACGATAAAGCTGCCACCGTTTCGGGGCACAAATGCTCCAGCAGTTGGAGGGAGTGACAAAAAATAACAGAGAAACGATGAAAACCTTAAGTATCCTAAAACTTTCACGTCTCATTAAGCATCCCACTTAGGCAGCACCGCGTGGCCGTGAGGCACCGCGGCGCTGTCAGGGGATGGGGGAGCTGTTGTTTGTGGCACAGTTAGCCTGATTCACGGCAAAATAACGGATGGATCTGGAGATGTGCTGTGTTAACCCCCAAGCAGCAGTCTTATTGGGAAATAAGTCAAAAGAAGTGTTTGGGTGATGGTAAACTGCTTCACTGTGCTGCCTTCGCACCTAAAATTGAAAAGGGCTGGTGGGAGGACAGGGCAGTTTGGTGGCAGTGGTGCAGCTGCAGTTATGGGGCCTGAGGGTTTTGGCTCCTTTACAGCATCTCTCCTGTCCCTCTCCACAGGAGTGCCAGCCCCACGGCGAGTGCCAGTCTCTCCACGGGGACCAGGGGTAAGTGCCACATGCACCAGTGGGTATGGGTGTTGGGCAGCAGCATTCCCCAGGGGGTGGCCCACGTGTAGGGTGTGCTTCTGGACCCATCCCGTGCCTGTTTACCTGTCTGATGCAGCCAAGAGGCACCAAGTGTCCTCGACTCCACCTTTTCCAGGCAGCAAAGCAGCTCCTGCCTGTGATGTGCTGGGAGAGATTCCCTGTGCTCTTTTCATGCTGCAGGAGTGAGGGCAGCTCTGGTTTTTGACAGCCCAGATTTGCTGGGTGCTGCTGTCCCCAGTACGTGCTGACAGAGACACATGGCTTGTTCGTGCAGAGCTCCCAAGATTTAAGGAGAGCTGTGAATACTGAGAGCCCTCTTTATGCTGTTTTATATCTCGATGCAGGAGTCAATGCACGCAAATATTTTTGATGAAATGAAATGCCTCATAAGGCTGCATTAAGCAGTTTGATCTTCCTGCTGCTTGTGCTCATCCCTCCTCTTGCCAGGGAGCGAGCAGCAGGGAAATGACAGAGGAGGTGCAAACCCTTGTGTGGCCAAGTTGTAACACTTCTTGGTGGAATGACAACACTGGGGCACGTGGTGGCTGAGCTCCTCTAGCACAGAGGGGCTGCTGGCTCAGCTTGCCTCCAGGGCTGCCTCAGGGGGCTGCCTTGGGGCTGTGGCTGCTCACGCTTGCCATTCTCTCACCAGCTGTCAGTGTCCCAGCTCGTGGCCTCACCACGGAGCACAGGCCAGACCCTGCAGCAGGATGGGGGCATCACCCACCTGGAGGCCGACCTGGGCTCGCCAGACACAGAGCCCTGTGCCAGTGACCAGCTGCAGGCGCTGCCCTTCACCCCGCTGCAGCTGCCCATGGCTGCTGTGGGGCTGCAGGCATGCAGGTGATGCTCAGCTGCCCCTCCCCAGGCTCCTGTGGCCCCATCACCTGCCCTGCCAGGGTCCCTGTGGCCCTATTTGTGGAGCTCAGCCCTGTTTCTCCATCAGTTCCCACGTGTCCCTGTCTCGTGGTGCGCTGGCACGCCTGCACGCTGCCGGCTTCCCAGACATCCTGGACTGCAACCAGGAGCCAGTGGAAATCTCAGAGCCAGTGGAGCTGGGCAGTTCCAACCTGCGGCTGGAGGAAGCTGACCCTCTGCAAGGCAATGAAATAGTCCTGCAGTTCCTGGCTTTTGGAAGGTGGGATGGCAGCTCGTGGTCTTGTGTGGGTAGATCCCAAAGGCTTCCTGGACAGAGTCCTTTCCAAATTCCCCTAACCCTCTTCCCTGCTTGGGCAGGAGATGTCTCTTCTTTTAACCTGCTTTTGTCCTCCCTGGGCACTTTTAAGTCATAATCCAGTTTTTTTTGAATTGGATCCATAAGCCACAATCTGATGTCAGAGCTCATTAATGCAGGGTTTCTCCAGAAATGCAAATGGAGTTGGGAAAATTGGCACCCAAGGGGTGGCTTTGGCTGGATAAGGGCCCACTTCTGTTTTTTTCATGGCTGGCAGTGTGCTGTGGGAAGGTAGCACGTTGTCTTTGCTGGGCGCCTCCATCACAGCATATGGCAGGAGACAGCTGGAATTACAAAGCTTTTTGGGAAGTTAAGGCAAACCGTATGGCCGCTGTCTTCAGAAAAGTCCAAATACTTGTGGTGCTGCCAATCTTCTCTTGTTCTTCTGCCTCTTGGCATGTGCCAAATGCATGAGTAGCTCATGACAGAGTGGCAGTGCTGTGCCACAAGTAACCCAAACCCCTCTCTCTCTCCTCAAGAGATGCCCAGGGCGGCGTGGAGGGGCTGTGGCCAAGGACTGTCTTCCTCACCTTCCAGTTCTACCGTTTCCCACCGGTCACCACGCCCCGGCTGCAGCTGGTCAGCATGGATGGGGGCCTGGCTGTGCCAGCTCAGCTCCTTGTCCGTGTCAACGAGGATGGGACCCTAACCAGTAAGCTCTGGTTTGAGCATCCACGTGTGACCCATTCTGTTGGGTGGATGAGGGCTTGCCTCTGGCCCTAGGGATGGGCTGGTGTTAATAGCAAACCTCTGCTGGTTTGCACGTCATGAAAAACATTCAGAACATCCAGTGTTTGAAGGAGTACACAGTGGTCAGTTGTGTGAGGTGCTGCACATTGAGGCTTCCCACCAAGCCAAGTGCCATGTCTGTGATGGTGTGGTGTCTTGCAGGACCACCAGGCTTGCAGCTGAAGTACATGGTGGATCCAGCTTTCCTGAGGCCTGGGGAGCAGCGCTGGTTTCTGCGGTACCTGGCTGAGCACAGCCTCCAGATTGACGTCTGGGATGGAGACTCCCTGCTCCATTTTGGGTCTGCTGCCATTAAACTGGAGGTATTGGTTAGATTGAAGGTCTTTTCCTGTGGCTGGTAATTCTGAAGAGTCCCGGGCCTGTATAGAGTGCTTAGGGAAGAGCCCAGCTCTCCCTTTGGCCCTGTGTTGAGATGCTGTTGTGTCTTCAGTATTGGAGATGCTGTCAGCCCCTCTGTGTAACTGAATCTGGTGTCAGCTTGACAAGCCCCTAATCACAGGATTTGTTATCTTTTCCTCTAAAGTGATGACAAAGCACTTACTTTCTTTGCCCTTCCCTGGAACTCTGGCAGTATTCTAGCACTAAGCCCTGCAGAGCCAGGACATCAGTGCCATTCATACCCAGATGTTGCAATACAACACAAAATGAACAACACTCACACGCTGAGATGTCCAAGGCAAAAAAGGCACATTCATTTCTGGACCTCGATATTTATAGAATTCCAAAAGTGACCATGGATTGGAGGGGGAAATTGCCACCTCTCCAACCACACTGGTCAAACCAACAGTCCATCAGTTCTCTCCTCCTCCAGAAAGGAATGCAAAACAACCATTATTTGCGTGAGAAACTCCATTACAGAAACGTAAACATCAGAAGGCTTAGAAGAACTTTAGAAGAACAGGGCGACACCCAGACCCCTTGACCCCTCTGGACCAGAGTCCCCAGTGACTCGCTGCACTTTGTCTGTCCTTGCTTTGTGCCCAGCCCCTGCTGCGCCAGGGCCAGCTGGCTGTCAGGACCTACCACGAGCTGGAGGTGGCCGCGACTGAGTACGAGCCGGACGGGACGGTGATGGGCCGGGAGGCTCTGAGGCACGGCGCCCTGCGGCCCCTCGGGGTCCGTGTGGCTGTGAGGGGCCACCTCCACCTCTGCCTGGCCAACATTGGTGAGAACCCCCTGCTCATGCGGCCCTCAAAGGCTGGGGTGGGGCACACAGCATGTACCTGAGTGAGACCCAGGGACATCATCCTTCCCAGAACCTGCTGGCTGCTTTTATTTTACGTATTTAATTCTGTCCTATAAATGTGCAGTGACTCCAGGTTTTAAAATCTTATCTTCAGAGGAGAGATTAGCTCCATATAAGATATCTTAAATCGTCATTTCCATACTTTGCCTGCAAAGGGCCGATAAGCTCCTGGGAAGGAGAATCTGAGATCCACAACCCAGGGAGTGGTTTAACTTGCACCCTGACAAAGAGCTGCTGTGCCAGGACAGAAGCCACCCTTCGACTGTTGTTTTTCCCATTCTCTTTTCTTAAAAAAAATGAAAACACTGTTAGAAACAAGATGGCAAAGCTTGGTACCCTTTTCTGAAGGATGGGGACGGGATGTGTAGGCTGGGCAAATGCCTGGTGGGTTTAGAGCTTTGTGTGGCTCCACTTGGCACAGCCTTGTGGGAGTGGGGAGATGCAGCAGCACGTGGCCATGCAGGGGGAGGCAGAGCTCAGAAATGAAAGCAAGAGCTGGTGAGGGGCTCAGGATGGTGTGTGCTCTCAGTGCTGCTCCATCCTTGGGCAGGTGACTGTGTGACAGAACAGGCTCTGGGGAGCATGTGGGGCTCTTAGGGCATCACTGGTTTCCAGATATTCTCTCCTGCTTGCGTTGTGTAAATTGGCTGAACAGAGCTGCAGGGAGGTAAAAATTTGCAGTAGATTTTATAACAAAGAAAATGGGATGGTTTCCACTCACTCCTGTCTCTGCTTGTGGCAGGTCACCCATGTGAGGAGATCCCAGGGCAGCTGCCATCCCATTCGTGCATTGTCACTGCACCAGACAGCACTGTCACCACCCCAGGTGGCAGGGGGTACTCCCTGAACACTCCTGGTGGTGAGTCCTGCTGGGGCCTGGCCTGTGCCCCTGTGGGTTGAGGTGGGCAGGGTCTCTGCTGCTGCAGTGCCAGCTGTGGGTCAGCTGCCCCTCTGGTGCTCTTCTTTCCAGCCCTGCAGTATTGCAGAGCTCCTGGGGGCTGCAGTATCTGGGGAGTCCTTCCTTGGTGCCATGGTGCTCTCTTTCCACAGGCAGGAGGACGGTGTGGGCACGAAGGCTGGTGGATGTGGACAATGAGCTGGAGGCTGCGCTGCGCAGTCGCCGGCCAGAAGTGAGCCTGGCCCCCTGGTCACCCTCAGTGAGGCCATGTCCACCCACTGGCTGCACCACGTGGCACTGGTGTGGCTGCACGAGGGTGCTGGTGGCAGCAGGGCGTGGGGCCAGACCCCCCTGTGGTGTCTCTGTGCTTATGGTTCCTTCCCTCTGGGTGCAGGGCTGGCCAAAGCAGCGTGCCTGGGACCTGCAGGTCATCAACTCCTACCGGGATCACATCAAGGGAGAGAGCATCTACCAGATGCTCAGCCAGGCCATCACAGCCACCCGCACTGTCCACGCTGTGCTGGGGACAGCTGAGTTCTTTGAGTTTGCCCTGAAGAACCCCTATGGCGTCCAGCACACCGTGACCATCGAGGTCGACCACCCTGAGCTCAGGTGGGGGCTCCCCTGTGTGCCTGTGGGGAGGTGCCAGGGTGGTGCCAGCTCCCTGCCAGTCCTCACCAGCACCTCTGCTGCTCACTGCCCCAGTGTCATCCTGGACCCGAGGGAGTGGCGCCACTTCAAGGAGCTGACCAAGAGTGTTACACCGGTGGAAGAGGATATGTTCCATCTCCGTGAGGACCTCAAGCCTCAGGTCTACCTGCGCCCCAGTGAGACTGTCCACATCCCCTTCAAATACCAGACCTTCTCTGCAGACCCTGCTGTGGTTGCAGCACAGGTAGGCTGTTCTGAGCTGTTTTGAGCTGTTCCTGTTACAAAGTGTTCCCCTTGGCTGTGGTTACCATTGCAGAGCAGGCTGGAACCGCCATGGGGAGCAGCAGCAGCCACAGTGATGCTGCACCTACCCTGAAAGAACTCATTGTTTCACCCCACAGGGGCCGGCTGGGCTGGGCACTGGTGCCAATGCCAAAGCTCATTCCTTTGGGAAGAGTGAGGCCAAGCAGACAAAGCTCATCCAGGTTAGGAAGCCATGTGAAACACTGCTTGAGGGGCTGCATGGGAGGAGCAGAATCACTGGAAAACCCCAGCCGTCTCCTGCTGGTCCTCGGGACAGGTCTCCTTCCAGGTGAGCAGGGGGAAGCCCATTGCACTCCTGCGGGTGAAGGTGGAGCCCCAGCCCCATGTGGTGGACCAGACCTTTCGCTTCTACCATCCAGAGCTCACCTTCCTGAAGAAAACCATTCGGCTGCCTCCCTGGCACACCCTCCCTGGTGAGTCTGTGGCGTACCTGGCAGGGCTTGGGCTTTTCCTTGTTAGCCATCATCCATAGTTCATGGAGCCTTTCTGGAGGCACAGCGGCATCCAGAGAGCACATTGCTGGCTCCTCATGCCTTCAGAGCCCTGGGCTCCTCGCTTGCTCTCCATCCATCTTGCTCTGTTAACTTCAACCTGAATTCCCTACATCTGCACACCCATGTAGTTTGCTGGTAGTCAAGCTTGAGGGGTTCTGTGTGAAGCTGCGTGGGGCACAGGGGAAAGGCACAGGTAGAGGAGAAGCTGAAGGTGATTTTCTTGGTCCCTTGTCCACAGGCACGCCAGTGGGGGTGCCAGGAGGGCAGCCTGAGATGTTCGTTCGCTGCAGCGACCCCGACATCATTTGTGAAACCAAATCCTTGGTATGCTACACTTGGGCATTGCTGTTCCTCGTGTCCTCCTCCTGCAGATTGTTTGGGTTGGCAGAGAGCTGCTGATGTGGGTGCAACCACAGAGCATCCCTGTGTACCAGCACGTGGCAGTGACACAGTGGCAGCAACGAAGCTGGAATTGCTTTTCATTCCCAATTAAAAGGAGCTGTGTTGTTTTGGCGGGGGAGGCTGAGCATTGCCCCTTATCGCATCATGCAGCAGCCTGTACTTGCTTGTTCTTTTGAGCAAGTACCAGATGATTCAGATGCTGGGGAGAAGCAGCCTTTTGTTGGGCTTTCTGCTGCTCGGGGTATCCACAGCCGTTTGCAGCGGGTGGGGGGACGATGTGTCCTTGGGGTGCACAGCAAAGCCTGTCCCTGCTGAAGGATGCTAGAGTAGAGGGGCAGCTCCATGCCCAGCCCTGCACCATCCCACTCTCTCCTGAAGCAGGAGGCTCTCCTGGGCTGGCTCAACAGCAGGAAGAGGTGGAAGGGAAAAATAAACTTGGGCATGTCCATGCAAATGGCAACGAGGGATAGTTGCTAATTGCTGTTGCGGAAAAGCGTTAGTATGGTAATTGGATTAGGGCTTGTTAGAAAACTTGTGGAAAATTTGCCAAAATTTGATTACAGATACAGACCTGGAATGTGATAGTCATTTGTATCCTCTTTTGTAATTAAAAATACTGGGAGAGCTCAGCCAAGCTGTATAATAACTTAATAACGTAGTTTAACGAGGAACCGAAAGCATCTGCTTTCGTAAGGGAGTTGGTGGTAGCTCCCTCATTAATGGGAAGACACCCCTGGGGTCTTCATTAGCTGGTCAACTGCTGGGACAATGCTCTGTTGTCTATGCAGGGGCCTGGTGAGCCACAGGACATCTTTCTCAAAGTAGCCGGAGGACCAAGCCCGCAGATCAAAAAATTCTTTGTTGCCATTTATACGTAAGTAGCAGGACCCCAAAAGGGTGGGGAACGTTGGCTGCCGTGGTGTGTGACGAGCCCTGTCCGTCTGTCCATGCACAGGGACGCCTGGCTGGCAGCCCCTGTGCAGATCTGGCAGTTCTACCTGCACTCTCTGCAGCGCCTGGACGTCGCCTGCACGGCCGGGCAGCTGACGCGCCTCTCGCTGCTGCTGCGCGGCACCGCGGCCCCGCGGAGGGTGCGGGCCTTCACCTCCCACCCCCAGGAGCTGGAGGTAACCCCCGTGGTGGTGGGCTGGGGCTGGCTGGCTGGCCTGGGTTAGCCCAAAGAAACCCCCTCCAGAAAGCAAAAGGCAACCCACGTGGAACTGTGAACAACTGAGAGCCGTAAAGCGTTTGTGATAATTATCTTTTGATTAGAGTTGTCATGTGTAGGATCATTGGCGCGAAACCCCGGAGGGCAAATTATCTGCGTTAATGAGACTGTCTGAAGACTCTCAATTTCTTTAGAATTCGTTCGTCCGTAATTGGAAATGTGAATAATAAAAGGCAGAAAAACTCCATTGCTGTCCTGTAGAGGAAAGGCAAAGGCTCCTCAGGCAAAGCCTGTGTGGTGCAACCCTTGGGCTGGGGAGGCCCTGGGTGTTCCCAAGTGGCTCTTGTCCTTCCTGACATGAATTAGTCCCAGAGTATTCCTGGGGCTGTGAGGTATGGCATTCAATAGTGATGGAATAGGGGTACAGGTTTTTAAGAGCAATTGGGTCTAATTGATGCTCCAAGCTGGACTTTTCAGGGCTGTGATCAGCCGTGGTGGGTGGCTGTACCTCCACGAAGGTGTTGTTCCACAGATGGATCCGAACGGTGCCTTCCTCCTCCCTGCCAATGGCATTCAGGACCTGTACATCGGTGTGAGGCCACGGCGGGCTGGCAGCAAGTTCATCTACCTCAACCTGGTGGATGTGGAGTCCCACCAGCTGGTGTCCTCCTGGCTGCTCTGCCTGTCCTGCAGGCAGCCTCTCATCTCCAAGGTACGGCAGCTCTCGCCACTGCGAAACGTAGTGATGGCACCGGATCACTGGTCTCAGTTCAGCCCATAACCTGGGGCTGTCTCCTGCTTCTTCCTCTCTTTCCATCTGTGTTTTTTTTGGCGCTTGCCATCATAAACACACATTTAGCCCTTGGGGTACTTGAATAATCTCACTGAAGCCCCTGGTAGAATGTCTTTTAGGCTGTTTTGGAGGCAGCCCCACGCTGAGGAGCGGCAGCTCGGAAGTATTCCCAGTTGTGAAATTAGAGCTGCAGCATGCTGCTTTCGATTAGCGCTGTGCTGGCAGAGGCCTTGCCTCAAAGACAGAAAATTAGATTTCCTGGCTAATGTGTTCCTTCTAAAAATGTTTTCCTGAACCTCTTGGTACTGGGAAAGGTTCAGATTGGCATTTACACCAATGTCCCATTGTCCTGCCACATGCTGCTTGTGCTGTGAGGTGTTAAGAGAATCAGAGTAGCTGGGGCTGGAAGGGGCTGTTCAGGGTCATCAAGTTCATCTAGTTATCTGAGCACCACAGCTCTTCCTGGGAATGAGAAGGAGCTGGCTAGTCTCTGCTGCTCTCCCAGCCCTTTGTCCTTCACACTCATAATTAATTGTTGCTTCTTTTGATCAAAGGTGGGATTTTTCCTCTGGCTGGCAGAGCGGATGTGAGGTGTGGGAGGGGAGGGCAGTGTGTGGGAGGCAATTTTCTGTGGTGGGTTTTGGGGAGTGCCCGTTTTGCTGCTGCCATCTGGGCCCCTGCTTGCTCCACAGGCCTTTGAGATCTCTCTGCCTGCGGGAGGTGGGAAAGGCTGCAACAAGCGCATCACCTACACCAACCCCTACCCCTCACCCCGGCTCTACTTCCTGTGCACCAACCGCCCTGACCTGCTGCAGTTCAGGGAGGACTCCTTCGAGGTACGTCCTGCTGCCAGCACTCCCCCCTTGTCAGGCCCCTCATCCGGCCAGACCAGGTGATGCTGGGTGGGTGCCGGCCATGAGGGCCACCCTGGCTGGGGGAAGGTGGGCACATGAAGGGGCCTGGGCAGGTCCTGCTGCCTCCTCCAGCCCTCTGTCCTGCAGGTGGCTGGAGGGGAGGTGTACACCATCGGCCTGCGCTTCGCCCCCAGCCAGACTGTGGGGGAGGAGGAGATCCTGATTCACATCAATGACCACGAGGACAAGAACGAGGAGACCTTCTGCGTGAAGGTCCTGTACCAGTGAGGCCGCCTGCCCTGTCACTGCAAAGCTGCAGCTTCCTGTGCCAGCCCACACCACCTTGGGGGTGGCTGTGTCTGTCTGAGGGTGCTCATGACCCCCATGCCCCGGCTGTCACCTTGCCAGGCTGGGGGGTGTCTCTGTCAGTGGGATCCCCGGGCATTGCCATGAGTGCTGGTGGTGCCACACGGCTCCATCTGCACAAATTGAGACGAGTGGATGTGTTTGTTACGGCGCTTTGTGACTGCAGGATCTGTATTTTTGTTAGGCATGATGATATTTTAGGCACTTTTAATCTTTTTTTAACTTAAAAAGTTTGCAGATTTGATTCTGCGGAATATTTTTAAAATATTTTATATTCAGCGGTGAGTTTTGTACACACTAAGGCAGTTTTACGGGTGCTTTTGATACTTTTTACTCATCCTTGATGCATAAAAATTGCTGTGCACAACTGTCAGAGTGTGGCAGCATTTTCTTCCTGAGAAGATGGAAATCCTCAGCATCCCTGTCCTGTGGAGATGAGTCCTGGAGGTCCCCTGCCTCACCCCCATCCCCTGGAGCAGCATCCTGGGGGTCAGGGCAGGGACCATAACTGGGATTGGGAGGGTAGGGCAGCCCACCAGCTCTGGGAATGCTGCCTCACTCTGCACAGGCCCGAGGCTGGTGAATTAGTGGCCCCGATAAAGTCGGGTGCCGAGTTCCTCTGCCTCCCTCGCACTGATGGGAAATGACAGCTCATATTTTAGAAATGATTATACTGTCTGCAGCACAGAGAGGCCCCGAAGTTGGGTTATTAAAGTAGATTAGCTGAATAATTTTTATTACATTTTCACACAACAATATTTCTTGAGGCTTATGAATGAGCTGGTGCTGTACCTGCAGCGCAGGCAGCTCGAATGGTGAATGATGTGCCAGCATTCAGGGGATGCCAGCACAGAGACTTGAGCTGAGCTGGTGCTTGAATGGTGCTGCCTGCTCCCCTGCAGCACATGTCTGTGGCCCAAAATCTACAGAACCGTCTTTAGAGAAAGCTGATAAAGCTTTCCCCGTAGGAAATGCAAATGCCTTGTGACCCAGCTGCTTAGCATTATGGCTATGGCCCTTGGAATTGCTGCTGTGTCTCAAACTCAAGTGTGGGGGCAGCTTCTTGGGTTCCCACTTCTTAATGAAGTCATCCCTGCTAATGACAATGAACTCGAGCACCCGTGCCTGGCATGCAGCTTGGTGTGCTCTTCCCATTTGCATGCATGTCAGGAGGGAAACTGGATTCCAGTAATGACAAAATTAATTTGCCCTAAAAACCTTGGTTTGTGTCTCATCACCGAGGTGTGCAGGGAGGGGAGGGATTGAAAAGCCCTTTCCGTGGGTTCAGTAATTCTCAGGGGTGTTGTCCCTCTTGGAGCAGATGCAGATGAGACCTTGTCACTGCCTTGGCACAGGCATTGCAGGAATGGCAACAGAGGAGTAAGGACAGCAGGGAGACCTGGCCCCAGCACCCGGGCCAGGGAGGGGCAACTAAAAATCTGCTACTAGTAATGAGAAAATAAGGTAAAAAAAAGAAAAAAAAACAACATTGGAATTGGGGATGAAGCTCCTGCAGCAGCTGAGGGCCCTTGGGAAACCGGCTCTCAGGATGCCCAAGCCTCAGCAGGGTTTGCCGCCAGCCCAAACTTTTAAACCCAGCTTGTTTTCCCCATTATGAGGAGGAAATTGCGACTGCCTGAGAACGCTCTAATTAAACAAAGCCTCACCATAATATTTGCTGGGAGCTCGCCAGCCCTGTAATATGACATTACCGGGCATCTTTATTAGCTGAAATGAGTATTTAGCACCTCTGCCAAACCAAAAGCTGATTGAGGCGCATGGAAGCAGCACGGCAGCATCCAGCAAAGGCTCCTGCAACCTGCTGGTGAGGCAGCATCTCACCCTGGGAGGCTTTCCACTGAGACAAACCCTTTCTTGGTTATTTCCATGTCACCCAAATCTCCCAGCAGCCCCAGCATGGGAGTTTGGGAGGTTTATTCCTTGTTTCTCGCTCTAGTCTTCTAAAAGCGCGTCACCGACTTGATAAAACCTGATTTAATGGTTACAAAACCCAGAGATAAAGCTGCTCTTAATGGATTTCTTTAAGATCAAGGCTGTCAAATAGGAGGCTCAGAATCCTTTCTACAGTGAGAGCGACTGTATTAAGTGCACTCAATCACGCCCAGGCGAAGGTTCCCTAAGTGAGACACTGGCTGGAGGAAATGCATTTTATTAGTGTCTCTGGAGAAAGGAGTCTGGCAGGAGCTACAAGGAGCCTCTGAGCTGCAGTGCTTGTGCTTCTGTTCAGCTGCAATGGATGGGATGTGGAGGATTTTGCAAAGCACACCCTCACTCCCTGGTTAGTCCCACAGAGAGGAGGGTGATGAGTGTCATGGTGACATCGAAGGAGTTGGCCTGGGGGAGAAAAACCCCCGGGGAAGGATGCTCAGCTGGGAATGGTGCTCACAAAACACACCTGAAAATCCACCCTATGGAGCTCAGCTCCTGCAGGGTCTGATGGAGAGCAGGGCATCCAAGGGGGTGATGCTCAAAGGCTTTTGGAGGTGTCAGGTGGAACTCACCCCAACTGAAAGGAGGGGTGGAAGGAGAGGGGCCTTGGTAGCTCTGGGCAGACCAAAGCTTAAAACACAGATTAGTTTTTCATAACAATTCGCAGCTCTATAATGAGAAATTTGCAGCAGTTCTAAACTGCCAGTTGCTTTTAAATCATTTCCCGTCTTTCTGTCTCAGGCTTGACATTTGATGATGAATTGAGTCTCTGTGTTCATTTACCCACTGATTTACTGTACGGAGGTGGGAAACCGCAGCCACCTTAGTGAAGGTCAACATGGAACATTTGCCTGTAATTTCCAAATACTATTAAGGTTTTTAAATAAACCGTGTGGGTGCTGTAGGCAATGAAAGCCCCTCTTGCAAGGCTGATGCTGCAGGGGATTCTTCTGGGTGGTGAGAATGGGTTTGTGGGAGCAAAAGCAAATCACTTGGTTCATCAGCATGAGGGTACATCAGACTGCACCCCAAATTCATGTTTAGAGAGCACTTGATTTTAGGGGCACTGACAGCTGCTCCTCACCTCCCAGCCCAGATTAGCATGAGGGTCTCATCCTGCTTTCCTGTGGCTTGCCAAACCCTGCACTCATCCCTGGGAAGTTGGAGGAGCTGCCCCATGGATCCCCCTGAGGTGCTGGCTTTGTCCCCTGCTGCAGGACCTGGATGTTTGTGGCTGTGGAGGTGTTTGGGGGGTGTGAGCAGGAGGTTTGGCTGCACAAATGTCACGCGGATCTTATCTCAGGGGAAACATCATTCAGTAATTACAGTAAATGAAAAGTCCTGGAAGCAAAGCCTTGGAGGCTGCAGCCTTCTGTTTATCTCCAAAGTATGTGTGGAGGGAGCTGGAGCAGGAGGTGCTGGTGGCTGCAGTCCCTGTGGTGTGGGGATGGTGTCAGGGTTTGCTTTCACCCAGGGTGCAGGCAGCAGGATGCTCTGAGCTCTGCCTACATCAGCCATCTGCCCCCTTGCTGAAAATTAATAAGCAAATTCAGAAGGAAAAAAAAAAAAAGAAAAATTCTCTCTATGGATAATTTGTGCACAGAAAAGGGGCCAAATGAATTAAATAAATCATTTGCTGCTACACTGCTCCCATTTGATTCCCTGCCTTTCACAGCAACTTTTTTCAAGCCTAATGGTATCAGATACCCTTTTGGTACCCATTTGCAGAGCCACAGGCCCCCCCTGCTGCTCCTTAATGCAGCTCATCTCCTGCCTATGGCTCCCAGGGCCTCTGCCAAATCAGCACTTCAAATTAAAGTCTTCCCCACCTCTCCCTGGTTTCCATGGAGATCCGAGTGGATGCTCCCTTCCTTCCTCTTCTTGAGCCAATGGAGAGGCTCCTCCTGGGGACTGCCCTTGTGGGGCCTGGGAGTCTCTGAGCATCCAGCAGTTCTGCAACTGCCTTTGCCATGTGCAGCCACTGGGCAGACCTGGTGGCTTCAGTCCTGGTGTGCTTGTGACCCTGTCCCAGTGCCCCACTCCACAGTAAAGCATCCCAGGCATGCCAGGAACAGGTTCCCAGGATGAGTTTTCCTCCCATGTTGGAGCTGATCCCACCTGACTCTCCAAGGAGCTTGGCCAGCAGAAAATCTTCTCCTCTGGTGGGAATCAGCTCCACAGCTGAACGAGGACCAGGCTGGTTTGTTTGTAGCATCTTTATCTAAACGATGAGTCTACAAACAGATTTCCCAAGCACTGCCTGGAGCTGTTTGGCCAAGGCTGCTCCAGCAGTGGGAATGGTGGTGGGAATGCCCTTGCACGTGTAAGTGAATGGGCAAATAGCTGCGAGATCTAAGGAATGACAGTAATTATGGAACAAAATTATTATTAATGTACTAATTTACCTGGGAGCCAGGCTGTATGTAATTACACCCTGGGATCACGATAAGGTTAATGCATTTACCTTCCTAGGTATTTATAGACACTTGGAATTGTTCTCTCTGTGAGGACCACATGTGCATGGTCCTGGCCACGTGGGTCTGGCAGCTGAAGGGGACATGGGGAGGTTTGTTGCTCTTTGCTAAAATTGCTCACAGGGGAGTTTGGGACAGCAGCTACCCTAGCTCTGTGGCCCTGGGGAATCCCAGGGGATGCTCACCAGAGGGGATGGATTCTGCTGCTTCCCAGAGCCTCTTGGATTATGGCTAAATGAATTCTCTGTGGTGTGTATAGCTGAGGGAAACTGTCCTGGGGGCCACCAGCATCTGGCATTTGGCTGCCTGGAAATCCTCCCAATCTCCAGGCTCAGCAGTGCTGAAGCAGTCAACCAGGCAGAGGGACCAGCAAACCCAACATGTTCGTGCCTAACAAATCAGAACTTTGCAAACACTCGGAAACTTTCCAATACTGCCAAAAAGCCTCTACCTGTGAGGATGCTGTTCCCTATGCCAGGTCCACGTGTGTCCTTTGGCAGTCACTGCTCAAACCTCTGTGGACACGGGTGTCCCAGAAATGCCAGGCTGGAGCAGAGCTGCTCACCCACACGGCAGTGGGTGGGACAGCCCGGGGGCTGCTGCCGTGGCGCTGAGCATCGCTTTGGCACGGGTGTGAATAAGGAACAGGCAGGGCAGGATCGGACAGACCTCGGAGTCCCCCTCCTCAGGGATGTTCTGGCTTCTCCCCAGCGCCTCCGGAGCTCCCTGCCCTGCTCCAGCCCACCTTTATTAATGTCACAGTGGGAAATGTCAGCAGGGTTTGCTGAGCATCCCACGGCGCTCAGCTCAGCCCTCCCGGCTGCCGAGCCCGCGCGCGTGGAGCCGCTCGCTCGTGGGCCAGTCGCGCTCGGCCATCGAGTGTCACCGGGGATATTTCTCCTGGTGTCACATGGGGAGGACAGCAGCAAGATGTGGAAGGTCAGCACAGCCCTAAATATACGTCTCTGCCTGCGCACAGCTGTATTTTTGGATTCTTCAGTATCCAACAGACAAACTGCTGGTGAAAGGCCGGAGAGGCCAGGGCACAAGTGAGGGAAAGGTTTAATAAGGTTACGGGAGGCCTTGAGGACCCCTTGGCTTGGCCTTTTGCTGATTTATAGGGAAATAATGTGTGAGTGGCTCAAGGGAGCCCAAGGCTCCCTCTCCACTGCAGACCTCTGCAGCAGGAAGGTCAGAAAGGGAATTGCTGGAGAGAAGCTAATGAAGCCCAGCAACATCCCAAATATTTCTCCAGAAATCAATGCAAAGTTTATTCCTCTCTTTAGAGAAGGGGAAGGGGATAAGGCAGGGGAAAAGGAAAGGAAAAGGGAATGAGAAGGGAAAGGGGATAGGGAGAGGAAGGAGAAAGGGAAGGGGATTCTGAGCTGCCTGTCAGGCCTGTTTAATTGCATCATGTAAACTCATTCTAACAACAAACATAAGTTTGAATTATGTGTGTTATTTTTGCAGACTGTTTGTGCATGGCTGAATTTCATCATGACAGAAGTGAGTTACGACACAGAGTTATGCAAATGAAGTACTTAATTAAGTAGGAGTCATACAAAATAAATTACAGCTCCACCACATGCCCTCTGTTCTTCCTCCGAGTCCAGGTCGCTTCCAAGTGATCAGCTCCTGATTGAGAAACTTCCTGGTCAGACAGTGCTGCTTCCCCACCTTTGCTTGAGAGGAGGATGGAAGGAGGCATCACCATCCCTGGAGCATCCCCCAGAGATGTCCCCATCCCATCCCATCCAGTCCCAACCCCACCATCATGATGCTCTCACACACCAGCCACCACTCTCCTTCCTCCAGCCCCATTAATCACCCTCAAGGGCTCCTCATATGTTATCAGGCCCAGATGTTTCCTGCTGTTTGCTACAAATGTTAATTATCTCCTAATTACTTCTAAGCAGGGGCTGAGCTGGCAGAGAGTGGGGAGAGAGCCAGCCAAGGGCATTTACAGCCCAGGGCAGGGGGACATGGAGCAACAGCTGCTTCTGGCAGGGAGTTTGTTGGAATTCCTTATTATTCCCCCTGATTTCAAATACTTATTGATGAGTTACCTGGGCAGAGCCCCAGGATGGAGATGACCTGTGGGGATGCAGGATGTGATGGTGTGGAGCCCTCTCTGCCTCTCAAACCCTCAGGCAGCAGCACTTTTGTCAGCTTGCAACATTTGGGTGCTGGTGGTGGCCACAGGACATTTTCCTGGGGCTTCATGGTTGGCTGCAGAGATGGAAAGCTGATGGGAAAGCTCAGGTGTTGTTGGAAAGCTCCTTTGGAGGTGGGGAATGGCTTCTTTGGGGGAGTTGCAGCCCAAATTCAGCCATCTGTGACTCCATGCAGTTTCTGCCATCCTGCATGTCCCCAGACTGTCCCTAGTGCCATAGCATCTCATCATGGCCATCGTGCTCGTGCCACTGCTGTGGTCTCACATGGGGACTGGGCAGAGCATCACTGGAATGGCCCCTCATGACTAGAAAAGTCTCAGCCCTGCCAGCTTGGGCAACACAGGGCAAAAACAATTTAAAAAACCCCAACCCAAGCCCAACAGAGTGAGCAGGAGAACAGCTTTGTGGAAAGTTTATTTTTAGCTGTCTCCAGTGTAAAAAACAATTAAAGAAAGTGTCAAACCCCGCTCCCGAATGCGAAGAGCTGGAAGCCAAATGTCACCCCAGCTTTGATCCCCTTGGAGGCAGCAATGCTGCTATCAGTTTAGAAGCATTAATTTGCATATTCATGTCCCCTAATTTGCTCTTCGGGAGTTGGAGTCTAACAGCTAATGAAGAAAGTCTTCCTGTGCATGCAGAGGAAACTTGGAGTCTGTCACAGACACGCTGGGAAAAATAATCAGACACAAGTAAGTGTCCATCCCAAGGGAAAGGGTGCCCAAACCAAAAAAAACTTTGAGAAGACCAAACTTCTTTGCTGCATGTGCAGGGGATGGGGTGAAGGGGCCACCCAGTGCCAGGGTGTGCCCTAATTCAGGTAATACTGGCAGGGATGCTGGGAAGGGGATGCTGAGGAGAATGTTGAGGGAGCTGGAGACCTGCTTCCCTGTACAGCAACAATTGAACCATGGAACAGGAATGGGTTGGGTTTAAGGGAGTATTGGGCACCCAGGGACCTGCCAGGACTATCAGGAGCTGTGTCAGGAACCAAAAGGCTGCTGGTAGCAGCTGGCCAAGCAGGCAGCGTTATCAACCACACTGCCAAGTGATGTGTCCCTTCTGCTCACCCTTAATTCAATTTCTTTCAGCAACACAATAGCTCAGTTTTATGTCTGCCATTCATCAAGAATTAAACTTATTGTCATCGTTGTTGGCAGGGTATTGATTCTGAGATGGCACTGAGGCTTGCAGGAGGAGGTGACTGCTCTGCATCCACAGCATGCCCGCTCCTCATCCCACAAATGGGAGCACAGGGAACCCCTGTGCTTGTGTCTGATGGAAATAATGGGATGTGCAGGGATCCTGTGTGACCACAGGATGTCATGTGAGTTTTCCATGGCTTTGGCAGGTCAGCATTGAGGAGGGGGCTGGGCTTAGGGAGTGAGTGGCCTGGAGCATCACCCTCTGTCATTGGCCACTGTTGGAGCAGAGTCACGGTTATATCAGGACAAGTCTTGGATCATGCCATGCCCTTTATTCCTCATGGTGCCTGGAGAGCTCCTTCTCTCTGCTCTGCCGAGGGCTGCAATTACAGCTTTGTTGTCAGGAGCAGATAAAGAGGAGGCTGTCGAAAGGCCGGGTTAAGGCTGCTGCCCCTGGCAGGAGCCATGTGGAGAGGGTGAGTTTCTGGAGAGAAGATGTGGCCCTGCTTTGGCCAGAGCTGGACTGTCAAAGCAACCCTGCCAGCTCAGCACAGGGCTGGAAATAAGCAAACCAGAGCACTGCTTCCCAGAGAGGCAAGGAATCATGGAATTCCATAGTGTTCTGTGTAGGGAGGGACCTTAAAAATCACCCAGTTCCACATCCCTGATGCAGGCAGGGGCACTTTACAATAGACCAGGTTTTTCCAAGTCCCACCCAACCTGGTCTTGAACACTTCTAGGGATGGGTATCCCAGGTTAATACTGTATGACTCTGAGCTGAGAAAACTCTTCCCAGCATTTTGATGTGTCACATGGCTCGTTAGTCTCTGGTGCAGTTAACCTCTTGATGGTTTAGCATTACTAATTCCTTTGGTAATTGCAGCAATAACAGTAATCCTGGGAAGCTTGTTGGGCTGTATGTATGTGCTGTGCTGTTCCATGCAAATTCCCCTTGGGAAGTGTGGCAGTTAATGGGACCTGTCTGCCTGGCTGGGAAACTCCTGTGGGATAGAGAGTGCTGGGCTGGTGGGCTGTGATGGCTCTGGGAGCAGCGCTGCTTGATGGGTAGCTCCTCTTGTCCTGCCTCCTCCAATGGGGGTTAAACTGCTGGGCTTTTTCCAGGAAACTCCTGCCCCATCTGAATCCCGGATTTCACTGAAAGTCAGGAATTTCAGCCTGAGCTGCAGGACTCAGCTTGAGCGGTAACATCAGAGGCGAGTTTGCTGCACTGCGTTATCTGCCTCTTACATCAGCTCCCCCTAAGAAATCACAAAGAAAAAAAAATCTTCCACATTCTTTTCTTTCAGCAAATGCGTTTTAAATAAATTATAGGATTAAAAAAGTTAAAAGTTTAATCGGCTCCCCCATTGTGCGTGAGTTCAAAAGGAACATTTATCAGGCGCGAGGTTGGGCCTCAGTTCATCTGTGCTGCTGGAAGATTTTTAATTTGCTCAACTGGAAACTATGAGAAGACTTGATTAGATGGCAACTGTAATTTATTCCCAGCTGTCAGCATTTCTGGCACCCTCAGGGATCTGGAACCTTGGGGCTGCCACATCAGTCCTGTCCCCTCTGGGACTGGTCTGAGGTGCCCCTCATTAGACCTGAATGTGTTTGTGGTCATGGCTGATGGTGTGGCTCCTTGTGCTCCAAGAATCTCTCCCTGTCCAAGAAGCTGGGTGAGGAAGCCTGTCACATCAGGGGCATTCCAGGGAGAAGCAGCAGTATGGGAAGCATCCCAGGGCAGGGATTGGGCTCCCTCCTGGATTGCTCAGCTGCCTCCCAACACATCTGGATTCTGCCATCACTGCGTGCTGGAGGAGCAGCTCTCCAAATGCCTCTGGTGTCTCCAGCCCCTCAGACAAAGGATGCAGTGCACGAAGCCAAATCCACTTTATTCGCGTTATCGAGGAAGTGAAATCCTTTTCCATAAGTGGTTCTGTGTCATTAACAGCAAAATAAGCAACTGCTGACAGCCAGGCTGCTCTGGAGAGCAAGCCCACATCCATCCTAGAAACTGGGACATGCCAATGTGGTGATGTCCCCTTTCATCTTCTTTTTCCTCTCCTGCCAGTCCACCGGGGACCCTGGGAACGCTGACAGCAGCGGCAGGCGGCTGTGGAAGAGTTAAGGGTCTGTGTTTTCCACCGCCACTCTTCCTTCTCAGGGAAGACAAATGATTCATTATATTCCCCATCATTTTCACTGATGCCTGGCTGCCTCCCATTGAGATGTTGGGCCTGTGCCACTCAAGTCGTTAGCGTGATCCCCAAGAAGAGCCGTGGAGAGCCGTGTTCCCTATTTGTCTGTAACAGCTCCTGCCAGGGGCAAGCCAGTGTGATCAGCTCTAGTTTTCTTTCAAATCTACACAAAAATGCCAACACAGAGAGTTGTGGCGTGGGAATATCACAATGACGTCCAGATTTTCCTGGGCAAAGCAGAGGAAACTGTGGCTGCAAGACGATTTGCAAGTGCATGGATGGGGAAGCTGCCCCTGCCTACAGGAACGTCTGGGATGGGCACAGCCTGGGATGGTCACAGCCTGCCCACACTGAGGGTTTGATGTGGCCACTGCCAGCTTCCAGCCTCCCTGCAGGTAAATATCCAACTCATCTTCTCCTGGGCAGTATTTGCCTCTCAGATCCATGGATGATAGTATTCAATTTAGCTGCAGGTAGGGTGGTGCAAACTGCATCCCATCTGTCAGAGCTGTCGTGCTCCTCACAGCACGAGGCAGACAGGGATCTCTCAGGAACTGTGGTCTGAGTGCTGGTGGTGGAGCTTTTGGCTAAAATTGCTCCATTTTCTCTCACCAGAGTGACCCACTGCTGAACTCTCACTGTAGGACTGTGAGTAGGACTGCACATGGGTTGGAGGATGAGAGTGATATTTGTAATAAAGCCTGTATCCAAATCCAGAAGCTTTTCAGATGACACAGGGAAGCTTCATTTTGGACACAAGTCAGATAAGGTCATATGGATTCATGGAAGCTGTGGGAGTCTCCAGCACTGATGGGATCAGCAAGGAACCACTGAGTGAGGTCTGGGTGTGAGCCATGGGGTGATGAGAGTTCCAAGCAGTAGGAGGGCTGATGTCTATAAAGATCCAAGACCCCAGTGCAGGTCCTACAAGCCCATGTGCTCCCCAGCACATTCTGAAGCCCAGCCCTGCCTGAATGGAACATGTTTCTGGCTGGGAATGGCATTAACAGACTATCAACAGGACCAATGAATACATCCAGAGAGATGTGTGTTTTAGCTTCTTGCCACAGGGATGTGTTATTCCTGTTACTGTGTTATTCCTGCTATTGTGTTATTCCTGTTAATATTTTTAACAATCCTCTCCTGCTCAGGGGCACTGGGGCTTGAAAGGAAGCAAAAATGGCTTCGCTTAAGGCACTGGGCAGAGAAGTGAAAATGGCTGTGACTGCTGGGGCAGAGAGGGAGAAATTCATGATGGAAATTAGGGTTACTCTGCCTTTGGCACTGGTGAGGACCCTGCTACCAGCTGGGACAGCAGCCCCTCAGCAGGCCCTGGAGCATTTTGCTGCAAGCAGTGCTGCCTGCAAGCATCAGGAAGGAGCTGGCTCCCGGCATGGCACTCACTGGTTTATTTTGATAGGCAGGAGCCATTCCTGTTCACAGCCGTTTAATGTAATGTGGGAATTGGTAATTTGGGATTGTGGCTGAAATCACTTTTGAATACATAAAACATAAATACAGCAAAAGCGGAGAAATGAGCCATAACTCTCCCTAATGGAGCCCCGGCCTCTCTGCTTTCTGTGGCACAGGGAAAAATGGTCCCACTATTTTCGACCATTAATTCTGTCTCGGCCTGAGCCGTGCTGCTCCTGGTTTCCCGAGCACTTTTTTACGAAATAATGAGGCTATTTATTAGCAGCAACGAGGCTGCACAGAAGAAGGTGTTGAGATAGTTTCTATAGTAACTCCCTGTGAAAACATTCAGTGCTCAACCGTCCGAAGCTGTTCTGCTGCCCCAACTGCTGGGTGAGCAGAGGAGCCCCAGCTCAGTCTGACCATGGAGCCTGCACGCCCCTTTCTTCATTCCTTTCAGGACCCACATGATGGGCTGCACATGAGAGGATGCAGGAGCAGCAGCGTTGTCATTTTGGGGTTTATTTGGCAACGTTTCCCTGAGAAACCCCATTGAGCAGGTGGGACAGGAGGTGGGATCCTGCTGGCCTGATGCTGGGTTGCTCACTAAGGGTATGTGCAGCAGCCTCATGCACTGACTGTCACAGCCCCTGGGGTGAAACCCAACAGCTCCTTTCTCTCCCTGCAGTGTCTTCTCATCTTCCTCAGCTGTAGGTCACATTTTCACTGGGCATTTAGTGTGATTTCTCAACTCTCTCCTTGAAGCAGGAGTGCAGTGGGATGGCCTGGTGCAGGCTCATGAGCTTCCTGAAACTACCCAGGAGCAGCAGCTACTCTGGCTGGAAAGAAACACTCGCAGTTCAGGCTGCTCTCTGCATCACAGCAGAATTTCCAGGAGTAATTGGATTTGGCCATTCAGTTATTTCCTCAAATAACAGAAAACTCAATTGTTCACATTCGCCAGTTGGATGCCACGGGAACTTAGCACAAATTCCATTGTTCTTAAGCACAGTTCTACAAATGGTTTGTATTGAGTAATACAGCCACTATTACAGCAACTCCCCAGCACTGCTCAATTCCTATGTTCCAGCACATGGAGTAACCAGGCAGCCTTTTCAAGGGGAGTGTCTGAATACCCACATTTTCACACCATACAGCTCTGTGTGAGTACTGAATAAATTCCAGGAAAGCAGGGGTACCTGAGGATTAAGAGAAGACTGAATTTACTGAGGAAACAGTTACTCACTTGGCCCTATCTGGCATCTGGACAAACGGGGCTCAGGAAAGGAGGATAAATCAATCCCAAGCCATCAGTGTGTGCTGGGGGAGCAGAGCATCCTCCAGCCCACACTCGGGTTTGCCAGCATCTCCCATCCCCCGCGAAATCGTTATTAAAGCTGGCAAGCCATCATGAGAAATAAAGATTTATCGTGGCGTAATTTCCCAGGAGGGACAGAGATTAATGCCGAGGAGAGAGGAACCAGCAGCCGCTTTCTGTTTGGGTAGAGGATGAGCTTTTTGCTCCCTGGGGCTCTGTGCTCCTGCCGGGAGCCGGCAGCAGTCCAGCCGGGGATGAGCCTCAGGGCTCCATCCCAACCCTGCTGGCATCCAGCCCATCCTGGGGAAAGCATCCCAGGACACCTCTGCCTTTTTCCTTCTAAAATTTCTTAATTTTCCTGCTTGGATTTCTTAATTTTCCTGCTTAAATTTCACTGTTTTAAGCCTCTGTCAAGGGGCTCTCTGTGCACCAGCAGGACCCCCACACTGCACACGGAGCACAGGGAGAGGAGGAACATGAGGAGAGCTGCAAAGACGAGGGACAGTGTAATTCTTTAGTGTCTTTTACAAGGATAAATATAATCTGTGGACTGAAGAAACTGAGTCATACAGACACTGTCACAAAAGGCCCCTATTTTTGTTGCTGCTTTGCCTGGATGTGTCACGGGAGGAGGGAAGGGATACAGTAACGCGCTTTTCAATTTTGGCTGCAAAATTTTCATCATTATAATTTCAATTAAAATTGCTCTTTGAAGCAGTTTGTCTTCAGGCTCAGCCACATGAATCTTTGCTTTCATGAACACGGAAAACTAGAAAAATAAAAATGACCCTATTTTATCCAGCCTGGGTTTCAAGGACAGGGCTCATGCTGGAGCACGGTGGCAGGATGGGATGGAGCAGGATGCAGAGTGTGGTGTTCAGGCCCTGGAAGCATCCCTGGCTTCCTCCAGTGCAGGGAATTGCTCCTGGAGCAAGGGCAATGCCTGCCCCAGCATGATGCTCATTGAGGTGCACAGAGCCCCGTCCCTTCCCACCTTATGCAGAGTTAAATGAAGCAGAGCAGCCAATGCCTCTCTGGATTTGAGCAGTGCCCAGTGTGTGATGGGGCAGCCATAAATTGATGGGAGCCTTTGGGATGGCAGAAGGACAGGTCCTTGCTGCCAACACTCACCAGCCTCCCCTGCCTCTGCTGGGATCTTGGGATGGGCCGTGAACACCTGTGAGGCGGGGATTATGCAATACTTCTGTAAAAACAACTGATGTTCAACACTAATTTATGGATACACCGAATTATCTAATGCAAATGTGAATAGGATTTACAAAGAGATATCAGAGAGGCACCTACAATCAAGTGACTCTTTGCAGAAAAGCAGAAGACAGAAGGTGGAGAAGGAGCCCAGTAATTTATGCATTTGCGTGTCCCATTCCGTCCTCAGGAACGTGGTTCCCAGTTCCTGCGCCTGTCCTTCATAACTGCTCCCAATGTCATCTTTTTAATGAAAATTAAGTGCTTTGGTTGTACTCCACAGAAGCTGTGCGGACATGACTAATTGCAGCACTGGGAGATGGCAACCTCATTTGAAAGGAAGCAAGTCCCTCCCTCCCAAGGGAGGTTTCGGCGCGGACTCTTCCAAACAACAGACGCCATGGACTTAGAAGGACTAAAAATATTTCCCCTGCATCTGCACAAGCCGTTTCATTTCCTCTTCATTTTCTCTAATTTTCTTTGTCTCCAGCTTTAACTGATTCGATGCATCCTAATTATGAGCACATCTGCCTGCTCCTGTGGCATTCTGGCTGACCTGTGCCAGCATCCAGGCTGGCGAAGAGATGGAGAAGGAATGGACAGCAGGGCTTGCTCTCCAAGGACCTGTGCACATCCCTCTGGCCCTGGATTTTGTACAGACATCCCTGAGGAGAACTTTCCACATGCCGAGCTTCCTGTGCTGTTGTCCTGTGTTGGGATGCCCAACTATTTTCTCGCAAGTACAGTCAGTTTCCCAGGAGCAGGAATTCCCAGGAGCTCAGGATTGCACAGTCCCAGCTGGCCCTTGGGTCCTGTGAGCAGAACTGGGGCTTGCCTTTTCATGCTAGCCATCGCTTAGGAAAATCCTGTGTAAATCCAGCACTCAGAAGTCGTTTATTCTGCTGCTAATTTATGACGGTGTTTTTCATCCTGATCTTAAAGAAAATCCATCCTCACATTGAGGCTAAAAGCAAATCCCTGGCAAGATTAGGTTAGCCTAGAAAAACTCAGCCCACAAGCAATTATCCAGCGCTTCCAAGGTGTTTTGTCTCCTGCACAAGGAAATCAAAATCCCCAAGCAATGATTCGTGGGAAGAAGTGGCTCCAATACGAGAACAAGATGCGTGTTGTGTCCTTTCTTTAATCAAGTTAATGGTCATCATTTTACATGCTAATGTCTCCTCCGTGGTCCATCAGCCGTGCAGCTGCAGCCGCCTGCAATCCACCGTGCTTTACCTAAGAGACCCAATTACTGCTTGGCTTGGGCTGATGTGGAGCATTGCAGAGCATCCTCCTCCAGCACCACAGCCACACCAGAGCTTCCTCTGGCATTGCCTGGGCCAGGAGAACCATCCCGAGGGTTTGGCTAGAAATACAAGGAGCAGAGCAGCAGAGCAGCTTGTGTTCTGCTTCACTGGGTTACCCAGGAATGGCAGCAGGCTGTGGGGCACAGGGGTACCCTGACTGAGGGGCCAAGATCACCCTTGAGGGGTTGTCCCAAAAGTCAGAGGCTGTGCCAGTGGCAGCCTGGACCACTGGCATTCTCATTGCCATCTTGTGGCATTCTCTCACAGATGCTTTGATACTTATTTTTTCAGCCAATCCAAAAGAATCGATAATAAAGTAACCAAACCCAAATGTTCCGCGTTTTTCCCCATAACCTTTGCACTCGATGGAGGTGCTGTGCTGAAAGGCAAAGCAGAGGTGGTCAGTAACACAAGGGATGCTCCAGTTCTCTGTATTTATTACCAGGGGGTCACTTCCACCTTCACCGAGGGGAGAGGCACCCACCCCTCCATGCAGGGAACCTGCAGCAGACTCGATCGCTGGCTGGAGCATCCTCCCCGACGGCCCCTCCGTGCCCCGGGGCTCCCAATCCCGTCAGGAGTGGATGGATGCAACGCCCTGACGGCTGCTCGCAATCTCCAAGGGCTGAGAGATAAGGGGGCTGTCAGGGAAAAGCCGGGCCGGAGAGATAAGGGAGCTTATTCCGTTCAATTACTGGGCAGATAAAGAAGCACAGGCAAGCCCGGCTCTCCTAATTCGTCCCAGCCAGCCTGAGAGTGCCGGTCCCTTCTCCAGGAGCCATCCCCAGGCGGCTGCAGCACTGCCCAAGGGCTGGGGATGCCCGCTGCAGGCTGAGCCGCTGCCCTGCTCAGCCCCTCTGGAAATGGTGCAAGCTCAGGACCGCTGGGGCTCGTATTTCCTTTGAAATATGGCCCTGGCATTTGTCACAACCTTTGCACAAAGGTTAGGAGGGAGCGTGATGAGATTTGCTTGATGACAGGGAGTTGGGATGGGCTGTCGGCAGGGATGATGGAGCACTCTCTGGGGAGGCAGTGGCTGGCCTGTGGTTTGGAGGGCTGGTGAAGAGACACAGTGGAGGAGTGTGGAGACCCCAGAAGGAGAGACAATCCCCTCCCAGGAGGGCTGCAGGCAGGAGTCTGCAGCTCCCTGTGCTGTTTGGAGGGTGTTTGGAGAGCCATGCATCCCAACAAGGATGGGATGGGTTGCCAAGGTGTGGGAAGCAGGACAGGAGAAGTGCAGGATTCCAGGGGGGAAAGTGGTGCTGGGAAAGGCCACTCACACAGGGAAGCAGCATCAGCCTTTGGGGGCAAACACCAGTCCCTGACACCTCCTTTGCTCCTGGAGCCCCCCTTTACCTCCAAGGCCAGTACCAAGGAAGGAGCAGCACACAGGAAATGGCCTCTGTGGTTTCACCTGATGCTTTAATTTACCCACAATTAATTTGAACCATAAATCTGGAGCTGCAGTTACTGTGCACACAGGACTGAAGATGGGTATTAAAGTCTTTCCTGTCTCCCTGACTGGTGTCTGTCACTGATCCCGTGACAGCCTGTCCTTGTCTTAGATCTTCTTCCCCAGCTGGTGGCTGCTCAAGCTCATTCCTCATGGCACCTTCCCCGTGGCACATGGAGCCAACAGCACACAGATGCCAAAATGGATCCTGTGCTCCCTGGCATTGCCCTCCCTGCAGTGGGATGAGTGATGGGATGGGGATGCAGTTTGCAGAAGATTCAGTACCCCCAGTCCAGGGCCTGGATCAAATTCCTGCCTGGGGAAGGAGCTCAGTCAGCTCTGCCTTGCTGTCAGCTGCAGGACTGGGAGCAAATGCACCCTGAGTTCCCCAAAGTGTGGCTGGGCTGATGGGGAGGCAGAGCTGCGGCTGGGCCGGGACAGCTCCGTGCTTTGGGGAAACTTCCTCAGATTTTTAATTATCACAGGCAATTAAGACTTTAAATCTGCCAGGCTCCAGCTGCCACAGCTGGCGCAGCTCCAGCGGCGCCGCCGTCCTCCCCGCAGGCAGCTGGGGATGCTGGGCATGGCTGAGGAGATGCAGGAGAGGGCTTGTCACCAAAGCCACTGACAGAAACAAGGTCATGCTGCCCATTGGGACACGTCAGTAATGCCCAGAGATGGGTGAGCAGCTGGGGGCTGCTGGGATTCTCTCAAGACACCTTTGAGAGGAGTACCTGGAAAATGCTGACAACGCAGCGAAAAGTCAAGAGTTTCCCAAAAGGCAGATGAACGAGGAGAAAAACTCAGGGCTGCATTAAAAACATCTCAAGGAGGTGAGAGATGCAGCTGGGAAATGAGAGCCTGGCTGAGGAGAGGTGTGTACAAAGGAGAGGAAGATGGAGGGGGAACATTCAGCCAGGTGAGGATGGATAAACAAACTGCCACAGCCCCCAGGGAACCCCCTGGGCACCATGAGGCTCTGGCTGTCCCACAGAGCCACCTGGAGAGCCCTGGAGAAGATGTGGCAGCACAGAACCAAGCTCTTAATACTCAGAAACATCATAAAGTGCTCCGGGGTCCCACTGCAGCCGCTTTTCTCTTTCCATGGTGGAAATTTATTCCATGAGCTGATAAAGGGAAAACTGATGCAGCCATGACATGCTCACAGGGGGATGTCTCCCCACAGCTGCCTTCTGCCTTATCACAAATAAATATTGCTGCTGAACACAGGAGAAGCGTGAGCTCCACCTCATCTGGTGTCCCACCATGTAATTAGTGAGCACAGACCAACTGGAGCCTGAAAGATGGGGTAGAGAAACCGGAGGATCTCACTTAACAAAACAGAAAACAAGGAGCCTCACCCAATGAATGAGCTCTCTCTAAATATAACCAGGGCTGCAAAATTGTGTCAGGGAATAATTCATATGCAGAAATAGCTCTAAAACTAAGTGGAAGTGTGAGAGCTGAATAGAGCAAACCCCGAGGAGCCGTAAGGAAACGGCACAAATTTGGCGGAAGTATGGGAGCAATCCAGGAGCTTCCATTATTCTAATCCATGATTAGAAGTATCCTGAGACAGTTTCCTGTATGCCTAACCTCCCTTTCTCCCCTGCTGAGCCCTGGGCTCCTCATGCTGGCAGCACAGAGGTGATTAATTCCCACAGCTCCTGACACTGGCTTGTGCCAGCACCAGCACCCTCAGCACTTTGGGGCTATCCTGGACACTTAATTTATTATGGTGTGATTGGATTTGATTAAAAGCTATTGATTGGGAGGACAGGGGCTGGTAAAATTGTGGCCATTTGTCAGTGGCTGGGCAGTGAAATCTCTGGGCTAATAAATCAGGGCTGGTGCTGTTGGTGCACAACGACTGCAGTGCAGGACATGGTCAGGCTCCTTGCCCTGGCACCAGGGATGGACTAATCCCATTAAAAATTATGAATGTTTCCAGCATGGAGTTGACTCTGGGAAGAGCCATGGAGCTGGAGGGTGAGTGCTGAGGTTCCCAAGGCCAGGGGTGATGTCCCTGTGCTCCCCAGTCCTGGGTGCAGACAGGATGCCCAGTGCAGGGCAGCGATTTCAGAGGCCAGCACAGCCCATCTTCAGGGAAGCTCCTTGCTCTTTGCCTTTTCATCAAGAGGGGCTGCTCCAGTACCCTGCCCCTGGAACTGGCTGGGATGCAGGGAGCTGCTGCACCTCCCATCAGGTGCTCCAGCATTACCCAGGGGATGATGCTGCCACCTCCACAAGCTGCTCCTGGCATGCAGGGCTGGAGCACCCACCAGGCTCTGCCACTTTGATTTAGAGGAACCATCCATGGGCAGCTCCTTCAGCAGCTGTGACACGCAGGAAAATTACGGAACGACGCTCGCCAGCTCTTTAGCAGTGTATTGACACAACAGGGACCGGAATGATGAGATGTGAGACTTCTGATGCATCTGTATTATTCCCAGCACGCTATCACAGCTCCCAGAATGGGGATGTCAAATGGCTTCCTCCGAGCATTTTGTATGTCTTTAAAAATGAAATGGGCTGTGCTGATGCCTTCAGATGTCTAATGGGTGATGCGAGTGTAAAAGTGCCACTTCATGCTTTGAGATGTCACTACAGTAAATCAATCCCATTTTCGTTGCTTTTATAAGCTGCAAATATTTTCTCAGGGCTGCTGAGGAGGGAGGGGCACAGGAGCCAGGGACTGTTGGCAAAGATGAGCTTGGCCAGGTCAGCCTCATGGTGCAGCTTGGCTGGTCCCTCATCCCATGAGGGATGTGTGAGGGGCAGTGGCTCTGAGCCCCCTGCTCTTGCTGGGCTGCTCAGCAGCCTGGGGGCTTGGGAGACATCCCAGCACCATTATCTCCTGCCTCTCCTGGCCTTCTGCACCACCCAGCAAGACCTCCCTCTGTGTATCTCTCCTAAGTGCTTTGTCACAGCTGACACGGAGCCAGGGAAGGCTTGACAGGTTGGCGCTGTATTAAAAACGATCCACGATAATATAAGGGGAGGAAAAGAGGCTGCTGCCTTACAAGGAGGCTGAAGGCATGGAAGATTAGCAGTGCTGCTGTATTGCACATGATCTGTTTGGTTTGGGGAGAAAACTGTGCTTGGGATTCCTGTGTGTGGGGGATTGGTGCTGTCAGAAACTGCCAGGACCTGGCACGTGGTGAGCAGAGCAGCAGGATGGTGATGCACACAGGTGATGCACACAGGGTGATGCACACAGGGTGATGCACACAGGGTCCCTGATGATGCACACAGGTGATGCACACAGGTGATGCACACAGGTGATGCACACAGGGTCCCTGAGTGCCACCCTGACCACCAGAGCTGTGGGACCCCTGAGGTACCAGGAGCTAAGGGCGAAGGCTGAGGGAATGGGGAATTTCTGGGAGGCCTCAGGAGAGCACCAGGTGGCTCTGCCAAGGGGGAACCTGCAGAGGAGGCCAATGGCTTGGTCTGGATCAGAGGAATGCAGGAGGATCCCCCACTCCTTAAGTCCTCAAGAGCCATACCTGGCTGCTCTTAGGTGATTTATGCATCTTGGTGACTAATGCAGTCATAACCAAAATGGACCATAATTGTTATGGCAGTAAAGCAATCCTTGCGTTCTCCTATTTACTAATCTTCAACTTCTCCTTGTGACCTTTACTTCAAAATGTTTCAATATAAATAATGCACTTCTGTGAATATATTCTTCTGATTATTTCCCAAAGCTCTGATTCTCCATGTGCGACGGTCCCTGAAGTGGTAATTTGTTCTCCTTCCTGGTAATTGCAATTTTAGAAATAGCTTTTCCAAATGCTCCCAGCCTGAGATCTTTTTTGATATCTTTCTTTTATTTTCCCCTCTGTAATAAAGCTGCTTCCCAGCTTGGGGAGAGGGTCTAGGTCAGGGGGAGCCCCAGGACAGTGGGGGCTCTGCAGGTGCCTCTTACGCCTTGAGAGGTTTGTGTTGCCCCAGGAGACTCTGTCTTTCCATTAGGCCCCTCCTAATCTATTAGGGCATTAGGTAGGAGTCTATTTATTAGTTTCAGATTAAATCCTACTAATTCCGGTTGCAACTAAAATTTGGTTACTGGGGGATGGGGCTGCTCAGACAGAACAGAGCCTGGCAGGAGGGATGGCGGTGGGAGAGCTGAGCAGGGACCTGTCCTTCCAGCAGCTCATTGCTGTTCCAGACACAGTCTGGTGGTTAATCAAATGCTCATTCCCACACAGCAAAGGGGTTTGGACTCTGGATCCAGGCAGAGTGGGGCAGGAGGGGAGTGGGACCCCCAAAGGTACCACCCCCCATCAGAAGGCTGCTCCCCAGCTTGGGCACACCGCCTGCAGATGAAGCACTTGCAGGAGCTGAGATCTTCACTTTTGGAAGGACAGGGGGGCTCTGGTGTGGGCTCCTTCTCCCAAGGGAGATGCCATGGCATGGCCAGCTGTCCTTTTGGCAAAGCCACAGCCTCCAGCTCTAACCTTGTGCAGCCAGTTGAGAGAAATTGTTCGTGATGAATTTAAGCTGAAGGTTAAGAGCCAACATAAGCTAGAAAGTCAATGACTAATCTATTAAGCTCCCCAGTAACTTAATTTACATGTTTTTAATGATTACTTCCTACCTGGGCACTCTGAAAACTAATTGGACTTGAATCGTTAAGTGCATTCAGAGGTGGACTCAAATTAATAAGCACCACTCCTGTCTGTTTTTAGATGCAAGAGAGAATCAGAGCTGGCTCTGGGGGCTGCCAGACACCTCATTGCAATGCAGCCACAGCTGCTCTCCTTGGGCTGGGGGTACCTGCTCTCCAAATAACCAGCTCAGCTGCACCCACTGCCATTTAGGAATTAAAACACTGATTAAGGGCTTGATGCACTTCTTGGAAACTGAGTTTTTTTTTTCAACCATTGGAAGAGAAAAAGCTGCTTCAGATTATAATTGGGGCCTGGACCAGGCATTGCTTCCAGTTTGTCAGTGGTGTTCTCAGAATTGAGGGGCTGGTGAGGCTGGCTCTGTGGTTTCACCACATGAGCTGAATTCTCTGCTCCTTTTTCTCCTCTTCACCAGCTGAACTGCAGATTTCATCAGCACTGCTCCCAGTCTGACTGCTCCCTCACAGAAAACATGGGTCTCAGCCTCAGCAGGTTAGTGGGACCCCAGCCATGCCTGCATCCAGCTTCTCTCCCCATCACTGTGCATTCCCAGAGGATGGAGGGGGCCAGGAGGCAGAGGGGAGCTGGGCTCAGCAAGGGGTGCCCCAGGAATGGGGTTGTTACAACACCCCAACATGCTGAATTTGCCAGGAAGCTGCATGAGAGAAACTGAGATATTCCTGCACAGGCAAGGGAAGCTCCTGCTCTAGGGAGAGCAGCCTGGCCAGAAGGGAGGGAATGTGGCTGGAATGAAAAGCACCTACTTAAGAGATAACCTGGAAGCCCTTTTAATATAATGTAATGGTAAAAGGCAAAATGAGGCTTCGAGAAGCAGTGCTGGTTCCTCACCTAAGGCAAGGATGAACACTAACCTTGGATCAGTCCACAACAGGCAAAAAATACAATTGGGGTATTTATTTCCCTGAAAAGCCCAGCATTTCTGCTGGCACTGTGTGATATAAAATGAATTCACCCAGCAGCAATTGTGTGGGGCTGTTTTTACAGTCATGGGGGACTTGGCTGGCAGCTGGAGCCAGCTCTGCCTCCATCACTGTTTGTGGCATCCAGAGCTGTCACCTCTTGCTCCAGCAAGGGACTGACTGCACCAAAGCATCAGCATCAGAATGAAACCGAGGATTTCACAGTTTGCCATCAGCTAATAGCTGAGCAAACAGAACACAGCGCTGGTACTGGGGAAGATGCTTCCCCCTGAAGAACAGTTCTTTTAATGAGGCTCATCATAATGCTCATTAATTTGTGTACATCTGGATGCTCAGGTTGGCAAATGCGGAGGCAAATGGCTTTGTATTGTGTTGAGTCACACACACAATTGCTTCGCTACTCCTTCTCGGCCTCATGTGGCTCAAGGAATATTTGCTTTACTGAGGGAAAACTGGAAAATGTCCCACAGCTGGCAGATCCTGGAGCCTCCAGAGACAGAGCTGTGGGGTGCTGCACCCCTCACTGCTGCCTCTCCTCCCCACTCACCCCATTGAACACATGCCAGCATTCCCTTTCTGAGCAGTGAGGTTTGCAGCTCAGCTCTGTGGGAATGCAGAATTTCCCCCTCTGTAGGAGCTGTCACTCCCATCTGTGCCACAGGCAAGGGCCTTTGCCGTGTTCCTGGGGGTGATGTCCCCACCAAGCTGCACCCCCAGGCCCTGGGTGCTTGGGGAGAGTGGATGGAGTGCTGGAGGATCTGTCCCTGGCACAGAAAGCAGGGAGAAGCCTCACTCCACCCTGCCAGCCTCCCTCCCAGCACAAACACAGCCTGAGCCGGGTTCCCTCGCTGTCCCTGGGGACTGAGCCTTTCATCCTGGGCTTTTCATTAGTGTTCCATGCTGGAGTTACACAGATGCTGCCTGCTCCCCCCCCCCCCAATGGCAAGGAAATTATGCACCTGGGCCAGCAGCCAGGATGCCGAGGATTTATGCTTTTCAAGGTCTTTTATTAACTTGGCAACATATGGCTCTATCCTCAGAGCATCTCCTCCACCTCCTCCTCCTTCTCCTCCTCCTCCTCCTCCTGCTCTTTCCTCTCCTCCCCAGAATGCTGGGGCTGGAGTGGGGCTCTCCCTGACTCCCTGTGCCCTTCATGCTGGATTTTTTCATCCTTGGGGAAACAAGCCCTTTAGGATGGGTGGAATGGTAACAAAATGACACGAAACAACGTTCTTATTAAATGTGTATTTCAATTCCTTTCTCTTTCACAGATGTGAAGTCAGTCTTTAAAACACCAGTAGTGAATATTTAAGACACTGAAAGCTGTTTTCTTTTTGGCATGTACCTGGATTTGAGTAGACACCCTCCAGAGCCAGGATTGCTGGGTGCTGCAGGCACTGTGTGCATATGAGCACTTGGAAAGGGCTTCCCTTTCCTCACTTGATTTCTGTCTTTAAGATCCAGGCAGCAGCTGCCTTCTCCTCAGCTTTGCATCTAGTGAAATGCAGGGATGCTCTTGGAAATGCACCAAGGAGGCAGTGGGGCCATGGGCAAGGAAAGCCACCCTCTCCTCTAAAGGAGCAAAGCCAAGGGCTGGGTTTGTGCAGGTGGAGGAGCAGGAAGGAGAACTGCCAGGGAAAGACCTCACCAGAGGTTTCCTGCATGATGATACATGTCTGAGGAATGTCTAATGATGCTGAACTCTAACTGGCTGGGAGAATGACATGCTGCTGCCTGGCTAGAGCCGTGTCTCTTCCCCCTCCTGGCTAAAACACGGCTGGGCTGCATCCAGCTGAATCTCTCCTTGCCTGTGGACAAACCCAAACACCAGCAGCAATGCCAGTCCTGCTGTTGGGTGAATTGGCACCCACCAGGGCAGCACCCATCCCACGACATCCAGAGTGTTCTGGTGACAGAGCTGGAAATGCCATCAGGAGAGGAGGGGAACTTGGGAGCTGCCATTTACGCATTCATGAATGTGCCAAGTGCTGCAAAACGTGGCACAGTCCAACGTGGCATGGTCAGACCTGCTGCATCCCACCGAGCCACCAGATCTTCCATGTTCTCAGGAGAGCAGGTTCAGCTTTCTCCTTACCTGCACATCTTCCAACCATCCTTTCCTGAAGCTACAGCCTTGCACCCTCAGACCTGGAGGATGAGTTTGTTTACGTGCCTCAAAGTGCAGAGCGTGAGGCTACAGTGGCATTCGAGTAGCATCGAGTGCTTTCAAGATTACACTCGCTGAAGTAGTAATTAATGTTTGTTTTATTATGTTCTGGGGAATGATCGTCCAACAAGATAATTCAAATAAAGCCGAGCATGTTCCGAGTGAACGCCGCTTAAAGGCTGATTCATTGCAAACTGGCCCGTGCAAAGGACCAATAATTAGGAGAAAAGGCACAAGTAGGAGCATACTCGCCATTTATCTGCCTTTTATGTAATTAAAATGATGGAAATTATGGCTTAATGAGTGGAAATTGGATGTGCTCTTGAGAGTTTTGCGTGTCTTATTTCCCTGCAAGCGTCAGTCTCCAGCCGTGTCCCTCCAGCTGTTTCCCCAGCCTGGGGGCACTGCAGGATTGCCAGGGGCCACTTGGGGACAGAAAGCTGGCAATGATGGTGCTGACAGAGCTTCCACCTGCTGCACCCAAGGGTCTGCACCACCCTGGGTCAGGGAGTGAGGGCTGGGAGTGAGGCTTCTTGTGCCAGACCACGGCCAAACACTCAGCACGAGCTCTGCTTCCCATGATTAACTCCTTCCTCACGTCTCATTAATTTACACACAGTGAAACCACGGTGGCACATTATATGGTAAATAAACCCAAGGAAGGCAGCTTATCCAGCAGCCTGAAAACCACCTGGTTTTATCCCACAGCTGAGAGGTACAAGGGGTGTAGGAGCGTTGGGGTTTAGGACAGCTGGGATGGGCGGAGACGAGAGATTTCTGAAGCAAGGGCTTGGAACTTGGGGTTTATTGCAAAGGGCCTGGGTGCAGGGCCCTGCTGGGAGCTGCCAGGCACAGCTCAGAGCAGGACTGAGAGAAGAGACAGGTAGAGAGCATGATTGAGAGGGTAAGAAAGTAAAAGAGGCAAGAGAGCAAAAGCGTAAGAGAGTAAAAGGGGTAAGAGAGTGAAGTTCCCGTTACAATACAATAAATCTTCTGTGTTGAATATCCTGATTCTCACTAACCAATCCAGTACAAGATACAAATCCTATAGCATTTACACACAGCCTATAAGAATCATTATATTACCATACTGTGTTACATTTTAAACCCTAAAAACTCCTCTTTGGGCCCCTTCTGCCAAGCTGGCAGGGTCTGCTCTGACCCTTGGGCCTGTCTGCAAGCAGAGGGTGTTGTTCCATCAAAAGGGGATTACCTTCAGCTGGCCACGCCATTGTTTTCCAGTTGTTCAGTAACTAAGGGATCTCAAAGCTTGCTTTCATTTCAGTCTTGCTTATAGTTTCCATATTCTCAAAATCTTTTGCCAGGCAATCATATCTATAAGGCTTTCCTGCTTCATCTTCCCCAACAAAGGGGGAAAGGCTGCTGTGCCAGGGTGGTGGGAGCTGGCGGTGACAGTGCCAGCAGAGCCCTGGTGGCTCCACATCCCAGCCCGAGGCTCTGCAAGCTGGTACGGCGCGGTGTGTCGGGTAAATGATGAGAAGAAAATTGTCCTCCATCTGTTGAGATAAATTCCACCACATTTGCTTCTCTCATTAGCTGCACAGGGGCGGAGCGTGGTGTGGAGCCCACGGAGGCAGGGCGGGTTAGTTGGGGCGCCAGAGGGTGCCAGGAGTGAGGACTCCCACGCTGGCACTGCCGAGGGGGTGGCTGCCCGCTTCAGCTCCTCGAGGGAGCATCTTCCACAAGATGGAGCCTGTGGGCAAACGATCTGATCTGGGACCGGGAGGACGCTGGACAGCAGCGAGCGGCTGTCTGTCTGTCCATCCCGCCCTGTCCGTCCATCTGTCACCCAGGCGACGCCCGCAGAGCAATGCAGAGTGGTCTGTCTGTCCATCTGTCCATCTCCCATGTGGTGCCCTGAGTGCGGATACAGAGCGGTCTGTCTGTCTGTCCATCTGTCCGTCTCCCATGCGGTGCCCTGAGTGCGGATACAGAGCGGTCTGTCTGTCTGTCCATCTGTCCATCTCCCATGCGGTGCCCTGAGTGCAGATACAGAGCGGTCTGTCTGTCTGTCCATCTGTCCGTCTCCCATGCGGTGCCCTGAGTGCGGATACAGAGCGGTCTGTCCGTCTGTCCATCTGTCCGTCTCCCATGCGGTGCCCTGAGTGCAGATACAGAGCGGTCTGTCTGTCTGTCCGTCTGTCCGTCTCCCATGCGGTGCCCTGAGTGCAGATACAGAGCGGTCTGTCTGTCTGTCCATCTGTCCCTCTCCCATGCGGTGCCCTGAGTGCGGATACAGAGAGGTCTGTCTGTCTGTCCATCTGTCCCTCTCCCATGTGGTGCCCTGAGTGCGGATACAGAGCGGTCTGTCCGTCTGTCTGTCCATCTGTCCGTCTCCCATGTGGTGCCAGGCAGTGATGGACAGAGGGGACCAGGCGGCCCTAAGGGCAGGGATGCCATCAGGGTAAGTCAGTGCCAGGCGTGGTGACTTCTGCCTGCACTCAGAGGGCACAGAAAGCTGCTCCACAGGAGTTTTGGGCTTCCCATCCCTCTCGTGGGATGCCAAAGCTGCCTCAGTTTCCCTCTCACCCCCCGGGCTGTGGCTGATGCAAGGCTCTGGTTTGGCTGAGTTCACCTTTCTGTATCAACATCTTGCTGCTTTGCCTGTTAATCCTGAGAGGGAAGTGCAAACCCAGGATGGATCAAAATAAATGCCAGAGCCCAAGGAGAAATGTCAGCAGCTGTCAGGGGGATGGCAGGAGTGGAGGGCTGGGTGCCCTGGGGAGGGCTCCCACATCCCAGCTCACCTTTCCAGAGGAAACCTCTCCTGGCACACGCTGAACCGAAGAGTCCTGGCAGAAAGGCTGGAGCTTGCTTGAGGGGGTTCCCAGCCACCCCCCCATTCCTGGGCTCCCTCCTGCCTTCCCCTCTTGCTGGGAAACCTGAGGCAGAGGGGGGGCAGCTCCACACAGCTCTGCTCTCCATGCCATTTCCACATTATGCTAATGCACAGCTGTTGAATCCTCCTTCCCAGCGTGAATTCCAGCAGGTCCTTCCTCCTAAGTGGGAATTACTTCCATTTGCTGCATTTTTTTTAATTACCCAGCGCTTAGGAAAGTATCTCAGTGCATGGGCTGAGATGGGGATGCTTGGCACAGGTAATGCCAGGCACCTTTTGGTGATGCCAAGGACTTTTTGGGGAGATGCTGAGGAGCTGGTGAGGCTGAGTGGAAGATGAGACAGCTCTGAGTGGGTGAGGGGATGGCGGCGCTAGGGGACAGCAGCAGTTCATTAATGCCAATAGAAATGGAAAGAGGATTTGGAGAGTGAGAAGGGACAGATCAGCAGTGACAGGGAATATGGAAACAGCAGACTTTTGTCAGCCTGAGGAAATCTGTACAGAGTTACTGGAGATGTAAAGAAGAGGGCTATGAAATGAGACACTGGGGACACCCAGGCTGGGGACAGCAGTGCCAGCACCACAGTGGGGCTGATGAGACCCAGACGTGCTCCCCTGCCCATCATCCCTGAAATCAACCTCCCCACACATACTAAAATGGCAATAAATCTCAGGGATTATGTCTCTCTGCTGTTCTTTGGAGAGGTCTTTGGTTGGATTTGAGGAGAATTCTTATTTGAACAATAGGTCAGACGTGAATTCACCTTGCTGCAAACACAGGAGCTCCACTTTGGGAGGCTTTTAGCCCTCTTGCAGGAAGAGAAAAGGAAGAAAATCCTCACTGTCTAATTACACTGGTTACAGGCAATCAGCCTCGCAGCCATATCCCGATGACTTTTATTTGACACCGATTGATCACTCTTTAATTGCCACCCAGGGCACAAGGAAAAACCCTCGTGAGGAGAGAAGTTTTGGAGAGTTACAGAGAGCACAGGGACAGCTGCTGCAGGTCACGGGCAGTGCCTATGCCTGCACTGCCTGGGAATTGCCTTCACAGAGCTTGGCTGAAAGCTGGGAATGTTCTGAAGGGAGCAGATCTCTGCCTGATCTGAGCCTGGCTCTGTGTCACAGCGCCTGCAGACAACAACTGCAGGCAACAACCCGCTGGGAATGGAGCTTCCAAGGGGGAGAGGAGCAGCCAAACACACCTTTGAAAATGTTCCAGTATCTTTTACTGCACTGTAGCACTCCTCCAGCAGATAGCGGAGCAGCTCTCACACAGAGGAGCGTGATGCCACTGATAAAAACTGATTAGGATTTTTTGAGATAGAAAAGTGCATCAATTCTGAATGCACACGCTGGATTTATCGCTGCAGAGAAGTGTTAGACTCACGGCCTGACCATCCTGTGCCTGCTCCCAGCATCTGCAGAGCTCAGCAGGGCCACAGCAGCATTTTCATGGGTCTTCTGCACACTCCCCCATGGCCAGGCAGGAAAACCTCCTACTGCAAAAGGAACAGAAAAGTGTGATGAGAAATTCTTATGTTCTGTGGAAATGCTGTTTTTTGTACACAGGGACAGAGCTGCAAACACTTGAGGACCTGCTTCAGAAATGGGCAGTTCAGCCCCCTGAGCCTTGGGAGTGCTCTGCATGTCCAAAGCTGTTTCACACACACTGGTGGGAGTGCTGAGGGTGATTCTCTCATGTGGCCTCTGGCCACTGGCAGAGCAGCACAGTGATGGGCTGAGGGGCAGCCTGGGCGCCCTGGCCTGCGTGAGATGTGTGGGCAGCACCCAAGGGGAGCAGGGCATCCCAATTTCATGAGATAAACCTCAGAGCAGGAACACTAGGATCCCCCAATGGGAGCATAATAAAGGAAAACCCTCCCCCTCCCACAGCCAAAACACCACATTTTCAGACCTGAGTCATTCAAATGACAAAAGGACTCAACCCTGACCTCTTTCAGTAACTGTGCCTTTAAATCTTCATCTGTAAATGCATTAAAAATCTTTTAATGCAGCAGTTGTTTGGGAACAAGTCCAAACATTTAAATATTGTGTCCAGGGCACCACAGCTCAGACTCCTTGTGCCATGCTCCAGTGGAGGGCTTGGAGCAGGCAATCTCTTCCTTCCGTGGCAAGTGCCAGCAGGGTCAGGGCTGATGCACTGTAAATCAGTGCCTTGACAGAGCAGCACCTTGTTTTACTCAGCCTGCTCTTGTCAGGTTGAAACTCATATAAAATTCTAGCACTTGCTGCTGGGGAAGCAGCTCTCAGGGTGATAACAGCTTCCCCTTGGCACCCAAATGTGAACAGCAAACCAAACTCTGGGCTGCTGCTATGGCATTGCTACGCTGGGAACCCAAGGGAGAGGTGGAATGAAAGTGTTTTCTGTCTCTCCTGAGCATGTGGCCAGCTCTGAGGACTTACAAAAACCCCATGTTCAGCGCTTCATCTTTCCATCCCTGCACTGGCTCAGGTGGGTTGGTGCCAGCACTGCCCTGTCCCTTCCAAGCCTTGCTGTCCCTCCCTGCTCAGTGGCACAAGGTGGTGGTTGAGGAATGGCACCTGGGGGGTGCCACAGGAAAGCCAAAAGCCTGAAAAGCTCAGACCAGGCCAGGATTATAAAACCAATACTCAGCATTCAACAGTGAATATTCAGCATGTCACCTTGGTCCTGGTGCAGTCCTACCTGGCTGGGGCTGCCCACGGAGCTGCGTCAGGATGGAGAGCCCAGGCAAAGCTAACCTAGAAAAGGGACAGAAAAAAGGAGGAAAATATCAGCTTTGTATTTAACGAAGAGCAGATGATATGGCAGTGTCTTGTTTGCTTGGAGCCGAGCGAAACCCTGCTGCTCTGGAGCAAAACGTCGAGTTATTGAGGTGAGGAAATGCGGGGGCTGGAAGCTGACCTGCCACGTCCCTCCCCTCCCGCCCACGGCTGGGTCCAGCCACCACAGGGACAGACCAGCTCTGTAATGAGCTCACCAGAGCCATTCCTCAGCCTTAGGCAAGGCAAAAAGAGAGATGAAAAAAAAATAACCCAGAGAGAGAATTTAATTGTAGACTCTCGCTGGTGAAGGGGAAGCATAAACCAATAAATGGTAGAAATGAGTCTGATAAGCTCTGCGAGGTGAAGATGAGAAATGTGTTGGCTGCACGTGGGAGTGTGTGGGATGATGAAAGGCTTTGGAAGTACCTGCAGCAGGAGAAAGGCCGTGGGGAGTAATAAACAGGGTGCTTAGCAAAGGTTTAGGGGAGCTTTAGGCTTTGGTGATGCTCTCGCCTTTCCCTGTGGGGGAGAAGAGCCGGGAGAGACAGACTCTGCTTGCAGGGAAAACTCAGCAAGAGGGATCTGAGAGTTCAGCTTGGAGCTGGAGGTATCCACAGAGGATCTTTTGCTGATGCTGGCTGCAGGCACTGGGTTGTACTTACTACAAGCTGGGCTGAGCCTCTGAAGCTCTGCTGCTCCACCTGAACCTCGGCAGGGACTCCAGCCCTGGCTCCAGGAGGGGAAGCTGCTGCAGCTCTGCACCCCAGCATCCCTGGTGGTGGCCTCACCAGGAGCAGAGGAGGAGATCCTGTAGTAACCAACCCACTTTAAAAGCAGCATCAAGTACTTTTGGTTATCTGCAGCTGGGAACACACCCAGCTTCAGATATTCCAGTCTGTGTAATTGAATTATTTAGGGGCTGGAATGGTGTGATGAAATAGGCTTTCTTCCTATTTTTAGGTTTCCATCTACAGGGCTGGAAATTACAGCCATTAAAATGTTCTATTAGTAATGATATATAAAGGGGGAAAAACTGATCAGACTTTTCTAGTGCACATAGAGCATTAGGATATCATTAATTTTAATGATAGAGCCCAAAATTACAAAGCTATTACAGTCATACTTGAAGTTTCCGGAAAAAAAAAAGAGAGAGAATCAGTCTAAATTGTTGTTAATGAGAAAAAAAATATTTAAATCATATTTAACGGACCTTACAATTATGGCTGATGTCTCTGTGGGCTGATGATGGCTTAGACTGGGGTTGTTCCCTGGTGCTGACAAAACAAATGTCTGGGACAAGGCAACAGTGAGGGGAGTCCAGGAGGATTTGCTGGAGTGTTCTGGAGAGGAAAGGAGAGAGGCCACATTCCTTGGAGGGCTGCTTTTGGCCTTTTATTCCCACCTCTGAGCCCTTGTTACAGGATTCCTGCTGCCCTGGAGGAGGTTTCCAACTCCATCAGCTGCTGAACAAAAAAAATAAAAATTCCCAGCCCTGTGCACTGTGAAGCAGGCAGCAATTAATGGCCCTTGGAGGGCTGGCGATTTTCATCTTGGTTTTTCTTTAAAAAATAAATGACTGAGGAAAAAAGTCCTTTGGGAAAGCAGACGGGGAAAAAGGAGAAAGTTGGAAAGAGGAATGCTCGAGGTGCTTTGTGCTCCCTGACCCTCTGGTGTGAGAGGAAAGGATGCAGCACCCAGAAAGCAGCTGGGATTTCCCTGACCTGCAAGCTCAGGCAAGGGGACTGCGTGCTGTGCCGGAGGGAGCTGGATCCTGGATTTATTGAGGCGTGCTTGCAATAATTCAACAAGCATCCCCTGGCCTGGGAGCAGTGACAGAGCCGAGTCTCTGCGGAGCAGGGCTGTGACCAAGGGACAATTTACTGCCTTGTCCTTGACAGCTCCAGTCATCTCTAAGTCACCAAACCCTTGACTTCCTCATGGGAGGAAGGAAAAGCTTTTTTCCAAAGGAAAAGCCCTCTCTGCTGAACCTCCCACTGCTCCTCTTTGCTGGCAGCTCTCCCACCCGCCCTGAAACACCTGAGCAGAACACCTGCAATAACTTCACCCAGGCTCATAATGCTCTGGGTGACATTAAAGCTATTTTCCAGGTTCCTGCTACTTGAGACACTGCAGTAGAAGGGTCAAAAACTTTTCAAATTCATTAGGCCTCAAAATAGCTGCCTCGTTAAGCACCGTGGAGACGGCCGATAACGGGAGGCGAAGCAGAGCGCCCCGGAGATTGGATGTGCACACCAGGCTGATAAATGGCTTCTCTGTGGCCATTCCAGAGCTGGCAAGGGGAAAAATGCCATCCCACGGATGAACAGGCCTGGAGTTTAGTACGACAACTCTTGGAGCTGCCTTGGCTGCAATGAAACATCTCTGCCTTTGGCTCGAGGCAGCAATGTGACCTTCGGGAGAGGGGCTGCAGGAGAGCAGGCAGAGGCCAGCAGGGATCTGCCTGGGGTGCAGAGCCTCCCCATCCTTCCTCAGGTGCATTAAAGCAGCAGCTGCCCTGGTGCCTTTGCCTTGGATGGCTGTGATCTCTGCACAAAGGCTGTACCTGCACCCCTCCCAGAGGTTTAAATCATCCTAACATGTCAATCCAAACTCTGCAGCACGTGGGGAGGGACAACACCTCGTGTCCTGCACCCCCAAAGGGTTTCCACTGAACTCAGCTTGGTCAGCACTGGCTGCAGATTTGGGACATGCAGTACACCAGGGAGCTGAACTGCTGTCCCCTTCCTGATGGATCAGAAGGAGGATGAAGACAGAAGGTTTTCTCTGACCAGGGTAATAGAGTCAGCAATTCCACTTGGATAAGCACATGGATTTTATGTCGTCCCTGCGCAGCCCCGAACAAAACACGCCGGTGGCAGAAGACACACAGCACTCTCTGTGGCACAGTATTCCCTACATGGCAGCTTGCTGCTTGAGAAGAAAGCACTTGAACACTTTGGAAAATGGGAAGATCCCAAAGCTGAATTTTAGAGTGCTCATCTTGCAGTTCCCAAGTTCATTACCAGCAGCAGCGAGTGCTGGGTGGCACGGATCCAAGCAGGGCTTAGCACGCACATCACTTGGAGTGGACCCACAGTCCCAGAGTAGTTGGAGGTGTTATTCACATCCCAAAAATCCAGCATCTGTAAGAGTTTTTAATGTTGGTGTTTTTTCCATTTTCTTTTTAATGCCAAGACTGGCACCAGCTTCATTCTCTTCATTCTCAGACTCACCCTGTCCTTGCGAGGCAGCTGAGACTGGAGGTCCTATTGTTCCTCACAATCCTGAGGCTCTTCCTTGGGCTCTGCCAGCAAGATTTCCCCCTCTTGTCCTCATTTCACAACACCAAGGTGTTTTCTGGTTTTTGGAAAGCAGAAACTGAGAGAAACACTCCCCACCCATGCACATCCTTCCTCTGAGGCTTCTCTTGCTGCTCCTGCTCTTCAGTGATTTGGGCATCTCCTTTGGAGAGTACTTGGAAAAAGAAATCACTTCTAATGAAATGGCTGGGGGAAAAGATGATGTTCTGGGTGATGCATATGGGAGAGCTGCCCAGCTCTTGGGGGGAATAGGCTCCCCAGGCAGTCAGTGGGAATAATCAGGGACAAAGCCTGCCCTCCTGGAGTGGGTGCAGTGGGCAGGTGGGGACAAGGGAGTGGAAAGCCAGGGAGACTTTGGGGTTCTTCTCACAACTGCACTGAGGCTTGCCTGGCTGAAGGCTGGCAGAGGGCACCTGTGAGTGCTCAGATCAGAACCACCTGGCAGTGAGGCTTTCTATCCAGTTTTCCCTAATTTTGCACAGCCCACGCTCCCTCTGTCTGCGGTCATCCCTCCCACCTAGCCCAGCATCCTTCCCCGCGGTGCTGCACGACCTCAGCCCTGGCATCCTTGTCAGGGAGGGAAGTGTTGGTCTCCTCTCTGCCCTTGCCTCTGCTGAAATTCAGGTGAAAGCTGATTTTGGCAGGCAGCAGGGCTGCGGGGCACACCCTGTCCTGTCCTGCCTCTCCTTGGAGCCATGGGGTGTAACTGTGATGTTTTCTGAAAAACCCCTTCACCAGGATTTCTTCTCCTGGGACGATGAGAAGCCTGAGCTTCTCCATGTTTTGCTCCTCTGGAATGTGGTCTGGAGATTGTTTATCCAAAGATGTGAATTGTTTTTAATAATGGCCAATAACAGCCAGCTGTGTCGGACTCTCTGAGTCAGTCATGGGTTTTTATTATTCATTCTTTTCTAGCCTTCTGATGTATCTTTTCTCTATTCTTTAGTTTTAGTATATAATAGTTTTAGTATATATAGTTTTAGTATATAATTTCATATAATTTAATATAATATAATTTAATATAATATAATTTCATATAATATAATAATAACTCAGCCTTCTGAGGACTTGGAGTCAAATTCTCATCTCTCACCTCGTCCTGGGGACCTCACAACACCACAGTGGGGCATCAGCCTGAGCAGGCACAGTCATGCACACAGCTCAGGAGCTCAGCCCAAACCTGCTCTGGTTCACCATGAGAACACCACGATACCTGCAAATTCAGGCTGAGCTCCTCCAAATCTATTTGCTTGATCAGATTTATGTAGCAATTCCAGGACGAGGTGAATAATGAAAATGACTCATGAATATTTCATTCTTATAAATCACATAATTCATATCTATTCACAAATATTTGCTTTGCCTTATAAACTGGATGAATAATTTACAGAAATACGGAGCAACTATTTTAAAGGAAATATGAAATCCATTGACTACATTAATCAACAAATATTATTCAACTTTTACAGGTTCAGCTTGCTGACAGGCACATTCCCTGTTTATGAGAGGAGCTGGAACAGCAGATGACATTTCCCATATTAAAATATGTGGAGATGGAGCTCAGTTATCCCTATGTGAGGGTATTTCCACACTTACCTGCTCAGTCTTGGCCATGGCAGTCAGTGCAGGAGCCCCAGATTTGTGTTGGCAGAGGGCCTGTTTGAGGGGAGAGAGCTGTAGGAGGGTAAAATAAGTGCTTATTGATCCCACTTTTTCTTGGCTGGCAGCTCTGACAATAAGTAGTAAATAAACTGTTAATTTTTCTAATTTTTGCAGTAATTCCCTCAATTATTGAGCTTTTTTAAAAAAATCAGCTGCTTAAACAGAGTATTAAGTGACGGCACTAATCCACCTGTATTTGAATGATAAAGTGATTAATCTGACTCATTTAAATACTGTGATGATTTGGTGATGAACGTCCTGATGGCAAAAAGAGCTTGATGGCCAGGCAGGCATGGGGGATGCATGGGGACAGGCACAGCCCCCATCCCAAAAAGGTCACCTTGACCACTCCAAATCCATCATCAAACAGCTCCATGGCTGTGGCGTGCAGCGTTCCCATTCTCCTCCACCTCAGATCCTTGATCTGGGAAACTCTCCTGGGCTGGGAGCAGAGGGGATGCCCAGTGCCAGAGGGGCCTCACATTCAACACATCACAACCACGCTGGAGATGCTGTGGAGCAAGGCAGTCCATCAGGGGCAGGGCAGGAGCCGAGGGTACAAGGACATTGTCACCTCGTGTTTCTGCAATCCAAAGCATCTGAGGGATGCCAGCGCCTGTGAACTTGCAAGGAAAATCGTGGGGAAACCTGGCAGACGGAGGGCAAAGCCCCCTCTGCCCCCTGAAGGTGCCACTCTCTGCTCTGTGGGGAGTGTAAGTGCCTGAGACACTTGGTGGCCAACCTGGTGTGGGAAAACCAGGATTTCACCTGGGAAATCAGGAAGAGCAGAGAAAGAACCTGGTCTGCTGCTCTCTCCTCTCCTTTGCAATGCAGTAACAGGGTGAGGAGGATGGGGCAGCTTTGTGATGCCTAAATTAAGCGGCTCCTAAGAGCCCCCCAGCCTGAGCTAAGCAGGGATGGGGTGCAAATGTCTGTGTTCGAGCTCGGTCCCTGAGGAGTGGGGCCAAGGCCAGTAGGGATCCTGGAATTTCATGCTGGTTTCTGCACCCCAAAGCAAGCAAAACTCAACAGCCTTTTTAGTATTCCTACCACTGGCAGCCTGTCTTCCAAACTATCCATCTGTAACATTTGTAGGGCTATTAAGAGGGAAATACAATTTCATAGTCACAGATAAGAGATTAGACAGATCAATTCCTCCCCGCCACATGGGCTGGGAGAGAAAGCTCAATTCCAAATCGCAGTGGAGGTTTTTGTTCTCCTGGTTTATTGAGCTGTGGGTCCTGCCACCAACTTTCCTGGTTGTTTCCTCATTAAGAGCAGCACGTTCATGACTGATAAGACAGCCAGACGTGCAGTCAGGAGGGACCTGGCTGTGGGGAATCCTTTGGGATTAAGGAGGCTGAGCCTTCCTCGGCAGCCGTCCATCTCCTGCTTTGAGGCAGCTGTGGCAGAGTGCCTCCTTCCCTTGCCCCCTTTCTTATAGTAGATATTTTTGCCCCACGTCCATTAGGAATGATGAGGAGGAGTCCATCTTATCAGAAGGCTAATTAATTACTTCATTATACTATATTATTCTATATTTTATTACATTATATTACATTACATCTAAACTGAATTTGCCAAGCACTCAACCTCACAGCATCTCGTGACTGTCGGCCCAGACTCCCAACACACACACACCTGGATCCAACTGGTCAGTGAATCAAAACACTCAGACCAGAATCCAATTATCAATTCCCTTCAGGTAAACAATCTTCCACCATGCATTCCACTTGTGAACAAACACAGGAGCAGCAAATGAGATAAGAGGTTTTTTTTTTCCTTTCTCTGAGGTATGGAGAATGCGAATCCCAGAAATATCCTTGGGAAGTGCTGCCTGGCTTTTCTCCGTGAAGAGAAACGCGGCTGCACTTTCCCATCTCTGGGGTTTGAGCTGGGAATGATTCCCCCTGGGAGGGTTGGGGCTGTTTTGGCACGGGGAGCACGGGGTGTGCTGGCACGGAGCACGTGGTGTGTGTGCTGGGGAGCGAGGGGACTGTTACCCTACAACATGTCACACTGTGCTAGGCTGCGAGACGAGAGGCTGTCAAAATATTTAGCAGCAGAGAAACTGAAACCTCTCCATCCGAGGATGGGGAATTCCACACAAACAGCTCTCAAAAAAAAAAAAAAAAAAATCCTCCTGTGTTTGTGGAAAGGGTTGGCAGAGGCGGGCAGAGCCTGGCGTGACCCACAGCCAGCCAGGGATGGTTGCTCTCCAAGGTTATGGATACAGACACCAGCGTGGCTTTGGGGCAGAGCAGCTTGTGCACAGCTCTTTGGAGGGTGGTGGGCTTGGCCAGTTGGTTCTGTGGCCCCAGCAGCCGTGGAAAACCTCTGGCTTCTCCCAGCACCATTGGCAAAGAGCGCTGCTGATAGCTCCTGCAGCAGTCAGGGGAGTGGGTGATGTGGGTGCAAGGGGACAAAGCAGAGCCAGTCCAGAAAGGCTGGGAAAAGGACAGGGACACTGCTAAGAGAACTGTAGGATGGTGAAAGGGCACTAATCTCCCAGGATCTGAGTCATCCCAAGGCACTGTGTGCTCCTCACACCTGCTCACATCAGCTCTGTGCCGGAGAACCCTGAATTATTTATAGCTTGTTATCATCCCCCAGGTATTATTTGTGTAACCATTAGTTTCTGTAAAGTGTATGAAAGAAGCTGTAAAACATCAAGCATCTCCTCACTTCACCTGGGAGCTGATTATTTTCTTGCCTGATTTACCAAGCTTCAGCTCAACAACTTTAACCCTTTGTGACAGAGGCGTGCAAGCACTTCAGCATCTTGTCAGCTCTCAGCTGCTCCCCCAGCAAAGCCTGGATCTTTGTCACCACGCACAGGACAGGGTGGGACCCACTGCTACCAGTGCTGTCAGTGAGTGGACAGCTGGAAACTCCTGTGGTGGAAGAGTTTATCCAAGCAGGAGCAGATCTTGACTGGAAGAGCTGTGGCTCTTCTCTGCATAAATGCGTTTTTTAAAATAATGATTTATTCAACAGTATAATGAATTCAGTGCCTTTTAAATGTGACAGTGGATAAAATACATCGGCCTTCTGCAGGCGTAAATGTCATCTGGAAAGATCAGGCTTTCTTTTCTCTTCCCCGTGCTCGTGGGCAGTCCTTTAATTCACTGGTTTTTTTCCAGGTGCTCAGGGACTGGTGTGGCCATGGGGCACAGCATCTCCACATCCCTTCATCCCTGAATCCTTGCATCCTCACCTCCTCACACTCCACAGACTCCCTGCCCAAACCTGACTAAGAGAAATCTGGGGAGGAGGATCTGGGGGGGTGAAAGGCAGACCCCAAAAAGCTCAGGGAGCTGCCAGGGAGGTGAAAGCCTTGTAGAGGTATCAGAAGAAGGCAACGTGTTTCTCTTCACACCCAAATCAGCAAAAGCAAACAGAATTACGCTTCAGTGTAGGTAGAGAGCCGACCAAAAAGTAAAACAGAAATGACAAAGCTGACTAGCAAATAGCCCTGAAACTCACTTAGTACCGACGTGACAAGAGGCTAGGACAAGGCTTGAGAAATAACTCTATAAAGAGAGCACTTTAGAAACCAAATAAACTCTTCCAGAGACACAAAACAATTACCCCAAGCGAGCTCATATCGATTTCAGGCACTGAGCCAAACTAGCAGCACGCAGGCCCTCATGCCAGCAGTGCCCACTCGGCACCTGCTGGCCCCAGCAGCTTCCCCACCACCTTCTGTGGGAGGGAGCAGCCTAAAACCTGAGGAGAAAACAGGTGACAGCAGCAGGAGACAGGGGCAAAAGGGAAACCACAGGAGAAAGCAAAGAGATGCAGAAAATACAGAGAAAACTGTAGAAGCAGCAAAGCAGCAGCATAAACATGACCAGGCACTGCCCAGTGATGCTGATAAAGCAGAGAGGAGTGCCCACCTCTGACACCCCCCAAAAATGTGATATTTTGGGATGCTATTTCAAATGCAGGTGCCATTCCCACAGAGGTTTGTACATTTTCCTCCTCAAATGTTTTTCTTCTCCTCTTGCTGCCGGGGTTGATGTAGGCATTTTTGCAAGGATGATTTTTCTGCCATCCCTGGTGGTTCTCCTTCTGTCATCATCATTTCCCACGTTGATCCCTCCTTGCTCTGCAAGGGGCTCTGTGCTCTGCTTACCCACTTGAAATAGCTGAAAAACTGCTGGAAATAGAAAGCTCATCAGGAAATGTGGGAAAAAAAGAACACCTTTTCTCTAAAATAATTTAACTGATTGGATTAATGGCCATTGACCATCCCAGGGCTGCAGGGCAGAGTCTGGCCATCTCCACCCATCACCCAGCTGGCCAGAAAGCTGCTCCCTCACTCACAGCTCCACAGAGCAGCCTTTCCCTCCCTTGGAGAACTGAGGAGCCTTTGGAAACGCACACCAAAGGCACAAAACCCATGGGGAAAATCCTCCAGTCTTCATGCAAGTGTGTTTGGGAGAAGGTAGCAAAGAGGGAAACAGCACATTGGGCAACGCTGCCGGCACTGCAGACCTGGCCGAAAACAAAAATAGCAGAAAGCCTCAATTTGCAGCTTTTAGCGCCAATGGAGAGGCATGAGAAGTGGGATGTTCACAGGCATCTCAGCTGTTCCCCACCACGGCAGGGAGGGGATGCCCTTGGCACACTGGGCACGGCTCCCCGGGAAGCGCATCCGCACCGCCGGCCGCCCGCTGAGCAGCTGCCCTGCCAAAAGCAGCAGCTGGTACACGGTAAAAAAACAAGGGGATAAAAAAAAAACCAACAACCAACAAACCCACATTAAAATGTTTTTCTTTCAGATTATTGAAGCAACTGTAGCAAAAACTTCACATTTAATATGCGTGACCTGCTCTGTGCTCTCCGCTAGAATAAATTGGTGGAACATCCTGCACAGCCAAAGCATCAGGGGGTGGGGCCAGCTGTAAATGCCAGGGGGGAAAAACTCCAAGTAAAGTCAGCACATAAAACACGGACCAGTATTCTTATCTTGGCCAACAGACTTTAGATGGCAAACCTGATCATGGAAAACACAACATCTGGGAGTTGCTGTATTCCAATCCAGAGCCATAAGGGAAGGGGGAAGTGTGGGGAGCACCCCCAGGAACACAGGTGAAGGCAGGAGCCTTGATCAGCTGTTCCATTAAAAATCTGCTGCCAAACATCGTGTTTTCCAGAGCTCCCATTCAAAGGTGTGTTGTAGCTCGCAGCTTTCTAATTACCTTGGATGTTCTGCATAATTTTTTTTTTTCTTTAATTTCAGATGGGAAAAGACCATAAACTTGCTAATTAATTACTTTTTAGCCCCGGCGCATCGACTGAAGCACACACTTCACACAGAGCATCTCCTCTCCACAGCACTCCACGGGAAACCTCCTCCGTGCCGACTGCTCCAGCAAGTGACTGTGTTTGCAGGGATTTCACCAAAACCCCTGGGAAATGAAGCAAGGAGAGAACAAGGAGCCTGGGAACCCTATTGGTAACTCTATTTTTGGCTTTGACAGCGGCTGCCCACCGAATGCACTGCTGTGCCCAGCTGCTGCTCAGAGCAGGGACAGTGGCAGGGGGACATCAGCTGGTGACTGATGGGCTTTGTGTTTCAAAAGCCCGTGAGCTGCCCAAGAGGAAAAGTTTAGGGAATCTAAAGCAGCTGGAAGTAAACCCAGGGTAAAAATAATAAACTCAAAATGCAAAACGGCAGAGGAGGGAGGTGGCAGTGATGGAAGGACTGCCTGCTCCCAAACCTGGCTGCCAGGGCTTGTTCCTGAAGGTTCCAGATGCCTCAGTAGGTTTTGACACTTCTCTATCTGCTGTTCCTAAGCTCCCTGCTGTCTCCTTTCTCCCTGAGAACCTCCAGCTTGGGTTTTCCTGATCCCATCATGATCTATGTCCAATGACCCCTTAGTTAAAGGCCAGGCAGGATGATGAACCCAGGGGGGAATTTGAGGGAACACTCAAACTACCCGTGCAGGTGAGAGAGTGGCTGCTTGGCACACTGAGCTGGAGATTTCCTTTTCCTTTGCTTTTTGGAATCACTCATGTTTTCAGCAACTTGAAAAACAAACAGGAAAATGTAAACAACAGGATTTTGGAATTATGACAAAACAGATAAGGTTTAATTTCCTTTAATTCCTAATGAATGGACTCTAATGAGAGGAGGGAGCTCCATGGCCAGAGCAGGGGTAACAGGAGACACATCTGGACCAGCAATGAGAAGGGAACCTGAGCCCAGTGCTGTGTGGGGCTATCCCCACCTCACCCCAGCTCACTGACACATGGATTGGGGTGGCAGAGCAGGGCTGGGGACAGCTCAGGGCTGTGAGTGCAGCACCTGCCAGGGAGCCCCTGGACCACAGCTGGTCCCTTCTGGCACCCCCCGCCCTGCCCCACTCTGCTGCTCACAGAGCCCTGTAAGCTGTTTATGCCCCTCGCCCCCCATCAATCATTTTTTCATACATTTGGAAGATTAGAGCTCCTTATACACTACCTCCAGTCCAGCTTGTCACGGGAAAACTCTGGGGAGAAATTCACAGAGATGTATTAAAGCCATCCAACACTTTCTCCATGGCAACTGGGACCAGCGCAAATCCCATCAGCTCTGCCTGGAGCAGGACGGAGCCTCTGCAGCTCTTCCAGCCTCCCAGATAAGGGCAGATCCAGGGGAAACATCTTCATTAGCTGGAGATGCCTCCCAACCCTCGCACACAATAACCTTTGATTAACGCCAGAGCACTTAGCACTTATGAAATACATCTGTCTGAGGATCCCTGGCCTTTTCCCAGTGTGTCTGAGGGATCCTGTGCTCACAGGCAAAACTCTGAGAGCTCGAGCAGGCAGGGAGGGGGGAGAAGTGATGTAGGTGTGCTCACAGGGGCTACTGACCTGGCTAGCAGAGACCTGGTGTGAGAGCATGATTATGCCAACGCACAATTAACAGCGCTGTGATTAGTTCTCAGAGCTTTGCTGTTTTTGCAGTGCCATCCTCAGCACGCCTGGGAGCCCCCTGGACAAAGTGGGAGAGGGATTTCCTGCTGCAAGGAGCAGATTTCAGATGTTTCATACTAAAAGTAATGGCCACAGTGAGTGCTGAAAGGTCTGTAAAAATAGCTCGAGGTCTGTGTGTGTGCACATTGCGAGCCAGAGGGATGTCCTACATTTCCCAGCTCTCTTAATCCCTCTGCCTGATGACAAAATCCCTGCTCACCCTCCTGCCAGGTGAGCTCCTGGCTCTGAGGTGGAGAGGAACCTTCCTGTAATGAAGGGCACTGCTGTTGCCAGTCAGTCATGGGTTTGGGGTCCCATGGGGTGCCCCAAGCAGGGCACAGCTGGGTGATGGAGCTGGGATGGTCTCCACACACAACCATGCCAGGTGTAGCACTGCTGTGCTACCTCCTCCATCCTGCTGCTGGGGCAAAGCCACAGGGACAAGAGGACAAGGAGAGGGGCTTGGCTGATGCTGTCCAGCCCAAATCCCTGCTCTTTGAGGGGAGGCAGCTGTCTGAACCACTGGAATGAATGGTGCTGTGACTCAACCCACACCAAACTGTGCAGGAGCAGAACCCTTTGAAGTCTGCCATGTCCAATTCATTATTAATCACTGTAAATCTGGTATAATCTCTACAAGCATATTCTGCTCCCTACAAACAGGCTGGTGCCAAGTTGCTCCAATAAATCCTGCATCAGGGCAGCTATTGTGTCTGCTCTTCAGGCAGCATTTCCCAGCAGGAATATTTAAACAATAACACTCTCTATTTGGTGCAGTCACTTTTGTTTCAGAAGATTACAGTCTAACGTGTAACAGATTTAGAGTTTATGGAAAGGCTGGGATTTATGGCATGCTTTCTATCCAATGCATTTTGTATCTAATAATCCCTGCAAGGCATTAAATGTCTCCATGTGGGTTCCTCACTTCGTGCTGAAGCAAGAAAACTCTGTTCTTTCTACCTTAAACTTTGTGGCAAATTCTAAAGTTTCTGCTGAAAAGAAGCATTGCTAGAGAAGCAATAACACCCCTTGCCCATGGACTAGGAATGATTTACTGATGCCTCTGGAGGGCTGGGATGGCCTATGGGGAAAGAGAGGAAGAGCACATGTGCACAAGATGCCAACCAGCCAAAGCACCCCAAAGTGAGAACAAGCCAAAAATTCAACCCCAAAACAGTCACTGGCCAGAAAGAGTCAAACACGAGGGTAAGAAAATGGAGCCCCAGATTTTGCAAGGGGAAATGGAAGAGAAGGAAGCTTATACCAGGAGCTGCTCTGTATAAACCTAAACAGGAATTTACCATCTCCATCCCAGCCTCCTCACCATGTAAGCACACGCCAGTGCTTGATTTGAGTGAAGCTGGTGTCCCAGAGAAACTGAGAAACTCCAAGGTTCAACAGAGACCCTGATCCTGATCCCAGACAAGTGAACCTTCTCCCCCAGGTTCGTGGCTAAGTGTGCCAGGCTCTTGTGGCCCCAGCAGCCCTCAATGCTGGCAAACATTGGCATTGACCAGCTGCTGGCAGCTTCCAGGGAGCAAGGAGAGAATGTGGGATGCTCCAGTGAGTAATAGTGGCTTCTTTGAGCCAGGTCTCATAAGCTCTTGGAGGTCTATTACTTACCCAAGATAGCTCAGCTACCTTTGGAGGCATAAAATCAGCAGGATGGCTTCTGTTGTAGTGTTGGAAAAAAAAGGTTTAATAAAAGGCAAAATAACAAACAGAGAAAAACCGAGCCAGGTGCAAGAGGTTCTTACTCCTAGTAAAACACCTCACTAAAGCAATTAGTTTATTTATTCACTTCTTTTTCTAGTAAATTGCCTAAGAAAAACCTTTTTAGCTCTGGTCCAATTAGCTATCCTTAAGTCTGAGGTGCAGTCCCCTAAGCCTATGAGACGCCTTTTTCACCTAATCGAAGAGAGGAACTTCTGGGCTTCTTTCCTTTTTAAGGAGACAAAAGATAGTTTTGTCACTCTGTCAACAAAAAGCACGTTCCCATAGCAGGGGATTTCTGGATCTGCTGCCTGGGGCACAGCAGCCAGCCTGGGGATGCTCAGCTGCTCTAACCCAAGGGCCAGCTCCAGATGTGCCTTTAGGGAAGGTTCAACCATTGCTGGTTAAACTCACCCTCATCTGGGAATGCCTGTGAGCTCAACCAGCTGTGAGGACACCCTCAGTCCCAGCACCAGCTTGTCTGCTCTCGCTGACAAATGAGCTGCAGATCCAAGAGCCATTTAGCCTGGGCACAAAGCATTCAGACCTGTGGCTGGGGCTGAGGCGCTCCAGGAGCCAAGCACAGGGCAGCTGTGGCAAACTTTGCTTCCAGGCACTTGGTTCTCACTTGACTTCCTCCTCTGGCAGCTCACAGCCAGCTCAACACTCTCCAAGAGGAGCAGTGAATTCCTGCCCGTGCCAAGGACTCCATCCAGAAAAGGCCTTTTTTTTCCTCCCCTGACGCTGCTCATTAATTTTGTTTGTTTTGCTGTTTTTTTTTTTTTTAAAAAAAAAAAAAAGCTTTTGCTGGCTTCCCAATTAGGAGAGGATTAAAAAAGCAAAAGAAGGGAAACTTGAGGCACAGGGAATTCAGCTGGATCCCTCGTGGGGGCAGTGGGGATTGCTGAGACACCAAACCCTGTCTTGGTGACAGTGTGAGCAACCAGGCCACCACGTCCTCACCTCCCTCCTCCTTGTGCCAGCATAACTCATGCTGTGCCTTGCCTGCATTGAAAAATCGGCAATAAAATCATGCAGGAACCCCAAGTTGGATCGATTTATTTCAATATTTCTGACACAGCTCCTGCAGGATCCACGGAACCAACAGCAATTTCCTACCAGAGAGTCAGTGAGATGTTGGGCATAAATTACCCCGAAATGCCACAGATAACAAGGCTGCACTCAGGAAGGCTCTTCTCTGTTTCACTCACACTGGAAACACTCCAAGGTGGCAAAGTGATGTAGGAACATCATGGCAGGACCTTTCCAACAGGATCAGAGGTGGTTCCTCCACTGATGCTGTGGGGATGGAATTGGGGTATCCAACCTCAGAGCTGTGATTTCCTCCCTCATCCCCTGTCTCTGCAGCTCTGAGGCCGAAGCACGTGTCTAACGAGTGCAAATCAGAATATTAATGTTCACCTTTCAGGGAGTAGTTGGATGTGCCACTTCCAATGAGGAAGGGAATTAATTTCAATGCTCGTAAGAGCCGTCTGAGACAGTTTCCATCATGATCACGGAGCTTTCTGCTGGCAGCCAAGACCAAAGAGTAGATTTTTCTTTTATCGTTTGCAAAAAAGACAAATACACTTCGTACTCCTGCTCTTATCGAGCACATTTCCAGCTGGAGTTCATCACTTCCCACTCCTCTGCAGCTGGAATCCCTCTCAAATCCTGTTTGGAGCAGTGATTTTCGTAAATAACCTGCTGGGGGTATTCCCTTCAGTTCAGCAC